>NC_140480.1:26065018-26808768 GCF_051167445.1 Perissodus microlepis
GTTATTTACCGTTACTCACACTATATAAGTCGTTGCAGAAACAGAATACAACTTTGCGGTATCTGCTACATGATGCATGCCCTCCAATCTGAGAAGCCAACCACCTGCGTAGCAAGCAGATATCTGGGTAAAGACTCCCATTTATAACTCCTGGACATTGTTTGCAGAATAATCCAGAATAATTAACAAAAAAATAAACTTATATACTGCCAAACTGTCAGATGATAGTCCATATCATCATAGCAGTTTTTGGTCCTTGTGCCTTTTAGTTAATTGCTGTCACACAGGCTATTTACAAGCGTGCATTTAGAACCTGAAGAACTGAACAGAGAACTGAAATTTTATATGGGGCAGTGAACACTTGTATTTTTTATTTTTATTTTTGCCTGTCCCATTTAGTTCTTTAGCCATCAGATTTGTTGTCTGAAGACCAACAAGGATACCCAATGGATTTACTTTGCCAAATGGATCATCACGGCCTTGCCATATTGGTCCATTTGATCGAGCTTTGTTGTTATTGTTTATTTTATTTTATTTCCAGTTGTTACAGACGGGACAGACATGACTGGGGGATAGGAAAGGGAGAAAGAAAGATGAAGGAAAAGAAAAACAGAAGGGGAGAGGGACAGTGAGAAAGGGCACTTAAAAAGAGAAAGAAGAAAAAAAAATTCTCCTGGATCACCTGTTGAGAGAAAAAGAAGAGAAAACAAGCAAAAAAAAAAAAACCAGAGCAACATACTAAACACAACACCATCGCATTAATCTAGCATTAATCTAGCGGCAGTGAACACTTGTAAAGGGGAAACTGTAATACTACTTTGCATCGTTTTATCAAAAGGTAAAGTCATATTTGTGTAAGTTAATCTACAGTTATAACTTGGATAACAATGGAATATTTACAAATCAGAGAACTACACAGAATGTTATAATGTGGCTTTGCTATCTATAGTAGCTCACTAACACAAAGCAAGTGCTTTTCAGCCATCTTGCCCTATTATTCTTGTTCGTATCTGTATCCTGCTACCTTCTGTATCTGGCTCTACAGGTATTTTGGTAGGGTTTCATATGCTATAGATAAAAGATAGATGAAGACACATTAATGTCCCCCATTTCCACTGGTTTGCAGACTGCCATTATTAAATCCTCAAGTTCAACATTTTGATCATTGCTCTCTTAGTAAAATCAAATGTGACAACCATGGAGTGGATCTGACTGACACCCAAGGGCAAAATCCATGTCCTCTAGCATACTCTCTTTTATTATCAGGGCTCCAAATGTTGAATACTATGTCTCTCATATTTGAATGGTAAATATAAACCGACAGCCCACAGCTGGTTAGCTTACTAGAATACTGGAAACCTTGTGAAACAGCTGGGCTCCATCTGACACATATGATGCGTTCATATGAAAGTTTCATTTCTTTATATTTTGCTAAGAAATGGGAAATAACCTGCTGTGTTCAGGGGGTGCTCCGCTGTGTGTGACTCAGGTCGCTTAACTCAGTGTTTGTTGATCTGTTCCTTGACACCCAACAGTGTGATAAACTTTTATAGACTGGAGGTTGTGTGAGTTTGATTGTGTGAGAAGGTTGTGTGGGTAAGTTGCAGATGAACTGCCTTTTCTTAGGATTAATAAAATTATTTGAATCTCAATCTGAAATAGGTGCAATGCGGGAAAGATGCAAACACACGTTTAAATAAAGTATATAATAAAGTATAGAAGGCAAAAAACTGTGTTTGGCTTGACTTTATTTTCTATCCAGGTATGCTTTTAGTTATTTGGCTGTGAGTCATACTGTAAAATGAAGCTGTTGCCAATCAGTATTTCACGGTGGATCAAAATATGGTGTTATTTTTTTGCATTTATAATTCAATTACTTTTGTGAAGAACCCTTACACCACTGGCTGAAATGCAGTCCAAAACCATGACAGAGCCCCCACCTTGTTTTACAGATGGATGTAGACACTCTGTTGTACCTCTCTGCTAACATCATCTCTATATACACTGACATATTTGAACCAAAAATTTTAAATTTGGATTCCTCACTCCTTAAAACCAGTTACGATTGATTTTCAGCTTGTTTCCTGTGTAATATGACAGCGGCCCCTGACCCCCGGCCCACGAGAGTTGAGGCTCGGGTGTGAAGTTTAGGGTTTTCAAGGTTTTTATCGTTAACTCGTTTTCCCTGGGTCTTTTCCTGTGTCTTATTTTGAAAGACATATTTATGCATTACCATAGCAATAAGAGAGCATTAAGGGACAAAGAGGAGGATGTTGCTCTCAGTGTTGTTGGCACATACAGGAGGACACTGCTAATAAACAACAATTACACAGTTAATTCACGTTTATTATTATATTTACAAAATACCACCATTTTTGTCTTGGTCGTAGCGTTTTATTTTGTTGTATTTATCCGTGACACCTAAAGGCCGGTCCATGAAAATATTGTTTGACATTAAATGTAATATGGCATGCTTCAGCATTCTCTCCCTGTTTCTCTTCCTTAACAGTGGCTTCTTGACTGATTCTGATGAGGTGTCAACAAACAGTAGATGGATCAACTGAATAGTCTGATGCATCTCAGGTCCTGTGTCAGGTCTTTGCTTGATTTTTTAAAATTTCTTAAGGACTTTTAGATATTGTTAATCTGTTTTTTTAGGTCTGCCACTTTTCTCAGGCTGCTAGTAACAATTTAAAATTGTTTTTCTGCTAAGAACCAGTGTTGTGTAGACACATACGGTTTTGGGGGGGTTATTTTAACATTTTTTATTTTTGAATGATTCATACATCAGTGGCTTACCAAAGTACGACAACAACAAACAATAAAAAAAAGAACATTCTTCTGAAACTGGTCAGGTACAAGGACTAGACTGAAAGTGAGTGAAAAACGTCCAACATCTAAATAAAAACGTTCATAGCAATTTTTTTGTTACAAAGAAGGCCCAGCCTTGGCATATCTTTCTTTATCGTCCTTTTTGAGTCTCACTGGGATCATAGCTATGCTATTAAATATGAAGTGGAACTAGCAACTGAAAGCAAAAACTCATAAGGAAATGTGGGGGCACAGATTAAGTGAGCGGCACAATCATCTCCCCACACTCTTTACGATCAAACTCCCTTTTGCAGACAAAGGAGTGACCCTGTGCTGGACATTAGAAAGAATTAAAGCTGAAGGCACTTCCTCATTGTCTTCACGACATCCATTTTTAAAAAATTTACAGTGTTTGTTCTAAAACCACAAACATTCATTTTTTACCAGTTTTACTTGTTTTTTTAAAATTAATATTGTATATTCTACATTTATTAGTTGACCCAAAGAACTTCTACTTTATTTTCCAAAAAATTGAAGTTCACCTGGCAATAGATGATATGGACATCCTAATTTGAATTCCATTATTTTGATTCCCAAGGAAAAAAAGTAAAATTTGAAATTATAATGAAAGAAACATGATAAAATATTTTATTTATTTATTTTTTACTACACAGCAGGCTGCATAACAGGATTCGAAGATGACTGAAGTAAAAGAATTACCAGAAATCATTTCTGAATACCTTTCCAAGCTGTTCAGCTGAACTTCATTTCACCATTGCTCACCATTTCTCCCCACCTCCACAGGCATAATAGGAAAATAGCTCATATAAAAACTGAAATTGTATTCTTTCCTCTGTAAAGAGAGATGATTGCATATCAAGTTGGCTGGTTGAAGTACCTCCTGTGTATGACTCCTGTGTGGTGGGAGAGGAAGCATTTTTCTTCCAACCAATGGAAGAGTGAGTCAGGTTTATGACTATGGGGAGCAGAGGGTGGCCTTTATTTCCCTGAGAAGAGTCATTATTATTGCCCTGCAAATTTATGGCTTGCTTCTGGAGAGAACCTACCAGCAGAGTGCCTGTCATTTCTCTCACTATCTTATGCATTATTGATAAGTCTATGGTCCTATCATCCATTGTGTGCTATTGCCATAACTCAACAGCAAAAAAACAACATATACAGTATATTGTAGATGTGTAGTGCAAGTCTTTCTTTTGTTCTCTCCACTATATTTTACACCACTATTTTATGAGGAATTTCATCTGTTAACCAGAAGTTATGAGAATACCTATAATGTCAACTTAACAACATAATAACACTGACCACACTTAAAGAAAATAAATATTACCACTTCTGTCTTAATAAAAATGTTGTCCAAAATTCATGACTGGAGGGAGAATGTATTGCACAACCACTTTTTCCTGCATAATTCTCATTTGTAAAAACAGACGAGTCAAATCAAACAGTGTGTTGTGAACCAGTTCACATGGGTTTGTGCATGGAGACAAAGAGAGTGGCTTCAGAGAGAACAGATATACAGTTTAATGATTGTGCTAATACGCTGAAGAAACTGGCTCAGGCACAAGGAACAAGAGCCGTTTCTTGTTTTCTAAAAAGAAGGTGAACCTCCATTACATATAATCTGCTCAAAAATAATTAAAAGGGATACTAATGTTACATATTTAAGTGTAATAAATCCTGACAATTATGTGGTTACACTACTTTGGAAGAAAACAGCTGTTTTATTAGGCTATGCGAGAGTAATTTGTCACATGACAGCTGATTAATTGTGGTAGTCGTCTTTTGTTAATAAGTCGTGATAGATGCTTGCTATTAGCTATACACTTGGCAGTTACAAGAAGAGGTAATTAGATCATCATATTGTTAAAGGCTAATAAGGTTCGGCCGTAACAAATAGATACTCTCCCTTGACCCAGTCCTTCACCTGGCTGTGATGCAGCTGCTGCTCAGAGAAAAGGTGAGAACAAAGAGCATCTGTGCCCAGACATCTTTCATTAGCTTTTGTTAAAAGTCCAAGTAAATGTGCCAATTTTAGATGCGGGAATTCACACAAATTGCAGTTTGTATACTGCAAGCATACATACACCACAATCACTGCGCAGCACTGAACAAGTTAATCAGTGATGTTTTATTTGGCACCTCCCACATATGCTACCTCTTTCTCTGTCTCTTTTCTCCAAAGCTCCTCTCACTGAAGGACCCTTCAGGCCAGCAGCAATCATCCTATTTAGACAGCTAAGAGGGCTGCTTTTTGAAACATGCTATTGTATAATGCTGCCAGTGCTTGCAATCATGCTCTTCACTCTGTGATGATGAGGTTAATTTGGGGTCTTTTGTGTATATTTTGCTGATTTTGTTGTTTATATAAGCTGTTTAATTTAGCTGCAAAACAAGCACATGTTCTTAATGTCCTTAATTGTGAACTATCAGCTTCCAACATCTTATATTTTTGGAAATTATGAATTAATTGGACTGGTCTTAGTTTCTCATTCAGATTTCAGTTCCTTTTGTTGCTTATGTGTGTTGTAAGAATTGACCTTTAAAGTATTTTTGCACACCATACATCCACTGTTAAGATTTTTTTTTTTATTATTATTATTCTTTATAAAATTGTAAAAAAAAAAAAATGTCCAAGTGACAGAGTTTAAACTGTACACGTGGTGATGCATCCAGACCTACAATGGTAGAAGATTAATACTTAACAAGTTTGTTTATTAGCAAACCCCTTTAAGCTCAGCAAATCCATCACCACTGAACGACCTTATGAATACATTACAATACATTAAAGCCGACTGTCAGCACACGGCTCACTTTGTGAGTTATGTTGTTTCTAACTCTGTTGCATTTGCACCCTCAGGTGACAGTACATACTCATCTTCATTATAAAGAAAAAGATCTCTAGTTTGTATTGATATTTTTCTAGATAGAATTAATAAACTAAATACTAATACAATTAGCATTTTAAAATTGAGCATTTATTTTTCTTGCCAATAGGGCTAAAGGGTTTTATCCACCTGTATCATTAAATGGTATATGATAAGCTTGTTATTGCTGCAGATTCTTTGCATCATTTTGTGACATGTAGTCTTTAAAATGCTAAAACATACCCAAACTTTTTCATGTGTCATTTAACTTTGAAAAATGACACACAAAAGGCATAAAGTGTGTCGACATGACAGGCAATTGGTGCTTCTGCTTGTTTATACATAATTCCATTATGCCATATCCGATGTATACATATCTTATTTGACGACAGCAGCTGAGTAACATAGTTTCACACATTGTGCAGTCATAGATTACTCATAGATTACTATCGCGTATAATGTAAATCTTTAGAAATCCAGTGTGTCACTGAATACAGACATTGAAAGTGCTACATTCTCCTAAAATGTGATATTTTGACACCAGTTGCACAGTACAAGGGGAATAACGTGTCAACCAAACTGTAATTATGAGGAATGATTTTAGGTAAGTGTTATTAGAAATAGCAAATAAAGCAGTGACATGTTTGAAAAGAATACATTAATATGCATTAGTTTGTATTAGCAAGCTGAGTTTTCACTGTTAATATGTCATATCTGGCACATTGTGAAAAGTGCATTTGGGAAATGCTTTAATGACAACCTGCAGTGAGAACCTTTAATTTTCTGTTTTCAGTTCTGATATTAAAAAAAATAGCTGATATTGTTTTCATTTGGGTTTTTTTTTTCCCAAAACATTTTTGAGTTGTTAATTGGCAGCTACATTATAGTAAGTCTTTGTCTGTAAGAGCCTCCCAGATCTGCTGAAGCCCAGGTTGTGTGTAAGTTGTTGAATGGGTTATTTTTGCTCCTCTTTAGAAACAAAACATCATCATTTCAGTAATTTGTTTTTAGTTCCGAAACAACGGACTGAAGAGTACAACAAAAGGGGAAGGTTTGACATCATTAACACATAATGTGAACACAAAGTAATTCAGTAATGTAAAATGAAATCAACAAGGTTCTCATAAAGATTATGAGGGCATTTCACACGTCAGCTCCACCAGTTTAAGCTTACCACCAACTTTACCTAGTAAATACTTTCCACTTTGCTTGTTATAACTCTATACAATCGACACCCTATCATCACATTTCCTTATACTGCTGTTTTGCTCCTTCAGTTGTAAATCATCATTGTCTTCTGAAGCTTTCTGTTTTGGTTTAATAGACATAACTTGATAAATAAATCTGCTGTTTTCTTGTTGTCAGCAAATTAGACTGCCCTACAAATCAAACTGTAATTTGATTTTATAAACTGTACTAATAGATGACAACATATTTCCCAGGTACCCCTGTGGGCAATTTAAAATCACCAATTAACCTAACCCCATGCATGTCTTTGGACTGTGGGAGGACGTCAGAGAAAACATGAACTCCACACAGAAAGGCCCTAGGCTTGATTCAAACCCAAAGTCTTCTTGCTGTGCGACAATAGTGCCTGCCACCACACCACAGCAGTATCTAACACTCACACACACACTTCGACACACTCAGCATCTTGCCCAAGGACACCTCTACACATGGACAGGAGGAGCCAGGGACTGAGCCACCAACCTTCTCATTTGGACGCAACCCACGCTACCACCTGTAGTATTTGTTTAACAGAGCTGCTCTAAATTAGCACTACTGATAATTACCAAAATATTTTTTCCCTAATAGCTAATCGCCAACAGTAGAATGTAGATTGCAGATTGCTCTGTAATCTAAATTATACTTTTAATGTTAAAGGTATATGTATATTATTTGCATTCCTCAAAAGAAAAAAATGTTAATTTGTTACTTCTCAGAGAATTCCAGCGTACCCACCTCAAACTGGGGTATTAAAACTTAAATTCAGTTTGTTATTTCATGATAATATAATTTTTAGTTTTGAACAAGTATTTTATGTTGTTTATATCATCATCTTTTAATAAATAATTTATCTATAATTTTATATCTTTTATTTACATATTCTGTGAGGTCTTAAATAATTAGTGAATCATTACTCATTTATTACTGGCAGGGAAGAGATTAAAGAAAATCTGAGGACTTTAGCACTTGGAAAACATGACTCAATGGGTTTTGGTGCACTACTAGATATTTGCAATACTAGATTAGTTGAGAGTGACTCAAGATAAACTACCACTACATTTTACTTTGTGTTTTGTCCTGCCTGCCTGTGCTCTCTTTTTCTTTTCTCTCCACTTTCTTCTTTTCTCTTTGCCCTCAGCCTCAAACTGGTCACAGCAGATGGCTGCCCCTCCCTGACCCTGGTTTTGCTGGAGGTTTCTTCCTGTTAAAAGGGAGTTTTATCTTCCCACCATTGCAAAGTGCTTAGCCCTAGGGGGTTGCTTGACTGTTGTTTTTTTCTGCAGAATACTGCAGGGTCTTTGCATTATAGTATAAAGCCACTTTATCCAACTGTTGCTGTGATATGGTGCCAGGTTAAAAAAAAAAAAACAGCTCAATTGAAATGATTGAAGTTTAATTTTACCAACAAAATGCAAAGCTGTGCTAAAAAAAAAGAGAGAAAAAAAAGATTAATAAGATCAGTTAACTGCTTGTTTCAGTAACTTATTGGAATAAAATTCAAACAATAATAAATTACTAATTATACTGAACAGATTGTGTTGCCCAGTGTTTCCTATTGCAACCAACCTCAGACTCTTGCTCTCTGTAGCAGCCTTAAAAAGTCCATATTATTTTTAATAATATGGCAAAACCGTATACATTGGTTGTTTAATGGTTTCAGCTGGTTCTTCGAAATAACATAAAAAGAAAAAGAATGGATTCTTCAACCTGCAAAGCAGAAAATCAGGTTGACTTTACACCTGTGCATGAAAGGGAAAAAAAATCCCTCTGTGTTCATACATACTGTGTGCTGCACACAAAGACATCCTTTTTCTATTGTAATTTCCTTCTGAGAGAACCTATAAGGTCTGCTTTAAAGACATTTTATTGACTTGTCCATGTGGTTTATAGGTTTCTAAATGGCTCCACTTCTCTTTAGAAAAAGAATGGGAATTTAATCACACACCTTTGGCGGGCTTAGTGAGGCAGCTGTGACAGTCAACAACCTCATCATGTCAGGCAGAGACTCAGGAGAGACTGTCCTTGAAACACAAAGAACCTCGGAGGACATTGATTCACTTCAGCCACTGTAGCGCTCATTCACAGTTACAAAGGCCAGTGTTCACTAAACCTTTCAGCACCAACAAGAGACAATAAAACAACATAAATCAATGTGGGTATCAAAATAAGTTAGTCATTAATGCCTCCCACATTTCCAGAGAAAGCTGCTGTCACTACAGCTCCCTGCTCATGGACAATTTCAGTTCAGGGTAATGATACACTTAATTATTCTGGGTCCTGGCCAGAAATGTTCAAATGGCACAATTTGGTAACAGAATTCCAGTAATATGAGGTTCTTGGTGTGTAATTACACAGATGTTATGAGTGAATCAGGTACTGTATATGGGCTTGCAGTTGACTTGTGTCATCATGTTTCATCCTGCTTTTCATTTTGAGGCAAGGACAAGCTGATACGCCTCAGTTGCTCTTATAATTATTTCTGCTCCTCTCCCCTTTTCCATGCCTAGTGTTTCTGTCATGCTCTCAGTCTTGGCCCAGGCCTGGGTGTCAATCCCTGAGGATATGATGCTGGAATGCCTATCACAGGCGTCTCCAGATGGGTATTGGGAACCATCTTAGATTCGATAAAATTTTACAAATCAAGACTGAGGAATTAAATGAAATCTTACAATGTTATCTCTCGGGTCGAATTGGTCACTGAAGTGTGCTGCCTTGATAGACCGATAATGCAAGCCACTTGCTTTTTATCATCCACATGTCATAGATTCCATCTGAGTGCTTATGTGCACAATGTGTGAATGTTAAAGTCCTTGCAGGCAGTATATGTCATCCTTCCATTCTTCAGTTCTTCAATCAAATTTGTTTATATAGCAGTGTGGTATTCAGTGGATAGATTATAATCCGCAGGACAATCCTTGTATTCTCCCTGTAATATGCATAAAACAGCAGCACCGTCCCCAGACGCACAAGCTTTAGTCGTTGGCTGCATTCAACAGATAAAGAGGAACAATGGTTCTAATAGGCTGCACAGAGTCTCCGCAACCAGTGTTTCGGCAATGCACATTTGTTCTCACAAAGGCTAAATGTATTTTGAGTGGCAGATTAAGGATATTGGTCAGAGGCTCTGCATTGTCAACTCTGAAAAGTGGGGTAAATGTGTGCTTGGATGATAATTCACACATTCTTAAGCTTGACGGCGAACAAAAAAGCAGCTCTGTTCTTGGTTTTGGGAAATGTGTTCCACAGATTGTTAATTATGGGTAGCATAATCTCATTAAGTCCTTTTGCTTTGCGACTCAATTTCTTTTACAAGCATTAGTCATGATTGAGTAGTTTAGAGGTTTAAGTTCCTCTTTTGTCTGAGTTCAAAAAATGTCCGTCTTCATAAGAGCTGTTTTTTTGGCCCATTTGTATTCCACAAGGAAACCTGATGTCCACAGCACCAGTAGCACAGTTTGTCTGCTTGAGTGTTTGTAATATTAAACTGTCTTGGCTTATAAAAAACATAAACATTCAATGTTGCGATTCTACCAAAAATAAGGGAATGTAAGAATTACTGCTATCCTCTGACTGTAGAATACAATATACCAGCAACCTCTTATACAACCTCTTTTCACCAGTGATGTTTACTTCGTCACGTAACAAATGACACTGTGAAAACAATGTGACAATGTGAGAGGGTCACTCGTAGTGACAAACCTATAGAGAATTGTCCCCTGAATCTGCAGCTTCCCTCTGCTTTACAGAATTTTAGAGTGAGTTTTAACTTTTTGTTTTGCTGCCTGGCCTGTAACTTTGTTTTGTTCAACTTTTCTTTTTGTTCACCCTTTCTGTGAAGTTTTAGAAAACCTCAGTTAGTGTTTAGCTGATAAAAAAAGTGCTTCAAAAGAAACATGGACAGATGCTTCCCTTAAGACATGGTATAGATCAAAAACAACTAAAAGGAGAGTGAATGTTGGACGTATTCTCTTGTGGAGTCCCCCAAGGCTCTGTATTAGGACCACTGTCATATAAAATTTATGAACTGAACAGTTAAGCACTGAGCTAAAACTGGCTTTATGCTCCATAAAGCTAAAGAGCTGCAGATAATGATTTGCGATGGATTTAGAGTAGTAATTGCTTTTTTATTCTTACACTGTATACATATTTTCATATGATACACTGGTAGAGAGACAGCGTAATGAATGACAAAGAAAATACAAGAAATTGCTCTGCTTTAGTATTGTTGGGTCACAGTAAAGCCTTTGATGCACCAGACGCAGACAATGTGTCAGTATTTCTGGGTCAATTGCTGTTTTTTTTCTACTTCTTAATACAGGTATTTTTCAGATGCTGTTCTTAATTCTACCACCTCATCTATCTATCTATCTATCTATCTATCTATCTATCTATCTATCTATCTATCTATCTATCTATCTATCTATCTATCTATCTATCTATCTATCTATCTATCTATCTATCTATCTATCTAGTAAATGGTTGGCAGCATCCTCCTACAGCAGATCTCTTTGCACATGTTGCTATATTATTTTAATTTCAAAAGCAGTTTTGAAATTATGTTAATTAGACATAATGGGACATATCTGAGTATTCTTTTTTCATTTTTCTTTCTTTCTTTCTTTAGCCTTTTAACTGGAAGATAACTACTGTAGCTAGACACATGTAACAGTATTAGATATATTCAAGGAAAGTACAGATACCTCACATTTTTACCAGTGTAATGTACTTGAGCAAATTCACTCTGTTATATTCCATCACTGCTAACAGCTTACTGCTCATATGTCTGTGAACAGTCCTTTAAAGATGAACCAGTATAATCAGCCATGAGTGTTTCGTAGAACAGACAAACTTTCATGTGATTCAGGTTGCCCTCTTTGGATTTTTGAGGGTGAAGTAATATCTAGATTCCCACCATGTTACCCTCTTTATATTCAGATGTTTACTGCTTTTGCAGGAGAAAATCTATTTTTCTAAACATTTGTGATGTGCGTATGATTTTGATCTACATATATGTAAATCAGGGTGATTATGGCCTAGAACAAGGCAGTATTCTTTCAAAGCGTTTGATTTTGAGAGTAGGGTACTGCCTTATCTTTGATGATCTGATATATCTAGTCTCGGTTAGATATAATCCTTGGGGACTCCTTGGACAGGCTGATGTAGCAAGTGGTCCTCTCTCTGCAAGAACATCTCAACGCATCTAATATATCTATGCATAGCCAGATCTGGCTATCGATGTTTATTTTAGACCAGTGATGTCTTGTTAGCAGGTTCATCCACAGGGCTGATGAATAAACTCTTAAGTCTCTGGTATGTGCACGACGTTGCCCTCCCTCAGAGTGTAAACAATGTGCAGACAGATTAGTTCTGCTGCTGTGGGTGAAGCAGATTAGCAGAGATTATTAACAAACATGTTGAATTAAACAGACAGTATCACTTATTTCTTTGCAAACATCCCAGCTGTGTGGTTAAGGGTGCAAGTGCTTAAACCAGCATGGCAAAAACACCATGTCTCCCCACGGGAGCAGTCATCACCTTGATTGGACACAGAGCTGCCTGGATTCAATCTTCTTGGTCCCAATTACGGTCAGATTTACTGACATCAGTCACAGTTCATCACAGTGATTATGCTCAAGCTGTTCAGTGAGGAGATGATACAGAGCTTATGGGAACCACCACTAATTGGTGGTCTTCACTCTCTCACTTTCTGTCTACTCATATCTATTCCACTGGGATACATACAGATTTGTCACATCTACACTGCATAATCCTTTTGGGTTACAACAATTTTATAATAATGTATTCAGGTTTTCCCTTATGTACTCTCCCAACTGTCTGAAAGCCTCCACTATCATTCTCATCCCCAAAAAGACTAGTATAGACAGGCTCAATGACTACAGACCTATAGTCCTCACAGCATATAATGTTAAAGTACATCAGAGATTGTCTATCCCCCTCCCTTGACCCCCACCAGTTTGCTTGCAGAACTAATCGGTCCACGGAGGATGCCATCACCATCACCCTTCACAGAGTGCTGAGCCATCTGGAGAACAGGGAGAGCCACGTGAGGATGCTCTTCTGGGCTACTGCTCAGTGTTTAACACCATAATACCAGACATCCTCACCACCAAACTGGACCACCGTCAGATCCCCCCTGCCACCTGCTACTGGATCTAAAACTTCCTCACCAACCGACCTCAGTCAGTCCAACTCAGCCCCCCGTCACTCAGCACCAGATCTCACTGGGCTGCATTCTCCGCCCTTCTACTGCACACCAATGCATCCAACCAACGTCATCGTCAAGTATGCCGGTGACACCGGTGACGGTGGTTGGGTTTATCTCTAATGAAGATAATACAGTGTACAGGGCAGCGGTAGAGAACTTGTCCTGCTGCTGCTCAGAAAATAACCTGAAGCTGAACGTCCTTAAAACAAAATAACTCATAACTCATTCCCCACTCATTCTAAACAGAGGACGGGTAGAATTCGTGTCTACCTTCAGGTTTCTGGGCACCCACATCTCAGCTGAGCTCATCTGGACCCACAACATCAACACCCTGGTGAAAGCCTCTTGTCTCAGAAGAACGCCTTGCACCCCACCCACCACCTGTTTGATCAGCTGTCCTCTGGTCAGCACCTCAGGTCAATCAGGTCCCACACCTCTAGACTCACAAACAGCTTCTTCCCTCTGCCATTTGGAGTGTCAATAAACACTATCCCCCCACACCACATCCCTGTCCACCCACTGCACTAATCTGAGCCATGGTCTGAGTAACCCCCATCATTCAGGCCACTCACACACAGACTCTATTCAGATCAAGTCTTGTCTTTGCACTACTTCCAAGCACTTTTCAAATTGTTTCTAATGTGTGCCGTTCTCTTATTTTTGTATATAATTCTCATGTCTTGTATATACCCATAATTCTGATGTACCTCTACAATGACAAGGGGCTATTCTATTCTGTTCTATGCTATTCTATTCTACTGATACTCCACTGGTACCATCATTTTCTCCATGGTTTGGCTTCAAATTGTATTTACTCCAGTTTTTGTAGATGTACATGACTGTTAATAATATGCTCTTTCCCCTTTTTAATGTCATGTTCAGAGTAGTGGAAATTATTCATGTTCAGTATTAAGAAGAAATGTGTCACTTTGTGAAATATTGTCTTCTTTACTTAGCAGCAAGATAGAGTCATTCTTTACTTTTTAAACTTATGAACAAAAACATGACTTAAAATGACAAAAACTGGACTAAAGTTACAGAAATAATTTTGGACTTGGAGTATTAGTCAGGTAAATGAGGACAACTGAAAATGTCTCTTTGAGGTCTGGGTAATTGTGATGAAAATTTATTCCTGGTTATCTTCCATTTTACAAACCACAAAATGAATGTGCTGGTGAGAAAATAACAGACAGAGATAGAATGAAAATTATCATGTTACTGATAAAAAAAAATATAAATTAATTTAAAAAAAAAACCAGAAAATAAATAATAACCCTTAAAAACAAACTCCTCAACAACGATCAAATTTGTAATTAATTCACAAGAAATCAAAACATATGTAAACCAGAGTATAATATATTTTTAGACGTATGGAAATTAAAGCAATTTTGTGGTCGTATTCGAGTGATCTTATTCAGCTGTCTAATGAGTGAGTCATCGCTTGCTATGGTATAATCAGCATAAGGCAGCAAGTGAAGAGGAGCAAATGGAAGCAAATCGAAACAAGCCTTTGTTACATGATCATGACCACTTGCTCTTGTCAAACAGAAGGACTTAGAAAGAAAACCCTGTCTCTGATGCAAGCCTGGCTCAGATATAGTGCTGTTGCTTTCTGCAGTTGAGATAAATAAATGCCCTGCCACTGAGAAAATGCCATATATACATGGATACATGCTTTTGAGACTTTTCATTTTCAATACTTCTCTACAATTAATAATCTTACCAGTTTGGCTCATTTGTAATTCTACTGTAGAAAAAAAATCTTTAGATCAGTTTAGGTTCTCATCATGCATAATGCAAAGAGTCCACCAGTAAAACAAATGCATACCATTAAAACTGGATCAAAACAACCCAAAGTCAATCAGACTTTCATTGTTGCTACTTTTGCCCAAACTGCCTCTGATCAAATGATGCCTAGTTGACTGAAATTATACCAAAATCCAAAAAGAAGTTCATTCAGCCATAACAAAGGGATTTACACTGTTTATCTGATTTTTAAGTAACATTACTTTACGCTATACATTAAAGTATTGATTCACTCACATGAGCAATTTTTGTTCATCCAGAAAGGGAGTCAATATGCACCTTACGGGCACATGATGAGGATGGATCATTTAAGCATACATCTGTAATAATAGCATTGTTCATTTTTTATGGCTTGCACATGAATCTTGTATTGCATTAGTGCTTGAGGATGAATTCTAAGGGTTTAAAATCATGATGTGTGTGCAGAGAAAGGTTGACCTATGGAGAGACGGGCTGACCTGTCTTGATTGTCCATATGACAGCAATGTATATGTTCATTGCAGATTCGCATTCACATATCTAAAGGTCTGACCTACAGTTTAAATGTGTTATATGCACAATACAGTTTTTTATGTCTGTGAGGATAAGTAAAGCATTTCATTTCCTCAGCCACACTTGCAAATCCAATCTTATTAAATGCACATTGGGTTCACCACACTTATTTAAAAGTTAATTCTCAAATATTTCCATAACTTCATACTGAATTTGTATGACTTCACTGAAGCTATGCTGCAGTGAAACAACTTTTACAGAACCCCATGACACTCAAAATGTGTTTTACTGTAGACTAGAACATAAAGAATGAATTTTCCTTTCGCCTTTTTAGAGTGAGAAGGATTTCAGGGAAGCTATTTAAGTCAGAAACTGCAGTCTTCACAACAGACACCTAAATTTTGTTTTTACTGTTGCAAATGTTGTAAACTATTCAAAATAGCTATCTTCCCATTGGGCCGGGGGTCATGACCCAGATTATGGAAAGCGATGCTGTAGAGAACTGAGCCCGAGGCATGAGGATGCCTGTTGTTTAATTGAAGTTTAATGGAAAAGATGTGTGTGGCCTCAGTTTTCATGTGATAGGGTTCAGTGCCATCTAGTGGTAATAAGTAACACAGTTTAGTAACACTAAACTGTGAGTGCATGTGTGTTTGGACTTCTTTTGTTAGATTATTCAGATATAAGAGTCAGAAGATTTATTATTATTTAACTGATGAAGAAACCAAATGAACTGCTTAAGTTTATGAAGCCATAAGGATTGCATTAGAAGGAACATAGGTAGTTCCTGGTGATTTATTAACAAATCCGTGAGAGTTACATATGTCACACACTGTAATAATAATAACATACATAATATGAGCATTTACAAAATAACAAATGTGAATCTGCAAATATGTAAAAGTCTAACTACTCTAACTAAGTCATTTAAGGTACAAATACATTTACATACTGCATAAAAAGCCTTTGTAATGTCATTTTGTATGCATCCACTGAAATAAAGTCATAGTCAGCAAGTGCATTCATCTGTTTCATTCATCGGTTTCATTCATCGTTCTATCAGCCTGGTTCATTTTTAGTTGTACTGCCTCGTCAGAATTCCTTGTCTCCATTGCTTTGCTCTTCCCGCGCTCCTCATCCAGTTTTTTATAGTTGTAGTAATGCATAACGAAGAAAAATATGCCAGAAACCAGCATGATTACACCGCATGCATAATATATGTATTTGTAATCACCAAAATAATCAACCAAAGCTCCTGAAAGAGAACACACATAATCTGTTAGTAACTCCATCTTGGAAATTTCTATACTTTGCTTATGTGTATAATCAAAATCACAATTCAATGAAAAAAAGAGAAAAAAAAACCACCACAAACCTGCCATTGGAGGTCCCAGAAGCACTGGCCCACACTCAATAATGGTGACAAGTCCAACAGCAGTGGAGAAACGAGGAGCTCCAACAAGGTCCATTAGAACTTCAAAAAGGAGTGCAGAAAGCATCCCAAATGCCAAACCAAAGAAGACAGCATATACAACTAGGCCCGTATAGCCAGACGCCAGTGGGCACATTAGGTGACATACGCCATTGTATGAAACAGCAAAACTGAAAAAATACTGTATTCTTGGCCTAATCCACTTGGTGTTGCCAACTAAGCCAGTTGTCGGTCTAATGAACATGTCCGCCAGAGCAAAAATGGAGAGCAAGAAAGCTGCTGAATATTCATCAATCCCTTGATGTTTGGCATATGGAGCCATGAAAACCACAGGTGCAAAAAAGCCAAAAAACAAGACCACATTACCAATTAGATAAATGAGGAAGCCCCTGTGTCTGAAAAGTGAGACATCTATGAATTTCTGCACACAGCTGTGACCCTTGCTCTCACTTTGATCTTCAGTCTGAAGGTTATCGGAGTGGGTAGTGGTGTCTTCAGCAGCAGCGTGTTCCTCAGCTTCGCTTTCACACTTTGATGATTCATCTATTGTTTTCCGTTGTATGCTTTTGTTGACTGGTCTCATCAAAGCACCAGCTACACAGCAGTTCATAACAATGGATCCCAGGATGAGGAAGCTCCCCCTCCAACCAAAGGAATCAAACAGAAACTGATTGAGAGGCGCCAGAGTGGAGAGAATAACTGGACTTCCAGTCATAGCGAGTCCATTGGCCATGGGCCTTTTGACCTGGAAGTAAGTGCCTATGATCGTCAGGGAGGGCTGCAAGTTGAAGGCGAGACCAAAACCTGTTAAAAATAAGGTTAAAATTACACACAGTAATTTATGAATTATTCCCTTTAGAATATTTTGAATAAAGTGCCTAAAGTATCAGTTAAAAAAGTACTTTTAGACAGTTGAATGCACCTCTTATTATTCTCTGTGACATTAGTTTTATATCGGTGATGATTTGTTTACAGAAGAAAAAACTATATAACTAGTCCCATGGTTTGGGCATTTCTTTTCTGTACTTCTCTGACTGGTGCAGCACTACCAGATTAAAGATTAGGTTTAAAGTCTGAGAGGTTTGTTTGCTCTCAGTTAGTAAAATGATCATGTGGTCTTGCCTGCACATGTGCATGTGTGGATGTTCTAAATGCACCTGAATTAACAGGACAAAAAAGGTTTTACCCAAATCTAAACATTGCTTTGATGTTGTAAGAGGGGATTATCACTTATATTATATCATAAGGGTCATTGTACTCGCTGCACTGAACGACCAACTCTGCTTTACACTGGGACATAAACAATCCCTGTGGATTGATCCTGATAGTAAAAAACTGAATGAGAGTTACAACACAACCACTCCTTCCTTCAGTGTAGTCCAGTTACAACCAGGTATCATAAAGCAAACATTATAAAGGACAGCAACAGCTATACCAGAAAAATAACACAAAACTGAATTGAACATGTGCACTGTAAGAAAGTGAATCGTTTTAAAGGATAGTTTTTTAAATTCTTGGACTAGCCTATCTGACTGTTAACAAAAAAAGGAAACATAATTTACCTCCAATTACTCCAACACAGAGGTACAGATGTATTATATTAGTTCCAAAAGAAGCAAGAGCCATGCCAGTGCAAACCAGGACCCCACCAACTATAACCACAGGTCTGCTGCCATAGCGATTGACCAGTATACTGCTGACAGGGCCTGCACACAGGAGAGAAATATCTTACATTTTTGACAACGTTCTGAGGGACAAATTTTGCTTGACAAATCCGGTCATGGGATACGCTGCTTGGGAATGTGCCAATACTTGAAGTATGACGGCCACTAACCTCCTGCATACATAGAAGCAAGCATGACTGAGGACACCCAGGCAATCTCACTGTAGGAAACTGAAAAATATTCCTGAATCTCCTTGAAATAGATGGTGAGGGACTTAGGAAAGGCATACGAGAATCCTATGGAGATGAAAGCGCCGAAGACGACAGCCCAGCCCCAGCCTCCGTCTGGTGGGGTGTAGCCTAGATTGGTTGCTGCTGCGGGGGGCATGTTCAATTCTCCGGCTAGAAAGTGGGAACAGCAAAAATAAGTGAACAGAAAATAAACAAGTGCAACTTTTCAAAGAAAGAGTTAGATTCACATATTTTGCATCCATTATAAGTTTCACAAGACCTCACCTCTGCCCAGTCCTTGAAACTGTATCGCAAAGCCTATGAACTCAGTCCATGTGACACAGTCTTGCACTGGGACAGAGTTCACTCTGCTGTAAGCTCTTTGATCTCATCACGTGTGCTGTCATGCAAAATATGAGTGGCCATACAAAATAGAGCAATAGCCAAGCACTAGATATTGATGACAATAAATGCTTGTAGGAAGTGTAATTCAACTGCTAAAATATGTTTCTTTTAACATACGACCCTTTCATAGACATACATTGGTTTTACTGCCGAGGCCCTTTGAACTCATGTAAGCAGTGTTTGTCTACTCCTATGTGTTTGTGCACTGCAGGTGGGTTGGTCAAAATGACATGCTCTTTTGGGAAACCTTTAAAGCTGGGATTTATGTTTTGATGTCATGCCCCAATGGCACCCCCCGATGGCAGGGGGTCTCCCTCAGCAGGGCTAACTGAAAAAAATAATTCTTGGAACTTCGTGCCAATCTAACTAGATCTAACTAGATTCAGTACATGTGGGAGGGACTTATACAATATTAGGAAGGCTTTCTTAATTTTATGGTTTGTCTGCACGCTTTGATTAAGTAAAAATTAATTAACTGAAAAACTGTGTTTTGTACATGTTGTGAAAAACAGAGTGCTGGCTACAAATTCAATGTCAGCAGTGTTGGGCCATGTGGTTGCTGAATGTGAATGCTGGAAATAATTGGTCTCTATTTTATTTTCTTAAAATGATGAGTTGTTTAAATTGATGTAGTCACTGTATATTCTTTCAGCTTAGCACAAAATCCCTAGTTTTTATGCTTCAGCTCTACTGAAGAAAAAAAATCTGAAAAATGCTTTGTGAGAAATTACAGGAGAAAATAAACACTCATAAGTTTGCATTATAGATGTTTATGGATCTTAAAATATGGGCTATGAAACACAGTACTGTATTTTCCCCCCTAAAATATTATTATATGTACTTAAGGCTTGTTATGGAATAATTTTTGGCCCTACTACAGATCTCACAATATTTTACATGCACAGACAAATTAGATCTGTACAGAAAAAAATACAGCTCTGTTCAAATGTGTATTTGCTTCTAATAACTAATCTCGCAACCTTAGTATTCTATTCAAATTTCCAGCTTTCAGTATCGAAATTAGCAAATTAATCCGGTATGGATTATTGGTGTATCTTTTAGAGGTGCTGTGAGCTCTGTTTTTTTCTTTCATGAGTTATTTAAAGATGTCTAGACGCTGAGCGATAATGTGCTCCAATTCAACCTCCTCATTAATCAGCTATTGAGACTGCAAACCGCATGTTTTGAAAGAAATACAACAAACACTACATAAAATTCAACTGAGAGGATAATAATTACAATTTATGGATTAGAATTTAAGGAAATTAAACATCTGACATATCCTCACTAGCCACTTCATTAGGTACGCCTGAGTTGGACCACTTTTTTCTTTCAGAACTGCGTGCATAGATCATACAAAGGTGCTGGAAACATTCCTCTAAGATTTTAGTGTATAAAAGTATGATAGCATCACACAGTTTGGCTTAAGATCTGGAAAGTGTGCCAGAGAAACTCAAAGTGTGTCAAGTTTGGTAAAGATGTTCAAACTGTAGCATCCCTTTCCTGTCCTTATCTTTCACAACTGTTACCAGGTGTGGTCATCTGCAGCTCTAACCCATCTGCTTCAATCTTTAACTTGTTGAGCATTTAGACATGCTCTTCTCCATGCCTTGGTTGTAATCAGTGGTTATTTGAAATGCTTCATTTTGGCTCAAAGCAGCTCTGGCATCAACTTCATCAATCAAGTTTTCACTTGGAAAACTGGTGGTCACTGGATATTTCTCTTTTTTTGACCATTCTCTTTATGGTTGTGTGATCCAAGCAGTTTCAGACCAGCCATCTGGATACGTGCAAAGTCACTAAAATCTCTTTTTTCCCAGTTCTAAAGCCTGTTCAATTGGCTGATTAGATGTGTGTAAAAATAAAATAAAAAATCAAACTGAAAACTAAACGTACAAAAACATGGAATGTGGAAATGTAAATAAATACTCAGCATTTCTGTTTGTCTGTTCGTAAGTCAGGGAACTTCTCGCACTCCAGTCCACTAGATGGCGATAATAAAACAAACCCTAGATTGCCTCAAAGGGGGAATAAGAAGTTATTCAAGAGTTATTCAAACGCTTGTATATTCCGGTTGTTAGCTGGAGAAAGGTCAGGTTGATTCCAGTGCAAGTTAGAGCTGTGTAGCCATTTGTAGCTTCAGATGTTTTCAAAAGTGAGAACATGTTTGACTTCGGGTTTAGCCAGATTGCCCAGTTGTGTAAATTCAAGAGTAACATCTGTGCTCTGCAAACATCAGCATCGCACCTTCAGTTCTGAGTCTGCTGGTGTCAGGGTGAATTGCTCCCACTGTCTCTCTGTTTCTGCTAAACATGTCTTTAAATTTTTAGTTAGCGGTCTATAAAACGGGTAAAACGTTTTTAGGATAATATACTGGTTAATACGTAAACCCTGTAAAGTAAACGATTCCGCGTTACTGGTTGAAATGTCTCCAGTTTGGCAGTATAATATAAAATGATATAAAACCAGGCTTACGATTTCATAAAGCTTATTTTACATGTGTAAAACTCCAAATGTAAGACTCATTTTTGACCTTGTCCTCACTGTGTGGTAGTATCTGTGCCAGCTGAGCAAAATGAAAGTTGCACTTTGAACGTTGTTAAATTAAGACAACGCTGTGGCAATACGCAACTCAATTTTTAGTTGATGGAAGTTTTCCTGGGCTAAATTCAAATAATGCAGGATCTTTGATGTAATGACTATTAATGAGGTAATCTCATCAAGGTTAACATGTCTTTTTGAAAAAAGATTATGATTTCTCATGTCAGTCACATGTGTTCAGTGTGAACCTGCATTTATTTGTGAAGAGAATGGGGTCCAGCGGTGGACCTGCCAGTCCTGCTTTTCTTTGGTAAACTCAGTTGAGCTGCAAGGTCAGGCCCTCATGTCATGCACGTGGAGTCTGGTTCTTCTTACAGTTTGATCAAAAGCTGGCACAAGTAGGTCATTCTCAAGGGCTCTGTTCCTCCTCGAACAAAGGCGCAGTTATCTTTCCTGCTGCTGCGTTGATGCCCTTGTGCAACCCTGTCCAGCTCTTCTTGTGTAACAGCCCGTCTCCTATATGTCCTCCACTCTCCTGTGCTGAGACTGAGACTGTAAACCATCTTGTGATGGCATATTAGTATATGGAACTACCTGTGCAACCTGAATGGGCTGCAAGTACCATCTAACGCTAGCAGTAGAGACAAGGAAACTAGCAAAAAGGAAAGAGAAATATCAGTCAGGAGCGATATGGGGAGAGCAACGGTCTCACCATTTTGCTGCTTCGCCAATGCAACTGTTGTACTTTCATTTGCACCAAAGCAGGTTAAATGAATCCACAAGGTTTTATGCCTCCCAACAGGATTGATATCCTTCAAGTTTAACTGAATTTTAGAAAATTAGGGATAAAATATCAGACAATTCCTCATGTAAATGTCTGTTCTCCACTCTTTTCCAGGTTCTGTATGATGGGCTTTGTCCAATATGTGTGACTGAGATCCGTTTCCTCCAGTTTCTGCAGAGAAACCGGCCTGAGAAAGTACATTTCATTGATATCTCTCTGCCAGGTTATGATGGAACAAAATACAAGGATATCACCTATGAGATGGCCATGAAGGAAATGCACGTGATTGATGAGAAAGACAAGGTGATTATTTAACCAAGATTTTAATGAACCTCACAATATGCAGTTTAACCTAAGTGCTGTATTATGCACCTTCATGCTGTGTGTTACCAGGTTCACAGCGGAGTCCCAGCGTTTGCAGTCATGTATAGCGCCGTAGGCCTCGGCTGGTTGGGTCGCTTTATGATGTGGTCACCTGTGAGACCATTGATGGTCAAATCCTATGACATCTTTGCCAGGAACCGCTTAAAGTGGACCGGACGTGGAGAGGAGTGCACCACAGGACGCTGTGAAAAGAAAATACCCTGACGCTCCAGCACTGTTTTATAAGTACTGTAAATATATGAAGAATTGCATAAATATCATGCTGATAATCCTGTAAAAAATGGTTATGTTGGTTATGTAGTTCACCTAAAGTAATTTAAAATAACAACAATGATGCAGAGATAAAATTACAACTGTAAAATAGAGCTGAAGATGAATGTATTCAAAGAAATATTTCTGGATGTACAGGTTTCATTAAATACAGTTTGAAAATCTGTTTTTGACTGATAACAGCATTTTGTCATGATTTTTATTCTTCCTCTGGTGTGTATTCGTATCAGCAGATTGGTCCAATGTTACTTCTAACAAAATCACTGGGGAGGTGGCAGTCAGACCGAAGATAGTGGCTATGGAAACAGATTTTTAAAAAAGAAAAAAGCTTTGCTGTACATGGAAAGAATCATTCTTGACAGAAAGGGTTGTGTGTTCTGTAAAGGACTGTCATGTATTCATCATATACGCGGTGCAGAGATAAGACTCAAAGTCACTGAAGCGGAATATGATCAATTTCCTGTCATGCACAGCGGTTCATTCAAAGCCGATTAAGAACCAAACTGTCAAGAATCTGCCACTAGATGTCAGTGTAAGTCTGCGAGAGTGAAATCGTTCTTTAGAAATTGTGCTGAATTTTAGCAAACTGATCAGATCATAGCCAGAAGAACAAATACAAGCAGAAATGTCAAATTTAGTGGATTTGTTTAACAAAAAAAAATCAAAACTACTGAAGCTCTCTGATTATTTATTTATTTTTTGTGACTATTGTTTTGAAAGTAACGTCAGTGTCTGTGTGCTGGAGAGAAACACGTGAGCCCCTCCTCTTATGTTTCACCAAAAATAAACAGCCGTGTAGAACAGCATGTGCTGGTGAAAGATTACATGAGATCCTGCAATAGGACAAAGGTGTTTATAAAACACTGTTGGTTACAGCGTAAATGTCAAATGGAATTTACCTGTATGGCACTTTTTTCTTCTTACTTACTCAATTTGAGCATTCAAAGTGTTTTCTTGCTACAAGCTTCATTCATCCATTCAAACATGCCTAAGCAATTTGCATAAAATTCACAAACACACTTGTGCTCCACTGGGGGGCAATTTGGGGTTCAGTATTTTGCCCAAGGATACTTACACGGATACTTACAGACCTGGGAGACAATACTCCGGACATACACGCCAGGGATCGAACGCTCTAGGTAAGGGACTTGCTTCTGCCTCCTTGGGCACAGCTGCAAAGAAGGAACATGACACAAGGTCACATAAGCACATATTTAATTGTTTTTGCTGAATAACATTGGCCCATTTAAACCATACATCCAGGCTCTAATTTAAAACATGAGCACACTTCATAATATCCATTTACAACTGCAGACTTCCAGTTGTTTGCATCACATGTACCTTCCAGCTTGGGCACAGCTTCTAAGAATTGGAGTGCTGTTTGCGGTGATGAGTCACAGCTCTGTCTGTTTGGTGTGTGTGATGTGTGGTGATGTTTAAAGCACCCAACATGAGTTCACTGAGACCTTAAGCTGTCACCCCATCCCTAATTTTAGACTTGTGCTTGTCAGCAGTGACAACACATGACCTTAAGCCTGTGTGTCTTATTGAACACTGGCCAAGCCAGTTCGCACCCCCCATACACACCCCCAGCCCAGCCCAGCAAATGAGATTAAAGTCCTGCGTGTAGGAAGGATTGAATCAAGTGTCAAAACACAGCAAAAAAAAAAAGCGACTCTGACAGTCTGTCAAAACTGCTGTTCTGGATTTTAGAGAGCAGGCATCTGCACGAAGAGGAATTGTGAAGACAGGAAAACTTGGTGTTATGTTTCAGGTAAATCTTTAGTGTGTACGCTTTCAACACATATTCTGTCAAGGTTACATTTTCTGTCATTCGTGACCTCTCCTTGCTTAAGTGGAAGACTTTAACCTATGTCGATGTTTGATTATTGCATACCCGAGCTGTCTGCCTTTTAGTTTGTATAGCCACCTCAGTGCATGCACTTCATTTTACATGGTAATAACCATTCCACCATTATTGATAAGGATAAGAGACTAACTACAGGCAAAGCCGTGTTTGTGTTGTCAAAATGGAAATATGGAAGTACAGATATACCATAGAGAGTTATTTATAGGCCACGCTTTTTTCTGGCTCGGAGGTTTCATGTTACATTCTTGTGGAGACAGCATAAGGAAAGAAAGGCACCAGGCTATTGTAAAACATGATGCCTGTAGTTTGATCGGTCAGAGTTGTTTATAGTTGTTTATGTGCATGTCATCAGCGCAGACAATCTTTGGAAACATGAATGCAATAATTTTATCCCTAGTATTAATATTTCATCTTTGAGTCACAACTTTCCCATAATTAGATTTACAAGTAAAAATGATGAAACTATCATGAGCTGCACTTCTTTTAGTTATAATTAGCAAAGTTTCTGATCATGTATGACTACTAAAGCTCAACATGTCAATATCATGTGTCATATAAGCATTTTGTTTAACACGCTCCTGCAGCCACAGAGCGTCATTATTGTGTAGAGCTGACTTAGTTGTTGTTCAAATGTTTTGTTGACTTTTCCAGATTCCTGCTGAATATGCCACTGCAACCTGACTCAGTGCTGAGTGATATTTAGGCCTTGACTGAGTGCCGCTCATCAAGACAACATGGGTCGTTACCTGAGCACAAAATTGTGTTCATGTTGTGTGAACAGGACATTGAAATTGTACAGCAAATATAAATACACAATGAACCTTCTCAGAAAGGACCATGGTCTGACTAAAGCACCACTCTGCCTTGACCTACATAGATATTTACAGCTGTCACCTCCTCAACCTTCCAGGTTTGCAACAAAAGCCACTTTTAAAAAAGTAAAGCACAGCGAGACAAGCTCTACCTTTTATAGTCTTCTTAGAGACCTTACAGAAAAGGCGAGACATCCTCAGGCTCTGCGTTTTTATTCATCTTCTAATAAGGATGTCTTCAAAGCCAAAGCTCCAGTTGGGATTTTTGACGAGGCTCAGAACAATTCTCTTTTAAGTTCGGTTGGAGGGTGTCTTGGTCAATCATTTAATCAATTGTCCAGACACATTAACATTTATTTCAAAAGAAAAGAAGTTTTAAGTCTGTCTGAAAATGCCAGTGTTGTTATGTCTACTCCAGAGTATGCTTGCAGGTCACAGAGGATTAGTCAAAGTCAGCAAGCAGCCACAGAGGAAAATATACCTGAAAGCAAAGACACAACACAGACCTTGAAATGTAAGGACAAACAGTGGGACTCTGTAACAAGTCATTCAACTCAAGAAACATCTGGACTGCAGTTATTTCACATCAGCTCTCTCACGACAAGATTTGGTGAGGGTTACAATTATGTTGCTCATCACATTAACACAGTTTTCTCTCAGGGTTTGGCAAAAGTTCAAAAGCAGGAGAATTTGGAGCCTCCTTCCAAAGAGACAAACAGAAGGGAGAAGAGACGAAAAATACAAATCAGAGGTAAACAGTCTCAAGTAAAGGCAGCACTGGAACCCAACAGTAACTCCAGTACCTGGGAGGAAGGATACCTTCACTTTGCAAGGCACATTAATAAATACTTTGGTGCCAAAGTAACAGATGAAGCTCAGAATACGAAAGAACAACCTCTCATAGAGAAGGATTGGACTTACAAGAAACACCTTTTAACACAATCCACCTCACAAACTCACAGTGCCAGTTCACAGCTGAAGCAAGAAGAATCTATCACCCCAGGAGCTGCAGGCAGTTTCCACAGCAGCTGTAATACAACTAAAATCAGTGAGAACTATTTTCAAACATCCCAACACATCAATCAGTATTTCAAGGGTCAAAGTGGATTGAATGAGGACACTGAATCCCAAAAGTCCCCCAAGAGACTGAAGAGTGTATCTTTTATGGATTACCTCTGCAACCCCACAAGTACCATTCCAGAACTGCTGGGTGTTTATCGAAAAAGCAACTCCAAAACTGCCATCTCTGCCCCGCAGGCAGTATTAAATAAAAAGGTGAGTTAAAGTAACATTTTCATTAATTCCCAGTTAATGCCCCGATGAACTAAATAAGATAAAAATCTGCTCTCATTGCTAAGAGGCTAAAATTCATAAAAATGAACTTTGATGCGATTCTGCTTGTTTGTCAGCTTGTCTTGAATAGGAAACAAGCAGATGAAATGACATGTGTGTTCACTGATAGCCTGAGACTGGCTTCTACTCCAGAAGCTCTGACTGACTGCATAGAAGCACTCAACGAACACCTTATCCACTACCCCTCATGCAAAGCCTTAATCTGGAAGGTCTGTAGAGAATTAAACACAAATACTTATATTTAACAGTTGTTTTAACCTCATTAAATTTAAAACATGTGTTTGTTTCCAGGAGAAAATTGCAGTTTCAATGCTGAGACAACGGAAGAACTATGAACATAACCAGGAACTTCAGGCTGCCTTAAGAGAAACTTTGGCTCTTATCGGATATGCGGATCCAGTCAAAGGCCGTGGCATAAGAGTCCTCTCAATTGATGGTGGTGGAACAAGGTAAATGTAAGAAAAAATAGATCATTAAGCACTCAAAACAACTTTAACTACACATTCATGAAGCATTTTGTTTAGTATACAATAAGCACCTTAACTATCTAACATTCATGGTCAATTCAGAATTAGTTAACCTAGGATGTATATCTTTGGACTGTGGATCACAGGTATTCCTTGTATGTAAAGTGGTATTTACCTCCTTGAACTCTATCATTCAAAACCACCCTTTTCTTTGATTTGATCCATGTCGGTTAGGCTAAAATCCATCTGAATACATATAGGTGCAATCTGACCTGGTACAGGTCAGATTGAAGCACCTGTACAAACTACAAATATTTTTCATTTTCGTTTCTTTTGCATTTTGGGTCACTCCAGGAAAAATCAATCAAATACATTTATTGTGTTTTTACTGCTGTTAAATGTCAAAATGGGTTTAATTTGAGCCAAACAGTATATAAAGGTTAAGCTGTGCCTGATGGTATCCACTGTTTCTGTGTATGACTATGCTAATGTGTTCATATTTCTGGGGGTTTATGTTGTCCTTTTTCTTTGCATTTTTCAGAGGTGTTGTGCCTCTTCAGATATTAAAGCTGTTGGAGGATCAAACAGGCAAAAAGATTCACCAGCTGTTCGACTACATCTGTGGAGTGAGCACAGGTGACATATAGTAAACTGAGACTAACATTTTAATGCATGCCTGTCTGAATCTGCAACTCTATTTAAAATGCATGTCTCCGCATCTGTTTGTTGAAGGTGCTGTCCTAGCCTTCATGTTGGGTTTGGCCCGTTTTTCTATAGAAGAGTGTGCTGACATGTATCGTCGTTTTGGTTCTGAAGTATTCCGGCAAAACCCGCTGGTTGGTACTGTGAAGATGGGCTGGAGCCATTCTTACTATAACACTGAGACCTGGGAGACAATACTCCGGTTTGCACATAAGAGACACATTAAATGTGCTTCAGTCCTTCAAAGGAGTAAATTTTTAACAAGTTAATAAGATACTGCTTGTTTTCATTCTCATTAGAGAGAAGCTAGGTGATAGAGTACTTATTAAAACAGCCAGAGATTTCTTCAGTCCCAAGGTAAGAATATTGCACTTTCACAGAACACCAATAAAAGGACTTCCAAGCTGCTGTATTGGAGCACCCCGCTGTGGTGAGACTCCATGTTTTGATTCTAGCTTAAAAACTGGAGCTTGCACAGTTTTAACAATTGGTTTTGTTGGTATCTGCTCAGGTTTCTGCAGTCAGCACAGTGGTAAACTGGGGTACCAGCCCTAAGGCTTTTGTCTTCCGCAACTATAACCACAAACCAGGTTCTCTCAGCCGTTACGCAGGAGGCTCAGGCTACCAGATGTGGCAGGCAGTGAGGGCATCGTCAGCCGCCCCAGGATACTTCCAGGAGTTTACCTTAGAAAATGACATTCACCAGGTTGTTAATGACAGTTTCCAATGTTGACATCTCCTTGTTTTGTCTCAAATGTGAATAGGCGAAATAAAAATGTGATTAATTGAGGGACTATGAAGGGGGTGAAGGTTAACCTTACTTTTTGCTTTAAGAAAAAAAAAAACATTAATAAATAAAACGCCCCAATAACTAGTGGCAATTGTTAGCCATTAATCTTTTTTCTAATGACAGTCAATGAAGTGAACACAAAAATTGGTGAATTGCAGTGATGATGCAGGCACACACATAATAGATGTGGTAGCCACCAAGGCATCACCTATTTGTCCATAAAGTCCTCTTTTGAAGCCTCAACAACAGCTTTTTGCATTTCCAATGCAAAACAGATACCTCAGCTTAAGATATGTGCCAGTACAGAGCTACAGTCTGATACCTGAAACAAATGAATAAACAATCTTCAGTGTAAGAACGTAAGTGAAATAGCATTAATGGAGTTGGTTTACAAGACCTTATGTGCAAAAAAGCTCCAAACAAGTGTTAAACAGTATAAAAGCATTATTGTAGGAGCTTTTCAGTGATGTCAACACACTATGGTCATCTTTTATATACAGTCTTTGGTTGGATACAAATTCCATACAAAAATTCAACATATCGCATTCCGTTCAGGAAAACAGAAAAATGCCAGTCGCTCCCTTTCCTATCACTCACACCTTAATACTTTTCTACAATTCTTAAATCAAAAATATAAGAACCTCTGTTGATATTGTATTGCAAAGGAGTTCTAATCATTCAGACTTTTTTTTTCTTAAGCTTTTTTGTGCAGGTTTGATTTGAACAAAATGCTAATTTCTTGGCTTTATAGATTAATTTGTGTCTTATTAGGATGGTGGAATCACCCTGAATAATCCCTGTGCCGTGGCTGTCCATGAAAGCCATTTGCTGTGGCCAAACCAGGACTTCCAATGTGTGCTGTCCCTGGGCACAGGTCGCTATGACAGTGCTAAGAAGGGACCTGCTACCTCCACGAGCCTGAGGGCCAAAATCAGCAATCTGATCTGCAGTGCCACTGACACTGAAGGGGTTCACACCCTTTTAGATGACCTGCTGGCCCCAGATGTCTACTTCCGCTTCAACCCCATGCTGAGCTCTGATGTGTCGCTTGACGAGAACCGGCCGCAGGCCTTGGACCAGCTGCAGAGAGACACACAGAACTATCTGGAGAGAAACCAGCCAAAACTGGCCAGACTTTGTTTAGTGCTTTCAGCAGAACGCTCGGTTATTAGGAGAACTAAGGACTGGTTCAGTGAGAGGGCCTGGGAGATGAAACAGAGATTGATGTGAGAAGGTGAGATAAAAGATGTCTACAAAGAGATGTATATCATATGCATAGAAGCACACATAACAGAAACACTTTAAAGGCAACATCCATGATATAAACACTGTTTGACAAAATTTAGCTTTTTGACTTGTGGTATATGTCATGATTTTGAGTTTATGTGAGGCAACCAAAAGCTCATCATCTGAGCTTTGCTAAGCAGTTCAAATGTGCAGGGGTTTTGTGTGTTTTTGTCTGATCTTTTGATATATTTTGTTTTGACTTTATGACCTAGACAGAACAAATACTCACAAGCACTTTGATGCACTTTTTAAAAAACGCCTAATGTATAAATATAGTTCACTATAGGTCTTTCTGTCTTTGAAAATCAAAGAATATTTATTTAAGAGTCTATGTTTCATTAAACATATTAAATGCCACTCTTCAGGGTTTTATTTTTCAGATTACTGCAGTCTTTAAAAGTTTATAAGTGAAAAAGAAGTCCTCCAATCGCTTGACTATAATGGGTTAAATCCCCCCCATGTGCCTGGAAGCCGTGCCTCCGTGTCCACAAAAAGCTGACTTTGTTTCAGACAGAAACGCTTTGTCTAAAGAGAGAGTGTGTATTCGTGCCAGCCAGTGTGAAGATACAAGGTCAATGACCCACCCCCCATCTACCATCTATCTCAAAATCAGAATCAGCACAGACAAAAGAAAAAATATCACCTCTTACAAAGCTTTAAATTATTTTTAATAGATGCTGGCTGGATGCCCCCAAAACCTAATCTATGAGCTGGTGCATGATATAGCAGTTCTGTTTTAACTTCCCACCCATCACAATGAAGATGACGTTATATTTATGTGTGGATTTCACAATGGATTTATTATAACAAGCTCTCAGGGCCTGTTCGCCAAGCGTGTGACCCAGGCTAAGGACAGCCATCCGAATCAGACTCCCTTGCCAGGCTCTGTCACCTTTTTTAACATAATGGAATAAAAAAATTGTACTATACTCAAATGTTGCTGGAGAGGTAAGGCACAGTGTGGACATGTTGCTGTGACAGAAGATCGGGAAAAGGTAGGGATCTGCTTTCAGCTAAACACGAAGTGGAAGAAGGAACCAAAGACCAAAAAAGACTCAAAGGTAGGACACTACACATTTACCAACTGTAATTAGGACTACAGTATATGTGGTGTTATAAAAAACATTAGAAAACTTTAGATTAGCATCAAGTGTCTTGTTGGGCAAATGAGTGTGTTATTCCTTGCATCTGTCTTTCAAGGAAGTCAAGGTCTTAATGATGTCATAGTGTGAACTGAGATGTGGGGCTGGTCGACAAATGCATCAGCAGATTTATGTGAGAGTGAGCGCTATGTTGTGCAGTTCCTGAGCATGACATTTAGAGAACTGATATGCATTAACATAATTTTTGGAGCGGTGATGTTATAATATGAGGTGGATACGGTGTTTATGCACGGTGTCCCAGGAACAAATCTATATGACTTATGTAATCCTTTGGCTTTTCCTCTAACACCACTATCAGGTCCATCTTTTGAAATATCTATGGAAATGTGCCACAGTTTTCAAGATTAATTGACACACAGAGATTTTGTACAGATGGCCACTGACTTCTTCCCATGAAAGTGACATTTGTAGTTTAGTTAGTAAAATTTATAACATCTATGCATACCCCCATGTACTTTGTATTCAGTGCAAAATGACAGCTAAGGTACAGTAGCTGATACCTTTTAAATATTAAAATATGTGTGCATGCGGCCATAAGATGTTAAACATTTAGATCCTTTCATGTATTTAAAATATGGTAACATGTATAGTCATACAAATATAAAAAAAAAATAGAGATATTATATTGTATTTCATTCAACTGAGCACTTCTTCCTAATAAAGTGTATGCATTTTTTCCACATTGACATTTTTGGGGGAGAAATGTTGTTACAGTTTGTGCTCATCAAACTATAAAATGAGTATTCAGCTCAGTGAGGCAGTATTGTTTTGGCTGCACAGTGGTGATGATGTAATTTCGCACAGTGTCCTGCTCAACAGAAGTTTCTTTCCATCCTATTCTTCTGCTCTCTCTGATGCAGTGACGTCAAAGCGCAAACGATAGGTGCTCTGACTCTGAACAAGCATCTTGTGTGGTTGAACACTCCCTCTCACATGCCATCTGCTCTTACCCGAGCCCTGGGCACTCGTGCCAAAGGGGACCTACGAGCATAGAGACCTTTTTGTCGTCACCGAGCTGGCCTCGTCTGCCTCAGTGCCATGCAATCTGGTGCATGGCACTGATCACGGCTCACTTTCAGGCCTGCTTCAGTCCAATCTATGGGGGGAAAATGCTTATTCTGAGACCCAAAGGGCTTAACACACCCCTTGTGCTTTTGTGTCCTATGTGAGCCAAGTCAAGATGTGTTTCTGATGTTAATGGAGGATTGTAATGGTTTCCATTGTAGATGCACTGATATTCTCTCTTCTCTGAATTCTTTTTATTCAGTAAAAAAAAGAAAGAAAATAAATCTATTACCATGATAAAGCACTACTTAATCATAATATTTAGTTTTAAAAATTTGGAAATATAAATTTTGACTATACTTTTATTTTAATCCTTAGGTTGCAGTGCCACCTCATTTTACCCCACCTCAACACCGAGCTATTGTTCTATCCAGTCGGTGCTGGTCTGTACATGCAGCACCATGTGAATGCCTGAAAGCCTACACAGGTCAGGACACTGTCAACAGCCGTGAGATGGCTTTTGTCTAACACAAATACAGCTTCTCCTGCATCTTTGGCACCTTCTAGAAAAGAAAACTGCTCTCCGCCTACCCCGTAGGATTTTCTCAGATGAATGGTAATGACCTTTTCCTGCTTTCCAATGAGTGTGAATGACTGAGTGTAGAAAACTCTCTTTCACAAAAAGTCAATCAAATCCTAACTGGTATTTTGAAAAACAAAAAAACAAAACAAAACATTAGTCTTGTTTCAATTGCCTTTGTCAGGATGTCATGTGATACGAGATGTGCCAGATGCAGTATTCATACACTGGAAACAGATATTGCTTTCATGCTCTGCTTCCCAGTTCTCTGCATTCAACAATAAAGCCCACATTTTGATGTCATCATAACCAGCAAGAATGCAAACTGTACAGAATCTGGGTTGTTCTCTGCTTTCATGTGGTCCAGCCTCATTTTTACTAAACAGATTTTGCTCACACCGGATCAAGCAAACATTTTTCAGAAGTAAATTTTGAAGAAAATACATGTGCTGCCAAAATATGCTCAACCATGTAACAAGCCTCTCTTGATATAGTCCTTTTTTTAAAGTTATTCTTTGAACTTCAATTTATTTATTGTGCAAAATTAGTTTTGTAACCACGTTGACGAAGTGTTCAGCATTATGACAGCCTGGTCAGAGCAGTGAAGTGGGTGAGGTGGAGGTGTTGTGTGGTGCTCATTCATTATTCATGAGATGGGTGGGCAGAGTGTAAGTGGCAGTGACGGACAGAAACTCAATTACTGATGTGTATGAACTCCTCTAGGGTTCTTGACCTGATATTTGAAGGGCTGGAGTATTAATTTCTACACAGCACAAACAAGAATAATTTCCTGAAGTCATTGGATTATTGTTGCTGTGTGAAAGTAACAGAGATGGGGAGGAGAAAACCCTGATTTGAAACCCTGAAGTGAGGTAGGTTCGCATAACTTTTTTGTTTCGAAGTCCTGACACATTCCACAGTACATTACATATTAATAGCAAACAGTTTTAAATAGAGGCATTGAATGAATTGGTTTTTGTTCACACTGACAGATTAATTGTATTCGACCTTCAACATGAACTTAACCACAATTTATTCTTGTCAGGCATTCGGAGGATTCATTTACATATGTGGGAGGCAGTCACTTGTAGACAGCTTAATAACCACAGATTGTGTTGTTTGTGCAGTTTGCTTGCAGTTGTGAAAATATTCTGTTAGTAAATCTAACACAGCAGCAGCTTCTAAACAAGTGTTTCTAAGTACAAATACACATCACATATACTGCAATTTTATGTCACTTTTTTTAGGTTTTCAATGGGAAATATTTTACTTACTACATCTACAAGATTTTTCCTTAAAAAGAAAACAGTTTAATGCTAATAGATTTTAATACTACATTGTTTTATAGTAAACCAGTTATTCCCACCATATTATGCTTAGACTCAATTGTCACATGTTTCAGATATGTAATAACTGACTGTGAGACTATGCAGTATTTCACGCAAACAAGAAAAATACAAAACTGTGTAGCAAAAATGATGTTTGTCTTGTTTCCATACATATACACATAATAAAAAATCTCATAACTGCACCTCAAGCATCAGTCATAATAATTACAATTGTCACAGGAAAATTTTAAAGTATATTTGCTTTACAGTTTAGATTGTGAACTATGAGTAAAATGTTTTCTTCACTTTATAATTTGTTCAAGATGTAATGTCTTCTAGATGTCTTGTGTTACTTTTCGTTCAAACTAGGAGTAGAAAAATAGGTGACCACAATCAATTCTGGACTAAATGAAATATAAAGATGGGGACACTGGTCAAACCAGCGCTGCTGCTACTTTTATGGCAGAGTGTTGGGGCTTTGAACGTCCCTCTCGAAGGTAAGCGAATATCTTAAGACCATTGGCTAGTTGTAAATTTATGTCTACGAATTGTTTTTTCACATTACTTCTTAAACTGACTTTATTTCTCTGCCTGCAGTCAGACAACCCCCTACTATCATAAAGCAGTCAATGAAAGAGCACATTGTTGACCCCAAAGGGACCATGGTAATAGAGTGTGAAGCCAAAGGAAACCCTCATCCTATGTAAGACCTAAATAATCCACTGAACTGATTTTTTTTTTTAAACTTAGATTGGCAAACCACTGATTTTTTTTTTCCCGGCCTTTTTTCATTTGCTCATTTATGAAGTTTCTCATGGAGGCGTAATGGGAAGTATTTCAATGTGGCACGTGACTCTCAGGTGTCAATGCGCAGGCGCTCAGGGACTCTGGATATCTATGCCTGGAACAATCCAGAAAAGTATGAGGCAGAGTATCAGTGCATTGCCTCCAACCAGTATGGATCTGCATACTCCCACAAGATCATACTACAATTATACAGTAAGTTTGTCTGAATCTAGCAGTGAAAAAGATATACAATGACTTCAGTGTATTGGTTAAAAATATCTGGGATGTATAAATAAATGACAACAAACTGTTTCCATCCCAAAAGGCTTTCACTGTTTAAAGATTAATTTGCTATGGTCTTTTCCATTTATTAAATTAAATTTAAACTTAAAATACAACTAGAAACACAGAAAACCAGAAGATCCAAGACCCAAAACAACAATATGTATATTAAATATTAGCAAGTATACCAGTAATTGGCATAGGGCCAAAACATCCAGCATCAGCCAATATTTAATGAGCAGTGTCAAGCAAACTTTGCAGCTGAGAGGAGTTTTATTCTATTTGTGCAGGACCCCCTGTGTGGCCAAGAGAGATTGTGGAGCCTGTGGTGGTGAGCGCTGGCTTACCACTTGTCCTGTCCTGTGACCCTCCACCTGGCCCACTTAAACCTGAAACATACTGGATGTCCAGTTGTAAGTGTCTGATACCAAATGAAATGCTAGATCAAGTCTAGGGTCAAATGAGCAAAAACAGGAAGATTTTGATCAGCCCTTTGTTACATGTGGTATCTATGTTGGCCCTAAGAGGTCAAATGCACTGCAACCTAAGAAAACATCAGCAAAAAGAATAATGCTACAAAAGCACTTAAAACACAACAAAAGTGGAATAAAACATAATGAACATAGAATAGAGGGAGATAATAGCATGATGTAACAGCTTCAGATTGCACTGATATGCACTGAGAAGAACTGCAGGATTGGTCTGTGTTGTGAGGGAAATGAAGATGCAAAGTTTTGTGTGTTCTAATCGCATGATTCATATAATACTGTAAATACATGTTTGCTATTATTTGTAACCAGTTCCATCTGTCACGGTGGGGTGTGCCGGTGTTTTAGAAACAGGACCCAAAAGCAGAAGATGACAGAGGAGTTGCAGGTTCTAACACAAAAAAAGCCTTTATTTTGGCTGAAAAAACAGCAGCAAACAAGAAACTATTAAAAAAAACTAAGAACACTATGAAAAAACTGTGAACAATATGACAGACTATGAAAACTGTGGAGAGAATAACAGGCAACCTGACAATGAAACAGAAAACAGAAGACTTAAATACACAGGAGCTGATCAGGGGAAGTGAGAACACATGGGGAAACAGCTGACTGAAATTAAGCATAATGACTCACAGGGACGTGAAGCTAAACACAATCACAAAAACACCCCAGACTCTTTCAGAATAAAACAGGAGACAGATAAAATACAATAATCAACAAAATAAACTAAAATATGCAAACCACTGGGTGACAGACCCAGTACTGTGACACCATCAGGCTACTGTCTCACCTAAATAACTTCTATTGTGTTTTATGAGCTTTTGTGGTGTTTTTCTACATCTGTTGTGTTGTATTGAGGTTTCCACTGTAATTTTTTTTCTACTTCTGTTGTACTTTGTGCACTTTTGATGCACTTGTCCATTTGATGGCATTTTCTTGGGTTGCGGTGCATTTTACTTTTCAGGGCCACCATTGGCATTACACTTCTAAAGCAATGTGAATAAGGAATTTTTAACTCTGTCCTTCATTTCAGGTTCATATGCGAGACCTTTCAACTGGCCCATTCAGACAGCTTTCCCCACCATGCAGCCTGTGCGGCAGGACCGCAGGGTTTCCATGGGAGTCAATGGAGATCTATATTTCTCTAATGTGTTGTTCAATGACTCTGTTGCTGATTACTGCTGTAATGCCCGATTCCCGTACAAAAATGTCATTCAGCAGAAGATGCCTGTAGTTGTGAAGGTGCTTACGAGTGAGTATAACTGTGTTCATAATTATTTCTCTATCTATAAAATGTCCTACATCCTCAAGGCTTTTCAGTTTGGAGGTTCTGCACAATATCTAATCCTGAAATCAGCTGGAGCCACTCTTCCAGTTTCCCTTTCACAGCACCTAATAGTCCTATTACATGGGTCTACTACTGGGACCCTTTTGGACTTTATCCTCCACATCTGCTCCTTTTAATATCTCAGCTCTTGGTACTTCTTAGTTCCATTGTGCTAATCCTTTTAATGTGGCTGTTGGCTGGTATTAGTATATCTATCAGAGCTGCTATCTTTGGGTTCTAGTCAACCACTAGTATTTCAGACTGGTTTGCCAGAATCTGTCTGGAAGCTGAACTTCTGTAGAACCTTACCCCTGTTTTTCTTAACCATCGTTAGAGGTGTCTCCCATCAGGACTGGAGATATTCAACTACATGATCATGATCACATGATACTGTATGCTGTCCAAGTTTGCATCGTACAGCCTGCTACTATGTGCTGGACATAGCATTTTTGCACTATCTGCAAATTGGATCCTGTATGGATCTGGTGCTTAGGCAGAGTCTCTGTGCTGTCCTTTAGACTGCCTGGTAGGATGTCAGCCACTTCCTCTATCTGTTAGTGATACAGTCCATCGAGTGGGTGAGGTCTCCCACAATACTATTTTGCCCCGTGTCTTGTCATTTTGCTCTTATTCCAGATCACCTTTCTACCATTTGTCACTGTTTGAAGCCACTTTATAGGCACCCACCCAGCCCTTTACACATAACATGCAAACAGCACAGGTACATTTCAGACGTTGACCAAACATAGAGTACAGGCACAGCAAATTAATAAATGCAGTAGATAAAAATGAATCAAATAACAAGTTGGGATGTTAGCATATGTTGCTTGAAACACAGGAAGTTGCCACTAAATATAATCACTACCAGCACATGACAAATTAAAATCCTATTCCTTTTGGAGCTAGTTTAGCTCACTGGTTGAGTAGGTGCCCGTGTGCCACAAGGCTGAAATGTTGATTATTAATCTTTTATACTACTGTTGTGGATGAAGAGTGTGATGACTCAATGTTTGAGGTGTTTGACGGGGATTTTCTGGTTATTTTTCTCCAAAGCTCATGCAGTGGTTGAGGCTGCTCCCACCTGGCTGTCTCCTACAGGCTCATCAAGCTCAATATTGGTCCTGCAGGGGGAGGAGCTGCTCCTGGAGTGCATTGCTGCAGGAATGTGAGTCTTCAATAAGGATCACACACACAAAAAAAATATTGTAATTTCAAGTTTATGCCACAAATGATTATACAACAGTTTATTTTGTGTTTAGTGTAAGTATTTTCACCTTGAATTCATTAAAGTTATCCTGTGTAAAGCCTTGTTTGTCATTATTAAGGCCAACTCCTCACATTACCTGGGCCAAGGATGGAGAGGACTTGCAAGTGACATCTCGCATGAAAGTGAAGAACTTCAACAAAATGATTCAAATCCCAAAAGCATCTTTTGAAGATGCAGGTGAATACACCTGCACTGCTAAAAATAGGTTAGGCTACGCTGAGCACACAATAACTGTCAGGGTCAAAGGTGAGTTCTTCAGAAACATAGAGTATTTTATGTTTGGACTGATCGTTATAATCCAAACTAATAACATATTTCTGTTTGACAGCGACTCCTTTCTGGTTGGAAAAACCCACCAACCTGATTTTGGCACCAGAGGAAAATGGACGGTTGGTGTGTCGCGCTGATGGGGCTCCTCGTCCCACAATCAGCTGGTTCATTAACGGAGAACCGATTGAAAGTATGTTTTAGGAGATCTTGTCTAAAAGGCATAAAAATGAATAAAAAAATATTGTGCCTAACTTTTATTTTTCCTTTTTGGTGGGTTTTTTTTCAGCTGCTACACCACTGCCTAACAGACAGGTTTCAGGAGAAACGCTAATCTTCCGCAGTGTAACTACTGAAAACACTGCTGTCTACCAATGCAATGCTTCAAATCAGTATGGCTACTTATTGGCCAATGCATTTATTAATGTGCTACGTAAGTTACCAACCACTGTCATTCATAACATTAATTAAAACAGAGTTATTTTTAAAGAAAACAAATGTGTACACTTATGTCTGCATTTTTATTTTGTTAAATATAAACAGAATTATAGCAGAAGTCCTGCTACGTATCTGTCCAGAAAGACCAGTACCAGTGTGTTAATTTGATAGTTCAATAAAAGGCTTCATTTAGTTAAGAGTGAGAACAAAAAATGAGTTCACGTTTGCAATTTTGTCTCGTTATACAATATTTTAAAAAACAAACAAAACGCTAGATTTTTGCAAATATTTATGGGTGTTTTCTTGTTTTTTTTTTCTGTACTACTTGAACACTAAAGTGGCCCTCCAATGAGATGACAGTGCCAGCAGTGGCCCACAGCTCATTTAAGTTTGAGACCCCTGCTTTACACCCATCTATAATTACTCATTTGAAAAGTTACTCTTTAGGAGAGTGAAACTGTTTGTTAGCATTTTTTTTTTAACTTTCTTTACTCAAAACTACATTTGAAAATGTAATAGGACAATTTATTAAGCACAATATGCAGTCACAGTTCCATATTTTATATAGTAAATATTAAATTTAAATAATAATCCTTTAATTTCGCTGCCGATAGTTTTGACGTAACATTGAGTTTTTATGTGTATCAGGTTTAAAGATTTGCAGTTCAGTATAGGCTTAGGATAATAAAGAGTAAAAAAATCAACCATGCACATCTATCAACAATGGCAAATTACTTAACAAATTATGTAGTTCAGTTCTTACAGATGAGGGTTTAATTAAATAATCAGATTTTGGACCGGTCATTCCCTATCTGAGGTAGAAATAACACATGTTTTTCTACCGCTCGTGTCCTTGCCATGATGCATTGTTTAGGTCAAATTTGCTTTTTTTATATCATGGGAGAGTATACTGGGTGCATATTGAAGTCAAATAATCACTGATGATGCTGCAGTTGCTCCCTTTTCCCATAGATGCAACACCACGAATCCTTGGGGCAAGAAATGAATTCATCAAAGTGACTGAGGGTAGTCGTACCTTTTTAGATTGCCAGTACTTTGGTTCTCCAGTGCCTGAGTTGAGATGGTAAGATGGCGTGTGACACTGTTATGATTTATAAATCCACTCACAGTAAGTGTGTGTCTTAACATATGTCCATGCTTCTTCTTACACAGGTCCAAATATGGGCAAGGAAATCTTGAAGGAAATCGTTTTAAAACCCACAGCAATGGGACTCTGGAGATCAAACATATCAAGATAGAAGACCAAGGAACTTACGTGTGTGTAGTCAGCAACATTGCAGGGAGAGATGAGGATCAAGTCAGAGTAGAGGTCAAAGGTGAAGAGTCATTAAAATAAAAAATAATTGAATTGGCAATAAAATTTGACATACATTTTTTTTCATTGTACAATATTGTATTTATTTTGTTTGCAGAACCCATATTAATTGTCACAAGACCACAGAGTATGAAAGTCATGCGTGCAAGTGATGTCCGCCTGGAGTGTGGTGTAACAGCAGATGTCACGACTCCTATCACAACCACTTGGCTGAAAAACAAAAAGCATCTCACTCTTGGTTGGAGGTAGGATTATTGTGTATTATTTACTGTTAATTAAAGTACATTTATGCATATATGAGTACATATATGAGGCCTGTTTGTGCAACTAAGGTTATATTATTAGTTTCAGTGTAATCAAATGAGCTTCTAGATCTCACCAATTTTATTCAATTTCTCAGAATCTCAATGGATGAATCAAATCTAGTGATAACTAATGTAAACACAGGCGATGAGGGAAATTATACATGTGTCATCAAGAGTGAGCTTGAACAGAAATCTGCCTCAGCACACCTAATGGTGATGGGTATGAAACACTGAAACCAAAGATATTTTATCAACCATATGACATGCTGAAATGTCTTTTTAATTATTTCTGTATTTATTTTATTTATAGACCGTCCAAATCCTCCCACTAACTTGGAGTTATCTGATCCATATGAACGTACTGTAAGACTGAGCTGGGTTCCTGGAGATAGCAACCACAGCCCCATAACAGGTAAAAGATGAAAACTCAAAAAATTACAAAAGTAAACACTTTTTTAAACATTATTACCATTTTTGAGGACTCTTTTGCTGTATTGACTAGCATTTTGGTTGTTTTTGCATTCTTTGTTCTCTCGCAGAGTTCTTAGTGCAATATGACGACGATGATTGGTTGCCTGGAAAGTGGAGAAATCTTTCAACGTACCCAGGGAACCTCAACTCTGTCATTTTGCATCTCATACCTTTTACTTACTATGAGTTCAGAGTCATCGCTATTAACGAAATTGGAGCTAGTCGCCCTAGTCGTCCATCTAAGCGTTTTCAGACCAGCGGTGCACGTGGGTGTCATACTAGCAAATGTTTTTGTTTGGGACAATAAATACTCAGAGTAAAGACTGGGATATATGACAATGTTGTGCAAAAGTTTTGAAGTACCTCTTATTTCTTTATATTTTGCTAGGAAAATTGTAAATGTGAGGAAATACAGTATATGAGGCAAAAACAAAGTTTGTACAAGTCTAATGAGCTTCAAAGTTAGTATTTGGTATGACCACCTTTATTATTTAACAAAGCCTGAACTTTCTTAGGCAAGCTTTAATGTAATTTCTATAGGAAATCTTCTAGAATAGTTCTCAGGGCTTCTTGAGGGACATCCAAAGCTCTTTTTGGATATTTGCAGTTTTTTATTTTTCTGTCAAGAAGATCCCTACCAGCTTCAATAATGTAGTTTTCCAGGCTATGGGGAGGCCAATCCATGGCTGATAGTGTTCCATTGTGTGTTTTACTATCCAGGTATGCTTTTAGTGCACTGGTTGTGTGTTTGAGATCATTGGCGTTGCTGAAAAATGAAGCCATTGCCAATCAAATGCTTTCCAGATTATACGGTAGCTCAAAATCTGTCATTACATTTATGCTATCATAATTCCATCAATCATGACAAGATCTCCAACACCGCTGACTGAAATGCAGGACCAAACCATGACAGAGTCTCCGGGCCTTAGTCCATGGGGCCCGGCCAGGCACAGCCCGAAAAAGGGACATGGGCCCATCTTCCTGCAGGCCCACCACCCGCAGGAGGCACCGTAGGAGTCGGGTGCAATGTGAGCCGGGCAGGAGCCAGGAGCGGAGGTCCTGGCTACCAGGACATGGAATGTCACCTCTCTGGTGGGGAAGGAGCCTGAGATAGTGTGTGACCTCACCTCAACACATGGCCTGTGCTCTGGAACCAGCCTCCTGGAGAGGGGCTGGACTCTGTCTCAGTCTGGAGTTGCCCCTGGTGAGAGGTGGCGGGCTGGGGTGGGTATCGTGGTATCCCTTGGGCTTGCTGCTGGTATGTTGGGATTTCTCCCAGTGGACGAGAGGGTTTGTTCCCTTCGCCTTCGGGTCAGGGAATGGGTCTTGACTGTCGGCGGCGCTTATGCGCCGAGCAGCAGTTCAGAGTACCCAGCCTTCTTGGAGTCCGTGGGTGGGGCACTGGAGGGTGCTCCTCCTGGGGACTCTGTGGTCCTTCTGGGAGACTTCAATACTCACGTGGGCAATGACAGTGAGACTTGGAAGGCCGTGATTGGGAGGAACAGCCTCCTGGATCTGAACCCGAGCGGTGTTTTGTTATTGGACTTCTATGCAAACCACAGTTTGGCCATAACGAACACCATGTTCGAACATAAGAGTGTCCATAAGTGCACGTGGCACCAGGACACTCTAGGCCACAGGTCGATGATCGATTTTGTAATTGTATCGCCAGACCTGAGGACATATGTTTTGGACACTCGGGTAAAGGGAGGGGCTGAGCTGTCAACTGATCACCACCTGGTGGTGAGTTGGATCAGGTGGCGAGGGAGGACGCTGGACAGACCTGGCGCGCCTAAACATACAGTGAGGGTGTGCTGGGAACGTCTAGCAGAGGCCCCAATCCGCGAGATCTTCAATTCACACCTCCGGCAGAGCTTCAACAGCATTCCGACGGAGACTGGGGACATTGAGTCCGAATGGACGATGTTCAGCATCTCCATTGCCGAAGCCGCTGCACTGATCCGCAGCTGCAAGGTACTTGGTGCCTGTTGTGGTGGTAATCCCCGAACCAAACGGTGGACCCCAGAGGTGAGGGGAGCCACCAAGCTGAAGAAGGAGTCCTATCGGGCTTGGTTAGCCTGTGGGACTCAACCAGTCTACATGTGTTTTGTGGACTTGGAGTAGGCATTCAACCGTGTCCCTCGGGGGGTCCTGTGGGGGGTGCTCCAGGAGTATGGGGTGTCTGGCCCATTGCTACGGGCCATTCAATCCTTATACAACCGTTGCAAGAGCTTGGTCCACACAGCCGGCAATATTCAGACTCGTTCCTGGTGGGTGAAGGGCTCCGCCAGGGCTGCCCTTTGTCACCAATTCTGTTCATAATTTTTATGGACAGATTTTCTAGGCATAGCAAAGTGGCGGAAGGCTTTCACTTGGGTGGTCTCAGGATCTCCTCTCTGCTTTTTGCAGATGATGTGGTTCTGTTGGCTTCATCGGGTGATGGCCTCCAGCTCGCCTTGGAACAGTTCACAGCACCTCCAAATCTGAGGCCATGGTCCTCAGCCGGAAAAGGGTGGAGTGCCCACTCCGGGTCAGGGACGAGTTCCTGCCCCAAGTGGAGGAGTTTATGTATCTCAGGGTCTTGTTCTCGAGTGATAAAAAAGATTTGTTACTTTTGCAGTTATTTTTCCTTTTGAGTAAATAAATGACAAGTAATAAGTTAATCACTAAAAGTACCAGAAATAAGCTTTTAGATGTTTTGCAAAACCAGGCACCTCCCAACTCCCAACTTCTGATCTTTATGCTAAGCTAGGTTCCATTAGCTAGCTACCTTATGTTTCAACTGTAGTAAATGTATCTCTCTGAATCACAAACAGTTTTTCAAAATTGTGTTCATTTTTTTGCACAGCTCCAGATATAATCCCAAAGAATTTAAAAGGCGTTGGTACATGGAGAAATAACATGGAAATCAGCTGGGAGGTAATCAGAACTTACATAATCCTTCTTTTATTTATCACTAATATCTTCACATATCTTTGCACAATAAAGCTTTCTAATTTTATAAAAACATGCTTTTAGCCTCTAACCTACAGAGAGTGGAATGGACCCCATCTAAAGTATCTGGTGTGGTGGAGAAGGAGAGATTCTCGAGAGGAGTGGAAGAATGCAACCACTAAGTGGCTAAAATATTACATCTATGATGCGGATACCTTTACTCCTTATGAGATCAAAGTCCAGGCAGTGAATGACTTTGGGCTGGGACCAGAGTCTTCTGTTGTCATTGGTTATTCTGGTGAAGGCCGTACGTACCTACATTTCTTTTATCATAACATAGTAAGGAGTAGGAATTTTGAAAGGAAATCAATACATGTTGGTGAACTTCATTGTACTTCGGTAGATTCTCTGCTTCACTACATTAGAGATTACAAACTGTTCTATAGATAGAATTTCTTTAATTTGGTATAAAGCACCATCTAAAGCCAGACTGTTCCCCTGATTCATTTTTAGCATTTAGTTTTTTGTCAGACTGGCTGTCAGCTGATATTCAATTTACAATAATGGTGGGTGTTCAGTATTAACATGGGCAGAATCTCAAATAATGAGGTCAGTTTACATCCAAGTATTCCTGGTGAGACAAAAGCAGGGAATCATGAATAATTTCGGAGGAAAACGGTTTTTGTCATTACATGTTTTATGCTCACCGATAGCAAAGACGAAATTCAGTGCCATCTGTGTTTTCCCCAAGGCCCAACAACAGCACCCCTGAACCTGAGAGTGTCCGACATCGAGAGCACTCAGGTGACTCTACACTGGGATCCAGTGACAAGTGACACAATTATGGGAGAACTGAAAGAATACAAGGTGAATTCAGCATTTCATAATGGACAGTAAATTTGCACTACATTTTTATTTATTGACATTCAAAACTAAGGGCATTTAATCATTTTAATTTAAAGAAATGCAGCTGGTGATGAACGCAATCAAAAGACTAAAACATACCAGGTTTCATTTGATATAATGGTGTGTAAAACATTAATACCAGCTGAGAAAGAAGTCTCAGAGTGTGCTCTGTGTGAAAAGTTATATACTATACATCTAAAAGAATCAAATGGAAAACAGTTTTTAAGCTAACCCAGTTAACCCATTCTGCATTTTCCATAATTGCCATTCAGTTAAATTACATTTTGAGCTGTTGCTTTATCATTTGATTTCTAAAATTTCATTTTTCACTGTATTATCAGTACACCGGGAGAGCAGCTTGCAGCAACCACATTATATATTAAATAGTGGGCCTGACCATCCAGTAATTAATCAGTTACACTATACATTAGATATTACTGAAATTCTGAATAATAATATAATTTTTTATGTATGAACTTATCTATCTTTTCAGCTAATTTCAAGAAAAAAAAAACTTTACCCTCATGTGTGTTTTATCATTTTATCTCCTCTTAGTATTGTAAAAGAAACTCTGGCTTAATTGGTCTGTCATTGTTTTATCTGCTTTTGCCATCTTAAGAGGAAATCGAGCTTAGGTTGATAAAATCATACAGTAGAAAGATTACTGAGTTTCATGTTGCTATGTAACGTGAGTACTTGATTGCTTGTTTGGAGAGCAGAAGATCTAAAATGTGTGTTGTCTCTCGTCTCTCAGGTCTACTACTGGAGGGACAGCAGCCAGCTGAGGTGGCATTGGGTTGACAGAGGGATGAAGTCCAAAGAATTTCCTATCAATGGCCCAGACCCCTCTGGGGTCCTTGATGAGCTTATTCCCTACAGCAACTACAAAATGTACATAGTTGTGGCAAACAGTCGATACGAAGGGCCGCCAAGTAATAACATACATTTCTCAACACCTGAAGGAGGTAAAAGTGTTACCACTTTGTCAACAAAACAATAATTTTAGAGATTAGCCTCTATCAATCACAAGCAATTCACAAATTAATGTGTTTTTCCTCCCCCCGATATGTTTATCATCTGCTGCTGTGTTCTCTCCTGTAGTACCATCTGCTCCTAGATCCTTCAGGATCCAACAGCGACATCTGGACAGTATTTATGTTGACTGGGGCCTGCCAGCAGAGCCCAATGGCATAATTACTGGGTATTCCCTCAAGTACCAGACAGGTATGAGCTGAAAACACTCTGAAAGAACAGGAATCTGATTATTCTAGTAAAGCTGGCAAAGGTCCTCATCTATGTAACTCAACAGTGCTCCTAAATAAGCACTCAAAGATCAGAATATGACTAAAGTACGTTCTTATGAACACTTGCATAGTCACTCTCTGAGTAGGGGAGGTAGTTAATAGCTCAGCACCAGTATCAACAGTTCTCCCTATAAAAGGAAATGCCCACTCTCTCCACAGTGAACGCCACCAGGGGAGAAGAGCTGCGAGTTGAAGAGCTTCCTCCTAATGTGACAAGCTTCTCAATCCGCCGATATGACCGATACACTCGATACAGATTTTCTGTGGCAGCACGAACTCGCCTAGGGATAGGCGAATGGCATACAGAGGAATCACCCCACTACACTACAGAGAGTAATTAAGTCCTTTCTTCAGCTAAAACTGCTTAAAGCTGCTCCATTGTCACAAGGGGTCACAGCAAGTAGCTCAGCACATGCCCAGCAAATGTGTAAATCACAACACTTTAGAGCCACCTACTCAGACAAATAAAATAAACACTAAATGACTATGTTCACGTTGGTTTACTTAATGATGTGTGCCCTTGCGTGTCTCAGTTTATGCTCAGGATCAGGTGGATATCACCACTCAGGGCTGGTTCATTGGGATAATGTGCGCTGTGGCTCTCATCGTGCTCATCCTTCTCATCGTCTGTTTCATCAAGCGGAGCAGAGGAGGAAAATACCCAGGTAGGGTGGTGATGCCTAACTGTAGCTGTAGAAAAATTTTAAGGCCTTACATTTTGTAGTGTTGGTTGAACAGAATTTCGTTTGGGATGTTTTACCAAATTTTAATACAGTATAAAACAAACAATTAACTTATTTTTAAAAAAGAAATACAAATTATCAAAAAATTGTTAGTTATAATTCAGGCTATATTCAGGCTCCATGGTGTTAATAAAGCTCATTGGTACTATTTCAGTACGGGATAAAAAGGACATTTCACTGGAGCCGGTGGATGACAAAGATCAGGAGGGATCATTTGATTATCGGTAAGTTTTACCTTCTCTGGAAAATGAATGAATTTTTAAATTCAGACACTAACAAAAACTTTTACTGCTTCTCCCTGAGGGAAGTTGTGATTTAACAACACCTCAAATCAGTAAATAATATTATCTTACCAAACTGCTTTACAAAGTATTCAATGTTTGCAACGTTTCTTAAGTCATGTACTATAATTTATTTTGTAATTGCACAGTAATAATACTCGACAAGGAAGATGTGTATTATGTTTGTTATTGTTGTACTGTAACACTGCACCACACTATCACTGTTGAAAACTATAACTAAAATTAAAACTTTGAAACCCTGAAAAATTAGATAAAAACAACCTATTTGTTTACCTATTATCCATTTGCTCCTGTGCATTTTTCTCTTGGTTTCATAAATTAAAGCTGCCCAGTGGAACTGCTGTTCCAGTGTCCTTCATCATAAACACGTTACACTTAACATTTTATTTTGCTAGCACATTGCACCCTCCTTCTGCATGTATGTGATCAGTGAAACAGCAGGGAACTAAATACTTATATACCATTATTTCTTTATAACTTTAATGTTGATTTAAAACTCCATTGGGTATCTTTAATTTTGATTAGATTTTAGCATCACAATGCACAGGTTCAAATCTTATTTTTATTTGATTTATAATAACTCTTTGATCATAATTACATTAATCTGTGTTTTTCTTTTTTTTTACTCTGCCTTTTCTATCTAAACCCTTCCCCTCCAAAACCTCAATCCTTTTCTTTTTCAAAGGTCCCTTGAAAGGTATGAAAAAAAAACAAATATTGACACTTTGATATTATACCTGTGCGATCCTGGAAAGATGCTACAGATTTGTGAAGCTGCAAAAACTGTATTTGTACTTTCAATACTTTTTCCTTTTGTAAATGAATGGAAATGTAGTCAGTCCTCTGACACACTGAATTCTTTTCATATTTTAGAATAGCACGTGTGTCCACTCTCCCCTACCCTCGCAGGTATGATCATTTAGTACTGCAAATTCTTTACAACTACTTTATAATAAGATTGAATCATTTTATTTTTTTATCTTTTCCATAATATCTTGAGTTTTTATTTATTTTTTAATCATTCATTCCTTCATTGTTTTTTGTAGAGAAGAGGAACGGGGGCTTCAAAGAGGTCAGCCATCTATTGAGGCAATGATGAAGCGATCAGACAGCGATGACAGTCTGGTGGAATATGGAGAAGGGGGCGAGATACCATTCAATGAAGATGGCTCATTCATTGGCCAGTACACAGGAACCAGGAGAGACGTCAGGGAGTTGGACTTTGGTGGAAGTCTGGAGCTGCACTCACCAATAAATACCATCTACTCCCTGGCTTAACACTCAGATGTCAGACTGTGCTTCTGAAATACACAGAGCTATATGTCATGTGGTTTTACTATCCCTGCATCCTCCACCTTCAATTTAGAACCTGGAGGAACTTTTATTTGTCAGCAGGACACAGCTTGAGAGTAAAGTGCTGTTTAAGCCCTCCCTATCCTTGCAGACAGCACAACTTTCAGGCATTTATGGAATAAAATGTAGAAAAGTTGGAATAATTTTTCTATAGAGATGTGATTTTCTTTTTAAACAAAGCTTTTATCTCTTTTGTAAAATACAAATATACATTGTTCAGTTATCCTATTAGGAAAGAGACACTTGCTGCGGATCACAGGAGATGGAAGTGGAACAGTTTATCATGTTGATAAAAATGGTTACAAGGACTGATCTAGATTGGTTCTATCATTTTTTTTTCCTGCTAATTTCAAGAAATCTATTATTTTTGAATACTTGCAGTTTCATAGAAGGGAAGTGTCCTACTTTCACCTGAAGGGGAACCATCTATCAATTCAATTTTTTTCTGCTTATCCAATTCACAGTCGCCAGGGGGGCTAAAGCCTATTCCAGCTGTCCTAGGGTGACAGGTGGGCTATACTCTGAACAGGTGCCCAATCTGTCACAAGGCTAAAATGCAGGACAGACAACTAGTCACATTCATACCTATGGGCAATTTAGATAATAAAAAATCCTAACCTCATGCCTGTCTTAGGACTATGGGAGGAAGCCAGACTACCCAGAGATAACCCACACAGACATGGAGGTTATCGTGTCCGCAACTGTGCCACAAAAAGGGAACTACAAATAAAGGAAAATAAAATCTTTCCATGGACTAACAATTCATTTGTCAGTTTAAAATCTGATTCTGTATGAAACAAGATGTCAAACCATTTGAGGAATCAATTGTGAGCCATAAATCAACTATAAAATCAGAGATCACACATGAACCGGTCTCCTAATTTCACTCACAGTAGAAATGACTAATATTTATGTAACAGGAGTTTTTTTTTTTTACTACTAATGCCACCTCTGTATTAAGACTGTTATATCTGATTTTAAATAAAGTGAAAGTATTTCTAGGATGTTTCATATGACTAAATATTGAAATCAGCTTCTGTATCTTGGAATTTTAAAGGGATGCCCAAAACTTTCTTTTGTTATCATTCTTAGAGTTAGCTTTTAACATCAATTTAGGGTTAACCACTGTAACACATGACCACAAAATAATGTTTAGTCATGTTCTTGCAGAGTGGAAAGAACATGAATAATGCACACATGTCCAGATGTTACAGTCACATGAGATAAGTATATATATAAATATATATATAAGATTTTAAAAAAAATATAAGATAAAAACAATCATCATGATCATGACCACCTCTATAATAGGTGCCAGAGAGGAAAATTATTAACAGTGATCTTGAAGAAGCAGTTGTTACTGTCCAGTCTTGGAAGGGTTACATCAAACAAGTGAAGTGTAATCTATCATTCTAATTGTCTGTGAAGGTTCTCAGTCATCCAGGTCATCGTAGTCAAAGGAGCTTGCAAAGAAAAGCGTCTGGACTTCTTTAAGTTACTTGAAGACGTTTCACCTCTCATCCGAGAAGCTTCTTCAGTTCTAAGGTCAAATGGTGGAGAGTCCCAGATATAAACCTAGTGGGAGTATCCCCCCACAGAGGGACAAAAGGACCCCCTGATGATCCTCTAATCGCCTGAGCCAAGGTGTGAAAGCGGGTGTGGGTCCCAATCAGCCAGAGTTTCGGGTGTGTTCATTGTGAAACCTGGCCCCACCTTATCATGCGAATTCCTGAGGTCAGATGGCCCAGGATGTGAGTGGGCGTTAAGGCGTCTGGGAAGGGATCTCAAAACTGGATTATAGATGGCAGAGAGTTGGTGTCGTAAACCCCCGCCTCTGCCTTTCCTGGACTGCGCTGTGCACATTGAAGAGAACGGCAAACTCAACATCGAAGTTTACCGGAAGCCCACACACACGGACCAGTACCTCCTCTTTGACTCCCATCACCCTTTGGAACACAAACTTGGAGTAATTAGGACCCTACACCACCGGGCAGAACATGTTCCCTCTAAGCCTGAAGGAAAAAAGAAGGAACATACACATGTAAAGGAAGCACTCAAAACGTGCGGCTATCCTAAATGGGCGTTCTTAAAGTCAGCAAAGAGGCACAGAAAAGAAGACCAGACACCAGCGAGGGAGGATAAGAAGGACAGACGCAACAACATTGTCATCCCCTATGTAGCCGGGGTATCAGAAAAACTTAGGAGAGTTTTCTCCAAGCATGACATCCCGGTGCATTTCAGACCCAGCAACACGCTCAGACAAAAACTGGTTCACCCGAAAGACAAAACGCCAAAACACAGACTTAACAATGTGGTGTATGCTGTACAGTGCAGCGAGAAATGCCCAGACCTCTACATTGGAGAGACCAAACAGCCACTTCACAAGCGCATGGCACAACACAGAAGAGCCACCTCCACAGGACAAGACTCAGCAGTCCATCTGCATCTTAAGGATAAAGGACACTCTTTCGAGGATGCCAATGTTCACATTTTGGACAGAGAGGACAGATGGTTTGAAAGAGGAGTGAAAGAAGCCATCTATGTCCACTGTGAGCGACCATCTTTGAACAGAGGCGGGGGTTTACGACACCAACTCTCTGCCATCTATAATCCAGTTTTGAGATCCCTTCCCAGACGCCTTAACGCCCACTCACATCCTGGGCCATCTGACCTCAGGAATTCGCATGATAAGGTGGGGCCAGGTTTCACAATGAACACACCCGAAACTCTGGCTGATTGGGACCCACACCCGCTTTCACACCTTGGCTCAGGCGATTAGAGGATCATCAGGGGGTCCTTTTGTCCCTCTGTGGGGGGATACTCCCACTAGGTTTATATCTGGGACTCTCCACCATTTGACCTTAGAACTGAAGAAGCTTCTCGGATGAGAGGTGAAACGTCTTCAAGTAACTTAAAGAAGTCCAGACGCTTTTCTTTGCAAGCTCCTTTGACTATCATTCTAATTGTCCACAAGGATGTTTCACAAGTGGAAAACATTCATGACAGTTGGTGGTCTTCCCAGTCAGCTTAAACTTTGTCAAAATTGGGTCATGCAACAGGGCAATGACCTCAAGCACACCATGAAATTTACAACAGAATGACTGAAAAACAACAGAATGAACGTGTTGCAATGGTCCAAAGTCCAGCCTCCAGCTTAATCCAAATGCTATGACAAACAGGAAAGTGAACTGAACTTAAGCAACACTAAAAAGAGTGGGTTAAAATTCCTCCACAATGATGTGAGAGGCTACATGACTGAAAGTCATACAGAAAAACATTACTACGTTATTGCTCCTAAAGGTGAATCTAGAATCTAATTAATCTTTCATACACTGCTTCTGCATTTTGGCTTGATTTTTGTTAAATAAATATTGACTTCATATATTATATCATGTGTTCTTGTTCACTTGAGGTCGTTTTAAGGCTCAATGATGGTGTTAAAATTACGAAAAATCGAATTGAAAGAGACTGTTAATTACAAATTGCATTAAAAAGATAAAAACACTTTAATTCCCCTGAACCTTGGACAATTCACTCCGATGTGGCAGGTTTACTGTAATCCGTCATTACACCATTGGGGATTAACTTAAAGACAAAACGATATGTTATCTAAAATCTTTCTGGTTTATCTGCTATAGCTCTAAGTTATCGTTGTCATGCCCCTCCAATCAAGCATACCTAGGGGTTAGCTGGTAATGTTAAAGGGTTCAAGACTATGAGAGAGCTGAAAGAAAAACAATGTTAAAAATGAACTTTACTTTATCAAAGATGTTAGATTTGGATCAGAAGGTTCCCAAACTAGATAAAAATTAATCCTTTGGAGGTTTTTAATCATGTATCATATAATAACATTCACGGAGCTTATCAATTTACTTTACGTTTTTTATTTAGAAAAATATATGTTGAGATTAAAGAAAAATAATAAGCTGTTGTTTTGTTTTTCTTTTGTTTTTCTGTGAGAGGAAAAACATCTAATAATATCCTGAAACTGTCTTTCTTGTTGTTCTTATCCTTCTGAAAATTATGATAGGAAAATGTTAATCTTTAAGCTTGGGACTGATAAACGGCAACAACTGAACAACAACTGAACAACAACTGAACAACTACAACAATGATCCAAATCATTAATTAAACCTCTATTATCAATTATTTTATCAATTACATCTCATTATTTATAAAGGTGATTACGTGTTTATCATAAAAAAATTACAGAAAAATTATCATCTTTGGGTTTCGGACTGAGTATTTGTAATTGCAAATAAACACCAACAAACTATTTTTTATCGACCAAATGATCCAAATTATTAAATAAACCATCAATTATTTGATCAATTACTTCATAAAATAATCTCATCATCAATAATCTCATTATTTACAAAAGTGATACAAAGCTGCAGCGCTAATTTATTTGCAGCATAACACGAAGCAACAGTGTGTAACTAAACGAAAGACCACTTTGAAGTTTGTTGTTAGCTGTTTATCGAGACATTACTATGGAAACCAGTATGATCATGATGTTCTGTAAAATACAATGCATCGGCTCACAATGTTATCAGGTCCTCTTATCAGCAGGAAATGACCTGAGGTGATTTCACTGTAGCAGGTTGAAGAAATTTGGGGTCAGATTTATCAGGTAATATATTACCTGATAAATCTGACCCCAAAAAAAGCCATAAGCAGTCATCTTATGACTGATGCATTTATTACATTTTGTTGGCACACAGCCTTTGTCCCTGCCCTATCGGAACTATAAAAAGGACTCCCTAGAGTATTTGTGTCAAACTACCTGTGAAAAGTTAATCATCAGCGCAAGAAGGTTTTCGTGACTTTAATATGCGTAGCAGCAGTTCACAGAAGAATTAGCTGTAGAACGCAGAGTTAGTTTGATTCTGTCAAAATCAGTCTTACAGTGATTCATGAAATTTTGAATAATTATCGTAAATAACTATTTGTTGGTGTTGCAGATCACATGTTGCAGATAGAAAAAGGATCAACTGATTCAACATGGCTCAAGTAACAATCTTGGCTGGTAAATAAATCATCATTATTTCAGTTACTAATTGATTCAAAAGTGTAAAACTAATATATTTGTTTTTCCAGGTTTGTCCCTTTTGATTTGTCTTCAAGTTGGTATGTATTGATCATCTATATGTATTGCTGACACGTGTTTCTGAATTACATGACTTAAAATGAGAAAAAAAAAATTCTCCTCTTTGCAAAAGTGTCTTCAACCAAACTGGCATGCTACTTCACCAACTGGTCCCAATACAGACCGGGTGCTGGGAGATACATTCCTGAAAATGTAGACCCCAACCTGTGCACACACCTGATCTACGCCTTCTCTGTAATCAGCCCCTCAAATGAGATAACAATGTACGAGTGGAATGATGATGTTCTTTACAGATCCTTCAATGCCCTCAAGAACAGGTGAGTGGTTGAAATATTACTTTAACCGTGGCTTTGCCCATATGGAAAAGATATATATAAATCTTATAAAGTTTGTATCTGTCTTGTGTGAAACTTGTATGAAAAGCATATAAGAGTGAAAACAGATATAATATCCCTTGAAAAATTATATAATGAAACTTGTATGTTTTGGATACTTACTAAAACAATGTATGAAAGTAATGAGAAAGTGGCCACTTTCATGAGTAAATCACATATAAGTTTTTACTATTTCTTTTCCATATGGGTGTTCTCAATCATTAATAACAAAAGTGTGCAAGGTTCAGCAGCTGTTCTGGCATGAATGGTGAAGTGGTATTCAAATAATTTTTAACCCTAAGCACTTAATTATTGACAGATTTGTTGTAATTTTATTAGTGCAGCCAAAATAAAGAGGAAAGAGGAAAGAGTTACATGCAAAAATCTCAAAATAAAACAGATTTAACAAGGCAATGGTCTTTAAATGAACACAGAACCTATCATTTATATATATATATATATATATATATATATATATATATATATATATATATATATATATATATATATATATATATATATATATATACAGCAATATCAGGAAGAAGGAACACGAGAAGCTGGAGAAATACCAAGGGCTCAGAGAAGAGCTCGAGAGGATGTGGAGGGTGAAGGTGACGGTGGTCCCCGTGGTAATCAGAGCACTAGGTGCGGTGACTCCCAAGCTAGGCGAGTGGCTCCAGCAGATCCCGGGAACAACATCGGAGATCTCTGTCCAGAAGAGCGCAGTCCTAGGAACAGCTAAGATACTGCGCAGGACCCTCAAGCTCCCAGGCCTCTGGTAGAGGACCCGAGCTTGAAGGATAAACTGCCCGCAGGGGCGAGATGGGTGTTTTTTTTTTTATATATATATAAAATTGCCCCTTGGGGATAAATAAAGTCTTTCTGATTCTGATTCTGATAATGTTCTACGAGTGTGCCACTGTTTTTATTGCATTCTTATCATGATTCTGATATCCTAAAAATCTTTATATGTATTAAGTGTTCTTAAAGAAACTTATATTAGTTTCCGTTATATATGTGTATTTATACCGGGATAAGAAGCTTTTTTTATGAAACACACACCATTTCTCAAATGTAGCATTCTTGTGCTTCATTCGTTTTGCATCAAATTGGATAAAGTTTAAACTGTGTTCATATATAAAAGACATGTCACATGTGAATGATTTGTGGAAACAAACTCAAGTTGAGCTTTTGGCAGTCAGCATTTTGCTTTTATTAAATGAGACATAACAAGAAAGGAGTGAATCTGACTAAAACAAAATAGGACACTGTATCCTCACACAACCTGTTTTAAGGGGTTCAAATTGACTCAGTACTGAGATACAAAATCCAGTTAGCAGTACAGTGGTTTTTTTCAGGCCTATACGAAATTCAACCTGTTTATACAAACAGAAGAGTCATTCCCTGCTGACCAAAAACAACCCAGGTTAAAGACAACTTCTGCCACCTCGAACCACAAAGAATTATTAAAGGATTATCACTGATCATCACTCCTTACACAATTTTTGAAGTAAAGGGTTTCTAATGCAAAATATTCATAGGAGTTATGTTAAATGAATAAAAAATTGGGAAACAAATAAAAAGAGCAGGATGATTTTACATGACATGAGGAATGGGGACTTTCTTATCAAGTCACATGGCTTAATTATAAATCTACCTGTTTTTCTACATCTCCATCACAGAAACCCCCAGCTGAAGACTCTGTTAGCTGTTGGTGGCTGGAACTTTGGCACTGCACAGTTAGTCTATATGACAACAGCATCACAAAGCTGTAGAATTACATTATTTCACATAACAACAACAAATTCATCATCACCTCAATATATCTATAAACTTTCCATCTCAATAGGTTTACCATCATGGCTTCAACTCCTGCCAGTCGCCAGACATTCATCCAGTCTTGCATCAGATTCTTGAGGCTGCATGGCTTTGATGGACTTGACCTGGACTGGGAGTGTCCTGGAGCACGGGGAAGCCCACCAGAGGACAAGAAGAGATACACAGTGCTCGTACAGGTTAGTCTGGAAATCAATGTATACTTGTTAATACTATGCACATTATATTTTAGTATGTTATTGTTATTTTTATATGTATTTTACATATAAAATATACTTTCTTATTGAAATGAATGCACAATATCATCCTTGTCTACTGTATTCTTGCATCTAGGAATTGCTTGCTGCCTTTGAAAAAGAAGCTACTGAGACCAAACAACCACGGCTCTTGCTCACAGCTGCAGTGGCTGGTGGGAAGGGGAACATTGACAACGGCTATGAGATTGCCAATGTGTCAAAGTGAGTTTATTTGATAGGAAGTCACTAAAGTTCCAATCCTAAAGATTTCATCCCACTTTTCATTTTGCAGCACTGGAGGTTAATTTAATAAATGCAAGTATTAATTCATACTAAAACACTGACGGTCCCAGATTTACAGGGACAGCAAATATTTGATCAGAAGAGCTACCTGTGGTTTTATTTACTATACACACATTGCATAATGTGAAAGGCTTAGACAGCAAACCACAGTAATAACATGAAGAAATGATGTAGAGAGATAGCTACATAATGTGAATACACTGAATGATTTTTGTTGAATTAATGAAAAGTTACAGTTTGAATACATGGGCATTTTTAAGGATTTTTACTTTAAATATGTTCAAGTTCTTAACTTATTTTACTTATTATTATTATTATTATTGATATTATTTTGTTACATTGTATTTAATGGTGATGTTTTACAGGTTTCTAGACTTTATAAATGTCATGACCTATGACTACCACGGAGCTTGGGACCCATTCACTGGTCATAACAGCCCCCTGTACCACAGCTCCGTCCGGGTGATAACATATATTACAATGTGGTGAGTGAAACTTTCATCAACATTCATATATATATATATATATATATATATATATATATATATATATATATATATATCACTATAAAATATCATTATAATAATATTATATAATATACTATTTTTTTCTCTCAAAGGATTTTGCTATGAAATATTGGAGGGACCAGGGAGCTCCTGTGGAAAAGCTCTTAGTCGGTTTCCCCACATATGGACGCACATTCACCACATCAACAGCTGCTAATGGTCTTGGAGCTGCAGCCACAGGACCAGCGAGCGCTGGGCCTTACACCCGTGAAGCTGGGTTTTGGTCTTACTACGAGGTCAGCTAATACAAAGCAGCATATGTTCAGTTTTATTACACCACAATGTTTTCCATAAATCACAAACTGTGTGAAGGGTGTTGAAGTATTATTTTCTTCTCTACAGATTTGCACTTTTATCCAAACAGGCAGCATAAAGTGGATTGATGAGCAAAAGGTGCCCTATGCCATTAAGGGAAATGAGTGGGTTGGCTTTGATAACAGGCAGAGCTTTGAAATCAAGGTACCCATGCCGATTTTTGTTTAAGGTAATAATACAAAACAAATCATAATGTTCTTATTAACTGGCAGCTATATCTTACTGCTCTTAAAGTAGTACACACATCAGGTAAAGTTTGGTTACATTTGGTTACTTTTGGATTGTGCACTGGGAGAAATGTGGTAGTTTTAAATTGCAACTCACAGTTTATATTTCACAGGCACAGTATGTGAAAGACAACAGATTTGGAGGAGCATTTGTCTGGTCTCTGGATCTCGATGACTTTGCTGGACAGTTCTGTGGACAGGGACATTATCCTCTCATTAGTTATCTGCGCACTCTTTTGAATTCAGGTAAACTGAAAAAAGTATAAACATGGACAGTTTAATATTCATCAGTGTCATTATCTCTAGTTAAGAAAAGTTTTTTTTCTTCAAAATTTCCTAATCTTATATATATATATATATATATATATATATATATATATATATATATATATATATATATATATATATATATATATATATACTTACTGTATTTACTAGATTCTCCATCACCTCCACCGGTAACCACACATCCACCACTTGTCTCTACGATCCCTCCTGGCCCAACAGCTACTACCACTACTACGGCTACTACTACCACTACTGCTACTACTGCCAAAACAACCTCAAGTCCTGTTTCTGGAAGTGGATTCTGCGCTGAAAAGCCAGATGGCCTGTATGTAAATGATGAGGATCCCCACACCTTTTATCAGTGTGTCCATGGACATGTCTACATCCAGGCATGTCCAAATTATCTTGTTTACAGTGATGCATGCAAATGCTGTACCTAATTGACACTGAATAAAAGTTGTCTTGATCTAGCAAAAATGTTTTTTTATTCTTTTTATTTTTTATGAGAACCACACTGCGTGGACAGTCAATAAAGCCATAAATTCTGAAAACTGTATTAACCATTAAGCAAATGTGCCCAGTACTCTGCAATACACATTATGTAATGCAGCTACTATAGCCTGAACTACATATAGGTCCATTTTAAAACTAGGATGGGTTTGCCAAGATTTGCAGCTAGCTGCACAATTTTTTCTTTAAAGATTAGAATTAGATGAACAATATTGAATTTTTGGGTTCTGGATTGAAAATTGTACACCCAGTTAATGTACTTGAAACTGGAGCAGGTTTGGTTAAACTTTACATGAAGGTAACTAAAAGATTGTACAACAAATACAAATGTGGCCATGTTTCCTTTTTTTCTGTTTGTCTGGCATTTATCTGGCATTTTCTTTTCCTCGAAACCTGCTGTGGCTGTCCCTGTGCCAACATTGTAACGGCTGGCTCAAACACAATAAAGGATTCAACACCAGGGTGAAAGGTTAAACCATTATTTGAATAGTTGAATTAATAAAGGAGAAGAGTGGCTGCTGCAGCACGGTAGAAAGAAAGAGTGAGTCAGAGCTTTACAAACCAACAGCTGACATAAATTGAGCCAACAAGTAAGCACATGCACTTTCCAGCCATCCGACCAAGCTGAAAATTAGGTTTTGTTTTGAGGAAACACCAAAATAAATTATGTGTCAGTATAATACTCGCTGCAATTCCACATCATTGGTACTCAAGCTTTTTCAATGCACAGCTCAATATAATATTTAACAATTGCTAACATTAAAAATGGCTTTGGGGTTTTTTTTGCAAGGTAGAATTTTAGTAAAATAAAGGTTGGTGCAAAAGCGTCAGTAAACTTTTGACTGTTGTGGTGCTGCACCACTGTTACCATCGTGGTGCTGCAGTAGAATGAAAACCCTTTCCTTTTGCTAAATATTGTTGCTTGACCCTGTTAGGATATCTAATAAAGCATAGGCAAATTATAGAAATTACATTTTGTGGGTCTTCTGCAATGTTCAGGTTCTGCTTTACTGTCATTTCAGTCTGTCACTGGGAAGCTGCCAGACAACATGATCAGACCATAATATATTCATTATAATATTCAAAATTTGTGCATATAATTTGATTTTACTGTAATGAAATTAAGATGCTAAGTTTCTTTTATAGGTGTATAACTACTAAACTGCTGCTTGGTGGGGGGCTGCTAGGCAACATGATGACATCATAATATCAGGGGCCTAAGATGTACCCGTGTGACGGTTTTGGTTCCTCAGCTCCTGACAGTGTAGGAGTAGTTCACAGACAAGCGGACAGGCAGGGAATATATGTAAAATAGTAAGACAGCTGTTTTTTGTATTTCCGCCTAATTTTAACTTTCAGGTCCAGGTGTTTGCAAGCTACATGATGAGCAATCTTAGGTTTTCTGCAAACGTTGTGGAGGCTTTCAAAACAATATGTGTTTCTGTCTCTGTGTGTGTGTGTGTGTGTGTGTGTGTGTGTGTGTGTGTGTGTGTGTGTGTGTGTGTGTGTGTGTGTGTGTGAGTGAGTGAGTTCATGAATCAGTTACTATTGACTTATGAAGCAATACCAGAATGTCCTTAAATTTAGGACATTTGGTTTACTTTGAGTTAATGATTATCATAGATTCTGCATATTTTTTTCTTTACTGCACTGTTTTATTACATTACCAGTCTGACCTCAGCTATCATGCGCATCCTAATTGTGATCTCAGGTAAGGGAAATTGAAATACAGATTTTGCAAATGCAAATTGTATATTTAACTATTTGTATGTAACAAAAAAATGCAACTGTTAAGGTCTCTGTCTCGCCTTTGGCAGTCTGGGTGAGTTCATATATTGTACCAACCCTTTTATATTGGACAGTCATATAATGTTTTAAAGAGATTGAAAAATGTTCTTTCATATTCAGTCTCATCCTCCAGACTTGTGTGTTACTTCACAAACTGGTCCCAATACAGACCTGGCAATGGGAGGTTTATGCCTTCAAATATTGATCCAAACCTTTGTACGCACCTAATCTATGCCTTTTCTGGTATTAATGAGGCAAATGAATTAGTGACCATAGAATGGAATGATGAGGAACTCTATAGATCCTTTAATGGACTCAAACAAAGGTTAGTCTATTTTCTCCTCATATCACTTACAAAATGTTGAGAAAAAATTATCTTTGCTGCTGTATCTTTATATTCCCACAGGAATCCAAATCTTAAAACCCTGCTGGCAGTTGGAGGTTGGAACTTCGGAACGCAAAAGTGTGACACTAAGCATAAAACAATAATGAATCATAAATTTTCTCTTTATACAGATCTTTTTAATAGTGCCTTTCTTTTGCCAATCGGTTTCATAGGTTCACTACTATGGTGTCAACACAAGCCAAAAGAAATACATTTATACAATCGTCTATCAAACTACTGAGAAAATTTGGTTTTGATGGACTAGACCTAGACTGGGAATACCCTGCAGCACGAGGAAGCCCTCTGGAAGACAAGCAGAGATTCACAGTGTTATGCAAGGTCAGATTTGGAGTTACTGATGATTGGCATGAACCACGAAGTTACCTTTCTTTTCTGTGGTTTATAGGAGCTACTACAGGCCTTTGAGGCAGAGGGAACATCAACAGGACGACCCAGGTTAATGATTTCTGCTGCTGTGTCTGCTGGTAAGGGAACCATTGATGCCGGTTATGAAGTCTCAGAGATGTCAAAGTAAGCTTATTAGTAATATCACATCGCATGCCCTGCAAAACCTGTTTTGCTGACCTTGACCTCTCATGCACTTTATCAGGTATGTCGATTTTATTAATGTGATGACATATGACTTTCATGGTACCTGGGAGAGTGTCACAGGACATAACAGCCCCTTATACAAAGGATCCCAAGATATTGGGGACCATGTTTACTTAAATACTGTGAGTAGATGGGTTCATTTTTCTCCCCTGAAAAAGAGGGATTATGTAATCCATTCCGTTTGTTTCTTTGTCTGTTTGTTAGCGGTCTAGCGTTTGCAAAAGTTTGCAAGATATAATTTCAAATTTTATGAAATGATAGATACCAACAAGCTGACCTAAGGTGATTTAATTTTCATGAAAATCAGGTCAATGTGAAAACTAGTAAAAACTTTACATACACAATTTTTTTTTATGGGTCATGTTCAGACTTCACAACAATATACTAGGTCTTGGGGGGCATGCGTGCCTAGGTTGGCCAAACATTTGACCTTTATGAAATAAATTCAAGAAACCATATTGAGTTATATATCATATAAAAGGGTATGGAGAGAGCTGCACAAGACACTACAACATCACTATGACACTATAATATTTCTCAAAATTACACGACTGAAAATATGTTAAAAATGTTAAATATGTTCAAATCTCAAGCATGTAGATTTGCATGTAAAAGACAAAGATTTCAGCTAATTCTGCTCCAATCATATGAATAAAGATGAAAAATACACCCTTTTAGTATGTATTAGGAAAAAGCTTTCATTTCGATTAGATCATCTCCAAATTTTGAAGCAATATATTTGTCAAAGGGGAACATAAGCACTTTCTTTTTCTGAGCTCTTTAGAAAAAATTTTGATACAACATTATATGACTTCACAATGACACAAAAATATTAATATAGTGCAGAAATGACTATGAAAACAATGCAGATATCATTATTGGGGATAACAATACCAGTTACCAGTGCAACATAAAACACCAAACTTTTAGTATAGCCCTTGCCCTTCAGGGACAGTTGTGCTCTCTGAGTGCTTTGTTTTAGACTGCAATTGCTCCCAGCCACGCTCCACTTTTCCACACAGTTCTCAACCAACTGACGATGGATTGACATTGATTGTCACCATTTTTACACCCTTCTCTAATTCTAACACTTGAGAATTTAAATCACAAATTATTTATAAAGTCAGTGAGTCACTGAACCTGATAATACTAGTATTAATGACAATATAACTTACATATATTTACATTTTAGGATTTTGCTATGAGGTACTGGGCAGAAAAGGGAACACCTGTACAAAAGTTAAATATGGGCTTTGCTACATACGGACGCACGTTTCGTCTTTCTACTCAATCCAGTCAAGTTGGAGCCCCTGCCAGCAGCCCTGCTGCTGCTGGCACATTTACAAGGGAGCCCAGCATTTGGTCTTATTATGAGGTAAAAAGAAATCCCCACTCTCATATTAATATGTTCATTTTAAGTCAGTTTCTATGTCTTAGTAGCAGATCAATGTTAATATGTCAAGTTACCACACAGAATACGTTTTTTTATCTGTTTTCAGATTTGCACCTTTCTTCAAGGGGCCAGTGTCCACTTGATTGAGGACCAGAAAGTCCCATATGCCACCAAACAAAACGAGTGGGTTGGATATGACAATAAAGAAAGTTTTATGACTAAGGTAGACATGTGCATCTGGATGTTGCTCAGTTTTTCTTTGCCAGATAACATTAGTACTAAAACAACATATCACATTAAAATGTGCATACTGTTATTAAATTGTTTCGATTGTTACTGCTTCAGGTCCGTTACCTAAAAAACAACACTTTTGGAGGAGCCTTTGTCTGGGCTCTGGATCTAGACGACTTTAATGGACAGTTCTGTGGACAGGGACAATACCCCCTCATCGGTTCTCTTCGCTCTCTTTTGTTTCCAGGTAATAAAATTCCTACAATAGCATTTTATGTTTGTTTTGAGCTAGCCAGTTACTTATTAGTATGCATATTTTCCAATTAGTCAATATAAAGGCTGTTAATACCTTATTTGGGATAACTGTATTCTATCATAGCTTCCTAATGATTGTTAAATGAAATACGTAAGAAGGCTGCAGCACATCAGTGACAATCCTAACAGTATTTGCTCTTTAGCAATAAAAGACTGGTCATACTGTCATAAAAGCACTTGAGGATGATCTATTTTTATTAAAAAAAAAAATACAAAACAAGTGTTCAATGTATCCAAATGAATACTGGTTAAATCTTTGAACTCAGGATTTGAATTTTCACTCACAGCAAATGCTCGAAAGCTACTATTACACTGACACTTATTAACCCAGACAGGATCTATATAATATGAAACAGAGAGACACTGTTGAATATCTTTCTGGCCTTTTGCAAACCGAAAGCTGGTCAGCTGAAAGAAACAGAAAGTTTAAGGAGGAGATCTGTTCTGAGCATTTAAAAAATAAAGATAAGGAAAAAACATGTAAAAATATTTTAATACCATTTTAAAATGTCTAAAGTTGTCCATTAAAAAATATTCAAATAAAATGTGTGTATAACTCCAAATTTGATTAAGGTTTATTGGAACACCTGAGAAAAGGACATATAAATTGCAACAGGGAAGTGTAAAGAGGAAAAACTTGTAATTTCTTGTGACTTACACCTCACTTTAGAACAAGGAGCAAATGGAAGCACATTTTAAGAGACCATCATTTAATAGGAGGTTATCTGAACATTATTAACATTTGCAGTTCATAAGAAACAACTGCAGTTATTAGGGCTATCAAAGAGTATTGACTATAGGCCCCTACATCCATGTACAACACCTTGCTTACTAACTAGCAAGCAGTAATTACAAATGTTTTAGGAAAATTTCGTAATTTAGGAAAATTATTGGCCTAATTGTTAAAAAAAGTTTTGCAAAGAATTTTATTGTTAGCATTATTAACAACTTTGACTAATAAAGAGCTTGTATGCTACTAACATGCACACTAGCAAATGTTTAATTATTAACTGATTATTAATTTGCGCAGCCTAATATAGCAGTGGTTTTATGTAGGATAATTTTTTTATATTATATTAACTAAAAGTTAACTTCTTTAATTTAATTTCACTTACTGATAAGTAATAATAATAATTTATGATGATAATAATAAGTATTATTATTATTAGTAGTAGTAGTAGTATAACTTTATAGCTATTGTTTCTATAGATCTTCCTCCACTTCCAACTGCTCACACAAACCTGAATCAGGAGACATCATCAAATAAGGATCACATTTTGCCTCATCCCAGACCATCAATCAGTACTACAACCACTGACAACTTCTGTGCTACAAAAATTGGTGGGCTCTATGCCAAACCTGACGCTCCGGGTTCTTTTTACAGCTGTGCCAATGGCATCACGTGGATCCAAAACTGCCCAGCTAATTTAGTCTTTCGAGACAGTTGTAAGTGCTGTGACAGGCCCTAGAGACTCTGGACTATTTGTTCTGAGTTTTGGTTTTCAGCTTGTTTTTATTACCATATGGGTCACTATAATGTTATGTCACATTTGGTCAGTTTTGATCATTTTAAACACAAATGCGTGTCCTTCATCTGAATTTTTTTGTTTTGAGGTTTGGTTTTCAGAGTCTAATCCTTATGTGAACCAGTCCAGGTTTTGCAACGTATGACATAAAATATGATTATAATTACATTACATTATTCATCTGAGGATGCTAACTGTGAAGCAAGACCCACTGTTTCTGTGTAGATAAGATTGAAAAGTTGCCATCTGAATTTCACATTTACACATTAACTGAACATGAACTCTGACCAGTTGTCATTGCCACAGTAATCTCAGTCTTGGTAGACCATTGCATGCTAAACTTAACACTGTATGTGTATTCACTTGCAAATATGCACCACATTTACACAACTATGGAGGACGAACAAATAACTGCAACAATAAAAGAACTGCTAACTGTTCAGTCTTTTCCTTCCATCATGCAAAACTGTCCAAGAGATTACTGCCCTCAGGAGGCTACAACATTAGGTTCTTCTTATATATTAATGAGAGAAGACAGATGAAGTGCCACCTGCAATTTTCAAACCTTGCATCATTGGGCAACTACTGCCTCTGTATTATTGGCCAATAGGAAGCACACCTTTTAGATCATAGCACAGAACTTCTAGGGGCATTTTATTATATTTATTTTTATTTTGTGTCAACTCATTTTAAGCTTTTCAGATGCAAAACAAATTATTTTGACATTTGTTCTATAGCTGGTTTCAGACATAGCTCATTACCTCACCTGTACAAATAGTTTCTTCATCCCAGTTCAGTTTCCCAAATCAACTTTCAGAGCACTTTTGTATGGACTCTGGCAGTGATTTGAATGGAAAGGTGTTCCCTCACTTCAAGTATCTGTATTGTTTTCTGGTGTAGGATAAATCAAAACTCCGTTTAAAGCATTTACCATATTCAGGGTGGTAAAGTTGCAAAGATATGTTATCTAATCATCTTGTAGTGTCACCTTTTATGGTGTGTTGTGCAATCAACTCTAAAACACTTTATTAGATGACTAATTGCTTTTTGCAAACCTTCTTGTGCTTTAAGGTCTTGCGTATGACTACCGTTAATGTTCCTCAAAACACTAATATTCAAACATTCCCACATCCAGGAATCACACCAGTAGACCCCACAGACCAGCTTGACATTGAAACCTCAACCATAAAGGGATAAGAAAAACCATGAGAATGAACCATAAAATTAAAATTCAAAAATTAAAAAAAAAAAAATAAAAAATTTTCAACTGTAACTTGTATTTGTAGATTGAACATTCAGTTTTTTTCCATTAATTTGAACTTGCATGAGTTTTAATTTGTATCATATTTGCGACATCTTTTATTTACTGATTTGTTTATTTAATTGAAAAAAAATGTAAAAAACAATTCAATGTGAAATCTGCAATCACTTATGACCTTCATTTCAAGCATCTTAGGATTTTGTGTTTCAGCTGCTGTGTTAATGCATTTTAATTTTGAAGGTCATTACGTTCCATCTGTGAACCTTTTCACAAATGTGTTTCCATGTATGGTGTCTATTTGTTTTACAATCACACTGTTGTAGTGACTTCTTTTTTAAAAAAAAAATCTTTTGTAATCATCTTACTATTTTTCTGTATAATTCTAACATTCTTTCTTTTTATGTATTTCTCACGTTTTATATTAAGACAGGTGGGGATTATGTTTTCCTTCCCCCTGTCCTTATCGATAATGGTCTAGTCCAGTATTTACTTGGGCTGTGACTTAACCAGTTAACCTACTAACCAATGCCAACCTGTTATACGTCAGCTAGTTTACCTATGAAGATGGTTAATTAGATTTTTTTTTTGTTTGTTTCCTGCCCTTTATTTAAGCACAAATTGTGTTATGTGTTGCTATGGCCCTGATGAAGGCCACAAGCCGAAACGCGTTGGTCAGTTAATAAAGTTGTTCCACTTTACTTTTAAGTGTTGCTGGAGTTCCTACGTTGTTAGTTCCTTGTCCTCTTCATGCACCTTGGAAGTAGGTGAAGTTGCTGCTGAAAATCCTAGGTGACACAAGGCTTTGGTTGACAACACCCCATCAGCCTTTTAATACCTGAGAGGTTATTAAAAACTGTCAAATTGCTCATACTGTTGTGTTAAGAAAGCCTATCTAAAATTGTGAACAGATTCAATCACATTTACAAATCTGGAATCATTTTAATGAGTCAGCCGGTAAAACAGCATTCTTTGAACATATAGTCCAGTGTTTGATTCAAGTTAAGCATCCCTGTAGGTAGTGCTGTCATTTGTACCATTCATTATGAGCACTCCAAATCAAAAAAACATGTATCTTTATGACTGCATTACTATCAGTGTCCCACAATAAAACATATATAATAATTGGTTAATTGTATCATATCATACCAGCATAGAGTTCAGAAAAAAATAGTACATCAGTCTGCATAGAGCACCAAAACTTAATCTTGAATGCAAAATTCTAGATAGCCAATTCACAGTGATTTTACTGCAGAAAGGTCAGTGCTCTATCTACTCACATATCACTGAAAAGAGTCAGTAGTCCACATAAAAGATAAAAGTACATCCCACTTTGAAATTAGCAAAATTGTAGTTTCTGATTCTATAATGCAAAAGTTATTTAGTGCAATATCAATGTATTTTGTATGCTATTCATGTGTTTATCTTATCACCAATGTTGTCAATTGCTTAGAGTTCATGGACAGAGCTGTGGGGCTCAGGGAGCTTCCTAATGTCACAGTTCTGGATCAAATTGAAGTAAAAAACAATCATCTCCTCGTAGTTCTTAGTGGAAATCCTTTCATTGATGCCATGGAATCTGAGAAACAAAGGAAAAAAAGGATTCATGGTACCTGGAACAATAAAATATTTTATATATTCCCCTCTTCTATTCATGCTGCATGATCTGTTTCTAGAGTTGAGAAATAATCACTGCACGTGGAATTCTTCTTACTGTATTTATTCAATTTTAAATTGAGGTCTGCAGACATTTTTGGTGAAAATCTATTTTGACAGTATTAAAAACTGCTGAATTCTCACCTCTCAGGGTCACCTGGCTTAAACCAAGCCGGGGAAAACCGATAAATATTTTTGGTCAGGTCGACGAAGTGTCGACTGTCTGTGTTTCCAATACAGATACCTGCACATTTAAATATTGTATTAAATCACTTATAATGTCCTGAAAGATGCTTTAAAATGCTTCCATACAAATCTGTATGAACTCTACCTGGAGCAACTGTAACTGTTGGAAACAAGTCCAGCACCGTTTTCTTAATAATTTGGAAGCCAAAGGCCTTGTCATCAGCACCGCTGATGGGTAGAGGGTCAAATCCATCAACAAGTTCTACCTTCACTCGCTGGTCGCCCACCGTATCCTTGATGATGTCCAGTACCTAAAAAAGACAGCACACATCTCATATTCATGTCAAAGTGTACATAGTAAGGCATTCATTCTCAAAAAGGACTCTACCTCTTGTACCGACTGCGCTGAGTGAATTCGTAGATTTACATAAGCTTCAGCAAGGGAAGGAATAACATTTATCTGCAGAGGGAGGGAGATATTGAATTTTTACAAAGAAAAGTAATAGGCTTAAAATCTTACTTCTTGTGAATTACATTCAATTTAAAATAATCACTGCACCTTTACTCCTGCATTAAAAAAGGTGACTGCTGTGGTAGTCCTTACAAATGCATTAGATACTGGTTTTCTTTCAAGTATCCTGAAACATAAAAACTGGTCTATTTCACTGGAACCAATCACAAGAAAACATGACATTTGAATTTATATTTAAATGATATTTAGCAGTTATTACCTGCTAAGGAGCGGAGAGAAGAGCCACAAATTCGACATTATGAACTTTAGTGGTAAACTGAACTGAAGGCAAAGAATTAGTAGTTGGTAAAGAGTGAGTACATGAGTATACTACTAGTAAAGAAGTATTTAGATTACCCTACCTTGTGGGCCAGATGCTCAAAGGTGTCACCTTCAGGGCCATAACCAAATAACCTCGGCATTGGGTTGTCCTCTAGTCTGAGGAAACAGGATCACAGTTAAATCTTTTATACTAGCTTTTTAAACATGGGGTAGTAAAATTATGGAAGGCAGTGAAACATATGAACAGAGAAGCTAAACAGAACTCATTATAGTTTAAAAAACAATGTTCCTCTCACCTTTTGACTGCTGTGGCTAAGATCCCAATGCTAGTTTCCCTGGGAGGCATCGAGGCGTGACCAGGGGCCACAGACACACTAAGCTTTATAACGGCCTGGCCTTTTTCACTTAACCCGATTCTGCAAATCATAAATCGTACACATAAGATGTGATCAACACAAGTGCACAACACATGTTTAGACAGGTTCTTACAGAGCAGCAGGTCCTTCAATAGCAGGAATGATTCCATCAAGTATAGGCAGGCCCTCGTCCATGACAAACAACAGCTGGACACCACGTTGCTTCAGAACACGCACTATGTTCATCGCTCCATTGGGACCACTGATCTTAAAAAAAGAGATTTTGAAGATTACAGCCATTAAAATGTGATATTTCCAATCCAATTTAAGTTTGTAATGTCATAGTGAAACTGTTAACATACTTCTTCATCGTGACCAAGACCGATGTAAAATCCCCTGCGTGGAGCATAGCCCTTTAACAGCAAGTACTCCAGCGCCTGAAGTATTCCCTAGAAGAAATAAACCAGCTGTTTAGCCAAATATACCTCAAGTCTGTTTAAAAGTAAGCTCACACAAAAGTAATATGTTTTCACACCATTAGATTGTTTTTGTCATCTATGGTTCCTCTGCCGTAGATGAAGCCATCGATCTCCTTTGCAGAAAATGGTGGTGCTTCCCAACCATCTGACTCTGAAGCAGGTACTACATCAATGTGGGCCAGCAGCATGTATGGCACCAGTTCAGGCTGTGATCCTTTCACCCAAAACAAGTGGCTGTAGTTTGCCACCAATTCATGATGAACCAAGCTAGAAGAGAAAACTGTAGGGAAGGCTGACAAAAACAAAAAAATTAAAAACAAGCTGAAAGAGCAATTCTTATCTTAAATTCATCCTATCTTTCATGACTTATTTATGATAACTTTTTCATGATTATGACTTATTGATTTGTTGTTTATAGTAAAAATTCAACTATGAAATAAAATTCAATCTACTGGTTCCAGCTTCAAGCAAGTGGTGATCTATGGTAAATAAAATCACTATCGCACATTTTTGAAACTGTCGCAAGCTGTCACCTGCTAAAATTGAACTATAGAAAGTTTCATTTCACAAGTGAGATAAAACAACTGATAGAGGAGGCTATAAAAATTGCAGCAAATGCTTTATGTCTGTGAAGGTTCTCAGTCATCCAGGTCATCGTAGTCAAAGGAGCTTGCAAAGAAAAGCGTCTGGACTTACAAATGCTTTACAAATGCAATCACTGGTTACTTTACTAGGTGCACCTGTTTAGTTAGTCATTAAAACAAATATCTAATCAGCTAATCACATGCAACCGAGTCAGTGCATTCAGGTATCTAGACATGGTCAAGATGGCCTCCTAAAGTTCAAAGTGAGCATTAAAATGGGGGGAAATAAATGTGACTTTGAACCCAGAATTGTTATTGGTTTCCGATGGGTTGGTCTGAGTATTTCAGAAACTTGTGATTTACTGGCATTTTCCCACACAGAAAAAACTGGCAGTTTTCCACTTAAACAAGTGAAGACCAAGCAGCAACATCTGCAATTCTTATAAGTAAGGACTTTTATTTGAAAATATTAGTTTTTCAATTGTTTTGGGGCAGAGTCAGCTTCTTTTCCTTACATGACTTGGCATCAAATTACACTATATTGCCAAAAGTCAAAACTCAACCATCCAAATCATTAAATTCAGGTCTTCCAATCAATTCCATGGCCACAGGTTTTATGCACCTTTGGCTATGGAATCAATCAAGCACCTAGACATGCAGATTTCTTCTACAAACATATGTGAAAGAATGAGTTGATCTCAAGACCTCAGTGAATTCCAGTGCAAGTTCAGTCGTGAAATGTCCTTGCTACTAAATATTCCACGGTCATGTGAACAGCAGACGCTGAGCCTCCAAAAGTTGATTCTGTTCATCTGGATGTAGCGTTTTCAGTGGGAGAAACGTTTCGTCACTCAGCTGAGACTGAAGAAGTCACTTGGATGACTGCAGGTTTCCCCAATCTTATAAACAGTACATTTGCATAATGACTGAAACCAGCCCACTGAAGGAACAATGGGCTGGGAGGTCACCTTCATCATAATTATGCAAATTCTCATGACCATTGATCAACAACCACTGATCAAAGACCACTGATCAATGGCCATGAATACCATTCACAAAGAGTTGGGGAATGGCTGCAGACACAGCATTGTAAGATGGTGAAAGGTGTACTCTTAAGCCCCCTCCGCGATTTAGAGATGGTCTTTCCCTTTTCACATAAATGGCCTCCTTGACTCCGCACTCAAACCAGCGTTCCTCCCTGTCTAGGATGTGTACATCCTCATCATTGAAAGAGTGTCCACTGGCCAGTAGGTGTAAATAGACTGCAGAGTCCTGGCCTGAAGAGGTGGCTCTTCTGTGTTGTGCCATCCGCTTCACCAGAGGTTGTTTGGTTTCCCTGATGTATAAATGCTGGCAATACTCCTGGCACTTAACAGTGTACACTATGTTACTCTGTTTGTGTCGGGGGACCCGATCCTTGGGGTGGACCAATTTTTGGCACAGCATGTTTTGGGGTTTAAAAGCCACAGAGACGTGGTGTTTAGAAAAAATGTGTCTCAACTGTACTCCTTACACGTACGGGATCACTACAGGTTTTCGCTTAGGCAGCGCTTGTCCTTCTCTCCTGGATCAGCTGGTGCTTTCTTTAGGCGCCTTCCCAGCTTTGACAAAAGTCAAGCTGGGATAACCACAGTTACTCAGAGCCTTCTTGATGTGATGTTGTTCTGCTTCCCTGGCTGCTGAATCTGTGGGGATGGTGTTCGCTCTGTGTTGTAGCATTCTGATGACACCCAGTTTGTGCTCCAGTGGATGATGAGAGTCAAACATTAAATACTGATCCATATGTGTAGGTTTCCGGTACACATCAGCTTTTAGATGTTCCCCATTACTGATGGAAATCTCACAGTCTAAGAAGACTAACCTGCCACTTTTCATATCCTCCCTGGTGAATTTGATGTGTCGGAATCTGGCTTTGACAGTTGCCAGGAGAATGGTACTTGTCTGACTGACACAAACCAAGAGTAAAGTTTAGTGGAGGGGGTATTATGGTTTGGAGCATTTTCAGGACTTGGGCTCGGTCCCTTAGTTTAAGTGAAAGGAACACTTGTGCTCCCAACAGGGAGATGGCCCTTTCCTGTTTCAACATGACTGCACACCAGTGCGCAAAGCAAGACCCATAAAGTCATGGATGAGCAAGTCCAAGATGGAAGACCTTCTTCCAACCAAATAGAACGCCTTTGGGCAGGCCTGGACTGGGAAGAAAAATCAATAAAGTATCAGCCCTATACTTTATTATACACGTCCTGCCGATTGTGAGATACCATTCTGAGATAATCAGCTGGCCAAAGGAGGAAATAGAAGCTACTGACATCAAGACAAGGAAGTTCCTTGCCATGGAGGGTTTCACCCAAAGTTCAACAACCTCAGGCTAAGCTAAGTGGAAGGAAGGATGCCACGGACAAATGAGTGTCAGAACAACTATCCAGGATGAAACAACAACAATCCATGAGTACATCAGGAAGAGGTCCACTCTTGCTGCACTTTTCTTGGCTTGTTCTAGCAACAGCTGCCTCTTGTGACTACAAGGACTTTAGATTAGCTGCTGCTATGGTAAATGGCCTGCATTTGTATAGCGCTTTATTATTACTTAGTCTTTAGCGTCCCTAAAGACTAAGTAAAGCATACTGTAAAGCTCCATCAGTGCTGTAAAGCTCTATCAGTGCCCTGGGGCGTACTGACAGAGGCGAGGCTGCCGGACACTGGCGCCACCGGGCCCTCTGACCACCACCAGTAGGCAAACATGGGGTTAGTATCTTGCCCAAGGACATCTGGCATGCAGCCTGGGATCAAACCACCGACCTTCTGATTAGTGGCTGACCTGCTCTGCCACCTGAGCTACAGCCACCCCGCACTAGTACTACTGTTGACACATTTTGCTGCATCTGTTTTCAAGTTCTTTTTCTTTTTCTCACTTAGCTTTTCAGTCCCACATTTTTATTTCTTTTTGTTTGTCCATCTGTATCAACGCTTCTTCCACATTTAATTATGTTCTACAAGGTGGAATATTGTTGACGGACTGGTTGGACTAAGATAATGTTTGGGTAATTTAGTGTCAGTAATAAGAATGAACCAATTGGCTGTCAGTCCAGCAGCCCTTCAAGATGGCCTGTAGCCTGTCTTATATGGACAAAGCGAAGGGTCTCACTGCAGCCACTGTGGAGCTCTACAGTAACTGGAAACACATGACTTCCACACTAGGTAGAAACATGTCCAACATATTGCAATACGGGACACAACACAAAAACAAAGGACGTTTCTCAATTCTGAAGTACTTTCATTCAAACTACAGGTGAACAATAGTCATAGCCAAATGTTTCCCCGTTATGTCGATATCAGTACACACCTACACAGGATGTCAACAAACCGTGAAAAAAAGCCACAGGATATAAAAAAAAATACATTAATGATTGCAGGTAAGGGTCTGTATATATTAGTATTTACGAAGGGTATGTTGCGACTTATTACTTACAATTACAGTGGTCCCTTGCTATAACGCGGTTCACCTTTTGCAGCGTCGCTGTTTCGCGGATTCTTTTAGTGCAATTTTGCATGCTTTTTTTTTTAAAGCACATTGTGTTCTGCGTCCCGATTGGCTGTAGATCATTGTCGATCTCCTCCGTGCCGTGCCGTGCTCTCCTGTACAGTACAGAATCGCTACATCGATCACTAGCAGTGTGACTCTGAAGTGCTGTACTGTATGTTTGTAAGTTTTCTCCCCAACAAACACAACAATGCCGACAAAACGTTTTGCACCATCAAAGGCACCTGCAGTAGCGTCCAAAAGGCAGAGGAAGATGCTAACCATCACACAAAAAGTTGGACTTCTGGACATGCTAAAGGAAGGTAGCAGTTACCGTATTTTTTTTTCATTTTTTTTACCATATGGCCCACCGGATAATAAGGTGCATTAAGCTTAAATTAAGCAATTAAGCTTAAAGTTAAATTCATTAGTTCTAAAATCTGTCATTATTATTTATAGAAAAACAAATATACTGTATGTTTATTTCTCAAATAAATGTTTGGGACTGAAAACAGGTTTTGATCTTTGGTTTCATTCTATAATGGACTTTTTCTTTTTCTTTTTTTTTTTTTACAAAGGTTTGAGCTTTGAGAGTTTAAACAAGAGAGAAAAGTGTGAAACTGTTCATGCCTTTCTGAGAAAAGTGTATAAAGTGTGTAGTGATGGGTTTTACAGCCTTACAACATTTTTAAAAAATTGTAAAAAATAAAGCTGGCTACTTCGCAGATTTCACCTATCGCTGGTTATTTTTAGAACAACACCCGCGATAAACGAGGGAACTTTATATACAAATACTGAGAAATTTCAATCCCTTCTCTCTTTTGCTCTGAGGCGCGAGGGAAAAATATCGACAAGTCGATGAACATCATCTACAGATATATTCAGTAAATGCCCAAGACACCTTGAGAAATGTAAATCGCCGGTTGACTTTTTTTGGAAAACCCGACCATAAACAAGATGCGAATATCACACCGGAAACGAAGCGCCCTACAGGAGTTTCCCCACCGGAAGTAGCATATGCTAAGGTGCACATAGTCTATTGGAACAGCAGCATACTTGATGACATCACCGTTCCGGAGTTTTTACTGCCATCCCCTCTTAATTTAACTGTGATTAATATTTACAATGGAAATTACACATTATGTTTTTGATCTTCTCTCTTTTTTTGTTTTTTAAAGATAATTTTTAAAAAGTATCTTAAGCACTCTGGCAAAATTCGCTTTTATATATGATCTGTTCCATAATGTCTAAAGAGCTTCATACAGTTAAGCACAATTACTGCATGTATGAAAACACAAGCTTACTCTCTCTATTAATAAAAATAGTATACATGTATGCCTGAATAATAAGAAAGAGGTGAGATGTTAGAACACTTTTATATTTATTTTAATAGACACTGACCCTTACAATAGACAGCTGGGGTTTGGAAGAGAATTGAACAAATATTTAAAATATAACCGGATCATTTTTGGAGCAGCCGTCAGGATCTCCACGCATTAACATGTTGTTTTTGCTCCCAGTGAAAACGTTTCCTCTTGAATTTAAATATTTTTTATGTCATATTTAATTCAGAGTCAGCTGTTTAAAAAAGAACAGAACATTTTACATCAGGCAGTATAACAGGTGAAATTTAAAGTATACTGACAGCTCTACAAGTAAGACTTCAGTATTAAATAAAACAGTCCAGTTATAAAGCTTAACTTTAATCTGAGCCAAACTGATTTGCTCAGGAACAAATGAAACACTGAAAAAAAAAAAAAAACAATAAAATTTTTAAATTATCTAATTGACTTATATATCATGTTTAACCTGAGTAGCGAAAGACCACAGGAGGGGTTTGAAAACGATGTCCGCTGTTCTCGCTCGATCTAGTGAGCCTTGACCTCCCAGGTCAGCTATCAAGCTGATGGGTAACAGACGTCTCCGAAAACGTCGTCCCACTTTGGCAAATGTGTGATGTCTTGATAAATCGAGCAGATATTTGAAGTCTACACAGCTACATTCTCACCTGAAAATGTCCTGAAAGTTTATTTTGTGACCCAGAAAGAGTAATATTTCAAACTTTTTATATGTACTGTGTACACAAAAGCACACATATTGAGACACAGCTCGTGCAACGTAACTGTGTTCAAATTTGAAGTCACATGTTTCCGGTTACTGTGGAGGTCACGTGTTTCCGGTTACTGTGGAGCTCCACAATTTTTTTGTTTGTTTGTTTTTTATTAATTAAACAAATGTAACAAGTACAGGGAGTGCAGAATTATTAGGCAAGTTGCATTTTTGAGGAATAATTTTATTATTGAACAACAACCATGTTCTCAATGAACCCAAAAAACTCATTAATATCAAAGCTGAATGTTTTTGGAAGTAGTTTTTAGTTTGTTTTTAGTTTTAGCTATTTTAGAGGGATATCTGTGTGTACAGGTGACTATTACTGTGCATAATTATTAGGCAACTTAACAAAAAACAAATATATACCCATTTCAATTATTTATTTTTACCAGTGAAACCAATGTAACATCTCCACATTCACAAATATACATTTCTGACATTCAAAAACAAAACAAAAACAAATCAGCGACCAATATAGCCACCTTTCTTTGCAAGGATGCTCAAAAGCCTGCCATCCATGGATTCTGTCAGTGTTTTGATCTGTTCACCATCAACATTGCGTGCAGCAGCAACCACAGCCTCCCAGACACTGTTCAGAGAGGTGTACTGTTTTCCCTCCTTGTAAATCTCACATTTGATGATGGACCACAGGTTCTCAATGGGGTTCAGATCAGGTGAACAAGGAGGCCATGTCATTAGTTTTTCTTCTTTTATACCCTTTCTTGCCAGCCACGCTGTGGAGTACTTGGACGCGTGTGATGGAGCATTGTCCTGCATGAAAATCATGTTTTTCTTGAAGGATGCAGACTTCTTCCTGTACCACTGCTTGAAGAAGGTGTCTTCCAGAAACTGGCAGTAGGACTGGGAGTTGAGCTTGACTCCATCCTCAACCCGAAAAGCCCCACAAGCTCATCTTTGATGATACCAGCCCAAACCAGTACTCCACCTCCACCTTGCTGGCGTCTGAGTCGGACTGGAGCTCTCTGCCCTTTACCAATCCAGCCACGGGCCCATCCATCTGGCCCATCAAGACTCACTCTCATTTCATCAGTCCATAAAACCTTAGAAAAATCAGTCTTGAGATATTTCTTGGCCCAGTCTTGACGTTTCAGCTTGTGTGTCTTGTTCAGTGGCGGTCGTCTTTCAGCCTTTCTTACCTTGGCCATGTCTCTGAGTATTGCACACCTTGTGCTTTGGGGCACTCCAGTGATGTTGCAGCTCTGAAATATGGCCAAACTGGTGGCAAGTGGCATCTTGGCAGCTGCACGCTTGACTTTTCTCAGTTCATGGGCAGTTATTTTGCGCCTTGGTTTTTCCACACGCTTCTTGCGACCCTGTTGACTATTTTGAATGAAACGCTTGATTGTTCGATGATCACGCTTCAGAAGCTTTGCAATTTTGAGACTGCTGCATCCCTCTGCAAGATATCTCACTATTTTTGACTTTTCTGAGCCTGTCAAGCCCTTCTTTTGACCCATTTTGCCAAAGGAAAGGACGTTGCCTAATAATTATGCACACCTGATATAGGGTGTTGATGTCATTAGACCACACCCCTTCTCATTACAGAGATGCACATCACCTAATATGCTTAATTGGTAGTAGGCTTTCGAGCCTATACAGCTTGGAGTAAGACAACATGCATGAAGAGGATGATGTGGACAAAATACTCATTTGCCTAATAATTCTGCACTCCCTGTACAACAAATATGGCAAGATTTTAGAGACTTTTTCCAACTTGAGATAATACCAGAACAGCCTGTATTTCAAAATATAAAAGACAGATAATGAAAATAATATAAACATAAGTAACTAAAGAAATAAATAAGTAAAATTAATAAAAATTAAATTGAAAATTAAAAGACAAAAAATACAATTATAACCTAGGGGTTTTCTAAAAGCTTTAGTTCATTAACCATATGATGCAGATCCACAGCTTGTTTTTTGTCCATAAACTTTGCAGATGAGAAGAAGAGGCAGAGTTCTTTGTGAAAAGTGAAAAAGGATGGCTTAGTTTTCAGAAATCGACATTTATGAATGAACCCTTAATAATTATCACATTTAAGACATTTTCAAGTTTCTTTTCTTTTCTTAGAGATTTAAAAATGATATCATTTTTAGAAAATTCAAGTAAGTTTGGAATCTTTGGGAAAAGCCAGTAGTGCACATCATCCAACGGGGCTTTACAGTATATACATTCGTAAAATAAAAGTTCTGTCGAATCAATATTCCCATTACAGAAAGAACAAGACTTATTATCAATAGGAAAACGATGTCTGAGAAATTCTTTGGAAGGGTAAACGCCTGAGAGTATTTCATAATGGACCTCCTTAGCTTTTGGAGGAATGGGAAGTTTTAGGTAATTTGCTCTGATTTCTTTCTTTTGATCGCAGGAGAACAGTGGTGAAATGGAATTTGGATTTGATCTATATGGGGGGAAAGCATTAGTGAATAATTCCTTAATTTTAGAGTTTTTTAGACTGTTAGCTCCACAGTGGCTGCAGCCAGGTGCTCTTGGTCGACAAAGGGTCATGGGTCATGTGACTTCAGTGTTTTGAACCACGTGCATCTCGGTGTAGGTTTCGACATACCTTGGCTCAGCGAGACGTGTAAAGGTCAATTCTGAATAAGGTGTACGGAACAAAGTACATCTGCACAGCAAACACTAACTGCGTCTTTATCCATTTATTAGCGCTATACAAGTTTGACATACAAAAACTACATTAACGTTTAGAGTTTGCTACAACTGACCGATCAAATCATGCGTGCAAGCGTCCACAGCCATCAGCTAGTTCCACGTTGAGCACATTATATATAAACAGTGTTGGGGAGTAACGGAATACATGTACCGCCGTTACGTATTTAAAATACAAAATATGAGTAACTGTATTCCGTTACAGTTACCGTTTAAAAAGGTGGTATTTAGAATACAGTTACTTTGTTGAAATAAATGGATTACACAGCGGTACTTCCCTGTTTCATATTGTCGTGGGTCAGGACTGTTTGGGTTTTGTTTGACAGCTATGTTCTGTTGTTCCAGGCGGCAGCGTTACGGTTACCATGGTTACAGGGTGACGCTCTCTCTCTCTCTGCGTGTTTCCTGGCAGTGTTGCCAACTTAGCGACTTTGTCGCTATATTTAGCGAGTTTTCAGACCCCTTAGCAACTTTTTTTCTAAAAAAAAGTCGCTAAAAAAAGACGTGAAAGCGCGTATCGCTTTTACTCTCAACAAGCAGGGGGTGCTGTAATGCAGTCAGTTCTTCTTTTACTCTTTTACTCTTATGCTTGTGGATCACAAGGTTTAAAACTACTTATAAACACACACACACAAAGTAACTCCACCAGAGTGCCTATTTCGGGTCACTTTTGCCGGTCCAACCCCGGGTAAAGGAGCAGGGTTGGAATTGTGACATTAAAAAAAACCAATAATTGCTAAAAGAAATTTAATTTGTAGTTCTAAATAAACTCTAAATGCATTTAGGACGTTTTTTACTCACTTTATGTCTCTTCCACGATGTTATTTCTCTCTCCAACAACATAGGTTACAATTAGATTAGCATGACCAATTATGCAAATTAGGCGATGACGTCATTTAGCGACTTCTAGCGACTTTTAGGACAACCAATAGCGATTTTCCTTACTGAGGAGTTGGCAACACTGTTTCCTGGGTGAGAGAGGCCTTTTTGTTGTTGTGCTCTAAAGCATAGCTCTAAAGAATGTAGCATCATAGGCAGTGTAGTCCGTGCTGCAGGGAGAATGGACTGCCATACCCGTTACGTGTCTGTGAGCGAGGGAGGGAAAAAAAGGAAAAGTACGAGCTGTCATCGAGCAAAAACGGGAGCTGGAAGCATGTAAATATAATAATAACCACAGCAGCCAAGAAGAGTGCCTGACGAGCCCAGTTGTAAGTAAGCTATTAAGACTCGACTGTACACCGTGTTCGTGTTTTCCTCCAAAAACAATAAGTTCCGTTGGAGCAGCCTTTCAACGCCTCTCTCTGTCTCTCGCAGGCAAAGTTGACCCAGCCAACAAAGTAAAGCTATTTTTCGGCTACGAGCCCGACACAGAACCCACCGTATTAGCCAGAGGTCCCTTTACTACGGTTCGGAGCCGCGGACCTTCAGTAACAGTAATAAATCACAGCAATAGTACATTCACGTAGTTGTAAACAGCATGATAATATATTAAGTAATCCAAAGTATTCAGAATACGTTACTCTCATTGAGTAACGTAACGGAATACGTTACAGAATACATTTTGGGGCATGTATTCTGTAATCTGTAATGGAATACATTTTAAAAGTAACCTTCCCAACACTGTATATAAAAGAAAGTTACTTTAAGCACGTTTTACTGGCAGGTTTACCTTTTCGGAGGAATCTGTCAAATTCAAGCAGCGCAGTGGTGTTGCTTTCTGTATTTGAGAATGACACGGTGGGGATGCGGATTGCCTCTGAACAAATGGAGACAAATTGTTACCAAACAGAAGTGTCTCTACCTCCATCTACATCCACTACAACACGACTCCGAATACCTTTAAAATTTGCTAGGAGCTCCTCTCTCTGATGGTGGTCAATGACGAGCGATTTGTTATTCGTCTTTTCCCAGTGTGTGAGTTGAAGTCCGGCGTTAACGTCCAGTGAAAGAGTCCTGATAGCCGCTATTGTAAATAACAGCAGGACTGTAATAAGCAAGCTGCTAATAATTATCTTTAAAAACTTAAATATTCTTAACTTTGAACCTGACTCAGCCATCGTAACAGTTGTTGTGTTTACAGCGGAACTCGTCGACTGTGACTGCAGGCTGAATTTGCATTAGAGTCACCTGCTGGCAGACAAGGACAGTCACGCCTACATTACGTAGAGAGCAGTTTTAAGAGCTTATTTCAGTTTTAGTTAACCCTTTAAGACATACCATAGAACCAAGTCCGCCAGAGCTTATATTATATTTTTACATGCTGTAGTGCCATTTTTGGGAGCATTTCAAGTTGATATACATAAATACAACCATTATAGCCCAAATTTTAATAATATGTATGCATTAAATGCATAGTAATTACATAAATTGCAAAAAAGTGCAATAAACTACAAAAAAATTGAAAATCGTTTTTGTTTTTTTTAACATATATTTCTAGTTAGAGAAATTTAAGAGGCTTATCCCTCAAAACTGTAAATACAAAAAAGTTGCACAAACTAGTTTCCCACCACAGGAAATTTATTTTAAGTGTCTTCATAGTTTTATTTTTGAAATACACTAATTTTCACATACTGCAGGAAAAACGAAAATAGATATTATAATGCAAATTTGAAAAAAAAACAGCATATGCATCAAAATAAACTATTTCCAGCAGTGCAATATGAGTTCTAAGCATCCCAGAAACGACACAGAAAGTCATAAAGTCAAACATAACTTTTAATAACACCAGTATAGGCTCATAAGGTTAAAAACTACATTTCCGCAAAATGACGTCACTTCCGGTTTCGGGCAGGTCATGGCGGACATGCGATAGTTCTCGCTGATGGACTAGGAAGTGTTACAAACAGCTGATCGGATCGGCAAAGCGTGTTTCTGGAATATTATGTTTTTGTTGCTGTAAGTGCTTTTTATGCAGTTTTTGCAAAGCAATATGTGGAAGGAAACTGGGACCTAGGACAAGCTGATGGCATAAGATGTAAGTACAACTCCTCCGGTTTCATATGCAAAAAAAATTATTGCGCTAGCTTACGTGGTTGTAGTGCTACCGGGATTTAAAAATAGTTATGCAAAATGGAGCGTGTCCGTTCTGACCGGCTTTAAAGGGTTAAATCACCATCACCATTCGGGGGGAGAAAGAATATACAAAGCTTGCATTCAATCTCCCTCACGACATGCAGCAAAGGCTTGTTTTGCAGAATAAAAAGGCGCTTAGATTTTTAGTAGTAAAATCATTGCAAAATACAAAGCAAGCACTTTATTGAAATACATTTCAAACATTTAAAAAAAAAATGCATGTAAGTACAGTGACAAATTCTTTGAAAAGGCAATATTACAATTAGGTTTAAGAAAATGGACAATTTTAAAATTAGTCCAGCATCACTTCTATAGTGACAAGACCACAATGGCAAAATAATCACATAGAAAACCACATTCTGTTTAACTAATAATAATAATTATTACTATTATTATTAGTAATATTATTATTATTATTATAACTTTATAGCTATTGTTTCTACAGATCTTCCTCCACTTCCAACTGCTCACACAAACCTGAATCAGGAGACATCAACAAATAAGGATCACATTTTGCCTCATCCCAGACCATCAATCACTACTACAATTACTGACAACTTCTGTGCTACAGAAATTGGTGGGCTATATGCCAAACCGGATGCTCCAGGTTCTTTTTGTACCTGTGCCAATGGCATTGCATGGATCCAAAACTGCCCAGCTAATTTAGTCTTTCAAGACTGTTGTAAGTGCTGTGACAGGCCGTAGAGACTCTTCTATATTTGGATTTACAAACAATCCCTGCCCAGTGTTGGGAAGGTTACTTTTAAAATGTATTCCATTACAGATTACAGAATACATGCCCCAAAATGTATTCTGTAACGTATTCCGTTACGTTACTCAATGAGAGTAACGTATTCTGAATACTTTGGATTACTTAATATATTATCATGCTGTTTACAACTACGTGAATGTACTATTGCTGTGATTTATTACTGTTACTGAAGGTCCGCGGCTCCGAACCGTAGTAAAGGGACCTCTGGCTAATACGGTGGGTTCTGTGTCGGGCTCGTAGCCGAAAAATAGCTTTACTTTGTTGGCTGGGTCAACTTTGCCTGCGAGAGACAGAGAGAGGCGTTGAAAGGCTGCTCCAACGGAACTTATTGTTTTTGGAGGAAAACACGAACACGGTGTACAGTCGAGTCTTAATAGCTTACTTACAACTGGGCTCGTCAGGCACTCTTCTTGGCTGCAGTATATTTACATGCTTCCAGCTCCCGTTTTTGCTCGATGACAGCTCGTACTTTTCCTTTTTCTCCCTCCCTCGCTCACAGACACATAACGGGTATGGCAGTCCATTCTCCCTGCAGCACGGACTACACTGCCTATGATGCTACATTCTTTAGAGCTATACCTGTAGCATACCACCTTAGCACAACAACAACAAAAAGGCCTCTCTCACCCAGGAAACACGCAGAGAGAGAGAGAGCGTCACCCTGTAACCATGGTAACCGTAATGCTGCCGCCTGGAACAACAGAACATAGCTGTCAAACAAAACCCAAACAATCCTGACCCGCAACAATATGAAACAGGGAAGTACCGCCGTGTAATCCATTTATTTCAACAAAGTAACTGTATTCTAAATACCACCTTTTTAAACGGTAACTGTAATGGAATACAGTTACTCATATTTTGTATTTTAAATACGTAACGGCGGTACATGTATTCCGTTACTCCCCAACACTGTCCCTGCCTTTATGGAAAAATACTGTCTTTGCATTTCCTTCTGTAACACTGATAGTGTAGATTTGATACTTGCAGTTTTAATTCATTCTTGTGATCTCCACATTGTATTTACTTACATTATTTATGAACATTACGCAACATCTAATCCAACTGGCATTACAATTATAACGGATCTGATTCTAAAAAGAATATGCACATTTATAACATCCAGAGACATCTTTGTAATACATCATTTTCCATCACAAAGTACAGTTCTGTGCAACAGTTTAAGGCAGTTGAGGAAAAAATGTTGTAAACAAAGAATGCTTTAAAAAATGAAAGTATTAATCATTTATTTTCATCAATCAACAAAATGCAGTGAATGAACAAAAGAGAAATCTAAATCAAATCAATATTTGGATTGACCCCCCCCTTTGCCTTCAAAGCAGCATCAATTCTTCTAGGTACACTTGCACACAGTTTTCAAAGGAACTCAGCTGGTAGGTTGTTCCAAACATCTTCGAGAACTAACCACAGATCTTCTGTGGATATAGGCTTCCTCACATCCTTCTGTCTCTTCATGTAATCCCAGACACATTGATGATGTTGAGATCAGGGCTCTGTGGGGGCCATACCATCACATCCAGTACTTCTTGTTCTTCTTCATGCTGAAGATAGTTCTTAATGATTTTGGGTGTATATTTGGGGTCGTTGTCCTGCTGCAGAATACATATGGGGCCAATAAACAATCATTTATATTTGTGAAAGCATTCTTTGTTTACAGCATTTTTTTTCTCACCTGCCTAAAACTTTTGGACAGTACTGTATTTAGGAAAAAAGGCTGTATAAAAGGAGACACAAATGAAATTTGCTAGTGACGGAATCTGCAATCTCACACGGAAATCAAAAAAAAAAAGAAATCCATATGCACAAAAACAACAAACGATATAAGCCTGCAATGTACCGCACAATCAGCAGAACCAACACTAGTTCAAAATCCTCAGAGGAGATATCAGTGGTATTTGTTCGGAATTTGGGGTTTCAGCTTGTTTTTGTGGGTCAGTATAATGTTATGCCACATTTGGACAGTTTTGATCATTTAAGCACAAATTCATGTCCTTCATCTGAATTTTATTGTTTTGAGGTTTGGCCTTCGGAGTCTAACCCTTGTGTGACCTAATCCAGGTTTGGCAACATATGAAATAAAATATTATTAATTATAATTATTATAAGTAGATTATTCATTTGAGGATGCTAACTATGAAGCAAGACCCACTGTTTCTGTGTAGAAAATATTAAAAAGTAATTGGTTTTGGTTGCTGGAAACGTGTATACATTTGTAAAAATGAATGAAATTTTAATAAGATATGTGATACACAAAGGAGTGACTTTGGGTTTCACTTTGGGTTGACTTTTAAGTCAGAACAAATATTTCAGTTGAACAGAATAAGAAAAACTACAACAGAGTACATTCTGTTGGCTCATCAATAAAACAAAATCAAAGCTTTTGGATGAAAAGTTGAAAAGTACTTAGTTTTGATGACCAAAATGACTTTGACATTTGTTATATGACTGGTTTTAGACAAAGCTCATTACTTATTTTTTACAATTTAAAATATAAATTAAATAAAAATAAAATTTTCAAAATGAAAAATTCAGAATTGTTTTTTTGAAATTGAAGTGTCGATTGAGCAGTCTGACAAATGTTTTCAAAGTAATTAAATAAATTGAATTTGCATATAAGAGTTTTAATTTGCAACATCTTTTTTTTTATTAAAAATGTAAAAACTCATGTATCAAATAGGACACACTGGGCCTTGAGAGAATAACCATCACATCCGCTTTGAAATCTGCAAGTAAAAATCTGCAATTACTAATGACCTTCACTTCAAGCATCTTAAGATTTTATTTTAAGATTTCATGTTTTGGCTGCTGTGTTAATGCATTTTAATTTTTAAGGTCATTACGTTCCATCTGTGAAAGGAAATACGCAAATTTGTGCAAAACCGCTTGTATGTCATTTGCTTTAATTAATAACTCGTTTCTTGTCTTCTTTACTCTACATTAAAGCTATTTTTATTACAGATGGAAGCTTGCTACCTGGATAAAACTGTCACATTTTCAGAAATGTTACTTATTCTAAACCTGTTGTAAAATTCCTCATATGTACTGTATATAGCACAAGTTTAAAAAGGAATTTCATTTTGTGTTTCATCAGAAATAATTATGGGAAAATTCTGTTAGGTCAAAGTAACTGTGATTCAGACTCATCTGAGATTTTTTAGTACATGCAAGTATGGAATCATTTTGAAAATCCTAGGTGACACAACACTCAGGCTGATGACAACACTCGATTATGGGCTCAAAATGTGGTCATAAATATTTTGTACTTGTAAAAAAGATTTGTATGTGTAAAAAAGATTTGTGTGTGCGTAAAAAAGATTTGTATGTGTAAAAAAGATTTGTGTGTGCGTAAAGAAGATTTGTATGTGTAAAAAGAATTTGTGTGTGCGTAAAAAAGATTTGTATGTGTAAAAAAGATTTGTGTGTGCGTAAAAAAGATTTGTATGTGTAAAAAAGATTTGTGTGTGCGTAAAAAAGATTTGTATGTGTAAAAAAGATTTGTGTGTGCGTAAAAAAGATTTGTGTGTGGACTTAGAAAAAAAAACCCTGCAAGTTACAAGTACGAATTTTGACCCTATTTTTCTTCCTTTCATCTGATTGGTCAATGTCATGTCAATCACAAATGTAACAATCCAATCAGAGAACAGATGGGTTTGGCTGTTGGAGGGGCGTTTTTTTGAACTGCAGGTCCTTGAAGGGTGATACAGTTTGAAGCTGGAGGATCTCTATATAAATATCCGATAGCAGCTAGGTCCCCTAACTTTCAGTAGCTGTTGAAAGGAAAAAGTTGTGGTATATCAGTGGTTAGAAATACCATTATTACTTTAGGATTAGTTTAACACAAAGTCAGGGCTGACCCAGGACCATTGCTGTGAGTCACAGTGCGCAGCATAAAAGTCCTTTCACATCAGACGCAGGATGTGCTGCTAATGCTAACTGCTAACTAAAAGCAAAGGATCCAGAATTTGTTACGCTGGCTGCTGGGCTCTGTGGGTTTTTGCAGCAGCTCTACCTGTACTAGATGCACCTGCTCCTTGTCTTTTCTATCTCTGACTTTATGTCCTCTACAAGAGTTTCTGTTTTTTTTGCTGGTTCTTCAAATGTTCAATAAAAACATGTATGCTAATTCATAACGAAGAAAGCTTTGTAATGAAGACTGTCATTTCCAAAACACTGCCCGCCCCCACCCCGCGGTCCGCAGCGCTGTTGAAAAGGCTGTGGAAGTCCCTATATTAAACACGTAGACCTGTGACACAAAAATCACCAAACTCGGACGACCACAGACTGTTTTCCTTCGTGGTGATGAAGGAAAACGCTGGGTTGGCATGTAAAAGGGCATTTATTCCCTTCAAAGACCTGCAGTTCAAAAAAAGTGCCCCTCCAACAGCCAAACCCATCTGTTCTCTGATTGGATTGTTACATTTGTGATTGACATGACATTGACCAATCAGATGAAAGGAAGAAAAATAGGGTCAAAATTCGTACTTGTAACTTGCAGGGGTTTTTTTTCTAAGTCCACACACAAATCTTTTTTACGCACACACAAATCTTTTTTACACATACAAATCTTTTTTACGCACACACAAATCTTTTTTACGCACACACAAATCTTTTTTACACATACAAATCTTTTTTACGCACACACAAATTCTTTTTACACATACAAATCTTTTTTACACACACACAAATCTTTTTTACACATACAAATCTTTTTTACGCACACACAAATCTTTTTTACACATACAAATCTTTTTTACGCACACACAAATTCTTTTTACACATACAAATCTTTTTTACACAAACAAATCTTTTTTACACATACAAATCTTTTTTACAAGTACAAAATATTTATGACCACATTTTCAGCCCATACTCGATCCTCCTTTGTTATGGCTGATGGGTAATTAAAAATAAAATTGTGCACAGATTCTATCACATTTACAAATCTGGAATCATTTTAATGAGTCAGCCAGTAAAACACAGCATTCTTTGAACATTAAGTCCAGTATTTTATTTAAATTAAGCATCCCTGTAGGTAGTGCTGTCATTAGTACCATTCACTATGAGCGGTCCAAATCAAAAAGCCATAAGATGTATCTTATAGGCTGCACTACTATCAGTGTCCCAAAATAAAAAATATATAATAATTGGTTAATTGTATCATATCATACCACCATAAAGTTCAGAAAAAAATAGTACATCAGTCTGCATAGAGCACCAAAACTGAATCTTGAATGCAAAATTCTAGATAGCCAATTCACAGCGATTTTACTCCAGAAAGGTCAGTGCTCTATCTACTCACATATCACTGAAAAGAGTCAGTAGTCCACATAAAAGATAAAAGTACATCCCACTTTGAAATCAGCAAAATTGTAGTTTCTGATTCTATAATGAAAAAAGTGTGTTCAAAAATGTGTTTATCTTATCACCAATGTTGTCAATTGCTTAGAGTTCATGGACAGAGCTGTGGGGCTCAGGGAGCTTCCTAATGTCACAGTTCTGGATCAAATTGAAGTAAAAAACGATCATCTCCTCGTAGTTCTTAGTGGAAATCCTTTCATTGATGCCATGGAATCTGAGAAACAAAGGAAAAAAAGGATTCATGGTACCTGGAACAAGAAAGTATTTTATATATTCCCCTCTTCTATTCATGCTGCATGATCTGTTTCTAGAGTTGAGAAATAATCACTGCACGTGGAATTCTTCTTACTGTATTTATTCAATTTTAAATTGAGGTCTGCAGACATTTTTGGTGAAAATCTATTTTGACAGTATTAAAAACTGCTGAATTCTCACCTCTCAGGGTCACCTGGCTTAAACCAAGCCGGGGAAAACCGATAAATATTTTTGGTCAGGTCGACGAAGTGTCGACTGTCTGTGTTTCCAATACAGATACCTGCACATTTAAATAGTGTATTAAATCACTTATAATGTCCTGAAAGATGCTTTAAAATGCTTCCATACAAATCTGTATGAACTCTACCTGGAGCAACTGTAACTGTTGGAAACAAGTCCAGCACCGTTTTCTTAATAATTTGGAAGCCAAAGGCCTTGTCATCAGCACCGCTGATGGGTAGAGGGTCAAATCCATCAACAAGTTCTACCTTCACTCGCTGGTCGCCCACCGTATCCTTGATGATGTCCAGTACCTAAAAAAGACAGCACACATCTCATATTCATGTCAAAGTGTACATAGTAAGGCATTCATTCTCAAAAAGGACTCTACCTCTTGTACCGACTGCGCTGAGTGAATTCGTAGATTTACATAAGCTTCAGCAAGGGAAGGAATAACATTTATCTGCAGAGGGAGGGAGATATTGAATTTTTACAAAGAAAAGTAACAGGCTTAAAATCTTACTTCTTGTGAATTACATTCAATTTAAAATAATCACTGCACCTTTACTCCTGCATTAAAAAAGGTGACTGCTGTGGTAGTCCTTACAAATGCATTAGATACTGGTTTTCTTTCAAGTATCCTGAAACATAAAAACTGGTCTATTTCACTGGAACCAATCACAAGAAAACATGACATCTGAATTTATATTTAAATGATATTTAGCAGTTATTACCTGCTAAGGAGCGGAGAGAAGAGCCACAAATTCGACATTATGAACTTTAGTGGTAAACTGAACTGAAGGCAAAGAATTAGTAGTTGGTAAAGAGTGAGTACATGAGTATACTACTAGTAAAGAAGTATTTAGATTTCCCTACCTTGTGGGCCAGATGCTCAAAGGTGTCACCTTCAGGGCCATAACCAAATAACCTCGGCATTGGGTTGTCCTCTAGTCTGAGGAAACAGGATCACAGTTAAATCTTTTATACTAGCTTTTTAAACATGGGGTAGTAAAATTATGGAAGGCAGTGAAACATATGAACAGAGAAGCTAAACAGAACTCATTATAGTTTAAAAAACAATGTTCCTCTCACCTTTTGACTGCTGTGGCTAAGATCCCAATGCTAGTTTCCCTGGGAGGCATCGAGGCGTGACCAGGGGCCACAGACACACTAAGCTTTATAGCGGCCTGGCCTTTTTCACTTAACCCAATTCTGCAAATCATAAATCGTACACATACACATAAGATGTGATCAACACAAGTGCACAACACATGTTTAGACAGGTTCTTACAGAGCAGCAGGTCCTTCAAGACCAGGAATGATTCCATCAGATATAGTCAGGCCCTCGTCCATGACAAACAACAGCTGGACACCACGTTGCTTCAGAACACGCACTATGTTCATCGCTCCATTGAGACCATTGATCTTAAAAAAGAGATTTTGAAGATTACAGCCATTAAAATGTGATATTTCCAATCCCATTTAAGTTTGTAATGTCATAGTGGAACTGTTAACATACTTCTTCATCATGACCAAGACCGATGTAAAATCCCCTGCGTGGAGCATAGCCCTTTAACAGCAAGTACTCCAGCGCCTGAAGTATTCCCTAGAAGAAATAAATCAGCTGTTTAGCCAAATATACCTCAAGTCTGTTTAAAAGTAAGCTCACACAAAAGTAATATGTTTTCACACCATTACAGAGTTTTTGTCATCTATGGTTCCTCTGCCGTAGATGAAGCCATCGATCTCCTTTGCAGAAAATGGTGGTGCTTCCCAACCATCTGACTCTGAAGCAGGTACTACATCAATGTGGGCCAGCAGCATGTATGGCACCAGTTCAGGCTGTGATCCTTTCACGCAAAACAAGTGGCTGTAGTTTGCCACCAATTCATGATGAACCAAGCTAGAAGAGAAAACTGTAGGGAAGGCTGACAAAAAAAAAAAACAAGCTGAAAGAGCAATTCTTTTCTTAAATTCATCATCTATTGCTTTAATTAATTGCAGCTCTGCAAGATCCCTCTGCTCAAGAAGGCATATGTGCAGGCCCGTCCTTATTTAACCAGCGAACATCTAAATGATTCAGAGGTTTTTGAAGAAAGTTCTATTGTCAGATGAAACCAAAGAACCCAAAGAACACCATCTCCATAGCCAAGCATGGAAGTGGAAATATTATGCTTTGGGTCTGTTTTTTCTGCTAAGGATACTGGACAACTTCACCACATAGAGTGGCTAATGGACAGGGCCATGTAGCATAAAATCTGGGATAAGAACCTCCTCCCCTAACCCACAACACTGAAGATGGGTCATGGATAGGTTTTCCAGCACGACCTAAAACATACTGCAAGGCAACAAAAGAGGTAAATGGTTAAATAAAGAAGCACATTAAGCTTATGGAGTGCCATAGCCAGTCTCCAGATGTCAACCCTTTAGAAAGTCAGTGGAGGGAGCTGAAACTTCAAGTTGCCAAGTCAGAGTCAAGAAAACTAAAAGCTTTAGAGAATTTCTGCAAAGAGAAGTGGGCCAAAATCCCTCCTGAAATGTGTGTAAAACTGGTGATCAACTTCTGTCTCACTTACTTAAAATTAAACTTCCATAAAAACTGGAGACTGTTCATTTCTTTGTAAGTGAGCAAGCTCACATTTTCAGCAGGGGATCAAATAATTATTTCTCTCACTGTACAAACAATAAATGTTTTTGAGAAGTCCCCATACACCAAAGCAAGGAAAACTCTGAGACAGTTAAAGACAACAAGCTGTGATTGTAATGAAGTGTTTCAGCAAATATAATTTTCCCCCTGTTAACATACATGAGGCTTTTTCAGTTGCTTAGTAACAATCCAATTTATAAAATAAAACATACTGAGAAATGGCTGCTATGTTTATTCTTATAACCGCAGTTAAATGTCTCCCACTTTGTCGGGGATGTTTGGAAAGAAGGGTGAATATAATGTAATGCATGTATTATCCTTATTGTGAATGAAAATGAACAAGTGAAGATCAAGTAGCAATTTCTGCATTTATTAAACATAAGGACTTTTATTTGTTTTCAATTGTTTTTAAGCAGAGTCAGCTTCTTTTCTTGAATTGGAAGAAAATGTTCTCATGGCACACCTGCAGCAGGTATACATAGGCATCATTTTACCAAAATACACTATATTGGCAAAGTCAAAAATCAACTGTCCAAATCATTGAATTCAGGTCTTCCAACCTGAGACTACACTAATGGAAAGAAGGACGCCTTGGACCAATGAGTGTCAGAACAACTATCCAGGATGAAACAACAACAAACAATCCATGAGTACATCAGGAAGAGGGCCACTCTTTTGTTGGGACTGCTGTCTCTTGCTGCACTTTTCCATGGCTGTGCTAGCAACAGCAGCCTCTTGTGACTGCAAGGACATTATATTAGTTGTTGCTAGTACAACTGTAGATGGTGCAACTGCTAACATGTTGACTAATTTGACACATTTTAGTGCATCTGTTTTTTTAGCTGCAAAGGGTAGGCCAGCATAATATTAAACTCTATGGAACAAGAATGGGATGTAACTCAGTTACTATTAGTGTGAAGGCAAACAAGCAAATACTTTTGGCAATATTGGTTATCAACACACTGAAAGATACTGTTCCAAATAAATAGTAAAATATTAGATAAAACAGTGAATTGTGTGTCACTGACAAAGGCATCAATTAAGTATTTTACAGTGGAATTGAGGGTTACATTGTGGTTACTGTGGGTTTTACTAACCAGCTGCCAAAAAAAAGTGCCATGAACTGCTGTGTAACTTGCTGCTTAATGATGGCACTGCTGCTAATGATGATGATTATTATTTTTAAGCTTTCTGGAAGTTTACCTGTCATCAGATTTGTTCTACATTTCCAATAAAGACTAGAGTAAGCAGGTAAAACGCACCAAAACCTCAGGTCATGTGACTTGATGTTTTGAACCACGTGCATCTCAATGTAGGTTTCGACATACCTTGGCTCAGCAAGACGTGTAAAGGTCAATTCTGAATAAGGTGTACGGAACAAAGTACATCTGCACAGCAAACACTAACTGCGTCTTTATCCATTTATTAGCGCTATACAAGTTTGACATACAAAAACTACATTAACGTTTAGAGTTTGCTACAACTGACCGATCAAATCATGCGTGCAAGCGTCCACAGCCATCAGCTAGTTCCACGTTGAGCACATTATATATGAAAGAAAATTACTTTAAGCACGTTTTACTGGCAGGTTTACCTTTTCGGAGGAATCTGTCAAATTCAAGCAGCGCAGTGGTGTTGCTTTCTGTATTTGAGAATGACACGGTGGGGATGCGGATTGCCTCTGAACAAATGGAGACAAATTGTTACCAAACAGAAGTGTCTCTACCTCCATCTACATCCACTACAACACGACTCCGAATACCTTTAAAACTTGCTAGGAGCTCCTCTCTCTGATGGTGGTCAATGACGAGCGATTTGTTATTCGTCTTTTCCCAGTGTGCGAGTTGAAGTCCGGCGTTAACGTCCAGTGAAAGAGTCCTGATAGCCGCTATTGTAAATAACAGCAGGACTGTAATAAGCAAGCTGCTAATAATTATCTTTAAAAACTTAAATATTCTTAACTTTGAACCTGACTCAGTCATTGTAACGATTGTGTTTACCCCGGAACTCGTCGACTATAACTGTAGGCTGAATTTGCATTAGAGCCACCCGCTGCCAGACACAAACAGTCACGCCTATATTATGTAGAGAGCAGTTTTAAGAGCTTATTTCAGTTTTCGTTAAATAACCATCCGGGTGGGGAAAGAATTTACAAAGCTTGTGTGCAATAAAGGCTTGTTTTGCAGTATGAAGTGCTTAGAAATTTTATTGAAGTACATATCAAACATTTAAAAAAAAAAAAAAAAAAAAAAAAAAAAGCCATGCAAGTACCGTGACAAGTTCTGTGAAAAGGCAATATTACAATTAGGGTTAAGAAAATAGACAATTTTTAAAATTAGTCCGTTTCGGCATCACTTCTATAGTAACAAGAACAGTGACAATATTATAGAAAAGCAAACATACAAACAAAACAACAAGAGGAGAAAAAAAAAAAAAAAAAAAAAAGTATAAAACTGGATTTTGCAGTTCGCTTCCGCAAACATAAAAAGGGGAAACAAATCTGTCGGTGTGAAAGTAACACTAAATTAACGCAATGTTAATCCTGTGCATAGTCAATATCTGCGTCCTGTGACTCTGCCTGAACCAGAAGCCTGTCCTCACCGTATGACCAATAGCTTAGACTGTCCTCAACATTAACATAAATAAGGTACAGGACACATGCTACAATTATGAAAACTAAAATCTGTATGTGAATGGGTACAAGATAGCGCTCCACCTCCTGTCTCTGCTGGGTCATGGGACTCACAGGACTGTCAGGGTAGGAATACTGGACAGGTCTCTGTGCGGCACCCTTGATGGGTCTCCGGCGAGTGACGCTGAAAAACAATGGAATACACATCCTTATAATTGAGTCAGAGCACTTATACCATGTGAAAGATGTTTATCTGCCAAACATTTTTTTATTTTATTTTTTTTAAATCTTTTTATTTTATCTCTTATGCCGCAAGTAAGAGTTTCAACAGGGTTTGTGTGGTACTTACTAGATCCCTGTCGGAGTGGTCTTACTGTCTGGAAGGATGTCCTTGAAAGCATCTTTCACAGGTTCCTGGGGAGGCTAGAAAAGACGGTAAAAATGAGTGAAATGACACAAATGAAACCAGAAACAGTAAAGACAGGAGCCCTGCATTTCAAGTAGAATTTAAAGATTGTGACCGTAATGAAAACAAACAAAGATTCTGCTCCAAAGTTTGTTTTTAATTAAAAAACATCCCAGTACATCAGAGTGGGTTGGGAAAGGAAAGACTAACCAGAATATTGACGATGCATGACATTAGTAACTGCAAATCATATACCGGAGTTTGGTAAAACATTTAAGCAATTGTTAAAGTTAATGTGCCGATTGAATTTTATAGATTGAACTTTCTTTGATTTAAAATAAAAATGGACACCAACCAACACCCCATCAAACATATAGTGCTTGTGTAGTAAGTGCATGTGCATCCCATCAAGTGATATGGATCAAAATCCAAATCTTAAGAGCCAGTAAGATGCATATGACACCATTCTCCATTAATGTGAAAAAAAAACCTCTGAAACAATTCAGGCAGCACCAAAGTTTGTGTGTAAAGTGCGACTGAACACCATAAGCTCTACTGACCCTGTCTGACTGTGCCCAGTTTTCCTGCACACTGGTCCCATTGAACTCGCACGCATTGTCTGTGACAGACCGTGAGCTCGAATTCTCCCTCTATTTACAGCAAGAATGTAAACTGAGCAACAACTCCAGCAGAGATTATGTATAACAAAAATAAAGACTGAATATGGAGCTTTAAATGTGGATCAACTTTCCTCCTCAACCATTTGAGTGATGCTGAAGTATTGAGAAGAAAGTGATGAGTCATCAGTGGACTTTGATCTAGGTAGAACCTGCAAGGTATCATGTTAAAAGCAATAAAACATGATGCATCTCCATATAAATGGTAAATAAAAACCATCGAACTGTGAAATGTTGAGAGGTTCACAAAGCAAAAAAAGACTAAGGAATGCAGAGAATTTCAAATTCATAGGGCGCCTACTAAGACCAGCCTACCGTTGATCCTAATCCTGTGTGGTGATCTGCAGCGGATGTGCTTATAATCTGTGAGCACTGAGATTGACTCCGCTCTGAAGACTTTAACGCATTCCGTGAATTCCAGTTGGAGCTAGATTTTGTGTTCCTAGGAGGACAAGGGCGCTTAAAAAGCCAAGCCCATGAAAGAGGGGAAAAAAACAAAAAAACTTTGGTATCACCTAAGAATTCAGTTTGACAGAATGTTCTTGAAATGAAATATGAAATATCTGCAGTAATTACCAGCCTTGATGAGGGTAAAAAGCACTGTGGGTAAAAAATGTGATTCTGAAAAGTTAAAGAAAATGACATCAAAAGTTACAATTCAAATGCTTTGGCAAAAATCTGAATCCAGTATTAAAACTGCAATGAGTAACCATTAGGTGGCACTAGAGGGAAGTTTTGTGCTGTGATAGAACTGTTGAGTGGCAGTATGATACCCAGCAGATGGCAATAAGTAAGGCCAACTTACTTACAGATTGTTAAAAAGAGAAAGTTAACAAAAAGTGACTTTCATCTAAAAGAACCAAAGTCTCTAAAATAATTCCTCACCTGGCTGCTCTCTTGTTGGGTTTGGTCTGAAGGGTCAGGTTGTTTTTCTGAACCTGTACAAACCAGAGAAAAATACAACGTTGTGATATGAATAAAGCAAAATCTTATTCAAATAAACCCCAAACATTTCTTGTCATACCCAAGTCTTCATCCTTCTCCTGCTGCTTTTCCTCCTCTTCAGAGTCAGAGTACAGTACGGCTTTGTCTGCTTCATTCAACCTTTCACATCTGTCAGACTGTAGCAGTTTATGGAGTTTCCTTTCATACAAGACCCTAGTGGAGGCTGGCATTGAAACACAGCATGAGACCAATTTGCTCTTAAGGTCTAGGTCTATATAGCTCTAAAAACCATCTGAATGTTATGTATAAAGACTTTCAATGGAAAAAAAATGAAAAGGTGCTCAAAAAAAAAATCTTTTCATAACCCTCACCAGTTATAGGCCCAGGTTTAACACCATGTTTGCGTAATGTGGCCTTGAGGTCCTCATCAGTCAGACAACTTGGAACAGGCATCTCTGCATCCTCTGGATCTTTCTTGTCCTAACAAAGACAAGATTTGCTCGATTTAAAGTGATAACAGCTGTGAGTTAAATGCCAGGAAGATCCAGGTGTGAAGATAGAAATAAAAACAGCTGGAGCTTGTCATTTATGGATCCGTTCAGTCTTCTAATCATGTTATAAATCATTTGCGTTCATGTTTAGATATGATAGAAAAAAGATAGAAGTAAAAAAATAAAAGGGCTATAAAGATTTCAAATTTTATTCACACTAAAGCCAAATAAAGTTACTTTGTTGTACCCCACCAAACCAACTGAAAAATTAATATAAAATAAATATAATATATAAATAAAATTAAAAAAAATCTGATACATAATATAAAATACCAAATAAGAAGGAAAAAAAAAAAAACTTTGGCAAATCTGTTTTCTATTGCGATACAAAACACACAAAATGACAGGACAAATTAGTATTAGTCCCCCTTGTTTAAATGTAAAGTAGGATCTTCAAACGAGCTCTGACTAGAAAAAAAAAAAAAAATGTATAAACTTAGGTTGCAACTCATAATTCACATTCAGAGGGGGGGACCAAGGAAACGTCACACATTTATTACTATTTCTCAGTTTAAACGCCTGTTCACTTTATCTTGCAGTTTCTAAAGGTGAAACTGACACAATGTTGTGCTTAGTTTTGATAGTTTACCCAAAACATGACGTCTTTCCAGACAAGCGCCAGCGTTCCCCTTCATAACAGAGCTAGATGAGCGTGACAGGTGCGCACACGACTGTAATGGTAGCCTCCATTACAGAAACATCTCATGTAACATATACCAACTGTACAGCAGGTGGTTTAAGTGCTTGAAGTCCTCAAGTGTGCAACAGCAAGAGGGCTGTTCGGAAGCAATGGTCCAGAGCTCCACACCTCCAAAGCACACAGCTGCTGAACTTGTGCTGCTGCGGTGTGAAAGAATTAGCATTGGCAACGTCTGGCATTATTGATACCAATTTAATGTATGGACATCAGTTGTGACAGCCGACACTAAAGAGCCGTTGCACAGAGCAAATACTTTGTCACTGTCACTCATTAAGTTCGTCTCTACTTCGAAAAAGTCTACAGTAGAAAAACCATGCAGCCACAAAATATGGACTCACATCTCCTGCACGGTCCTCCTCGTCGCTGGAGAAATCCGCCGCGTTTTTCTGATCAATGTGTTTGAGGTGCAGCTCCACATACACTGCCTTTTTGCTCGCTGCAGGTGGCAGCGCGACGTTATGAGCGACTAAATCCGACTTTAGACGAGATTTAGAGAGACGGGCGGGCTCCTCCACAAACGGCATTTCACAAGAAAACAACAGCAGAATATGAGAAAACAATACTGTTCGGTGTCCTCTGTGGAAGTGCGAAGAAAGCCTTCTGCTGTAATCAGACTAGATTGAGAACAGCTGCAGTCCAAGACTTGATTGGCAGCAAGAAACTCCGCGTTACATACAGGAGACCAGTATCCAGGCTCGTTGTGAATTTATATATGTTTCAGCTGCATGTAATGTCTGTTTGTTAAACTAAGTAGAAAACTGAAAATGCAGTCCAGACTTTGCAGTACAAGTTTGAGCTAGAATATTAGTCAGAAAGAAAAAGATTTTTATTGTAATTTTACTTTAAAGCTAAAACTATTCATTCCCAAAAATATTTCCATCTAAATGGAAGTCTATTTATTAAAATTAGAGCTGGTGGAGACATACTGCCATTAAAAAGGAAAAGCACAAGCGTTTTTAATTTGTATATTTTAAGTCCCCTATTGTGATGGATACAGCCATTGACATTTAGAGGTTTCTACTATGAGTTAATTTTTTTTCCAGTGAGAAAAGACTGATTCTCATTATGAATTTAAAGATGTATACAGCAGTTTCAGTAAAATAATCACATACCTTTGACTTCCAGGTGTGACCCACACTTTGGTTGCTGCTGGCACTGTGATATATGCTGCTGCAGCAGCATTTTGACACGAGTGATGCATTCAGGCCGTTGAATTGGTGAGTTCTTATTTTCTGACACCTGTGAGCAGATGAAGAACAAAAGGAAAAACACTGGTTCAGGTGATTATCTGTTAAGCAGGGAATCTAATATGTCAGCAGACATTGTTTTCACTTGTTTTTAGTTACTTTTGTGACATTTACAATTAACCATCTCCCATATTGTACAATATGACAATATATAACAGCTGCTGCTTTCCCACAAGTCCAGTGTCTGCAGAAATGTAGACTATAATATAATTCACAGAATGCATCATATTTGCATGATCAGACCTGTTTCCAGCAGTTTAACAATAATAATAATTATATATATATATATATATATGTATATGTATATATATATATATATATATATATGTATATGTGTATATATATATATATATATATGTGTATATATATATATATATATATGTATATATATATATATATATATATATATGTATATATATATGTATATATGTGTATATGTATATATATGTATGTATATATGTGTATATGTATATATATGTATATATATATGTATATATATATGTATATATATATATATATATATGTATATATATATACACACATACTTGCGCTATTTGCAATGTTGTCATAACCTTGAGGATTTTTCCACATAATGCAATTTACCAGCAAAGATAAATTCATTATCACTGTTGCATCAAGGCATGAGCTCATTGTCAAGGGTGCTAATCTCAATAATAGAGTTCACTTCACTGATTAACTCATATTTGATGTATTTCCATATTGTTGGGGTACAACAACAAGATGAAAACATCAACATCTCCTCCCAGCGCTGAAGATAAAAGTATTATCACTATGGTGATTTTTCTGCAGGCTTGTCAGCATATTGGCATATCTATTCCCTACCACAAATTTTAATGTTTAGCTGCTGTTTAGGTGTAGTTCAGCTCACTCTGTGCTGACTTCTGACATAACAATCAGGTCTTGTTTAGCATACGACTGTGTTTTAAGCTCCTGTAACTTCTGATTTAGCTGAACTGGTTCTAAATGCAGCTAAGCTGGTCAGAAGCTGAAACTCAAACTGAGCTCTCAGGTAGGATTAGTCTCTGTGTCCAGGATTCCTTGTCTTTTCCTTCAGCCTCAAAACCACTATAGATTACTAACCTGCAGAGTAATAAGAGAGATCGTTGCAAATGAATTTAATTCATTTGTTTCAGGTGCAATCAATTTTAAACAGCATCTCTATTGGAATGGAGTTGTTAACTCTTCCTCTTCTTCTTTAGATGCATAGGCTGTGTACATACACTCATCGGCCACTTCATTTGGTGCACCTTTCAGGTACTGGGTAGGACCTGCTTTTGCCTTCAAACTGCCCACATTCTTCATTGCTTAGATTCAACAAGATGCTAGGGGCCAAAAGTGTGCCAAGAAAATCCTCCACACCATTATGGCACCACTAGCCTGAACCATTGATACAAAGTAGGTTGGATCCATGTTTTCATGTTGTTTCTGACCCTATCATCTAGATGTTGCAGCAGAAATGGAGACTCATCAAACCAGGCAATATTCTTCCTAACTTCTATTACATATTTTATTGACCCCATGCAAGCTGTAGCCTTAGTTTCCTCTTCTTAACTGACAGGTGGTCTTGAGTTGCTGTAACTCATCTGCCTCAAGGTTTGATGTGTTGTGCATTTAGACGCACTCTTCTGCTTACCTTGGCAGTAACAAGTGAATATTTGAGTTACTGTTGCTTTCCTGTTAGATGGTAAATGGCCTGTATTTGTATAGCATTTTACTAGTCCCTAAGGACCCCAAAGCACTTTACACATCCAGTCATCCACCCATTCATTCACACATTCACACACTGGTGATGGCAAGCGACATTGTAGCCACAGCCGCCCTGGGGCGCACTGACAGAGGCGAGGCTGCCGGACACTGGCGCCACCGGGCCCTCTGACCACCACCAGTAGGCAACGGGTGAAGTGTGTTGTCCAAGGACACAACGACCGAGGCAACCTTCTGATTACAAGGCGAACTCCCAACTCTTGAGTCACGATCGCCCCGCCGATCAAAGTTCAAAGATTCTGGTCATTCTCAAAAAGCCTTTTTTCTTTTCTTTTCTTTTCTTTTCTTTTCTTCTTTTTTAAAGAGGACTGCAGCACTGTGGATATTTTATCTTTTTCAGAACATTCTCTGTAAACGCAGGTGATGGTTGTTTGGGAAAATGCCAGCAGATCAGCAGCTGAAATAATGAAAGCCATCTGGCACCAACAACTATGACATGTTCAAAGTCTCTTACTGTAAATCACTTTTCTTCCCCATTCTGATGCTCAGTTTGATCTTCAGTGGGTTTACTTGACCATGTCTTCATGCCTAAATGCATTGAATTGGTTATATGTGATTAGCTGATTAGATATTTATTTAAACCAGGAGTTGAGCAGGTATACGTAATAAATTGGCTGGTGAAATGTATTTAGGAACTTATATACTCAGAAATTACATTGTCCTATTTGATATTGTTGCATATAGTGACATGCTGTTTGGCTAATAAGCTGGTATGTCTTAAAGTCTGACTTGAAATAAACTGAGTGTCAGAGCAACAAGATACATCGTGACCAGAATGCAACGTCATGCCCGTTAAAGTGTCCACAGATAAAGCAAAACCGATCACCTGAACAACACAAGCGTCATATTAGCTCAAACATATGTAACTGCATAACTTCACTATATTGATCCGTGAAAGCAAACATTACAGAAAATAACTGTTGAATTGTTGCTTATTGCCAATAATTTGCACCATTTTAGATCCTGTATGCTGTTTTATGTCAATCCGCAGTGCTGCACTTGGCCAGTTGCTTTTGTGACTGACTCAGAGGAAACCGTAAAGGCCATTGTGTTAAAACTGGTGAAATGTTGCTATAGCAATTATCTCTGTTTGTCTTCAGAAGTCACTTAATTTTGTGTTTTTTAAATATCAAAGCCTAAAAGATTTTTTTTTAATGTACACAAAGTCTTCAGATAAGATTCAAGAAGGCCAATTATGGATATATCAAAGTCACGAGATATTCATCAGGGAGTTATTGTGGTCAAATGCTTTTTGAATCCTTTTGAAAAATCTAGTTAAAACGAGACAGCAGGCAAACCACAGCAATTCACATGTGAAGCACTTGATAAACGTGCTGTGATTGTTCAGTTAGCTGAAGTGCAAACCATCTACTCATGACATGAGTTTTGTCACTGATCATTGCCAGCTCCTCTAATTTATTTATTTATTTTAAAGTGATAATATTAAAACAATCGACCCTAGAACTAAATCAAGCCAAAGCCACTAAAACATTCAACATTCACAAATGTCATTTTATGCTACTTTTTGCTTTACTTTTAATCCAGTTTGTTTTTATTTATTAATTACCCAATGACCACCACTGTTATTATTTCACTGGTCACTAGAAAACAATAGAAAACAAAGAACTAAGCAAACCTGGAAATAAATATTTCTTCTTTTTTTTAAAGTGACATAACATAAACCCAAACGCAAGCTCAGGAACTAAATCATTAGAAGACGGTACTTGGTTGGAAGAGCTGGAGGCAAAAGGTCCTTTTGGCTCAAAGGGCTCTGGGGACTCCCTGAGGGTAAATACCCACTGAAGGGCTGCCTTGTGAACTACACCCCTTTTAAAGACTTTTGTTTTGTTTTTTTATGCATTCACATCAACAGCAGGCATGCTAAAGTGACTTTATAGTCAGTCAGCAGTTGGTATGAGTCAAAATATTTTTCGTTTCCTTCACTGTGTATTTTCTTTTTCATTTTTAAATGCCAGTTGTTGTTGCACTCATGAATGCACTTACAAGTCTTGACCAATCGCTGTTAAACCTATGTTACTACGTGTCCCTGAAGCAAGATCTAGTACATCTCCTCTTTCATCATTTCAAAAAACAGGGTGTTTCCTCCAAAAATTAAAAGAAATGCCAAAAAAGAGTCTATGCTGAGGCGAATAGGCTTACAAAGATCACAAAGTCCACTTTAAACGGGCAGCTGGTGCAGAACATTCCACATTACTGAATTAAACACATCTCTGTATGCAAAGAGTCGTGACTATGACAATAAACCTCCCACTAGAAAACAAAGCTCTTTGTGGATGTTTTGGAAAGGCTGGCAGCAGCAATAAAAGATTTGTTTCATTTCCTTAACCATCTGCTAAGTTGCACATTTTATGAAATCTAGTCAGTCATTTCCCAAAAAACATCCCTAGGAAAATATCTTATGTAAGCTGCAACTCAAACTGACTATATGTGCCCCCCAACTCCAAAAGTTTGATTGAAAAGAGCTTTGTGATCTCGATGCTCCAGGCTACAGCTTCGTTGATGTAATTACAAAAGATTTCAGAGGCAACAAATAGCTGGTCTAAATAAAATGCTACAAACCCAAAGTAACATAAATCATCCCGCATGCTGGGAATACTTTATTTGTAATTTATCATTCCCTAACTAGTTTGAACTGTATTTGGTTTTTCGGTTCGTTTTGGGGGTTTTTTGTTGGGGGGGGGGGTTGTACATATGAAAGGAAATCACAATAAAGACACCTGACAATTTTTTTTTTTTTCAAAAACAAACCCCCCAAAAATCTTCAAATAGAGTTCCTCAGTTGAAAGTCCACTGTGTATCCAATGGCTTTAAACCCTACATGACATGTTAGAAAGAACTCACATAGGAATAGAAAGCCATAAGACGCATGTGTGGTTTGATTTGGAAGGCAGTAATACACAAACAGTGATTCGGATGCATTCAGAGAACTCATGCATTTAAGGTCCAGAGCTCGAAAACAAAAAGAGAGGAAAAACAAGGGTAGGTTTCAGACAGCATTCAGGATTTAAAACTCACATCCGCATGAATAATTAACTAAAGAAAGTGGAAGTATTCTTCTGAGGCCCAGGGGAGTAAAATGAGACTGTCTTGTGAGTCATTAGACAGTAGAAATTGTATTTTTCACAGCACAGACTTAAATAAATTGACCCCTTGCTGATGTTTGAATCTTACAGCAGTATTCTGCAAGGTCTTCAGTTCCTGAGGGGGTTTGGAGAATAATCTTTGATTAAAAATGCTGTTTTAAATCAATGTCTACAGAGAAAAGGTGCAGTGTTAATCAAAAGGATTTTGTTTCTGAATTCAAAACACATTACATAAACTATATTCTCTAGCAACCCTTGCCTGACTTCATTAAGCACAAATGAGATCATTTCCCCAGCACTGGGCACAAAGCTCTGCAATTTTTAAAAATGGCAGAGATTATTTTTCACAAAAATAAAGACAACATTTCCATCCATTTTGTCTAAAATAAAAGCCATGATACTGATAGGCTGAGCTTCATTCATTTGTTATATTTCTTTTGATATTCGTTCATACAGCCATGACTCTTGAATCCTAAACAAGTTCCAGAATTTCTGTATACTGAACCGACAGACCAGACTGTTCACCCCAATTTTAAGCACTGATAACTATTGGAAGTGTTCTGGGCCATTTTCAACATCTCAGTGAGTGGAGACTGAGCACTCAAGCTATGCAGGCCAAATCTGCTCACCCAGATGTCTTCTCAGATTATAGTAGCCTTTATAAAAACATGAAAAAATCTTGTGGACAGAAAGAAAAAGGGCCACTATGGAGGACAGAGGAGGCATTTGTTGACATTGTATCAAGTGTAACGCTGAGGTATTTGAGGCACAGAGAGGCCAGGTATTTGTCAGTCAGTTTTTCTTGTGCTTTTGCTGTCTCCAACTCAAACAACAAAAGCCCCATTGAGACAGCCTCCTCTTTTTTTTCCTCTAGACAAGCACACAAAGCTTCCTGTACTAGGCTGCAACTGTCCGGTACTGAGACAACCACTTTGAGTTGCCCTTTTATGCACCTGTTTTATGTTTTACAGTACTAGCAAGAGCATAAAATATTTTATAAGACATTTTGTCTCATGATTTTTCTGCGTTTGACTTTGCTTTTTATGTGTTCGTAAGGCCAAACTTCCATACAAGGCAACTTTATTCCACAGAGATAACAAAATGAAGCACAAGCCCAGCAGGATTTCTTGAGGTTCCAATCATCTGACTGTTTGCACACTTAGATCAATATCTCGCTGGTATTGCATATGCTGGATATTCACATGACCTCTGACAGAGAGCATTAGCTACTTATTGGAGGAAAGTGTTTACTCAATCAGCCATTTCCAGGTTCAAAAAAAGACCATTGGCACCGAGCTTCAGGGAGCCTGTGCTCGTGCATGTCTCAGCATAAATTAGTAAAGCCCCTGTGTCAGTCTCTGTCCAGACGGGAAGGTGAATCTCAGCCACAGGCAGGATTAGCTTTAATCCCTAAACATTGTACGTGGTCCTTCTCAGCTGGGAGCCAATTCAGGCAATCATCATTGTCCAGATGTTTTTAAAGGCTCTTGATTATGGCTATGTTTTATCATTTTTAATGCATTTCCCTGTTTTGTAGCAGAGAGGTATGGGCAGTAAGCAAACTTTCTCCAAAATATACAGGTGCAAAGATACAAAAGCACAGCAAATGACTAATATTGAACGAATTGACATCTGGACACTGATTTTGACTGTTTATAAAAGCTGTGGAGGTATGTTATCCTATACTTAATTGTAATTAACCAAAAACACATGCATTTCACTGACAGACAAGACAGCCAAAACATGCTGAAGTACTGCATACAACATATGAAAGCGCTAGAACATTACTGAAGCTGCTTCTTTTCCTCACTGTCAGCCTTGATGAAAACAAACGTCTATTTTGGCCGGCACACTTCTTAAAGTGATGGTGACCTGCATTCATAGTGCCCGATGCATTCCTGCGCTATAAATCTGACTCTTACCTCCTTCTCCCTCTCCTGCGTCCCTCGCTGGACCAAGTATGGCATCCCCTCAGCCTAATACTGTATGGAGAGACAATGGGTAGTGGGGGGGAGGAGTTACTATGTGAGCAGGAGCTAGAGTGGGGAGACAGAGGGAGTAAAAGCAGAATGAAAACTGGGAGAGAGAGAGAGAGGGAGAGGAGGGGGGGCGCTCAGGAGGGAGATCGTTCGCTCACAATACTCTCAAAACACGAATGTGATGAAACGTTACATGAATGGCAATTCACCCCCCACACCACCCCCTGCCCCCCCACCACCACCCCCTTCCCACCACTCCTCAAATACGGTAAAAACAGCAATCCAAAATCTGTCCTCATGTGGGAAATGTAAGGAAAAACAAGAGACCAAAAGAGAATGGGTCCTGATTTTAAACAAGTCCCTTTCTTTGGCTTTCTTTGAATGAGTTCTTAAGATTCGTAGTTGGCAGAGTGCCCATGGGTCCTGGATGGAAAAGGATAAAAGAGGGGCTGAGGTAGGGGGGCTGTCTATTGTGTTTGTTCCCTTCCTTTCAGTCTTGGCACTCCAGTTGATCTTTGCAGCCAGTTTGCTGAATATTCCACTCATTTATTCCTTGGTGGTATACAGAAGATTACATTTTTTCATATTCACAATGCCCATGTCTTCTCCCACTGATGACACAAACTTTGTCTTTTGTCGTTCTCCACGTACAGCGTTGACGGTCTGGGTTTAAAATTTTAAGGCTTTAAGCCAGTGCTGCTCTGAAGAGCCTGGTGTCTTTAGAGTTTGTCAAGCTTTGTTTGGGCCTCTTTTCTCCCTCCTTTGTCTTCCTTATAGTCTATCACTAGTAGAGGGAGACTGCTGTTTTGCCTCGTGAATCTGAGCTGAAGACAGCAGGTGCTGTTGCCCCTCTCTGAGCCACACTCAATCACAGCTTTCTCCCCCTTCATCCATTTCCTCTACTAATACCCCCCCCACACCCCCTCACATCGACAGGGGGAGGAGGGGGGGTTTGGATAAGGAGAATGGGCTACTGTATAATGAAACACACCCTGTGAAAAGATGCAGTTTGCTGAAGGTTTTAATTGAGTGACGTCACATTGGCGTGGTTAGAATGGCTTTATGAGCCATGTGGCACAGAAGCGAAGTCAATCATGTAAACAGCGTAAAGGATTAATGCAACTGTATCGCTTCTCAGTCACCACTGCTGCTTGTGCTGCATCAGTGCCGCAAGAAAAGCCCTGTTTTCACTCAGTCTACACCCCCCACCCCTCTTCCTCCTTACCCACAAACCCTTCGTTCCCTCTCGCTGTCTTTCTCTCGCTTCCCCTCAAATAGACACACAGGCTTGGTTCATTACTATTCACCAGGTTTCACTAAGACACGCATCATTGCTCTGCTCTCTACAACTGTGTCGGGAGAGGCGCGGGGGGTGGGATAGGAGGACAGGGAGAAGAAGGGAAAAGCAAGAGATATCTTATGATAGAAAAGAATAAATCTCTATTGTTTTCTGTCCTTGGACATGTGTACAAACATATATTACCAGACAGCTGTATGTATGCATGAGTTGTTCTCTCCTCTGGCTGACAGAAAAATCTTCAGGGGGAATACAGCTGGTTCAGTCCTCAGTGAAGAAATCGGTTATCCTTTGTGTGGTTTTGAATTCATCCCTTGCCTTTCATTGACTCTGCTGAGATCATACACTCTATCACAGCATTCAAATTATTATCTGCACTGATATACTGACAAATTATTTCATCCATGAAAATGGGCACAGTGCTTGATTTTCTTTCTGTGTGTTAGCTCAGTCTAAGGCATCTATAGTCTAGAGCACTTCACTGTGAAACTAATCCTTTGTTATGCTGCTTTTAATTGCACTCTTTACTCAGCTGCTGTCGCTAGATTACAATTATTCACAGGGAAATGCAAAACTATAAGACAGGAGGAAGCTATGGAACAGTGCTAAGTGGATTTACTGTTAAGTGGCGCTGCAGCGACTAGTTAGTCCTCAAAAAAAGGTATGACAATCATATGATTTGATGCTATGACCAGAAGTTCCCTGATATTAGCTTAACAACATTAGTATTTGAATAGTGTATCTTTACTGTTTATTGCTGAAATATTTGTGAACAGCCTTTTAAAAATGTAATAGGCATTTTCTTATTTGCACGACCAATTAGTCAGTACTGAAGCCACAGTCACTTTAGCCCCTACCATATTTCTCATGAGCTGAGCTTGAGTGGCATCTGATGAGTAATGTATTTAAAGATTAAATGTACTATTGCAAATTAGAGCCCATCAAAGACAGTAAAATTACTCTAAGAGGTTTGAATGTGGGGCAGCATGGTGGCGCGGTGGTTAGGACTGTTGCTTTACAGCAAGAAGTTCCATGGATTTAAATTCACCATCTGCCAAAGCCTTTCTGTAAGGAGTTTGCATGTTCTCTCCATGACTGTGTGGGGCTCCCCAGAGTTCATAGACATGCAGTTAGTAGGGTTTAGCTAATTTATGATTCTAAATTGGTCTTATCTCTAAATGGCTGTCTGTCTCTCTGTGTTAGCCCTGCGACAGACAAACTGTCCTGGGTATACCTTGCCTCTTGCCCTATGGCAGCTGGGACAGCCTCCAGCTCTCCCATGACCCTGAATTGGATAAGTGGAAGAAAATGGATGCATGAGTGATTGTAATGCCAACATTAAAGCATTAGATGAAAAAAAAATCCAAACAGAGAAAAACCTAAAAATAAATGTTTAAAAGTGAACGTGAATTAGAAATGCATTTTTCAAATGTTTTTGAATTATCTGTCAAAAACAGATGTCATACTAGAGCAAGAGGTGGCATAATTAGCTATTAAACAGCTATCAACAGAAGCAGCGCTGCTCTACTGATCTGAACTACACAACCTCCAGATGTGGGATCAGCAGCTGTGCTTTTAGCTGTCCTTGGTGTGGAATCCTGACTGAAGTCTTTGGATAATCATCAATGGTCCACTGAACTTAAACATCAATTGACATATTATTAAAGTCTCAACTACTAGAGGAAAAGGGTATTACTCAGTCCAGTTCTTTACAAAACCCGAGTGACATCCTCAAAGACGATTTATACTCATTAGAACACAAGAAAAGCCTTTTTTAAAGATTCATGATAAACTCTGGAGCTACATTAAAACAAAACTCCCACAAGGCCAGGCCTTATTTCACTTGCTTTCTTCTTTTTACTAATATGTATATACTACTTGTGCAACCCAAAATGTTTTGTTTGAAGTTTTTTTCTGTTTCTTTGTTATCATAATTAGAAAACTCTTTTAATTAGTATACCTGCTAAATGTTTACTGAGGATATATTTCATTCATTTCTTCTGCAATATAGACAAGAAGCAACTAAAAAGAAATGTGTTTTTTGTTTGTTTGTTTTTTACAGGATATGATTATCCATTTTAATTCAATTCAATTCAATGAAATTTTATTTATATGCCACCAAATCACCAAAACTGTTACCTCATTGGACAATGGCCAGTTATTGTTGCCATTAATGTTGCCATAATAGTTACTGTCAAGATCCCAAAAGGGATGTTATGCAGGGTGGGATGGAAAATACACAGAACTGCAATGATGTGTAAATATCTACCCCTAAATTCAGAGTAATCTAGCTTTTCAAAATGTATTTTCTAATGTTATAGAGAGAGATCATTATTTTGTTTAATAGTTCACAAGTCATGTTTGATCACGACAGTCGTTTGACTCAACATACTTACTTTTTTTACACTGGCAAATATTGGAATTTTCTTCCACAGGGAACACCATCCTGTACAGCTGTTTAGATGTTAATTAAGCTACACCTGAGATGATTTGAAGGCTGTGGAAATGCTATGTCAGAGTTCAAGACAGTTGTCTGTGTCACAAAAGTTGTTCTCACTTTACTTGATTAAATCACTGTGGTGACTCATAATGAACATGACTTTGTTTGAAGCCAATTATGTTCAGAGTTTCAGTCTAAGATCAACTGAAAGTTCTAGTTTAAGTGCTGTATACGTTCTCTGCTGGGGGAATTATAGTTCTTTATACTATATTTTACACTGAATTCTTTGTAGATTTTGTAATTATGGTTTTATGCTATTGAGTGTTGGAATTTTCTTTGTGTATTGTGAATGTGAAAGCCCAACAGGGGTTGAAAATTAGCAACAGCTATAAACTCCATATGCTGCACATTAATTTCAGCCTCCATATTGGTATGTTAAACTATTTTGTCCCTTTTAAAATAAGTAAATAACAAATATATCATTAACGTTACAGTGTTACATAATGGACAAGAAACTGCTACTGTAGCACCTTAATCACTACTGATACTTTGCTGCTAAAATATTTATACCTACACTTCTATATTTACTCCATACTGTTACTCAGGTTGTTACTCAGGTTGTTGCACTTCACTCATTTGTATTACTCTATTACTTATCTGTATTATTTATTACCTATTTGTATTATTTTATTGCTATTTGGTACTATTTTATTACTTGTCATTCTGTTGTTTTTATGGAAAACAACCTCGCCTCATGTAAACATGCAGTGAGAATGACAGTAAAGCATCCTTGAATCCTTTTTGACATTGATTTCTGGTGCATCAATCTGTTGTCTCATTTGCAATACTTTTGCATTTAGGTTTTTTATGAGCATTTTGTCACGATCATTTGATAATAACTGATTGGAGCAGGCAGCGCTCAAATGTGTGAAGAATAAGAGTCATACAATGCATGAAACACCCCTTTTTGCATGAGTGTACAAAGATCCTGAAGCAGGGAAGCCTGTGGCAACAGAGACTGGTGATTAACATTGTCGTGATACCAGTTATCAGTGACTGGGGTTTTTAGGTTTTGTCATTCCAGCTGACACGAAGAAAACTTGGCTATGTTGAACTTCCTTTCTTCCTTAGTATAGCCCTCTTCGTAGTGCACCTCTCTGTAATGAAAAGTGTTAGTTAGTGTAAACCCTGTAATCACTTTCAAATAACCTAATTTATTAAAGCATCATTTAAAGTCCTGTAAATAATTATAATTACACTAGATTGGTATATTCAAGCACAAAGGGGGTTCACAAGGGGGCGAGATCTTAACTGCATCACCAAATGCTAGGTTGAAAGCACAGAGCTTCAGAGAATGGCACTGTTTTGGCCTGCACTCATTTCTGTTTGCATACCACATTTCCCTGGCTCTATTTTGAGCCTGAGGAGATGTGAGGGGGTGCACTGCAGGGCATTTCCATCCAGGGCTACAGGGACTGTGGGAGAAATGTGGATAGGTGACCGATGTATTTCTTATTGCCTCAGAAGGAGCCTGTGTCATGGCTACTTTAGCTTATCACTTTAGTTGTGTTAATGCATGATTTATGTATGCCTGCCTGAGTCGATAATTGTATACTATGTCATTGTGGCTTCTTTCTTGTCATGCTTATTAAAATAATAATTTTACGTGATTATTTTTAATGTGTATAGAATTTTGAAGATGTATTTGAGAGTAGCATAGAATTAAAAGGGGTTTCTCTTCTATTACAAAACATTTGGTCCTTTGCTGAGCAGGCTTTTTGGATCCTAAATGAATGGTATATAGTATAAAGAAGCAAATACTAGAGGTGAGAGTGAGGAGAGAAGAAGGAAAACTAGCATTCATCTCATGATTCCTGTCACACTTTCCTGGCACTGTCTCTGGCCTCTGATTGAAGATTGGATAAATGTCAGCTTATGGAGATGAGAGAGAAGAGCAAGATAATGCTATTTTGGACCTTTATATAGCAGCTATCAGCAACTATGTACTCAACTAAAAAAAATGCTGTTCTGGAAAGGTAGACAGTAAAACAGTAAATGGACTTCATAAATATATAGTGTTTTCTGAACACTCTCTGTTCTCTGCATTCCTTTACAAGTAAGGGGGAGAATAGAGAGGACAACCGCTTAAAAGGTATCATTTTATACATTTAGTTATCTCTGAATTTGGTTCATCAACATATTTTTTCATTCTAAAGAGTCAATTGAGTGTTTACATTTTTTTCAGAGGCAAACCAAACTGAGTTTACCTTGAATGGGATGAAGGCAATGCTTTTACACCATCTAGTGTTGAAAGGTTGAAGAGAAGCCTGCTGTTCTTGAGTGACTTTGTTCTTTCACTGGAATGTTTGAGTTTCACTTTGCAGAATTTAAACCATCTGTTTAAGAGGGTAAAACCAAACAATGGTGGGTTCTAGTTTAGATTTCTATCTTTCATCTATTTTCTGCTGAAAATGTTCCTGTGTCATTTCTGAAATTTTTATATAGAGTCACGTGAAAATGAAAGTAGACCCTCTTTCGATTCATCTGGTAATTAGGTTGTATTTACTTCATTTTAAGACAAGCTAACACCACGTGTCACTTTTTATTTAACAAAACGAATCCTAAATTTGGAAGTAGTGTACACCCTTACTGCTTCCAAAGGAATAAAGAGGAGAAGTAGCAGATGGGTGGTGGTAATCAAATGCACTTAAATAACTGATCATGTTTTGGCATTTTGTTCATTTGATGCATTCAAATGGGTGATAACACAATGCCAAAGAGGAAAGATATCAGCAATGATCTTAAAAGAACTATTATTGCTGCCCATCCATCTAGGAAAGATTATAAGGTGATTTTCAAACAATTTTAAGTCTATAACTCTACTGTGAGAATGATTATTTACCAGTGGAAAACATTCAAGACAATAGACAGTCTTCACATCAGGAAATTGCAAAAACCCAAGGGTTATCTTAGGATACAGGCTTGAGTTGGCATGGACAGACACGACCAAAGTCGAGATATCTGGTCATAATGCACAGTGCAACAGCATAAAACACAGCATATCTGCACAAATGCCTCATACCAGCTGTCAAGCACAGTAATGGAAGGGTGATGATTTCAGCTTATTTTGCAGCCACAAGACCTGGGTAACTTGCAGTCATTGATTTGACAATGAAGTCCTCTAAACACCAAAGTATTCTACTGTCAAATGTGAGGCCATCTTTCCAAGAGGAAAAGTTGGCCCTAATTGGGTCATGCAACAGGACAAAGACTCCAAGTACAAATCTACAACAGAATGGCTGAAAAAGAAAAAAAAATCAAGGTGTTGCAATGAGCCGGTCAATGTCCAGACCGCAAGCGGCTTGAAACGCTGTGGCAACACCTTAAGACAGCTGTGCATAAACGAATCCCAGCAAACCTCAATGAACGGAAGCAACACTGTAAAGAAGACTGGGCCAAAATCCTTCCCCAATAATACAAGGGACTGAAAGTCATACAGAAGGCACTTGCTTCAAGTTATTGCTGTTAAAAATGGATGTACAAGCCATTCATGGGGTGTACTTAGTGTTTCACACACTGCTTCTACATGTCGTTAAATTAATATTAAACAAGTAATTTAAGTAATTTTAAAACCTGGCATAAAGAAGATGATTTTTTATTGATCCTACATGCAATGCAATACAAAAAAAATAAAACAATATACGATTGAAATGAGCCATTCTGCACTACTGATTCCTTTTAAAGTATATTCCAGTGCAAATAGTAATGAACTTTACATCTTTTTTAAATGTTGGCATTTCTTCTAGTACTTGTCTGAGATTTTTAATTAGAAGATCTGAGACCTTTTTTTGCCACAGGCAATGTGAAAACTTGAAGGCTGCAGTCAAAATACACTCACAAGAGACTTTTCAGTGAAGTGGAAGAGATCTTATGTTTGGCAGTCTAATGTTAATTAGATGGGATTAGGTTGCAGTTTAAAAGCTCATAAAAAGATATATTTTTGTGGTTAAAAAAAATGTATTAAAAGCAATTTTAAACTAAGAGAACGTGCATGTGAACCGGCTACACAAGTATACATTTTTAAGGCAATATAAAGGCAGATGAAGTATCTCTTCCTAAACTAACCAGGGTAAAAAATAATTTAATTCAAAAGTAGATGTCCTGCTTCAGTAACCAGAAACTGCTGTTCATTTTTAACACTCCCTGACATGCCTCTAAGATAATGTTAGTTGACAATTACCAAAAGAAGCTGCTGTATCTCCAGAAGAGGAAATGGATGTTAATGAATGCCTGCACGTATTTCTAAAGTTAAGGTAACTGACCTTCATCTCCATGTCGAAGACAAATCAGTTACACATCTTACAGGTGCTAACTGTGAATCTTAAATACAACACTGTGCAGAAAGATACAGCTACAGGAAAATGTGACTGTTTGTGAATGTTCTATATAAGAGGTGCAAAGACAACAAACACAAAGAAAAGAATCAAGATTTTTTTTTTTGAAGAAGAAGACATCAGAATAATGCATGCATCACAGTTTTGTGTTTACGGGAAAATGCAGTCACTGTAGATGAAAATAAACATTCAAATGATATACCAGATGATGTGCTGATTACTGATTGAATAAAATTGGACTAAAAAATACTACAAATAAAAAAAAAAAAAAAAAAAAAGGTTGTCAGTATGTGAATATATAGTTCAGTAAAACTCCTAGTATCTTTTACTGCACCAGTTCTTATAAAACCCACAATTAAAGTTGAACAGAGTCAGTTTTAATGAAAAACCGGTGTTAAATTTGCCTCCGCATTTTAGAACCTTGCCAGAAGCCCATATTTGGTCACAACTAGTAGAGATTTGCTTCTTTTATGCAATCATTATAGGGATTAGCTATTAACTCCATTCATCCCTCCATTCCTTTTCTTTCGCTTATCCAAATGTATTAAGTCCTTTATTTTATTCATACACCTCAAGGTTAAGTACTTCAACAGCTGACTCATCGCACTTCATTACTGAATTCAGATTTAAAATCCCAAAAAACTCTCCCAAAAATCGAAATCATGTTGGAGCCTTAAAGTGCAATTTGTCTGCTAGTTTCTCTGCATGTTGACATTAGTTCTTGAAGTGGAGGCCAATGTAAAGACTGCAGTTGCTTTTCACACATTAACTATCCCCACTTGCCATCCTGAACTTTATACTGGGCCGGCACTACTGCTAATATGTTAAAATTGCTGCACAAAAAAGGGGCAATGATTAAATTAACAGTCAAAATATTTCATACTGGAATGAAAGAAAAAGTAAGTAAGCTTCAGCATCCTGTAACAATGAATGTCTGAAAAAATCCATCAGACTAGACAAAGTGTGCCAGTGAACTAATAGTTATAGGCACATTGCATATTTATATAATATTGCTATAGACTATATATTGACTTTTTTTTTTTACTCAATTCTAAACAAAAATTATGTTTCTTAAAGATTTACAATACAATTTAGAAGCCTGAATGGATAGAGAGTGACATTGTCTTATTAATTATAGGTACAGAGATTTTATATTTTATAACCAACAAATACTATAGGCCTATTTGCAGTGGGCAAAAATGACAGTTGGCCGAAACACAATTTTTGTTTTGTTAACATTTTATATCATATTGTGATGTTTTTATTACACAAACTTCTTTTGCAATGTGTCTGAGTTTTCCAGGTGTCAAAGAAAAGACAACTTGTCAGTGAGACACACATGTATAATTGCTTCCTGAGTGACACATTTTCCACTGTATGATTCGATACTACTAGCTTGTAGTATTTTACCTCACAAACCCGTTTTCAATGCTAATCATTGACACAATTCAAGTGGGGATATTTTTGTCGGAAGAATCTCCACTTCATCCATTAACTCGAGAGGACATCCTTTCCTGTTAAGCAATACAAAGTGGTTAGAGCTTAAAGCTTTAAAAGGGATCAAGAAACTCATTATGTTGCAGCGAGTATCCACGGAAACTCTGTGAAGCTGCTTTCCCATAACGCGTATGCAAAAGTTGGTTCTAAAAGGAAAAAAAATATCTTCTTGAAAGTGTCACTGAGCTACATCAATTTTTATTGAGCCCAAGATGTTTCTGGATGAGCGGATTGTAACTCTGTTCAAAAGGAATGCCCATCACACACTCACTTACTGGAGTGTTTTCTTCAGCTTTGGACTCTGCATTGCTTTTCTTGGACCTACGATTTTAGACTTGCAATGTCAAACAAACTCAACACTTAGTCAGATCACCTGGGTGTTTTTTGCCCAACAGTTCTGCTTATTGATTGGCAGCTCTGTTGGTGGTATTTTCAAGAGAACGTAAGTATCACAATCTCGCAACTAGAGTCTGTGCTGTCATATAAAAGTCTTGAAGGCCTGCATAAATGACCTCTCGTTCTCTCTTTTCTTTTTTAAAGGTTGTTGACCGCTCTTGCGGCCTTATTTTTTTCTGCTCTTGTCATCTCTGTAATATTTGCCATCATCCCTCTGTGCAATAATGTCCTTGTTTTGGCCATTGCCATGGCTGTGTCTGGTTTGGCAATGGGTGTCATTGACACTATTGCTAACATCCAACTGGTGACCATATATCAGAAGGACTCTGCCGTTTTCCTACAGGTGAAAAAGTACCGACATGATCAAAATACTGAAATTCAATGAGCCGATTCAGATGTGTTTGCTTTGCCTGTCAAGTATTATCGAGATATTATATAGAGACAAAACGATGAGAATATTTGCAAAAGATTCTCAATAGGAGTGCACTGTGAAGTTAGGTGCTAGTAATATACCGTGTTCTTCAAAAACTGCAGTAAGTAATGTCCTTGGCCTTTCTACTTTTTTGCAGGCTCTTCATTTTTTCATTGGGTTCGGTGCCCTAGTGAGCCCACTGATTGCAGATCCTTTCCTCTCAGAGACAGGCTGTGGGAATCACACAGGGAATGAGACTGAGGTCATACATCATTTCAGAAGCATGCTGAGAAACAGTCCAATCGTAGAGCACAGCATACCTCTGAGCAACCTGTCCCATGGGGTAGAGAAAGAGGAGTCCAGTGTGCACTATGCGTTCTGGATCATGGCACTTATTAATGTAAGAAGCTGAACAGATGTACATTGAATGAGAGGAGCAGGGTTTTGTTTGTTTGTTTGTTTGTTTGTTTGATTGTTTGTTATTGTATGATTATTGTTTCTTGAAATAAGAAAAAAAAACGTTGAATATTTGTGTACTTTCAGCTGCCTGTGCCCATTGCAGTCCTATATCTGATGTATCGAGAGCAGCTGATCCCATGTTGCCCCAGTGGCACGCCACGTCTTTTGGACAAGGATGAACTAGCAATGGAGAGCCAGCAGGGGGCCGAGGGCCCAGCTGTGGAACAGAATGAACATGAAGCTGGGGGTAAGGATATAGACGGAGAGATTTTTTGCACTGGGACTATTTTAAAATGGAAAAATACACAATTTTCATGATTTTCCAACCAGTTTGGATAAAAAACAAAGGAATGAATTGCACTTTGTGTGCACCAATCTGTCATTTTGTGACTTTTTGCCCTGTTACAGGTCATGGGAGTATCTTTAGCTGCTGTCAGAATGATAACCTGCGCGAGCTGCCTTTATCCTTCTTTATGATTCATATTCTTGGTGGGATGGTGCTTTTTATGACTGATGGTATTGTGGTGAGTGAGGAGTGCAGATAAATGACATGGTGTTCATTTCACCTAATATTTTACACATAGTTTTATGTGTGCTTACAAAAATTGCTCCACATAAATCCCAGAAAGTAGAGCACATGAAAGAACGTCGATTTTCATTGCAGGGTGCATATGCCGGCTTTGTGTACACCTACGCTGTGGCACCACCGGTGTCCTTGCCTCATAAGACGGCTGGTTACCTGGCCAGTATCTTTTGGGCAGCTATCACTGCTGGACGTTTGCTGTCCATACCACTCTCATATCGTTTCCAGCCTGTGAAACTACTCATATTCAACCTGGTAGGGTCAATAAAAAATTTAGAGGGCCATCATCACATCATATTGCATACACAATAGAAATAAAATACGCTGTAAATGTCAAACACTTAGTGATATATAAATGCTAAACGGAGCATATTTCCTCTTCTTTGTTTTTTGTTTGTCTTTTACAGGCAGGAGCTATTATTACTGTGTTGATGCTGCTCATTTTCTACACCAGCAGCATCTTTCTGTTTGTCGGGACCTGTTTATGTGGCCTCTTTCTGAGCAGCATATTCCCTTGTATGCTTGCCTACACTGAAGACATCCTTGACTACCAAGGTAAGATGAAGTGTTATCTGTGCATTAAGAATAACTCAGCAGTAGAATGAGTGCAAGAGGCGAAGTAATAAACTATGCATGCATTTTTTACAGGTTGTGCAACCTCTGTCCTTGTGACAAGTGCAGGGATGGGAGAGATGGTAATGCAAGTTCTTGTTGGCTCAGTAAGTGTGATGACTATCTTCATTATTAAAGAGAGAATGTGCAGAAGTTGAAAAATGGGCTTTTAATTACAAAGAAAAAAAACAAGCCCAGTCGAGATTTAAGATTCATGTTCAGGAGTTAAATTTTGCTGTCTCATCTGCAGATTATTCAGACTGAAGGCAGCTACAGCTTCCTGCTGTGTGGAATGATAATTGCCTGCATTGGTTTTATCCTCTTTATTGGTCTCCTGCTGTTCCATCGAATGCACAGAAATTACCTCACAGGTACAGCATCAGCCAGAATCCTCAGACACTCCTTTGAAATAAATAATTGTGGGTGTGCTGAAAGTTTGTTTGTTTGTTTTTCTTTGCTCATCAACCCCCTCTCCAAACCCCCTGCCATCCAAACAGGAACCTCAAAAAAGTCAGCCATGGTGGAGGAGCCAGCAACAGAGCAGAACGGGGAAGTCAAAACAGAACAGATAAACAACGAAGAGAATATTCAAGAGAGCCCGAACTGATGTGTATTTAATCGCCGACTGGTAGAGACTGAGTATTGCAGTACAAAAAGGTCATCAAACAGTGTGTGCAAGTGTATCTTTTTTTGTGTTTTTGCAAAGCAGTACTGTTTTAGATGACAGTCTGGTCTCTTAGATTGTTTTTATAAATTACAACCTGCATTCATCAAATTGTGTTTTATTCTGTTTTATATTGCATTTACAATACAAGAATTATGAATACAATTTTTTTTTTTTTTTAAATCTGAAAAGTACACAAGTTATTTTGATGCAGTTAACTGACTCTAAATGTTTATTTTCGTTTGCACTTAAAACACCAGCCCCAGGTTTTATATTGTTTAACATCCATCCAACATGAGGACTAGTGACCAAATGTCAAATTGAGTCATCCAGCCTTTGAACAGTTAGTCAATCTATAACAAACCAGAACAGAAGCAGCAGCAAGAGCTTGGTCTTTCTACTGCTGCAGTTGGCAAACAGTTCTACAAGTCCCAAGTACATGTTGTTAACCTTACTGATCCAGAGCCCACTGTCCACGCCACTGATCAACATCAGAAGAGCTTTCACCACTGGCTCCATTAGCTGTGTTCATTCTGCTTATTAGTGAAGGGGACTTGACTGGGGTCAACAGGCTGGAAAATTTCACAAATAAATAGTTATTGTTAAGATAGTTCTGCTTATGCCTCTGGATTTGTAGGGTGAGAGAGCAAGGAAAACCAAACCCAGCTTACACTTTAACAGAGCAAAGTACACCCTGCACAGATCAACACAAGTTCCTAAAGAAATTGATTCCGTAATATATTTTCTTCCACATTTGGGCTGTTTTTGAGGAGATTAATTGTTGCGTACTTTCCTTAGCTATTAAAATTGAGTTATGGGGTTTGTAGTCATCCATAAAAGTAGTTCATACTATGGCATCTCCAAACTTGCTCTTTGTCAGCAAGTCAACCTTCAGGTGACCAGCAGGGAGCGATATAGACAGCATCAATATCATGATTAAAAACTTTATCTGGAAAATGTGAGCTGAAATACAGCTAATCAAAAACATTTGTTCTTCCTTCCTATTGCAAAATGACCCTATTGCAAAATGGCCCTTCCTATTGCAAAATGGGAAGCAGATTTATGAGTCAGCTTAGACCAAAACGTCCTGTTTCTAATATACTTAAAAACCTTTAAATTGATTAGAAATCCCAGTCTACAATTAATACAAAAAAAATACTACATAGAGTGCACTACACAGGTCAACTGATGTTCAAGATGGGCTTTACGTCTACCAGCAACTGCCCACACTGTCAAGGCAATACACTGGACAACTACATCCACGCTTTTTGGTTCTGTCCACCAGTTCAGAAGTTTTGGCACGGGATATGTGAAGACTTACCAAAGTGTCTGAAATGTAACATTCCAACCTCCCCTCTAGAGTGCTTGTTGGGTAACTTGGATGATGTCACTACAGAAATGAATACAGCCCGCATGGTTTTCACTGCGGTATGCATTGCTAAGAAAATGAACTGGAAATGAACTTGAAAAATAAAAATAATATTAATTCTGACCAATATAGAGACCATGTAATAGATCACATGAGTCTTGATATAGCCTCTGCCACCACATTAGATCAGTACCTCTGGGCTCCTTTGATCAGCTCCATCCCCTAGTAGGGGTGGGGGGTTGTAGTTTTGTCCCGCCTTTGCTATTGTGGTTGATGTGGGGAGTAAGGACGGCCTTAGGGCGTCTGGGGATCCCCTAGGGACAATTCCCTGGCTTAACCCGGGGGCTGTGGTCACGACCTGGTTAGGGGCACTGGTGGCTCTTGGATGGTGTTTTTCTGGTGGCTGCATGCAGCAGGGCTGGGGGAGGGTCTGTGCTGGCGGACATAGGTTACTGGCCCGGTAGCCTGGCTGTCCCTGGGTGGGTCTTTGGCGGGCATGGGGGCTTTGGGGTTCTGGGGGTGCTCCGCCTCCGGGCTGGGGCTCTGGCTGGGTCTTGGGGGCTTGGGTCGTGGTTGTTGTGTCACCAAGGTTGTGGGCAGGTGCATGCACGGGGGCTCAGCCCTGGCGCGGGGGGGCCTCTGGTGCATCGGGCGAACTGGGGGCCTCTTCAACTGGCGGGGAGGTTATTACATCCTTGCAGGAGTTCTCTACTCTCCAGGAGTTCACCCTGCAGGTGGGGGAAAGATATAGGAGAGGTGGTCCTCCGTTGGTCCTCCTTGGGCTCTCGCGCTCTGGGGGCCTCTGGATCTTATCCATGCCTGCTTCATGCCCTGGGGGACGGCGCTGTGGCTCTCCACAACCTCTAGCAGATCGTAACATGCAGAAACCTTTTAAATACAAGCACGCCTGTCCACACAGCTTTGCACACAGGTGTACACACAGGTGTCACAGACACAAACTACACCTTTCTTGGCTGCTGCCTCAAAGCACATTGTGCGCTGTTGGTCTTGGGTGCTTGCACAACAACATTCAAAATGTTGTATTTACTCTTACTTACATTTATTTAGGTTATTGCAGTGATGTTGTGTGTATTGTGTTGCTCTCTTTTTGGTTGTTTTCTCTTTTTTTTTCTCTCTCTCAACAGGTGATCCAGGTGATTTTTTTTCTTATTTTTTTTTAATTGCCGTCTCTCACTGTCCATCTTCCGCTCTGTTTTTCTTTCCCTCCCTCTCTTTCTTTCTCCCTTTACTATCCCCCAGTCATCTTTGTCCCATCTGTAATAACTAAAAATAAAATAAAACAAAATACAATAAATAAATAATATTAACAAAGGTCAATCAAATGGACCAATACGGCAAGGCCGTGATGATCCACTTGGTAAAGTAAATCTGTTGGGCATCTTTCTTGGCCTTCAGACAACAATTATGATGGCTAAAGAACCAAACGGGACAGGCAAGAGAAAAAAATAAATGTTCTTTTCACATTTCCTCCTATATGGCAAAGATAAATTCTTCACACTTAATATATGAATATACTGAATATGTATAGGTTATGGAGATTAGACCATTTAAACTTAGTTCAGTAACTCATCACAGCCAAAAACTGCCCTGACAAATGAAAAATAAGTATTCTCTGTGTGTCTGTACCCTTGATCTGGAAGTTCTTGATGATGTTATATCCCATGGATATGCTATGGTTTTTCTTTGTAGTCATATGGCAAATCCCGAGGCTGACTCCATACTTCAGTTACTTCATCTGTCAAAGACTCACAGATTCGTGCTGTCACAAAGCAGGGCATCAGTGACAGCATGAAATGTCATCAGTTATTTAATCAGGAGTGTGTCTTACTTTAAACAACCAACTTATTCTGAGGCCGTGCATGTGTTTTTGTATATATAACTGCAACTATATCTTACAGATGTAAACCTACAGAAACTGTGTGTGTGTGTGTGTGTGTGTGCGTGTGCGTGCGTGCGTGCGTACGCTTTACAAAACACCCATTTTCAATGAAGATATTCGAATACTCAACACATCTAAATAGCCACTCTTATCCTAGGAGCATTTGAAGTTACTGTACTCACAAACCATAAAATTCATATGTCATAATATTAATATCCAGGGCCTTAGTGGTGAAAAACAAGACTTTACAATGGCAATAGGTTTAGGTTAATTATTTCAGGGTCCAGGAGTTCATTTTTAGAGCCATTTCATTCAACTGCAATCCACTATAATGCTTCAAATGCATACTGGCCACGCTTGTCAATATGATAAGCAGAATCAATGGTGTCCTTTCCAGCCAACACAGCAGCAGACATAAGAAGACAAGCCTTGTTGCACTGCTTGGTCTCATTCTGAAAGTCAGGTTTCATCTCTTCATCTGAATGTCAGCAGATATCAAATATTTAGTGCTGAACTTCAGATTTCATGATTTTTAATATGTTCAGGTGGTGAGCTGGACACCCCGTGGGGTTTTATTGTGGCATTTTGTCACATTGCTATCAGGTACAGAATTATTTAAAGCTTACTGACACTAAAAGTACAAGTGGAGTAGAAGACTAGACACTCCAAATAAACAGATAAATAAATAATGTTATAATAACTCCAGGAAAACTGCTTGTCCTCAGGAGGGCATTGTCTGAATGCTGGCTAGTCTCAGTCAATGTCAAACGCATACTTCCTCAGGAATTAAATAATTGAATTAATGATGGTCTGATGGTTGACAGAACTCATGCTGGGGTGGAGGTGGATGTCAAAGCAAGTGGCAGGCAGGCTAAAGCAGCTTAAACAAAGAGAGCTGCCAATTAGTATCAGCTATTTGTGCATTTTCTTATCCTAGCCAAAATCTTATCCAGAGAGAAAAGACTTGCTTGCTGTTTCTGCCAGTGAATCCAATACTTTGCACTTTGACAACTAAACCACTCCCATACACCTAACTGTGTAAAATATTGTTCCTTAAATGAAATACTATATTTAAAAAAAATTCCAAATAAATTATTTTATGTACTCCCTCATTCTTCTGGCCATTGATCTGACTTTAAAGCACCATGTTTTTTAAACTCCCCCCAAAAATAATAGCAAAGGCATATAGAAGATAAGTTCAGGCTTAAGTGGGTGTCCACCTAAGTTAAAGACTGGATGGATCTTGGAGTGGAAAACTACTTAACTAGGGAGATGAAACGCATATGTGAATCTTAATAATTACCAGGAGCACCTACTGGACTGAAACAACAAGATACTTTTCCATACAACCACAATTCCCAGCCAGTACTTTGCAAATAAATATCTCCTACTAGGAGGTCAACAGGCTGACTCACTTTTATAGACACCTAATTTAACAAAACATTACAAAATGCTACATCTGGGAAATGGGTTTATTTGCAGAAGATTTAACAAAAACATGTGACTGCTTATCAGGATTTCAGGCACAGTCTCTACAGGCATGCTTAGTCCTTGTGTGAAGGACTCTTCTATCCAAGGAAAACACAATTACAAAAGTAGTTCAGCAGCAAATAGCGAGCTGATATAAAATATTATACAAAAACCTCAAAAGACCATTGATAAATTTGTCAAACCTGTTTGTTTAGAATGCAAAACTACAGTTAATACTCTCATCTAAGAGCTTTTTACTTTTTAAATTTCTAAAGTGTGGAATAAATGACAAACCAATGCCAAGAGACAGACCAAAACAAGATGAAAGATGGATGTTTATGATTTTGCGAAAGTGCAGGGATTAATGATATGAAATATGCCTTTGTGTCATGCTGTAAATTTTATGTTACTGTTGAGCAGTGACATAGAACATTAAGAGTCAACTCACACAAACAACAGACAAAATTGCCTTTGAAAACCTATTTAGGTTGCAGATATGTGATGATAAATATGTTTGACAACTCTAATCATGCCTAAAGAAGGGTCATGATATGTCATAAAGAATGATTTGCATTCAATCCAGTGCATTCCCAGGGTAAATGGAGACCTTATCTAGTCATTTCAGCTTCTATTATAATAACCCTCTATATCTTTAACTGTTTATATAATTTTTAAAGAGCTGCTGTCAGTGGAAAGCACCTTGGCTGAAACAAGAGCCTCAAAGCAGAAGTAGTCCCACTTGAATTTCCAAAACAATTTGCTGATGTGGCTGCAAAAAGCCAAAGGTCAAATAAATGTCAAGCAGGCTGAGAGTAGGATATTTCATTTATATACTGATTTTTTGGTTACAAGTGAAAAACAATCCAGTTTAAGCTGTCACTAAGGGCATTTTGTCAATTCAGAAGAGTTAATTTAGTAGTCTACTTGAGAATTCTTACCTTGGGGTATAAGTCAAAGACCAATTTGTCATATATTATACACATACATTATACATTTCTTCACAAAAATATAACTCAAATATCTTAAATATTCACAAACCTGAAATTAGTCTCTTGGTATCTGGTAGAAATGATTCTCTGTGTGTTATACATGAAATTTATGTAGCTAAGGGTTTTCAGAAACAGATGTGCACATGGGTGTTGCAACCACATTGCTAATTTAGTCACAGGCACATGCATGCAATGGGATAGTTCTGTTTTTTGTAGGCTGACTATCTAAGTGTTAACACAAATTAGCATCATTAAAGGTTCCTCACAAAAAGTTTTGTATTAACAGTTTGATTTTTTATTATGACGCATAATATACAATGTGATATATCAGTTTTTAGCATGTTGTCACATTTGTCTTATGTTGAGATCGGGGCTCTGAAGAAGTTTGTTTGTGTGAGCAAAGCTCTAAACTGAAAAAATAGCTCTGTTAATTTTTCATACCTTTAGATACTATTGAAAGGCAATTTGTTATTTGCTACACGTGGAATACATAATAACAAATCAAAATATTAAAAATAATCTTCCCTTCAACATGAATAATCAAACTATCAAGTCCACTAAAGTTCTACAGTACAAATGTAATGGGTACATGAAATATTGAAGCCCATAAAAGGAAACTGTAAGTGTGATTTTTTATTATAATACTGGCATCCGTTCCATCATTACTGAGCCATTAGAATGTATAATGGTACAAAATGGCATAGAATCAAATTAGAGGAATAAAAGCCTGAGGAAAACCATACAAATGCAATATATGTGAAGCAATGGGAGAACATTGTTTGTCCCACAGCTATTCATATCTTCAAAATAATTTTAAAGATTTGAGAAAGTCTGATGAGGCTATGCAGCAGTCTGTTGTTAGAGACGAAGAAAACAACTGGATTAGGAAATCAGTCTGTACATTACGTGGTGTGACAGGCTGATATTTAGTGCCACCTACTGTTGGAATAAATCAGCTTAAAGTACCCCTTCTGAATTTCTCAGAAAAAGGATGAAATGTTAGACAGTCATTCCAAAGAGATGACAAAGAATAAAAGGCAGATTTCTGATGCTTTACATGAACATAAAAATCGTTAAGAGCAAGACAGACAGATGGATGGATAGATCTGGTCACTCCCAACAAAAAACTTTTCATCTCTGCCACCTCTGACTCAGCCTCCTGTCTTTTTGTTAGTGCCAGCATCTCCAAATCGTCGGATAAATCGTATCAGATCTCACTGACATCTTTTAAACTTCCCTGTTTGTACTTGCTGCTATCCTTCTATTACAAATCACCCTTAATATTCGTTTCCACCCACTCCACCCTGCCTGCAACTCTCTTGTGCTCTGTCCATTGCTTTGCATGGCTTACCCCAGGTAATTTAACTTACATATGGAAATAAAGCAACAGAAATTATACACAGCACTTTTATTTTAAATCAACAGAACGACCGAGTTTATATGCAGAGGCCACAGTTCTTCTCTTTTGTTCCCCTAAAGTATAAAGTCCCAGAAAACTGAATCTCACAAACAATTAATATACAGCACTCTGAAAACAGTTCACACTGTAAGCATCTAGATAAATTGATTTATTTTTCTTTTAGTAGAAGGCTTTTGAGTAGGTGTATCTTTAAGTATTTCTTTCTGAAACAAGTACAAGTAGAAGAACATTTGGTTACTAAGCTGTTACTTCATATAAAAGAAGCTCAGTAAATTTTAAAAATGCTGGAGACAATAATGAGGAAAGCATTAATCTATCACAGGGTTATCAAGGTGAGCTGTTTGGCCAAAAGAAACAGCTGAGTGTGTTCTAAAAAAACAAAACAAAACAAAAAAACACACATAAACCCCCCACAAAACATTGGAAAATGGTAAATAAGCTGGTAAACCATGGAGCACAAAATATTGGACAACTGAAATACGTTTTGATGGTGAAGGAATTCTGATAAAACTGAGGTTATTGTACTTGGCCATAAAAATCTTAGAAATATTTATCTTAGAACAGTGTGATGAATCTTGAAGAGGATATTTCCTTCAGTGCACATGTTAAAGACATATGTAGGACTTCTTTGTTCCATTTGTGCAATATCTCTACAATGAGTAACATCCTGTCTCGGAGTGACGCCAATAATTAGTTCATGCATTTATTACTTCAAGGCTGGACTACTGTAATTTGTTATTATCGGGATGTCCTAAAAACTCCCTGAAAAGCCTTCATTTGATCCAAAATGCTTACCAGATTCCGAATTTGAATTCGGGAGACAGACACCGTCTCTACTTCTATGATTAACCTTAAAACTTTCCTTTTTGCTAAAGCATATAGGTCGGCCTGGATCACATTACTCTGAATCCTCCCTTAGTTACGCTGCAATAGGTGTAGGCTCGGAGATTCCCATGATGCACTGAGTATTTTCTTCAGCCACCTTTTCCAGTTATAATGTGTTATACAGCTCTCTTCATTTAATCATTAGTTATTATTAATCTCCGGCTGTCTTCCACAGCATTTCTTTTGTCCTGTCTTCCTCCCCTCACCCCAACCGGTCACAGCAGATGACCGCCCTTCCCTGAGCCTGGTTCTGCTGGAGTTTTTCCTTCCCACTTGCTCATAGGGGGTCATATGATTGCTGGGTTTTTCTCTGTTGTACTATTTTAGTGTCTACCTTAGAATATACAGTGCATTGCAGTATAAATAAAAATAAATTGAATTGAATTGAAAATGATCAGGACAATGGAGAGGGTAAAAAAAACCCACACAAAATACCTCATGGCCCAAAGCGTACTCTGTTATCTGTCAAACACGGTCGAGTTTCTGTTAGGGTTTGGCCATATGGCTGCCAATGTAGCTGGCCCCCACTGGCATTTATTGATGATCTCACTGCTGACAGAAGCAACAGGATGAATGCAGAATTATATGAGAGCAGTCTGTGTGCTCAGATTCAGCCAAACACATAAAACATATTGGACAGCAGTTCATCATTCAGCAGGACAAGGATACTAAACAAACAACTAAAGCAACCGAAGACTATACAACTACTTACTGGCAGGAGAGTACATAGCAGTGACAAAATCTTTCTTTACTTGACTGTCAAACAAAAATCTCTTCCTCATACATTGCAAAATGAAGGCTTTTCTCACTGTTACATTCTGTTGCCATGTTTTCTTATTTACTTGCCATGTCCTACAGCAGCTGTGACTCAGTAGTTAGAGCCTTCCAGCTACCAACCTGATGGTTGTTGGTTTGATCCTAAAAGTGTGAGTGTGTGCATGATAGATAGAGAGCCCTTAAAGGCATAGAGTAAAGCAGTGAATCAATGTGTAAGTCTCTAGAAATAAGGGTGCTATAAGAGGAACTATGGTACTGCATGACATTAGGATATTGAGACAACTATATGAGGACAGTGTTAGGCTGTGTGGTCAGAGTGACAGATGGGTTTAAAGCGGTGGTGCGATTACATTAGGAAACCATCAGGAAGCCCATTCATGTTTGTGAGGTTGCCAGATTAACAGATGAGGTTAGAGAGGAGTTTGTGGACTATAATGTTTGCAGATGACACTGTATTCATGGATGTAGTGAAGGAGGACATGCAGAGGGTTGGTGGTGTGACACAGGAAATTACTGGGGATTCGTATTATTGTATTATGTTTGTATTATTGTAGGGTCTTTACCCTACAATGCTAATATAAAGCACTTCAAGGCAACTCTTGTTGTGATTTAGCACTTTAGACATAAAATTAAATTGAACTGAAAATTGAGATGGTGAGACGGAGTGAGATGGTAAATGGCCTGTATTTGTATAGTCCCTAAGGACCCCAAAGCACTTTACAAGTTCAGTCACACACACATTCACACACTGGTGAAGGCAAGCTACATTGTAGCCACAGCCACCCTGGGGCACAGAGGCGAGGCTGCCGGACACTGGCGCCACCGGGTCCTCTGACCACCACCAGTAGGCAACGGGTGAAGTGTCTTGCCCAAGGACACAACGACCGAGACTGTCCAAGACAGGGCTCGAACCGCAGATCATCTGCTGTGGCCACTCCTAAAGGGAGCAACCAGATGAAGAAGATCGAGAAGGTGTATTCTTAATCTACCTTCTCGATCTACCTAAGATTCCTACCTAACCTAGCTAAGATTCCTAATTAAATTATCTATACTTAACAAAAAGTTATGTATTGTAAGTATATACGGCCCAAATGTTGATGACGCCTCATTCTTCCACGCCATTTTTAGTGAACACCTAGATCGCTCACTTGTTCTTGGGGGCCACCTCAACTTTGGACTAAATGAAGAAATGGACAGGCTCAATACAGCAGGAACTCAGCACAACTGGCTGTTCACAAATATAGTTAAACAGTACATGAGGCATTCCGGACTTTGCGACACATGGCGTTCCCTTCACCCCAGCCGTAAGGAATATATTTTCTCCTCATATGTCCATGACTCCTACTCTTGTCTGGATTATTTCCAAGTCAGCAGCTCACTGTTGAATGACACTTCAGACACTGAGATACACCCGATAGCTGTCAGTGATCATGCTCCTGTATCTTTAATTCTAATACATAAGAAGATCATTCCACCAAGTAAAAGCTGGAGATTTAATACATCATTGCTTAAAGATGAAGATTTTATTAAATATTTTTAAAAAGAGTGGGCTTTAGATTTAGACTGTAGTGACCTGCCTGGAACATCAGCATCTGTTCTCTGGGAAGCAGGGAAAGCTGTGATGAGAGGTAAAATTATTTAATTCTCATCACATAAAAAGAGAAAACAAACATATTCAGAAATTATACGAAATCATCAAATCTTTAGAAGAAGCCTATGTGTCCTTCCAGGAACAGGAAATATTGAAGAAAATATGACAAACAAAACTAGAATTCAATGAAATTATTAATTAAAAAAAACACACAAACACACACACACACACCATTCTTAGTACAAAGACCTAACTTACTTAATTTGATAGACCATTCACGTAGTAAAAACACTGGAAATTTTTATTTACAGCTTTCAAAAATTTGGTTTTGGAAAGTCTTTTATAAACTAGTTCAAAGTATTATATAATTCTCCAACAGCATGTGTCAGGACAAATGACCAAACATCCTCCAGCTTCTGTCACCAGAGAGGCACAAGGCAGGGACGCCCACGCTCCCCTTCACTGTTTGCAGTTTTCGAACCACTAGGAGCAGCAAATCAGGAGGAAATAATGATTAAGGGCATAAAATGATCTGGCTAGATGGAAATCGGTACCCATATCACTCATGGGAAGGGTTGCTTCAATGAAAATGATGGTCTTGCCAAGAATCACTTATTCATTCTCAATGATCCCGAGTAAGCCGCCACCAGACTGATTTATATCTCTGGAATCTTCTATTTTTAAATTCCTTTGGAAAGATAAACCCCAACGCATCAGCTTAAAAACTCTACAAGGACCAAGGATAAAGGAGGACTGGATCTGCCTAACTTAAACAGTACTTCTTAGCCAACAGGCAACAAGTCATCTCAGGATGGTTAAAACATGCCCTGTCAGATGAGCCCTAGCTAGACGTAGAACAGGCACTATGCAATATTATAGAGATTTCTGACCTACAATTCATTAGTTCAAACATCAAACGACATATATGCTTTAAAAGTATCAATATCAGCTCCTCTCTGACAGTATGGTGGGCGTTTCTAAAAATGACTGGGTCTTCATTAATCACATCCAAACCTACACCCATTTGGAAGAACCCTGACATACAACAGAACAATAATATGATTAACTTCCCAGATTGGAGTTGTAAAGGAATTAAATACTTGAAACACATATTTGAAGGAACAGACTTTATTCCATTTGACAGATTAATTATACAGTATGGGATTAACAACCTTTCCTCCCCATCCTCAATTGAATCCCTCCTCCCACACCATCCCACCATCACACATGCAAGGCCTTTAGGTACAGGTGCATCACTGAGGGTCAGGGGAGGCATTCCTCCTTTGTCCCCTCCTGCCCCCCTGTACCTCAGTTTTATTCTACAACTTAGACACTCACATTGCTAAAACTCTCATACATATTGGGTATGAGCACACTAAAAAGCATCTTCCAGCAGGATAAAAAATGTATTATAAGATGAAGGTGATTACTTTAATCAACTTTGACTTTTTCTTCAGTGACACTTCCATTTAAGGGACTAATACAGATGAAAACTTGCCCTTCATTCAAACATTCTTTCTTTTGCGTTGTTGCCTGTTGTTGCCTAGTCCTGTGTCCTTGTTTATCGTGATGTCAAGAATTTCCTGTCATTTGGCTGTGGTATTTTGAGCAATGGGAGAGTATGACACAGTATGACATTACTGCGCAAGACCAAAGGAGAAGTTGCCTAGCTGGTGTTTTCTCACCCTTTAACTTTTCATAACGACCATGAGGACCTCTGGAACATTTGTCTGCCTATTTAATGGTAATCTATCAAAAGTACTTGCCTTGCCATTTTTTTCTTCAATTGCAAACTTATCTGATTAACATGTGATGTTAAATGGTTTGGGATTTTGCAGGTCCAGCTTTCTGTTTGTTGTTGTGGATAATACAGCATGCAGCGGAATCACTTCTGCTTTCAGCTCCAGAGGTGGTAAAAGCAACAAACAGAGGGTCTGTAAAGGTGCCTTGTCAGTATGACCTTCAGTACAAAGAAAACACAAAGTACTGGTGCAAAGGAAAGATATATGAGTTTTGCAAGATAGTGGTAAAGACACCAAAGAACCGTTCTACCAACAGAACCTTCATTGCTGATAATAAGGAAGCCGGAGTGTTCAGTGTGACTATGACATCTATCAGACAAAGTGACGAAGATAAGTACTGGTGTGTCATCGCGACTCCTGGAAGAAATATCTTTACTGGTGTCAGCCTCCTCGTCTCCCAAGCAGGTAAACTTCAGCTTCAGACACTTTATCATCAGATGTGCTATTGCTGATTCAGTAGTTTAATACAAATATAACTACCCTTAAATATAACCCAACCACAAGTTGTACGTTTGATTTTTTTTATAAGTGCTTCTAACTATAAGCATATGAGTCTGAGAACACCTAAATTACACTGCTTGTCATGTAGTAGGTAGTATGGAGGAGAAAATGCCAGAAACTTGTATATAAAAGATGATTAAACTTTAACAAAAGCTATATTGTAAAAATGGTCATTTCTAATATTTGAATTTTTCCACTTTCAAATTTAATTGTTATTTCTCATTATTTCCATTAGCTTATAAGATATTATGTTATTATTAGATATCAGATTGTTTCTTGTTCTCAACATTTGTTGAAAACACCTGATAACGCTCTGAACTGCTTTCTAATGCAATTATAAGGGGAAAGTCAGTATTAATATCATGAATATCATTTACTGACTTTTAATGCAAAGTCTTCTTATCCACAGTGACAACCCCAACCACCAGCACACAAATTACTCCAATTCAAGATGAAAAAAGGTGAGAAGAGTCTAAGGCTATTAAACTGTTTACTATATCACCATCAACTCTTTATATGTAGTAGTAAACATTAGAATAATCATCTGTCCAGTACAAAAATAGTAACAGATAGTAGTACGTATAATTTATTTATTTTAAATCTAGTTCGTGGGTGACTCTACGTTGGATTCTCTTTATTTTGACGCTGTGTTGTTTGGCATCAACACATATCGCTGTATGGAGAATAAAGACTGCAAGGAAAATATGACTATGACAACCATTTTACCCTCAGAACTTATACATTAATAGATTAAGTCTTACACTGTCATCATTTTCAAAAACAAACATGGGTAAATTGGTATTAACAAAATCCTACTAAAACTATTCTTCCAGTGGATGTTCATTCAATGTGTGACCTGAGCTGAAAATAAACCAAATGAAAAAGAGGCTTTCAGACTCTTTTGTTTTTTCTAAGTATTTAAATGATTTAAATGTCATTCATTTTAATGTCAGTGCCTAAGATAACTTTAGGCTCAACTATTGAATATCCTATCAGCTTAAAATTAACAGCCCCAAATCCTAGAGGGCCCTTGGCTTTCACTTAATTTATTTGCAGATCTCATATGGGTGGACACGATGATTGTTATTCTCTTTGCGATGAATCTCTGATATCTAAGATTTCTGTCAATATTGCACTCCAGAGATCTGAAAACCATGTGGAATAAAATTTTCTTCATATTCAAACACAGGGTGAACTATTGTGAGGAGCTCCTTCTAAAAGTCAAAACACTCACAATAAGTAGGTTGGATCATTAGGATCTCTCTAAAGTTATTTGAGGATTGCACTAATATAGTTTCATGCTTGCTTGACTTTTGCTTCTTGCCCTCAGTAATACATAATAGTCTAACAGGTTACCTGGAGCTGAAATGTAGAGTTACTATCCAAGTTAATTTATGTAAACTTGTTAAAGTGATAATCAAAAGCGGATTACACCGAAATTCCTCAAAATTTTTCCATATTATGCACACAAAGAGAAGCAGTGATGATTAGTGATCATTGTCAAGCAGATTTGATTACCCTGGTAGTAATGGCTGTAAGACGTTGAACATCTATGACTGTTGTTCATTGCCATTACACCCCTATACAATCTAATTCAATAACCCTGCATTTAATCTTATTTTATAGAAAAATATAATGTTCAGTTTATCTCAGAGGCATTGAATCATTTATTCTCTCGCTGTGCTGCAATATGTGTTGCCTTTGATATTGTGTCCCTCGTGCAGGTGGGGGTGGACAACAACATCTCTGAATCCTTTTTAACTGCAGATATCAGGTATTTGTCACACGTTCCAGTAGCTATGTCAATGTAAAAGTAAGTCAGTATTCAAAATATCAGCACCATAGCACTAAAGCTGTCTGACTAATATCATTATTCACACCTGTGCTCCTCCAGCTGTTTGTGTAAAATAATTTCTGTCATGAGAGAAGAAAAAACACCATTCCCTTCATATGTAAAAACGGACTATAAGGTTTAGGTGAAACATTTCATTTTAGTCTTCTAGGAGGTATAACCCAGACCCAATAGCTATTTCAGTGCGCATGTGGGAATGTGAGTACAGTTTCGAGACAAGAAATACATTGTTTAATGCAGTGGTTCTCAAACTTTCACAATGAGTACCACCTTATAAAATATATGGCTCTTAAAGTACCACCCTTATGACCCACATTATAGTACAGTAGTATAGGCCTATTTAACACCATATACAGTTTACATGAGACAATTTTATTTCTTATATGAATGTTATTTATTTTAATTGTCATAAACAGGATATGACAAGTGATAATAATAACAACTGTACTGCATTAAAACATTCACAGCAGGTGGGATATCCGGTCTTTAAGTGATGACGTGACAAACCCGGCTTCCTGTTTTTAACATGTTTTAATGCTTTGTATCTTGTTCCATTTATTCTGAACAAGCCCCTAAAAAGTTAGTGATCACTGTCAGCCTCTCTCAGTTTTTATCACCACTATTCAATTAAAGCTCAGTTTTTAAAACCTTACGATGTAACTAACTAACTACTGCCCAGCCCATGCAGCAATATATTAATGACTAACCTCATATTGTACTGACTGAAGTTTGGTCCGTTTACAGCATCCTGCCATGTGATTACATTTGTCCCTAACCATCGGGAACCATTGCGTTAACTTTATCAAGTGGAAAAAAGTTAGCATTCATCCTCCAGCTTCACTCTGTTTATATTATGCTAACCACAGCTATGTAGTGAGCCACCACGTAGCACATCATTATATAACAGCTAACCCAACTTCAGTAACCGTAAAAAACTGTTTCGTTTTCTGTCTTAATTTATGTCGGAAGTGATAGCAGAACTGTACATTTTAATTTTTCAGAAATCCCTCAATCAAAACATGGTATATAATTTAATCTTACAATTTTGGGAGAGACTTCTTGCGTACCACTAGAGGGAGCCCACGTACCACCAGTGGTACGCATACCATAGATTGAGAATTACTGGTTTAATACAACACATCTACAGTACTGTACACAAGTTTTCAGCCACCCCTTGTTTCATTTTATTCAGTTTCCAAGGACCCATTTTCTCCTTCTTTTTTTATTCCATGCTATTGCTTAAAGTCTTAACCAATAGCAAAAGTCAGGCTTTCCAAGAGTCTTTCAAAGTTCCAATTCAGAAATTAGCTGTTTTTTCACTTATTTTCAGAGGAATCTTTTTTTGTTTGATAAGCCACTTAAACACTGACATATGGCTCATTCAAGAATAAAAAAGGCTTTGAACTCAAGGGCTGAACCAGTGTTGGGTCTACACATAACCAGAGGTGTGAAGCAACAAAGTACAAATACTTTGTTATTGTACTTAAGTAGAATTTTCAAGTATCTGTACATTACTTGAGTACTGATTTTACTAACAACTTTTTACTTTTACTCCCTACATTTTAAACAAATATCTGTACTTTATACTCTTAACATTTTCAAAACAGACTCATTACTTTTGGTTTAACGCATTTGAGAAGAGTTATTATTTTACAACACTGCAAGCCTTCAAACTTCAAACTGATTTGAGCCTGAACAGTAACATGTGAAAGGCAATTATGTTTGCATGTTAGTCACCAGGAGATGCGGCATAAAAAGAGATGAAAGATACAAAAATCTGTGTGTGCCATAATCCGGGGTTGAAGGGGGATGGTGTTTTTATTCATTTATTTTTGGCACAACATCCCATAAACTGCAGCTGCAGTACTTCAGCATAAGACAGGCGAGCATAAAGGCGGTAACATCTTTTAAGTGACAGAATCAGCAGTTCAACTCATACTGGAGTACTGTTAACACTAGTATCTGTATTTTTCCCACCTCTGCACATAACAGACAACATAGCAAAGAACCAATTTTAGGTTGCATTGCTAGATACTTAGTTACTAGTAACTAAAATAAATTACTTAGTTACCAGTAGCCTGGTAAGTAAGTAATTTATTCAAATATCTTTGCTTTAAGATGATTCATTTTAAAAGGCATAAAATTGTAACTTGGCAAATTTGTTAACTGTGTCTTAAAAACAAACAAAAAACAACAGCAGATGAACAGTATCTGAGATTATTTTTCTTACAAAATGAAAAAAAAGAAGAAAAAAACATTGCAAAGACTTGGTACAGGACCTGAGTAATGCATCTGGACTTTCAGCCTCATCAGAAATGTTCACAGTGGAAGGGTTTGTGTCAAGGAGTCATTCTTGTGGAAGGGAAACTCGAAAAAAGGCTCAGGTCTAATGAACTGCACAAGAACTGGGCACCAAAGCATCTGATTGGCAACAGCCAACAAAAGGCAGCCAATATCCAAAGAATCCAAAGAAGAGCTTTATATGTCCTTCAACAAGCCTAGAAAACTATTCATGAAGGCTGGTTAAAGAAACCGTAAGAATGCTTGCCTTAAAGAGTTGATGCTGTGTTGAATAATAAAGGTGGATATATCAAATATTGACTTTCAAGCTCACTGGTGTTACAAAACCTCTGTTTTGCCATTATTTCTGTATTTTCATGTATGTTTCAAGACATTTCAATAAATCACTGCTCTGATTTCCAATTTTCCTAGAAAATCGATGCTAAATAAATATAATAATCTTCTTATTCATACGCATATCACAATTGCATGTAAATCTTATGAAGTCATTCGGATACTGTGTCGTGTTTACCTCCAGGAGGGGATACAAGGTGAGAGGAATTTAAGAAGATGACATCATAACTTCTGCAGCATGAACCTCGCGCTTATTCTCGTCTCAAGATACTACGTATCTTACAACAACGTGAGAGGAAGTCACCTTTCAGTCTAAAAGCACAGAAAGGAACGTTTGAAGCGTCATACAAAAGAGTTCGTGCATCATATTAAACCTATATACAAAGAAAACGCCTTAGAATAAAAATTTTACTTTCAGGTTTAGAGAACTAGCTTTTACAATGAATGGGTTTTGTAGCAACATGTAAATATTTTACTTTGAAACTGTTGTCCGGTATTATTCCGTCTCGCTTGAAAGTCGTAGTGGAAGTCGCTACTCGCATACTGGCTGTACCAAGTTTTTGCTCGCTGGTGCCAACGCCCGGCGAAACAGACTGCTTACGTTAGCTAGCAGTGAAACAAGAGGAACACGGGTACGTAGCTAAAACATGTAACTGGCATATTGGGAAGTTGTGCAGTCGTCTGATTTTGTTTGTGAACTACGCTTTTCTATACTGACCTCATAGAAACTAATGGAGCGTTTGTTTACACCCTTACGTTATCCGACTGGCTGCTAAACTAGCTAACAAGTTAGCATTGCGTTAGCAGAGTTTGCTAAATGATGCGCAAACACGATTCAGTTGCCAGTAATTATTTAAGTAGTTATCGCCACATTTTGTGACTAATCTAAAAAAATGTTTACATACACTAAACGTGGGAAGGTAATTAAATGAGTAAGCAAGTCATTAGCTAACGTTAGCCTTCAGACAATGTTGTTGATAGCTGGGTGTGACTCTTAGCTGTTTAATTCTAGAAAACTCCGCTGTTCCACTTGGGTTCCATCGTCTCATTAAGAAGTTATTCGCAGTGGATACGACAGAACATTTTAATAGCTTAACATTGTCTCTAGGTGTCTAAAATATTGAATATTGGCCTAACCTTCGTCAGTTGTCACCTCCTCCTTGCAGGTAACGTGATAAACGTGATTGCCAGCAGCCTCAGAAAGCACAGAGATGCAGACTATCAAGTGTGTGGTGGTGGGTGATGGAGCAGTGGGAAAAACCTGTCTGTTGATTTCATACACCACCAATAAATTCCCCTCAGAATATGTACCAACAGTAAGTTTTCAACAACAAAAAAAATGTTTTCACTTCAATGTGCATCGTGGTTCAAAATATTCTGACATGTAACTTATTCTATCGCAGGTGTTTGACAACTATGCAGTAACTGTAATGATTGGGGGTGAACCATACACTCTTGGCTTATTTGACACTGCAGGTACAATTCATTTTAGTTCCACTTTTAGTTAAATGTGTTAGTTTTATTTAGTCTGTCTCTTGGTAAATTATTTATGTGTATGTGTGTGGTCTCTCCTTAGGTCAGGAGGATTATGACCGGTTACGACCTCTAAGCTACCCGCAGACTGATGTCTTCTTAGTGTGTTTCTCAGTTGTTTCACCTTCCTCGTTTGAGAATGTTAAAGAAAAGGTATATGATTTTATTCTAAATACAGAATTTTTTTTGTTATTGAAACCCCGTAACCTGAGAAATTCCAAAATGGTCAAAATAGTAAAGAACATGAAATAGTGATAATGAAGACAAAGACAACGGTTCTAAATACAATTTGGATTTATGAGTTCTTTTATTGAGTTAAGTTACTTTAAAAAGTGAAGGAAAAAAGGTTGTTATTGTCTGTGTTGCCTCACTCTAAAAGCAGATCAGGTTACCACAGATAATGGTCCTAATAAAAGAGGTTGGGGGGAGTTTGTTTTGGTTTTTTTGTTTGTTTGTTTCGAGAACCAGACAACTCTTGCTGCTCCCTCCCATTTCTTTCTTTCTCTCTTTCGTTCTTTTCTCAGTTGCTGGATAATTTATACTTTGATCACTTTGGAACAGGTTTTGTGGGGAGAAATGCCAAGTCACTGATATGGATTCACCAACAACCCACTAGACCAATACCGCTAACCCTCATGTAGTGGCCTCCCACTATAGGATGTGAGGGCCGCCCAAAACAACTTTAACTGGTCTAGATAAGTAGAATTGTAAACAATATGCAATAACTTTAGAGATAAAAGAAAAATTTATTGCACACAGAGCAGAAACACTGCTTGACCCTGGCCATTATTGACCCTTTCTGAGCCACCATGGCTACTTCTAATGAGGATCATCCTGAGCCATCCGTGGTGTCCAAGGTTATAACGAGCATAGTTTAGCAATAGTAGTGATGGTTCTAGTTTTATTATTGTGACTTTTTTCCCCCCTATCGCTCTATCCTGTAAATAATATCAATTTGGACTGAATAGAGCCTCACATTTCCACATAACCTCACAACACGTTCATACACATGCAGCTCACTCACACGCACTAATTTTAATGAAATGTGAAATATGCAAATATATACCTAATGTATGCATGTTTTGTTTGTTTTTTTTCTCTGTGTTTCACATGTTCTCTTTTGTTTTTTTTCTGTCAGTGAACTAGGTTACAATGTTGTGCTGTGATTTCAAGACTGTATTTTATTTTATTTTTTATCTTTTACAATCTATTGTAGTATGTAATTCAGCCATACATGTTATGTGAAAATTAAGATAATATGGTTTGGTTAACACATTCTCTTCTGAAGACACAAAACCCAGCCTTAGGGGGTCTAAAACGTCTGTACTCTTACCGCTGGTTCTAAGCCTGGATAAATGGGACTTTAACAGCAGGTGTAAAATCTATGCTAAGTCAATTTTGGACCATATTAAAATGTGACGACCCCTTGTAAAAATAATGGAGAAATTGAAAGTGCCTATTTTAATTTTAGAATTTTAGGAATTGTAGAAATATCTGGTTAGTTTGTGGGTTTCTTTTTCTCTGTGGTCCTCCAATAATAGAAAAGTTTATGAAAATGCAGTGCATTTTCTGGCAGTCATGTAAAATAATCTGTAGATCCCTGTTTTTGATGAGTTTGTTTTGTTTTTTCCCCACCAGTGGGTTCCTGAGATAACTCACCACTGTCCCAAGACCCCTTTCCTGTTGGTAGGCACTCAGATTGACTTGCGTGATGACCCGTCTACAGTGGAGAAGTTAGCCAAGAACAAACAAAAGCCAATCACTCCTGAGACAGCAGAAAAGCTGGCTCGTGACCTTAAGGCAGTCAAATATGTTGAGTGCTCTGCTCTAACACAGGTAAGATCTCTCATTACACAATACACTAAAAACTGCTGTAACAAGCATGTTTCTGAATGCAATCTCTTAACATGGGTAGTAGTGCTTATGTTTTGCTAACACCACTTACCTAAAAACTCCCATCTAACACTGTGTACCTGTCTTTCTTCCTCCTTTTCCTCTTGCTGCAGCGGGGATTGAAGAACGTATTTGATGAGGCTATCCTAGCTGCTTTAGAGCCCCCCGAAACTCAGAGAAAGAGAAAATGCTGCTTGTTCTGATGTCTTCTTGAATCTTGCTTTGCCTCTCGATCGTATGCTGCTCATTCATTGTAAACAAATGTCTGTTACTAAAATAACCCCCATGCTCTTTCAAACTTTAAACCTCTGTACCCATTAACTTTTTTCCTTTGTTTCATGTGTGCTTTCTTTTCAACTAATCTCAATAATTGTCCATGCTGCCTAATGACGATGGTGCCAATCTTTAGTTCTTCACCTTGCGGACAAGTCTGTGTAACCTGACATGTCTTTGAGGGGTGGTGGGTTGTTTTTGTTGGGGTTTTTTTGTTTTTTGTGTTTTTTTAAGCAAACATTCCCTTACATCAGCATTGAGCTCATCCGTTGTACCCTATTTAAGCATCAGTGCTACTGTCTTTGACAGTAATATCTCTTCTTTCTTTTTTTTCTACTGCAGCATCAAAATTTTCACAGGCTTTTGTCTTTAAGACAACTTGATCACGAGGAGAGACTTGTATAATGTTATTTCAATAAATGAAAATTTTGATTGCCATGCTCCATTTTTACTCAGCTTTCTTTTGCGCTGGCATATTTCCAGAAAATGGCTCTGTTTTGAATATTAATGTTTTGTTTCCACAGAAAGGATTAAAGAATGTGTTTGATGAGGCAATACTGGCTGCCCTGGAGCCACCTGAACCTAAGAAAAGACGTAAATGTGTTCTCCTCTAAGTTTCGCAGCAGTCTTCACACCAGTTTCCAAATCTAGGTTAACAGTACTGAAGAGGTTTTCTGCACAAGCACATTCCACTATAAGTTGAGATATTTTTAAATATTAGCCTTCTCACATACTTAACCTTAAAACATATTTTGTGTAAGACTGATACACTTTGTCATAATTTGATGCCATTGAAATTTTGTACACAATGTGAACACTGAACGCTGACACTTAAGAAAATTCTAAGGAACACTTGGAAGTAATGTTTTGGTTTGGCCACGTCATCTTTGCAGAGGTTTTCTTGCAAAAGAAGTGATTATGCAAAGATATTTTATAGAGCTCCTGTTTCAAGAGTCCTATAAAATAGAGCTTTAATAAAATCCCTTAAAGTTATAAATTTGCATTGATTTACTACTTAGGTGTCTGTAGTTGCAACATACTGTAAATCCTGCTGTCATAAAATGCTTGTTTAGGGAAAGCTCCACTTAATCTTCTCAACATAGTCTTAAGGTAAATGTAAGAAACCTAAAGAAATATGGAACTTCTGGGTATGTTTTTTATCTTCGGTCTGATAAAAATGGAAAATCTATTTCACTGTTACTATGAGTTTGAGTACAACTATAGCCCAGTCATTTGCTTTTTCTGACAAGCATCAAGGAGACAATGTATGTCCTCAGTGATCATCAACAGATGGTAAAGTTAAACTTTGTGGAAGTGTAACTACTCCTAATGCTTGGCCAGTGACCTATATTGTAAACTGCAGCACCATTAACAGGTTGAGATCCCGTGGAAGTTATTAAATTACTTAACTGATAATTATTGCCTTTGACTATCCATTCCTAGATTGTGGGCTTGAATTTAATTTGTAAATATAGTGAAAGTAACTCGTAACTTATTGACTGAAAATGTGTATGTCACTAATGAAAGACTGAAAGAACCTTAGCTGAAATCACATTAACCAGAATATATTTCTCTCTTATTTTTTATTCAATTTCACAAAGTTGGGACTGTATTTTTGTTTGTAATAAAGGTTCACAATAAAGCAGTATTATGATTATTAAATCCTACTTTCAATATTTCATTTTGTCATGTTATTAGATGGTTCAAACTTGAGAACCTGCCTATAGTTACACATACATACGTTTGAACTACCAAAGACATCAAAACAGATTATTCAGTCATTTTTTGATACAAATTTTTATTATCAATAAGGCACAACAGGTCAATGCAAACATAGTTCTATTGTTCGTGAGCCAAATAACACTTCTAAAGTATTACAATAGAATTCAGATAAACCCAGGATAATCTCATTATTGAGGCATTATTGCCTCAAATAATGAGATCACTCACTGACGCCTTCATGCAACTACAAATATGTTCTCACCCAAGTTTTAAAGTATATGAAGGAAAGGTCAGACACAACGTTCAAAAAGCCTGAGAGCAAAGCTGTATTTTTTTTCAGGAATTGTAATAGCTCTTTGGTATTTAACCAACCTCAGCACAAAAATATGGTGATGTTAGAGATCCCCCATTGTGGAGTTTGTAGTCACTGTGGCTACATTACATGAAGAATGTTTCAAATGTTTTCTACAAGCCTGTTTAGATTTATACATGTGCACTGGTGGGGGAATAAAAGACATGGTACAAAGTAACTGTAAAGCACAGCAATACACTTTCATGAATACAGTATATGGTTTAATGTGTTAACATTTAAGCTCACATTATCATTTCCAGTTCTCACAGAAAGTACAAAAGGCAGGTATCTTTAAGGCAAATGCACAGGTTTGGTTTAGGGCTGTAGCAATAATGTAAACAAAGTCACACTGCCAGACAAGCAAGTCAAGGTACACATGAACCCTTTCATACATGAATTATGACAACCTCAATCATCATCATCATCATTTTTTCATAAGTATTTTTATTCATCTTTAGGCATGAAAAGATGAATAAAATACTTATGAAAAAAAATCCTGATTGAGGTCATAATTCATGCATGACAGGGTGAAATAACAATAAATACAACGAAACATGTCATACAGGTATAGCAACATTAAACAGCCAGTGGGTGGCAGGGTATGGAGTGACACATCAGTGTCCGATGTAGTGGTTTATGTGCAAGTATACAAACAACACTGACACGAATACAAGAAAACAGCCTTTGAATAGCTGCAGTGACCACTATACGTGAAAGGGTTAAATCACTGGATACTCAGTCATCTCATATCTGTAACGGAATACAAACATAAATCATATAGAAATCATATTTGCACATTATTTGACAGAAACCTCATAAAGCCAAAAGGACAGGTTTTGTCCCCAATAACTGTGTAGACAGTCTAAAGCAAACCAATCACTCAGTGAAAGTAACTGGCTCCTGGTTCAGTAAAACTCAGGTGCTTGTGTCTGAATTAGTAGATGTTTTCATAAATGCCTGAAAATTTCAGGTGTCCCATTACATCTGGCATAAAGGTAATACAGCATTTCCATAAAGAAACAACAAGAAATCACAACGGAAAAACAACAAGAAAATACAGTGGTGGTAGTTTAATGGTCTGGGGCTGTTTAGCTGCCTCAGGACCTGGAAGGCTTGGTGTGGTAAATGGAACCATGAATTTACCAAAACATCTATTTCCCAAAACATCCTGAAACAGAATCTCCTGCCATCCATTCATGACCTCAACCTAAAGCACACTTGGGTTCTGCAGCAGGACAACGATCCAAAATACACCAGCAAGTTCACCTCAGAATGGCTTAAAACAACAACAACAACAACAACAACAAAATGAACACTTTGGAGGGGCCTAGTTAAAGTATTGATTTCAATCCGATTGTGGCATAACCTTAAAAAGGTGGTTCATGCTCAATCAGGAAGGGGCATACACTTTCTCAAACCAGGGTATACAGGTAATAGCTTTTCAGATCTACATTAAGTCATGCTTCTCATTGCACCATAACGTCTCAGGATGATATACACACACATATACAAAACTTTCTATTCCAAACCTTGTGCACATATATTAATCATAGCTCCAGAAACATGAATGGATGATAAGTAAGATGTAAGAAGATAATGCGCAATTGTAGGCAAACTGTCAAAATATGATGCTAACTGTCAATATAAAACAGTCAAAAAACTGTTTTATCCATTTTGTTGGTTTAAGATGCAAAAACATCTAAATTAAAAGCAGGTTAAATAAGTTAAACATGATTAGTATAATTTCAGAGAAAGTTAGTAAGCACATGTTAAATGAATCCCACCGACTACATATGTAGTCTATGTCTCCAGTGTTGGAAATAACTCAGAGCTGCCAGTAATGTAAATTCCGAAATGTCCTTTCCACCACCTTAAATCCCTCCCTCCATGTGTAAATCGAATGTATCTCACTCCTGGTCCATATTTATGAAACACATGGGTAATCTGAAAAACAAATAATCAGTCAGACAAAAGTTGTCCTTGGGTTTTCATGCAAGCGTTTTGTTGTCATACCGGTTTCCATTCTTCACGTCCCGCGCCACGGTAAATAGTCTCAGGTGAAAAGATCTCAATAAGCTGCTTCTTTTGATCTAGCAACTCTACCCGGATATCATAACTGCCGCCACAGTCGAAACGTGTAAGAATCCTAAATCAATAACACAATCCAATGAAAAAAATCAAGAATACTTTTATTTAATCTACACCATATTTGATACACAAACATGTATCAATAATCAGTTCATCTTAGACTTAACTTTATGAGTATAAACTGTGCCTGGTGAGCCATATGTTTAATATTTAAACCTCAAAAACCTCTAATGACACAAAAACTTTTTCTTTTTTTACATTAGTGTTATTTTCATGTGCTTTTCATTTTTATCCAATGACATTTCCCATTTTATATGGAACATGGCCTTACTTATGAACAGTTACACTCACTGGCCACTCAGAAATGCTTCAATTTTTCATGGCATAAATTCAACAAGGGACTGGAAACATTCCTCGCGGACTGTATTCAAATGGTCTCCACAGTCAATCGTTTTGCTTACATCTACTTTTCTTTAATACGATTAGTTATTAATAAGCAGTCTGTTAAAGACCCCATGTTTATTCTCACCAATCAGATATTTTGATATCTGGTTGGGCATGATCCATAACAGATGGACTGTAACCTTCCTTCTCCAAGTCAATCAGCTGTGACTTTATGCACATTCTGTGGGAAACAAAAATGGTTTTCATGCTACATAATGTACACACAAACATTAATAAAGCAGGACACTTGGTCTCTATATGGTGTCAAGACCAGGAAATAAAAAATATAAGAACAAAGTAACCGTAAAGCACAACAATACACTTTAATTTTTGTTTTCAAATTTCACATAGTGCTATATAGTATATGGCTTTCAAGTTTCCCTCTTAAGCATGTGTTAACATTTAAGCTTACATATTTATATCCAGTTCTCACGCTACAAAATGGAAAGTAAAGGCAAGTATGTGTAAGGCAAATATGGATTAAGTCACATGCTGGCTTCCGGACAAACAAGTCAAGGTGCACAATAAATTACTGAATACTCATTCAGCCTACATCAACAACAGAATGCAAATATAAATCATACTTGCATATTATTTGTTCAATGAAACTGAAGGGGTTCTTATGTCTGAAGCAGTAGCTGTTCTCACAAACACCTGAAATTTTCCAGATAAAAATTAAAAAAATTTACAGGAGAACACAAAATGTTTAATTTAATCAAATTATACAAATGCATCTTACAAATCATTACACAGAGTAAATTTTTCCAAACATTTTTTGTTTTAATGTTGATAAATATTGGCTCATGAAAAGTAGAGAGGAACCAAACCTGAAAAGTAGAGAGGAAGTGGAAGAGAATGGATGGATGGATGGGCTCATGAAAATCTGAAATCCAGCTACAAAGTAGTGATCATTTTATTTTGAATTTGGGTAAACTTTTAGATGTATTTGTACATGAAATAGTACTTAGCCTGTCAAATTAAACAATACTCAGTAATCTTCAGTATTGACATCACAATGACAATCACAGAAAGCAAGTTTAAGGTGTTATTTAAGGTGTTCTGTGTGAAACATTAAAGAAAATAGCTTTTCACTGGAAAACTTGTGCACATACAGAGATTATAGCTCTGGAAACATGAATAGATGGTCAGTGAGATGTAAGAAGATAATGTGCAATTGCAGGCAAACGCAGGATGGAAGAACTGGACAAATTCCAACAAGCTATGTGTCCACTGCTGGACATATTTCAACGCTGCTGTCTGTGACACGTATTCCATACCATCCAGCCCAGAACTGTGTGTCCTTGCCACCATGGCTAAAACGAATGTATCTCACTCCTGGTCCATAGTCCCGGAATACATGGCTTTTCTGAAAAATAAATATCAGTAAACCAAATATGCTGGTGGGTTCTGCACTGTTACTAAACTTTATTAAATTTCACTTTGTACATACCTGATTCCACTCCTTATCACTCCACTGATCAAAGAAAACAGTATCGGGAGTATAGTACTGGATAACCTTCTGCTTTGCATCCAGCAACTGCACAAGGATTGAATATTCACATCCACAATCCCATCGTGGTGCATACCTGTAACAAGGATGTATTTGTACAAAGATTAGGGATCACCAATCATATCAAGCTACGTTTTTCTCTCTTATTATTCAAGCCTTAAAAGGGATATATTCCTATATGTTATCAGTAAGTTTTTAGTTCCACGGTTTCAAAAACTAAAAAACGTTTTGTTTTTTTTTAAAGATTACAACAGCTTACCTAAAGGTTTTTGTTAAGTGCAAATTTTTTGCACAATGTAGGGTTTTCAAACTTGATCTCAACACCATTTTCAATATCAACAGGAAAATTCTGACCCCATTCCACAACAACAGAACTATTTGCAAAGAAGTCATGTCTCAAAAAATGTAATTTAGCAAAGCAAGTTTAGAGATATTATTTGTTTTACAAACTATTTAGATAATTTCATTACAGATCGAGAAATATTTAAGAATGTATTAATAAACCAAAGGCCACAACAAACATGACAATACTTAACATCTAAATAATTTAATTATTGTATAGAAAAACTATATTGAAAATTTAAAAATTAACTTTTCTACTATTGCAAAAGTAGAAGTGTTTATCATCTTGTCCACATCTGCCTGCAGTCTCTCTCTCATTCAATGTTCACACAGCTCCGCTTCTGTCTGCAGTTCTTTACATCCTCAGTGCTGCTCTTCAAGCCCAAACTTGTATGATTCGGCTGCTCTGCTCCAGGTTTCACTCTTTTTGCTCAGATTAGTTCTCCACACTCTGTGATCAGTTCAACTACAGTTTCCCCGCTCCTCTGCACAGACAGCAACCTGCCCGGTTCTCCATGTGTCCGTAATCCGCACTGTCACATCTCAATATTCCATCCACAACACATTCAGCCTGCAGTCATTTTTCATCTTTTATCTAACTACAGTCCGCTAGCAGCTAGGTTAGTAATAACAGATGGCAAATGTAGCTATCAGTTAATTGCTAATAGAAAAATGGTTAATGTTAACGTATGCATTTATAATAACGGGAGCTTTACTAACCTCTCGAAATTCTTGAAAAGTTTTGTTCAGTGTTATGAGGATTTACTATTTCATCTATCAGCGAGAGGAGGAGCTATGTGCCTGACTGTCTGCATTGGTCCTGTTTAAAGTTGTGTGTCAGCTAGAGAAGGCCCAGAGGGCTCTGTTGGTACCAGTGCTGTTGCAAATGAATATCTTAATTTTATATAATTTTTTTTCATATTGATTATAATCAAAGTATGATTTTAACAAATCTAATGTACATTTGAAATGCTTTTAAAAAGTGTACCCAAATCCTTTTTGCAACTAACTATGGAACTAACTAAAAAACTGTCAGTATGTCATGTGTATTCATCTCACCAATCAGATATTTGGATGTCTGGTTTGAACTTATCCATAAAGGTCGGGTTGTAGCCTTCCTTTTCCAAATCAATTACCTGCTCCTTTGTGCACATTCTGCAAAAACAGACATGATTTTAAAATAGTTTAACATTTAATACTAGTACATCATTTGAATTAAGCATATAAAATTAATTGCCATTTATTTTTTGGAGGACTACTGGTAAATACTCACTGAAAAGAGGTCACAAAGTTTTTCTTGACTACTTCATTTGGATGTGGCACCATAACGTCCTCCAATTTCCACCCATCACCACCATTCTCCTTTATCATCCAACCTGTCATTTTTCCTAGGAAAACAAAAACCCACAAAGGTTTGCATCTCATTTTATTTTTAAACACACAAAAACTGTTTTTCAAATCAGTTGTTGAGCTTCAAGGATTCTGACCTTCTCCTCTTGGATTTTTGAGAAGATTTCTTCTTTTCTTGCGCAAGAAGTAAAATAACCTCCAGTCTTCAGGTGTTTTGGAAGAATCACGAAGGTTGTATCCTTCTCTTCTACATCTTACTCTCCATAAAGATTCACTGTCAGCCACTTCTTTCCACTGTGAGCACACCAACCGACAAACATGAACCACCTGGTCGGCCGGAACATGTAGGAAGATTTCCTCCAGGATCTCCAGAGGAACAGGGAAGAACTAGATTAAAAAAAAAATAGCACTGATAAGAATGAGCTTTAAAAAATAAGTTCAGTTTTCCATCACTGCACCTGGATCAATAGTCCCAGCTGTTTAGATAATCTCACCATTTGAACTACATCAGCATTTTACAATATTATTGATTTCCAAAGACAACACAAAAAAGAAAAAGAACAAAACAAAAGCTTTTAAAAAATGAACTTTTCAAGCACTTCATTTATGAACTTTCATTCACAGGGTGGCTATAAAGCACATTTGGATTCCTTCTAAATGAGGTTCCTTTGTACTTGCACTGAAATAGTAACTATTTAAACTGTTTTAATCACAAAATCTAGAAACCAAAGATGTGTATGTCTGGCAGACAAAACCCTGCCTCTGAATGTATTTTTCTTTCTACATAAGGATTGTTGCTAGACTGGAATTATAAAAAAAGAAATGTTCTGTTGTGCTATGATTGTTTTCTTTTTTTTCTGATGACAGGCAGCTACTGATGACTTAAGCATTAGAAAAGGTTCCCCAGATGGTAAAAAATGTCAAGTTGGCCATGTTGCTTGTTTAAGTGACACAAATCTCCCTTTATTTGTTATGATGCAAGTTCAACCATCCAGCTAACAAAATCCCAGTTAATTCTCTTCATCTGGATGTATTGTTTGTTTTTTATTGGGAACAATCATTTCATCACTCATCCAAGTGATTTTTTCCATTCTCCAAATCTGAAGATATTTCTGAGTCACAGTCATTATGTGATGATGATCACATCAGTGTGATGCATAATCCTCTCTGCAAAAGTTTTACATTTGTGCCAATAGACGCAAAACCTTTGCACCTCTTTACCCACAAGATTCCAAAACCATTTTAGCTTAAAACCTGCGATTGTTCAGGGAATATAAAAGATAAAATAAAAAGACATCAAAGGCTCCCAACTGGATGGGCCAGTTTCACCAATATTTCATTATATTTTGTATTCTTTCTCCTTAATGCAGTTTTATGCTTCAGCAGGAATTATAAAAAAGGAATTGCAAACCCATTTGAAACTCTGTAACCTGGCGTTCACGTCTCTAGGGGGCAACCCTAAAACACTGTGATTGGTCTGTTGAGTACCCTTGTTTCCTCCCATGTACTTCCGGCTTTTTTTTCCTTCTAAATTTAAAGGGGGGTTTCCCTTCCCGCTGTCACAAAGTGCTTCCTTAAGAGGAGTCGCGTGATTTTATGGGGTTTTCTCCAATACTACTGCGTCTTTACCTGACAATATAAAGCGCAATGAGGCAACTATTTGTTGTAAACTGACACTATATAAGTAAACCTGAACTGAACTTTATCACTTTGCTCTTTTCCGTCGCTGGCTGATGGACAACAAACAGCACATGCATAAACAAAGCTCATTCAGCAGTTACCTTGTGTTTAAAGTCCAGTAAGGCACTCACCTCTTGAGCCGAGGATGAGGTTGCCTGCTGTGCTACAACGCAGCTTGTGCCAGACTTTGAACTCGCAGTACCATAGCTGTGACTTGCACCCATGACTTTCGTTTTCCTCTTCATGCCCTGCGACGAACCAATGGCTGTAAAGTAGCCTGATGTTACTATACCCCCTCGCTGTCTTCTCTAAAAACAAGTCTTTTCTAACGACGTTGGTGTTGACCCACTTGTAGTCGACAACGCGGAAGTGCAGCTACAGATAAGGTCCAACTGCTTTATAGATTAGAACTCATAATGTTACAAGACTAAATTTAACCAACGACAAGTGACTCATTTACTTTCTACAGTCAAAGTAATCACTTACGGGAATACATGGTTTGTACTCTCATGTTACGTTGCCCTTCCTGTCAGTTGCGGTGGTATTTACCTCGAGACATTCGAGCCGCCCTTCATAGGCGGGGATATGCTCTAAAATGCTACTAAGGTAGGTTGTCCACAACAGTCACTCCCACTGAGATTGCACTCTCTAGCACGCAGTAACTGAAGAACACAGACTGATTATGTTAATACCGTAAAACACCGGGGATACTCCGGAAAACATTCCTAGCTAACACTCTTCTAAGCCTTCTTGACGGAGACTTCCGCTATGGGTCTTCCGGGGATTTCCCCCCTTTTTTAAATGAACAATTTCGAACAGCAAATAGACACTATTCATCAAATCGTTTCTATCAAATAATTTACGCAGCTTATTTCATATATACTGTAAGAAAATTTTGAGGTATTTCTTTTTTCCAGCTTTCAAACAACTTGGAATAGTTTTTTAAATATAAATTTTAATGCTAGAAAAGTAAATAATGAATGATAAAAAAAATTAATAACAACAATTAATAATAATTAAAATGTTGTATTATACAAGTCTTGATGCATGCTCAAATATCCAGGTAAGGAAATTCCATGATTTCACTTCACTGGGAGAGAAATCACTCATTCAAGTGACTTCTCTACCACTGAAAAGCGCAATGTCCAGATGAACAGATTCAACATTCTGGGTTATTATCCAACATTTCACATGTCTGCATTGCATAAAATGACGCAGAGATGAAATTTTCATTTTCATCTCTACATCTATGGGTTTAGCGGATCAGTTAAATTTGTATATCCGCTAGGGTTAAATACTCACTCAAAAGAGGTTGCAAAGTTTGTTTTGACTGCTTCATCTGGATGTGGTCTCCTAATTCCCCAAGCAACCCACTGATCGCCACCATTTTTTCAAGATCTTCCAGCCATTCAGTCCTTCTAGAAAATAAACAAATAAATAAATAATAGTAATAGTAATGGTGTTTTAAATGTTTTGGATTTATTTGAAAATGAATCATACTACTATGTTAAGTAAAGTTTATTTTATGGTTACTTACCTTCTCCATTTGGATTCTTGAGGAGATTTCTTTTCTGTTTGGACAAGAAATAAAACAACTTCCAGTCCTGTTTTTTTTGAAAAACTACAGATGGGATACTCTTCTCTTCTGCACCTTTTTCTCCACAAAGATTCGCTGTCAATCACTTCCTTCCACTGATGGCATACTAATTGACAAACACAAACCACCTGACAGGCAGGAACATTTAGGAAGATCTCCTCCAGGACCTTAAAAAAGAGAACAAAAACAGAAAGATAAAGAGAGCACACGGACACAAGGACAAAATATAAACTGTTAGAAAGAAGTCAGTGATGTACACTAGTAAATGCATAAGGACTGAAATGTTAAGTGCATCATGTGCCGTTCCCAGCAGCCCGAGTTTATAACAAAACAACTAAGAATGTTTCAAGGTCACTGGATTCTGCCTTAACTGGGTTTTATTAAAAAGGACATTTTTAAACCTAATTTGAGGAGATGTCTGTAAATCAAATTGAAACTGGGAGCTGCTTACAAGGGAGAGAAGCTTGATAGCTGAATGTTCTGACTCACAATTTGCTTTTGGAAACTAGGAACCACAAGCAAACCTAGAGTAGAAAGACCTCCACTGGGATGATATGATATTATAATGAGGCCTGGTCCCAGTAAGTATTGCTGTTGTATTGCTGTTGTACAATTTTGGATTCAATGGAGGTCTTTCATGGAGCTTTTTGAACAGCCTAATAATAAGGAATTACAACACAAAAAGACTACAGTAGTGCAGATTACTACTATTTACAAACCATGTTGGGTGTGACTGCTATCAGAACTGAAATCTGATATTGCAAAGAGAAGTCGAAGCGACAACAGTCTGACACATTTTAGACTCCTTAAAAACATGAATCATACAAATCTTGGTGCACTATATCTATTACTCCACCCAGCAAAGCGGGGGTGAGATATGTCATAATTGTACCCAAGGCCAATGTTCGCCTGCATAAAATATTATCCTAGCAATGTTTATATTTAGTTAGAAACAAACTTTCTGGGGTCATTGTGGGGTTTGAGGCATTACTTTCCCAGCCAAAATACAGAAAAAGCATTTATTTCCAACTAAGAAGTTGTTTTTGTTTTTATTAAGTGCATATTTTTCCTTTTTAAAGAGTGGTGTCTTGGGTAAAATGTTTGGCATTTACATTCAATCAAATGTAAAACCACTATATCTCCACCAACCAACTAAAGAACGGCTGACTTGGGTAGGAGTGGTTGCATTACTCTTCCAGCCAGCAGCTGACTGTGACTGTGGCCTAAAAGTAAGTGCTGGTGAAAGCACAATAGAAGTAATTAAGGTGCATATTTTTATTCTTCACTCTAACCTCAGTAGTGGGTCACTATAACAATGCGTTTACATCACTACAGAAAAAATAACGTTTGTTTTCTGTAACTGAAAAATAACAAATTTTAAGATCATTCGAAATTTCGACCTAACTTTTTTAAGTTGCGAAAACAAGCTTCCGCATGTGGCAGCCCCTTCGGTTTGATATAAAGTGAAGAGGGAAAAATGTTATTACTTGTGCACAAACATGGACTTTTTGTATCAAAATGTGCGAAACAGCAGAAATATTCTAAGTTGTAAGTTCTGAAACAAACAAAAATAAAAATGTTACAATTATGCACGATCGTAGTTCTTCTGTATCTACTGCATTGCTATGTTTTGTCTGTCCCTCCTTATGAGGATCGTCTTTTCGCCTTCATTGAGGTTTGATGAGAAGTTTTACTTTCCTACAGGACTTTAATATCCAATCGAAGCAGGTTGATGTCAGATTTTGTGTATTTGTGGATAAACTGCCATGATCGATTTCCGGTGTATTGGCTATTTTGCGCGAGGAGGATAAGGTGACTAAAAATGCAATTAACGCGGTTTAGTTTGATTCTGTTAACCTGATCGGTTCTATATTTCAAGTAACTTTTAGGGACTCTTACATCTGCATTGAAATTTGAGGCTGACGCTGTTGCAGCTGCTGAAGACTTCTTAGGCGGACTTTGGTCCGGGTCGGAGCTGCTGCTTTCATCCATAGCGCTCCTCATGTCTTCGACAACCAGTCCAGTCCATTAAAATGCTCGGTCCTCTGCCGAAAGAGCCTTAAGTAAAGGAAAACTGAAGTGAAACAGACGCCTAGATTTCAGGAAGTCAACTGAGGTGGTTTCCAGTAAATTTCACGTGTCATCCCGAGCAGGCAGAGATCATGCTGTGACTCAGGGTTCCAGTATCTTTTACATTCATCCAGAAAGTGAAAGAACTGCGTTTGTTCACGGAGCGACATACAAATGCCTTCGGGGTTGTGGCAGGAGGGGCATCCAGTATGAATATCTGGCAAATCAAACATGCTGAAATACCCGCACTTGTGAGTCAGGGCCAAAAGAAAGCGATTCTTCTATTTCTGGTAAAAACGAAAGAACGCTAAAAAGAAAGCAAGTTGACTATTTTCATGGCTACAACAAAGTAAAGACAGTTCATACCAAAAAGCATGACAAAAAAGGTGTTTTGGTTGTTTTTGTGTTTTTAAATAAAGGGGCAATAATAGTTCAACAACATGAGAGAGATAGATTTTAATCATATGGCAATTAAACAGAGGTGCATTCATGTCTTCAGTCACACAGGCACTGCAGTTTTTGTACAATACAGTACACAGAACTCTGTTATAAATTACAAGCAATACCAAAAATAAATGGATACCAAAGAGCCGAGGACACCCGGGAATTAAGATGGTAGCCATTGATTTTGGTGTCACATCAGAATTTTAAGCAGGCCGCGACCCAGTCCATAGACACAGATTAATCCAGTCTGTGATGATTTTATTCCTCTCTGCATATTTAAATGAATATAAACACAAAGTAAATTCACAATTTCTGCGTAACAGAGACTTGAATCCATGTCGTATCTAAAACAGAGTTTTATCCATCTTCTGTTAAACAGTCAAGAGGTGAGTCTTTTTGGTCAGCGGGAGAGTGCTCCTATGTGTCTGCATCAATCCTGTGAGCTGTAAAGTAGAAATAACGTCCACAAAGTCAGATCGGGCACGCCGAGATGGTAGATAGCCTAGCACGGTATATCGTAACAGACATTTTCAAATAAATAAAAAAACAAATAAACAAACAAATAAAAATCTGATGTTTAACATATCAAAAGACTTTTAGATTTGATGTAAATTTACCCTGCAGTCTAAAACATCTAAAACCAGGACGGGTAAGACAGAAAACAAAAGTATGAATCTGCAAGTATGTTAACTCTATAGAAATTGTGGAAATGCTGGTACTGTACTCACTTCCGGCCACTTCGTTTGGTACATCTTGCCAGTACTGGGCTGGACCCTATTTTGCCTTCTGAGCTGCCTCGATTCTTTGTTGCATAGATTCAATAAAGTCTGGAAACGCTGCTCAAAGATTTTGTGCATACTGATGGCATTACATTTAAAGATGCTGCTAAATATTTGCTGGCTTCGCATTCATCCATGATGCGCATTTGGTGTTCGACAACATCTCAAAGATGCTCTACTGAATTGAGATCTAATGACTGTTGAGGCTGCAGAGTATAGCAACCTCATTTCCATGTTCAAGAAACCGGTTTGAGGCAATGTGACATCTGTGACATGACACACTATCCTGCTGGAAGCAGCCATTAGAAGACTGGTATAATGTGGTCATAAAGGAATGGCCATGGTCACCAACAATACTCAGGTAGGCTGTGGTAAAAATTCTCACTTTGCAGTGGTGCATTTGTGTTCGCTTGGATTTTTCTCTGTGTAAAGAGAAACCAAATCATGGGAAATACCTACAAGTTTATAAACTCAGCAACAGATTCGGACCAGAGTAAACAAACTATAGGTTTGAAAACATCCAAAACTCTTTAGACCAGGCAAAGGTTTTCCAGTCTTCCTTTGTCCAATTTTGGGCTGGTCTGAATTGCAGCCTCAGTTCCCTGTTCTTAGTGGACAGGAGTGACACCCAGTGTGGTCTTTTGCTGCTGCTTCAAGTTTCAAAGAGCTGTGCATTCAGAGATGCTCTTCTCCATACCTTGCTTGTAAGCAGCGCTCAATTTGAGTTGCCACTGCCTTCCTATCAGCTTGAATCAGCCTGACTATTCACGTCAACATGCCATTTTCACCTAGAGAACTCACTCTCACTTATCTTTTTTTAAACCCCAGAGATGGCTGTGTGGGAAAATCCCAGTGGATCAGCAGTTTCGGAAACACTCAGTTCAGTCAATTTGGCACAAATAAATATGCCACCTTTCTCCCTCCCATTCTCCTCAGCAGGTCATCGTGACTGTGTCTACATGTCCGAATGAGTCGAATTCCTGACATGTGACTGACTGTTATCAACAGTCAGTCACATGTCAGGAATTCAAATGCAAAATATCTTAACAGTCTGTTAAGATATTTTGCATTTAAAAATGACTGAAGAGGTGTACCTAAAAAAGTGGCCAGTGAGTGCATAAGCATACTGTCCAAAGGACTTACATTGCTTTGGTATCCTGAGTGACTCCGTATCTCCTGACAGGACTTGATGCATGACCCCGCGGAATTGATAGAGCACCTTCAGGCTCTTCTCCTCCCCCACACAGGGGTCGTAGAAGCCAGGGAGTCCTGACTGGAAAGGGAACACAAAGTCATGCAGCACTGACAAGAGACTAAATAACGTAGCGAGCCGTGGATGTCAACTTGTGAGGCTACTCTAGTTTTCTGCAGGAAAACACTTAATTCTTAAAAAATTATTGGAATAAACACTATACTTGTAAAACTGACTTTTCAAGTGTTACATTTAGAGTTTGGAAGTCTTGACTTATTACCTTGGTAGCCTCAGTGAGGATGAGTTTTGAGTCTTTCACCAGACACTGCAGTGGCACGGTCACATCAATGACCTTTGCCCTCTCGTGTTTTCTGCTGTTGTCTGTGACGAACTTGCCGTACCAAGCGTTGAGAATAATGAGACCTGTTTAAGTAAGCAGCATCAACATTAAAACCTTTCTTCTGCAATAAAACATCAATAAAACACCCGTTTAGTATTAAGAGTTCAGAAAACCAAGGTTGACTATTAAACACAAATCTCTATTTTCACAGTTTGAACGTTATGTGCCAGCAGTTGCAGCTAAAGAGTCTATGAACAGACCAGTGAACTTTTTTTTTCGTCATTTGTAAAAGTAATTTTGCAAGTGCGCAATAAAAAGACATAAAAAAACACCATAATTCATTTTAATCACAGGCTGCATAAACAATACTGTAACCATTTATGAGTGCGGTCAATTAAATGGAAAAGAGCAGCTGCATGCCTGTCACTACACGCACACACACACTGTTATTAACTGTTACTTTATAGGCCTGAAGTCTAAAGGACCGCCGATGATACTAAAAATCAAACAATCTCAACTGTGACAGGTGTCATAAGGCAATTATCGCTCGTCAAACTCCCATAGGTGAAAATTGTGCTGTCTGCTCAAAGCTTTTTGTTCCTCTGCTTATCAAAGACAAACTGACAAATTATCACCAGCTGAAAAGAAAGTAGCAGGGTCACAAAAATCCACTAAAAACTATAGTTCTTTATTAACTGTTTTAGCTTAATTTAAAAAGAAATTAGTGTGAACAATGCAAGTTACCTGATACTCAAAGGAAAGTCGGTTTTAGTGAACCTCTGAAGAAGATGATTACAGTGTTTTCTATGTTTTTAAGTGTGTGGTAGGAGTTATCAACAAGTGAAAACAAAGATTTTTTTCTTTTGCTAATAAAGGATTATTTTTATTTTGATGTAGCCAAACGCTGCAATATGTGAGAATTTACACTTTGTACTGAGCAACATTCAAGCCTACATCAACAGATCTCGCTCAAAACGTACAAAAACGGCTCTGAATTTTTTCTTAACAATCGGCTAAAAATAACATTATTTTCAGGATACCGCTTTCTTCAAAAATTACTAATCTTACCCATCCGAGACTCCTCGGCTTCAATAATCCTGCGCACTGACTCCTGCATGAGCAAGACCTTTAGATATGAAAAGAGACAAATAATGAGGTTTTACATTGTGTGGATTAAACTAATGAATTTGGCTAATGCTCTGCATTTTATCTAATCCCATCTCTCTCTACTGGCAAGAATAATACTGCTTGACAGACACAACACCTGCATCCCTTATCTAACGTTGACAACAACGCAGGATCGGCACCGCAGCTTGTAAAATACTCACAGCAGCTTCTGCCTCCTGTTTCTTTTTGGCTATATCAGAGGCCGAGCTCTCCCTTTGCTTCTCCAACTCTCTGTTGAGTTCAAAGATAAATGGAGAAATAAAATGAGCTCATAAAATCTGACCATAATAATACATGTGGCGCTACTTCCAATAACACCGCTTGCGTGAAACAACTAAGGTAAAGAAAGTTTCTTACTGTTCCTTCTGGGCCCGCACATATGGCCGAATAATAAGCTGCTGCATGGCGAGGTAGAATACCAGTGGTCCCACTGTGGCGTAAAATACAGCACTAGGCAGGAGTTGGTCAGTCAGGTGAATAGGGAAGAAATACGTCTGGCTGGCCCTGTTAAGTCTGTGGATAGAGATTTGGTTTTAATATTTCTATCTATAGTCATATGCCTGAGGTTGAAAACACAGCAAAGTGAAAACACTGCAGAACTCCAGGTCAAGCGGGAGAGTGAGCTGTGCGCTGTTTCTCAGATGATTAATTTATGTGATATGCTCTCCTTAAGTCTGTCTGTGTCTAAAAATAAAATGTAAGCTGTACATACACTTGCTTTTAAATCATACCCCAGGAACACCTAACATCATGTTGTATTGAATCCTGTGTTAACATGTGCAGATACAAAAAAAGGAGAAATTGCAACAAGAAATTGAGGGAAACTCTGGAAACTCCAATGAATGGGAAATTGGAACAACGAGTTACACTTACTTAATCTTGAGGGAGACACCTTGGGGCACTCCCACGCTGACTGTGGCCCCCAGGACACTGTGTCGACTGATCTTCCTCTCGGCACCGTATTCTACCACAGTCCCAAAAAATCCTGATCTGCACCAAAAGCGCAAAGTTACAACCACTCTACCCATCATTTACTTTAACAGGCCAGTTCCCTGCACAACAATTATCCCACCCAAACTTCATTTAATAGAAACATTAATCACTCTAGAGTTTTACACCAGAAAAGCAACGTTAATATGACCTACAACAGGGGTTCCATTATGAACACATATTGCTCGTTAACAACATACTTTACTGAGCCCTTAATCTTCGTCTGGTCTTCATCCTGAAACTTGTACTGGTAGCTCATCATCATAAAAGTGTGAGGAATGCCAAGCTGCAGAGATAAAATGTGAGCATTAATCTTGGTGATACTGTGATAACCGGCTGTGATTTTCAGTTAAATATCACTCCTGGCTCCTGACCTGCATTGCGAAGGTGAAATGGCTGCTCTTAGTGTCCCTCACTATGCTGGTGTTCATAGAAGACTGGATCCCCCAGCGCCACTGCAGGTACCCCATAGTGTTCTTGTCTAGGTGACGGGCCAGCACCGTGGTGAACCCAGGACGCACGCCTCGAGATGAAAACTGGAGCCCGCACTGAGCAGTCACAAAGCTGAGACAACACGCAAAATAAAGAAATCGGTGAAATTGTTCACGTTGTTGCAAAAATATCGAGGATTGACTTATTTTTCTGTAGCACGTCTAGGCATACAATCGAGGCGTCAAGTTGCGAAATATCTTCATTCCGAGGAAAGGTCCGTGAGTGTCTCCAGCTCCCAACTCTACCTGTTTAAACACAGACAGCAAAAACGTCTCACATCTTAAAATGTCATAGCGTGTTATTAAAAACACACACACGCCTGTTTTGTGACAAATCCCAGCAATTTAAAGTACTAGGGAGTGTGCAATGCCCACTGAAAACACAGCATACCTCTCCCCACCCCTTAGCTGATGTGACTCTTCTCAAAGCCAGGTTAATAGAGCCGCCTCCGTTTCCATTGTGGGTTGACAAGGACCCAGACAGAATGGCTGTGTCTTTTGTAGTGAGAGGAGCCTGCAGTAGAATACAGAAAACCGTGAGTCCTGTTATTAGCATCAAGTCAAACATCTTTTCCAAAAGCCATCACAGACTCATTGGCATCTCTTAATCCAATATATAGAAGAGCAAGAATCCTGGGGCAACCAGTTACCTCTATAGATTGTGATATGTGCATTTTGTTGATTTCCACATGTGGGACTCCACCTCCAACCATATCTTCATAGTCCTCTTCATACCGGTCAAAAAGGTCTGTGGCGTCAATACCCACACTAATCGTTCCCTGCGAAATTATCACAAATCGATACAGTGTTTATTGAAAATTCATAAAATATGCACACCATTGCTGGGTTTTATTCACTTCAGTGCGAGGTTTCTTATCTTCCCTCGAACATACCTTTGGGTTGGTCCTTTGCTGAAGTCTTCTCTCCTCTCGCTCTTTCTGAAGACGCTCATACTCTTCTCGAATCTCTGCAGGGGTTCTTTTCCTTTCCACCACCTGCAGGCAGAAGATATGTTATTTGAATGTAAACTGAGCAGAACTGACTGGTTGCAGATACAGGTTTACAGTTGGAAACATAAATAAATAAAAATAGATATATAAATCACTCTCCCATATATCCTTCCTCTGTAAATATTTGTTCTTTGTGCATCATACTTTGTACAGTCCAGCATTATTAGATGAAGGCAAAGGTAGAACAGTTTCACACAAAGGCACCAATGCTACATTTTTTAAGGATGTTATTTTTTAATGCGTGCCTCTTGATGTTTCCATCAGCTTTCTCAAGATGTCGATATCCAGCTAAGAGATATTTGAACACTAACAAAGACAGGAGGCTTTTTCTTTTTGAATTTCTGAATATTGTTTTGCCAACTTGCAATGAATATGGTCAGAAGTTACAAGGTACTTTTGACTGCTCCCTTATTTCCCATGGGGTTACCACTGCAGACAGATCCACATATTTGATTTGGAAAAGATAAGACTGGCACTGGAATTACACTAGCTTGTGAACCACTGAAGACTGAGTTTGTGTTTTGGACCATGCATCTTTTCTATGAAAGACACAGACAAACCACAACACCACAGAGTTCTGAAAATTTAATTACAAAATTTACTCTACGCTTGGCATGTCATATTTATCATGAATTCAATATACAGTATTTTAAGAATGAATAAGTTGACTCTTGTAATTGGTATTGTCGAAATTCAGAACGCTACAGAGCTGGTATTGAAGTTTTTCGCACGTGCAAAGGAAGTTATAGGTGTGTCAGTGTATATTACTTAATAGCAAACAATAGTTCAACACAACGACCATTCTTTCTAACTATGGATGTGATGTATGCTTCAGTGGGAAATCAACCGTGTAGGTACATTGTAACCGCAAACCCCTCTGAAACCCTACGATGTAAAGACAATCATAACCTGACATGCACCTCCCTCCCTGTAATTACATGCCACGTCATGCCACAGCCCATAACTAGTGATTATCATTGATTCTTTCTATTCATTTCTAGCTACTTTTTCACTGCAATTTATTTATTTATAAGTGAGAGGATAACAATCACTGCCTCAATACAGGGAGTGCAGAATTATTAGGCAAATGAGTATTTTGTCCACATCATCCTCTTCATGCATGTTGTCTTACTCCGAGCTGTATAGGCTCGAAAGCCTACTACCAATTAAGTATATTAGGTGATGTGCATCTCTGTAATGAGAAGGGGTGTGGTCTAATGACATCAACACCCTATATCAGGTGTGCATAATTATTAGGCAACGTCCTTTCCTTTGGCAAAATGGGTCAAAAGAAGGACTTGACAGGCTCAGAAAAGTCAAAAATAGTGAGATATCTTGCAGAGGGATGCAGCAGTCTCAAAATTGCAAAGCTTCTGAAGCGTGATCATCGAACAATCAAGCGTTTCATTCAAAATAGTCAACAGGGTCGCAAGAAGCGTGTGGAAAAACCAAGGCGCAAAATAACTGCCCATGAACTGAGAAAAGTCAAGCGTGCAGCTGCCAAGATGCCACTTGCCACCAGTTTGGCCATATTTCAGAGCTGCAACATCACTGGAGTGCCCAAAAGCACAAGGTGTGCAATACTCAGAGACATGGCCAAGGTAAGAAAGGCTGAAAGACGACCACCACTGAACAAGACACACAAGCTGAAACGTCAAGACTGGGCCAAGAAATATCTCAAGACTGATTTTTCTAAGGTTTTATGGACTGATGAAATGAGAGTGAGTCTTGATGGGCCAGATGGATGGGCCCGTGGCTGGATTGGTAAAGGGCAGAGAGCTCCAGTCCGACTCAGACGCCAGCAAGGTGGAGGTGAGTACTGGTTTGGGCTGGTATCATCAAAGATGAGCTTGTGGGGCCTTTTCGGGTTGAGGATGGAGTCAAGCTCAACTCCCCGTCCTACTGCCAGTTTCTGGAAGACACCTTCTTCAAGCAGTGGTACAGGAAGAAGTCTGCATCCTTCAAGAAAAACATGATTTTCATGCAGGACAATGCTCCATCACACGCGTCCAAGTACTCCACAGCGTGGCTGGCAAGAAAGGGTATAAAAGAAGAAAAACTAATGACATGGCCTCCTTGTTCACCTGATCTGAACCCCATTGAGAACCTGTGGTCCATCATCAAATGTGAGATTTACAAGGAGGGAAAACAGTACACCTCTCTGAACAGTGTCTGGGAGGCTGTGGTTGCTGCTGCACGCAATGTTGATGGTGAACAGATCAAAACACTGACAGAATCCATGGATGGCAGGCTTTTGAGTGTCCTTGCAAAGAAAGGTGGCTATATTGGTCGCTGATTTGTTTTTGTTTTGTTTTTGAATGTCAGAAATGTATATTTGTGAATGTGAAGATGTCATATTGGTTTCACTGGTAAAAATAAATAATTGAAATGGGTATATATTTGTTTTTTGTTAAGTTGCCTAATAATTATGCACAGTAATAGTCACCTGCACACACAGATATCCCCTAAAATGGCTAAAACTAAAAACAAACTAAAAACTACTTCCAAAAACATTCAGCTTTGATATTATTGAGTTTTTTGGGTTCATTGAGAACATGGTTGTTGTTCAATAATAAAATTATTCCTCAAAAATACAACTTGCCTACTAATTCTGCACTCCCTGTATAAGGAATAATAATCACAGTATCAGATTATTAGGAATCTCAAATGTCAGCAATTTCCTGGAATGAGACTGCAGAAACTATTTTACCTGAATGTGCAAAACTTGAAGGATAAATATGTTTGAAGACACCAGACATTGTGGACCCAAGGGAGAAAAAAGTCCCAGCATTTTATTTGTTTCTATCATTGCTGACACTGGATGTAAAACATGACCACAAGGCACTCAATCAATGGATCACAGAGAACAATAAATGCTGGCAGCGACCTCAGCCACTCAACATAGGATATGTCATAGGCACTGAAGACGTTAAACAAGTCACTGAGAGACTCACCTCCCATCCTTCAACATCAAGTCCTCGCTTGCCATAGATATCATAGATGGCACGTGCCTGAGGGTCACTGAGCACTAGAAAGAGATTCAAAATGTAAACCATCAGTATGCTTTCTTTACGTCAAAACATACTCAAGAGCATCAGCAGTTCAACACAGGGTTGAGAAGGGAATCAAAAGGAAATGGGATCAATGCTCTTCTTACCTTCATAAGCTTCGTGTACAAGGTTAAAAAGGTGCTCTGCTTGTCTCTTTAGTTCAGGATCCCGGTGTTTGTCTGGGTGATAGAGCATGCATAATCGTCTGTATGCCGCCTTCAGCTCCTCCTGCGTAGCCTGAAGGGAAAAAAAGACAGCACAGCATAGTTACAACATAACATAACGCGGATTAAAAATTGTTTTTAAAAATGTAATCTAGCCTACCATTACCCCAGCATATTTTATGTTTTAAAATCACTCGGAGTTGTTTTTACCTTCCTTGCTTAAGAATGTGGAACTTATAATAACACTTATAGTTCAGTATACTTATACACTTTAGCCTGCCAGCAAATGGTTTTCTTTTGCATAACGAATTTTCAGATAAACACGATGCTTTTTGCTGCTACGGGTAAATAATCACGACCAAAAACGTCCGATTCCTGCAGACTTAAAAAGTCCATTTATACTATAATCAGCACTGCGTGTTGCATGCTGCAGCTCCGAAGTTACATTAGCTACTTAGCACTCTCCAAAGTACATGACATACATGTGAAATTGAAAAAAAACAATTGCCAGTCCGGAAACATCAACTCTTAGATTGCCACATAAACACACCGATTCTCTGTCCTACACAAGTAACATATTACGCTGCCAAAGCTGTCACCCCACGACCCTTCTGTGCTCACTGAAACAACCGAAGAGTTAATCAATGTCGAGGGTCACTAGTTAGCTGCCTAGCTAATGTTTCATCTATGTTTGGGAGCAACGCTTTAATATCAGCAGTATAAAGTTTATAGGACGACCGATGCTGAATCCGCACACGCAATCATTCAGATCCCAGCTGCATATTGTACCTCTCTTCTGACATTTAGCAGGGAATAATAATCATCACTGGCGAGCTCATCATCGTCTAAGGGAGACGCCATGTTCACACCCGGTCATCTCTTCTTTGTGTCACTTATGTCGCTCCAAGTCTCCTCTTCGCGCTCTGTCGCCCCCTGGTGTTGGGATGAGCGACAACTCCGCGGCCGTTTCCTAAATGCTGACACATTGCTACGCGGTCCTGTGCATATTTAAGTTTGAATTCATTAATTGCAGTTGATGTGCTTATGAGGAATAATGCGTAGGAAAGAAGTATGAAGTAACCCGGCTTTTTTTGCTTTTGTTTTGTTGTTGTTGTTTTTGCACTGCAGCCATCCGCGAATTTACTTTAAAGTTACTTTAGTGTTCATTCAACCTGATTTATTTTATTTCAGTTTTGCAAATGATACTATATAATGGATAAATAACGTGCAGGGGAGAAATATTATGTATATACACCGAATGTTCTTTTTTATGTGAGAGAAAATGAATATTGCTCATATTTAGAGGGAACGTGTATGCCTTAATTCTAAAGGGATATTGCCTGCATCACATTCAGCTATAGAAGCAATTAAGGCAGGGGGTGAAGAAAATCACATTAGGTCTTTCATTAATTACTCTCCTCGCAATAACAACAAGCCATTGACTGCACGAGGCGCAGCAGCAGGCAGCAGAGGAGCTGTTCTTTCAGCACCACCTCAAACTATACACTGCATTTCAACGCTGACGGCCAGCAGCCTGTTAAAGGCTGTCCTTGAGTGGAGTGCCGCAGTTGAAGCGATTAAGCACAGTGATCTGTAATTAGATTGCCTCTAGCCATTTAACGTATATTGTCAAGCATGTGTGATTGCGCCATAATGATAGCAGTTACAAGAAAATCCTCCGTGGCATATAGCGGGTAGAGTTAAAAGTTAACTCTGGACCAGAAACAGCTGTTTACATGGACTCCACCGCCGGCAGCCTCCCTCATGGTGGAACAAGAGGTGGTATCCACATCTCCTGGAAATCAATGCGGTTTTCAGTATTGTGGTGAAATCATTTAGACAGGCCTACAGGGGGAAAAGTAGTCTGCAGGCTCCCCAATATAAACGGACACATGATTGACAGACTGCGCAGAGTACTGTCCAATATGTCTCAAATGCTTTATCATTTGTTTCTTTACAGGGCTGCATATTTGTCTTCAACTCAAACTCGGTGTCTTAAACACGGGGAAATGAAACTAAAAACAAAGTGCTCCATGATGGATGATTATGGAAAATTCTCTTTTTTTTCTTTTCTGAGGCTGAACCTCCAGTTATTAGTTGCACGAACCAGCTCGTGTCTCCAGTATCAGATTAGATAAGCAGACTTTGATTAAAAAACAATTAATGAAGAACATTAAGCACTTAATTTCTTCTAATAACTGGTTTTGCGTCACTCGGAAATGACAGTGTAAAACAACTTGGGTGGGGTGGCTCAAAAGGGAAGCATTTAATATTCACAATCTAATCAGTTTCTTAAAAAAAATAAAGAAAGAAGGAAAATTATGAAAGCAACCTGCCAGACATTAAAGTTTTCTTTCCCTTTTTATAATACCGTCTTTTAAAGACCAGCATTGCCTCTGAGCTGTAACAATATATTAAATAAAAATATTTTGATTTTAAAAAACCCCAAACAAAATACGGCTGTTGGTGCCAAGGTGAGGTGAGATGTGTTGTTTTTCATCCCGGAGCCTCTCTGTCAGTCACCGTCTCACAGCCAATGATAAGTTCGCCTCGGTCGGACCGACTCGCCGCTTGCTCCTCCGGTCCCTCCTCGTGCTGTCCTCGCCGTGCACGCGCGTGGTACCCACGGTCGTGAGGAGGAGGAGGATGTTGCGCGTGAAGGGGAAATGGCTGCCGAAAACAAGCCGGAAGGTAAGAGAAATATAATGGGATTAATTTACTAGTATGACCGCGGTGTGGGTTTTGGAAGAGCTGCAACTCCGTGCGGAAATGACACACGCGTGAAGCCGAGCGGAGAAATTTTCGGTAGAAAGCGGCTCCGCTATTTTCCTCCGAATAGGCTGCTAAAACGTGGAGACATCACCTAGCCAGCTAATATTAGCTTGCATTCTAGCCAAGCTACTATTCCCATCGTAGCCCACATTTAAAAGCACGCCACTGGGACGAATAGCGTGGCAAAAGTGCCGTGTTTACCGTTTATTGTGCTCGGGTTCCTTGTCAAATGACGAGCAATTCAAGTTGTTAACAACAAGGCTAAGTTAATGACAACATGTCATTGGCATCGACCAACTTCTTCCCTTATTACCCAGCTTTAAAAGCGGCTTGGTTGTGTTAGTTTATATGTCAATACGGCTCTGTTTTCGAGCCGCTTTTTGCAGCTTGTTTTGACGGCATTGCAATAGGCTAATTATTAAGACATGTCTGATTTAAAATGTAGCCTGTAAGTCTTGTTTTTTTTTTTATCTCTCTTTCTTTCTTTCTCCTCTTGGAGAGGGTCGTTTAGTCCCCCACCTCTTGAAGCACGAGAAATTTCTTCGGCTTTCAGCGGATAGTGTTTATGAGCCAGAAGTGATGTATTGTTTTTAAACGAGCGAATATTAGCCTCCGTTTTCCAAATGCCAATTAATACTACTTGGCCTATATTTGGTCCGAAACACGGGCATCAAAGCGTTGTGATGCCTACTCCGCTCGCACTGCCCTATCGCACTTGAAATGCCATCACACCGGAGGAAGCAGGGAGGATGGAGAGTAGGATTTCCAGCAGCCTGCCTGCCCATTACACTACTTTACACATAGGACAAAACGAAGACTTCCCTCCCCTCCTCAGCTGACTTCACACGGCTTGCTAACTTGAAATGAAATGCACTAGACTTAATTATTTTCCTTCTTAGTGGAATATTTTATTGCAACCCATATGCATAAGAGATTTGATCTCATTCAGACAGGCCCATGGATTTTTTGGGTGAGTAATTAAACAACGCCTGCATGAAAATAAAGATGTGATCCATGATTTTTAAACGGACCGGTTTTCCTGGCGCCTTTTCACTGATAATGGTATTTGAAGCTTGCTGGAACCAGTTACTTATTTACAATCTCAGTGTTTTTGATAAAGATGAAATGTGTATATGTTAAAATATATATTTTCAACAATGATCTTAGAATTAAACGGGTGATTATTTACATGTTATAGTTTGTGTGTATTCATACGTTTTTGCTATTGTTACTTTAATTGATTTATTGATAATTATCTAACTTTTTTATTGAACAGAATACAGTGGTAGATAATTCAAATCACATGTTCTTGTTTTTTATATATATTTGCTGATTTATATAGAGCTTTAGGGTGCAGAAAAGAGTCTTTCTAGGTTTTTCTTTTTCTTTTTTAAACTGGCTGCTTGAATTGATAAAGACAACATTTTTTAATTTAAAAAAAATGGTCCAGCTGTTTCTGAGCTGTTCTTTATGTTTTTTTGCAGGGTTTAAAATTAAACAGGCGTCTGTCAGTCTTTGGTGTCAGTAACCTCAAACACAAATTCTTTTTGATGTAGAATTACTGTAATGTTTCAAATTGTCTCGGTCCATGTGAGGAGAGATGATAAAACGCTGGGATTTTAGTTGTTTGGATGTCAGTGTGCCAACCACTAAAGCGAGTCCCACCAGGGGGTGGTATTGAGCTACAGAAGCACACTTACATGAGGGATCAGTCTGCGGCTATGACAAAAAAAAAATGAAGACATCTGGTTTTGTGATAGTAATGACTTCACTATGGTGTATAGTCCTAATGAATTCATCTACATAGCTGAACTTAACAAATAGACTGTAGCTGATAATCGCGATGTCTCCCCCAACACGAGGAGCTCTCACTGCAAACCTTGACTTGAAAGTCCCATTGCTGAGCCGGTCAAGTTATTTTCAGAGTTCCTATGAGGCCGGTCAGTGGAAAAAGGAGGAGGAAGGGGGGCATAAAGAGACAGAGAGTGCTCCATACCTTCATGTAAACGCTATATACTCTCATGCATACCTGGCCGTTAAAGCTTTTACATAAAGCTGTCGTGAATCATTCCACTTGAACCAAGTCTTTTTGGCTTTTCAGCAGGAATGTAAAACGTTTAAACGAACACAGCATTTACAGTTTTTACATGACGTGTTCCTGAATGTCTGGCAGTCACTAAGAGAGCTCAACAGTGTTTCCTTAACCTTTTGTCCTTGTGGTATGCGGGCAGCGCCGATCGCTCTTAGCTGTTTGGCAGGTCTTATGATGGCCCATAACAACTGAGGGTTACATCTTGTGTTAAACCCAGGGGCCATGACCCAGCCTCACGTCGTGGTGTAATGTTTACATCCTGGGGTATTTCTCTCCAGCCTAACTGATCGTCTATCCCCTTGGGGTTATTTTTTCCCCCCCTTCACACTCATAAAAAGCTCTGTGTGTCCGTTACTTTAAGTACAAAGCCTGGAGGGCACTGAAAGGACATGCTTGATATGTCTCACACTGACACTGGTCTGGATAAAACTACAGCCAGTGGTCTTATGAATCCGCTAGAGCAGAAATTCCATATAGATATTTCGTACTACAGCCAAATGTGAGAAATAAAACAAGGTTTGTAAAGAAAAGAAAACACCATGTGAAAATGCAATCATGATATTAACCTCTGAATTGAAATCTTATGGTATTTTTCCCAGCCTAGCAGAATCATGTAGCACACTTTGATTAATATAAAATCAGGTAATTGCAAATCCAATGATGAAGGGAGTGTTTACTCACACTTAAAGTTCATACAGGTGTGTTAACCTGCATAAATCCAAGACTAATCCAAACAATCAATAAAGGTTGCTTTTTGAAATGTAGTAAATAAGGCCTGCGGTTTCTGCCCGTGTAGGAAGGGCTTTTTCTCATTTTTTTAACGCAGGCACAGTTTGAAAAGTTTCACGATCTTATCATTTCACTCAAAGTTCAGGGTGAAGCAGCAGGAAAACATCAAGTAAACACGCAGTCAGCCATTAAGTTACAAAAGTGCTTGTGCAGCAATGGCATAAATATTTCTCTGCTGTTTTGTAAAGAAGGATGAATTTAGCCTCCTCGTGATGCCAGACGACTTGCTCTGCCAGTTTTGTGTGGAATCAGGATATAGCTACATTTTTTCCCAGGCTTTTAATTGAATCAGTGAAGTATGGATGGGTGGGACCCAGGTCCAGTCTGTGGTCGCTGAGACGTCTGCATGTAATAGACCTTTACCGACAGCTTTGCAGGGTCTCCACTGATTGATTGTATTGATTCTTCCAGCTCACCAATGACACAATAAGAAGTGTTACTGACCCATATCAAAACAGGCCAGAGCTATACTAACCTATATCAAGGGGCATTTTCCTTGTAGAGAGAAAAAGATTGAGTTGATGGAAAGCTTCACTGTTTTAAACAACCAATAGACAAATTCAATATGTATTATTACCCTGATTATTGTTGGTGTTATTATTATTCCCATCACGTTTTTCCCAACAGCTCTTGTGTGTTTTAAATGCATTTCAAAAAACTGTGTGTAGTTTCTGTTGATGTTGCTTGCATGGGGGAGTTTGCTTAGGTATCACAGGCTGGGAGAATGCTTCTTTTCCTCGATTTTCTCTACTTTTCTCTTTGCCTCCTGAAGGACTGAAGAAAGTTCGTAATCCGGATCGAATGTACAGATCAGCAGTGTGTTATGCTGGCCATGGTCCACCTAAGAATATCAGTGATGACACAGAGACGAACAGTAAGAGTCAGTTATTAATACTGCATTGCTGCTGCAAGAGGCCACTAGCTGGCCAATCTATTATTCATCCATCAATTCATTTATTTACTTCTTGATTTCATCCGTCCCCATGCCCCCTCCCTCTTTTATTCTTCTCCAACACAACACCACCTCCGGCTGTTCTGTTGATTGAAGTGTCTGCTTTACAGGATCACGCTGTCAATAGTTGAAGTGTTGTCGTTAACTAAGAGTGATTTCAGGTTGAGGCCAGGGGATCAGGACCTGAGCAGACCCTCAGAGAGAAAGCTTACGCTTTGATCCATCAATTATGACCCAGGACTTGCTTTTTCTTTGCTTTTCTTAAACCTGTATTTGATGGAGGGGTATCAACTCAGGTTAACGGTATGTTGTAAAAATGCTGGAAAAATAAATAGTGTATGACCAAATATAAAAGAAATAGCATCCTATATATTTTTCCTTTATGGGTTAATATTTGTCTCTGTCTCCCTCTCATTTCATTTGCACTCGATCAGAACTCTAGATCAGACATCATAGAGGAGGTTTTTATGACTTGTAAAAGCCAGCTTCTGTAGGGATTGGTTCAGTGCGCTTACAAGTCTGTGCACAAGCGCTATTTTCTGTCATGACCAAAACAAGTCAATCAGAAATATAGGCCAAAGTGTTGACTTTATTTGTGGTGATTTTCCCTTCATTCCTCTTTAGAGAACGTGCCTGAATTTTAGCCTCTGTCTTTTTCCATTGAAAAAACTGTCCCCTCTAAAGCAGATTGTTCCTCTGCAAAAAGGAGTGCCTTCATTGTTAATGAATACACCAGTCTCTTCACTGCTGGGAGACTGTTGATCTAGGCTAGAGACTGGGTAATTAAGTGTGCTCATGTATTGTCATTTCTAAATAGTAAGTCTGAAATCACCCCCAACCCCTTGTTAGACTCTTCACTCGATATGTGTCACTGGAAGAGCTTTGCTGCACCAGATCTTTTTGGTATTTTTAACAGAGAATGTTTTGAAAGATTTAATGCCAAGGGAGTGCCAGTGCAGATCTATGAAACAGTGATGCAGACTGTAACGGGAACATTTCTGATAGACTTTTGCGTTACCCTTTCATGTGTGACAACTGTGACTGACAATACGTTTTGCCAGTGTTGCTGTTTTCCCTCATGTTATTGCATGGTATTACAGTATCCTGTTCCCATGTCAGACACCCCGTTTAATGTGTTCAGCCTGGAGGGTTTTCTGCCTACCAGGACACTCTGTAGCAGAATACAGGAGCTCAAACAAGCAGGTAAACCATTGATCTGAGTAATCGTCTGAGTAATTGTGGGAGTAGTTATGATACAGAAAGAAGGGTTTTGTTTGTGTGCATGTGTAAGCTAGAGGGAAAAAACAGAAAGAGAACAAGAGCAAGAGAGAGGGAGTGAGAGTGAGAGAGAGACCTCACCTCTGCTCTCCTTGAGATGGGATTTTTATGGATGGGTGAGCGTGGTGAGGGCTGAGAACACATAAAGAGTCATTTTCAGTTTGTTGCAGGCAGTTAACCATGTGTACATGTTTGTTGAACTTTCAGTAATAGGCGCAGGCTTTTTTTTGAGCTGTTTGACTTTTTGACAGTCTTTGCTTATTATGCTGCATTATAGTATACTATTAACTACACAGAGCCAAAGTGTGTCCAGCATATGGCCATTGAGGTAATGTAAACAGTGTAAATGTAAATAGTGAAAGCTGCAATACTGCACATGTTGCATCTTGTAGCACAACGGCATAAGAAAATGTTCCCAGTGAGATTCAGTCCTATTCAGATCTCTCACTGGCATGCAGATGCTTTCTCCCTTTCCCAGCGGGGGGAAAAAAACCTTTAGCGTTTTTTACAACAGCTGTTGTGTGCATTCCTGGTCAAACAACCATCCTTGATTCTTTCACTAGACGCCGTATAATGGTCTCTTTGCTTTAGGTTTATAGTACCATAGCTGTGCTATAGTGAAGTTCACCAGTTCACTTTTTTTGCTCGTGGGCAGTTTGTAATTTCACTAAATGTAAGAGTGTTATCGAACAGGCTATGGGCCAAATGATAAAGATAATTGGTTTCCCCGTCCTACACTAAAACATGGCTATTTTAAGTCTGCGTCTACATACTCCTCTCTGTGTTCCCATCAAGAGCCATCAGGCTGTGGGGAGACCAGCCCCTGGACGATAGGCATTATTGTCGTTATTGCCAGGGAAATTTGACACTACTTAAATTGTCCTGTGTTGTTTTAAAGCTCAGCTCAGGATCTCCCACAAGTACTAGGCTATAGACTCTCGTCTAATCAAGTGTTTGGTTCACTACTGGACAAGAGCAACCACTTTTTCTTTTAGGTACAGCCTAATCAGTGATATAGATTAAAGGTCTGCATGAATTAAATAGTGTTTTTGTAATATTTGGAAACATTTCAAGCCTGTTAAGATTAGAGATTTCAAATCAGTTTAATTAGTGAATTTAGATTTTCTGTGTGGAAATAAAAGAGAAACTTGAGAAAATCGTTTTTGTTGTTGTGTGATATATTTAAAGCTGTATCAAGTTAATTAAAGATCAGCAGTCGATTAATTTTTTTTAGAAACAAGCCATTTTAGCTGTCAGAATTGTTAAACGACTGTGGAAATCACAGCGTTTGACCAAAAATAGTTTGTGCAAGGATTTGGGGGATTAGATGGATCACAGAAATGTGTACACATCTTTAGGCTACTGAAACCAATATCTCGTTACAGTAAATGCATTGGCCATAGACTCATGCAGGTTAAGCCCACTTTTTCTCTTTCCTCTTCATTTTTTTCACATCTCACAACTAGATTAATTGGTTTTAGTTTCCAGCGTGTTATCAGTTGACCATTTCCCCCTGGCTGCATAAGTTCATCTCTGCTTCACATTTGAACACACTTTGTCTGGATTTTCATCAAGCTAACATGTTCCCCGTTTCTACCCATGGTGTGAGCTGTATGTCCACTCTGTCACCTTCTGTATGTCTGGTCATTATATCTACTGCATGAGACATACAACACATTATAAATTTCTCTACGCATTTCATGAATTTTCTTACTGTCTGTGCATGTATTAACTGCATGTGTGCTCTAGTATTTGTCTGCATGCTACAGATAGAAAGCATATATATCTTATACTTTTCTTCCTTCCTGTCTATTTTAGCAGGCCTATGCTTTTATGTTTTCATAGCCCATGGATATCTTACCTACAAACTGAAACATAATGCAGTTAATTTTTTATATTCCTTTAGAAGCAGTTGGAAAATTAGCTGCTTTAGGAAAAAAACATCACAAATGAAAGCACCACACATTAAATGGTGTTCAGGAAGTCTTGAGAAATGTCCCTTTACTTAATAAAAAGTCACAATAAATGCACATATTTCTTCAAGGACGTTTAAGTGATCAAGATGTGACCATCATTGCAATTTTCATGTGGAAGTCTGCATCAAGGCAAAACCTCTTTGCATATGTTATTTTTTGTTTTCAGTACAGCACTACTAATTTGTTTTTTGAATACAGCGCTTTGTAGTGGATAAAAAAGCACATTTTTGCCTCTGTTCGCTTGACATTTTGTCACCTCAGTTGATGAAATGTGTCTGAACTTATCTCATTTGCCTAACCACACTAATTTCTAAGCGAAAGTCTTTTTTCAATTTTTGGTCCAGCCCAGTGGATGGCTGTCATACAACATAATGATAACAGACACTGCAATAGACCTAATTCAGTTTCAGAGCACTTCTTACTGCACAGAGACGAGGGCCAAATATTTATCCACAGGACTGTTTGTTCTTCTCTGATTCACCTCCCATGTGTTCTAGGTATAGCTACAAAAGAACAGTTAGACTCCTCTTCACATCCATAAGCCATATTAGCCACTGAACTGTTGTGGAAAATGTTTGCATTCAAAGTTACTTTGGGTATGCACCACCAGCAGCGATTTGTTGAATGATCTATAGCCAAAACATTAGCTTGCTATTTCTCCACAATGTGGGCACAGATTAAAAAGAAAAACTGTCACTCCCAGTGCGCTCTGAGACAGAGACGGAAGAGAGAGGGTTTTGCGTTCAGGGCTCAGATATTGATTAAAGATTTGTTTTTGTCAGCCTTTCCAGTCTCATGACCCTCGCTCTCATCTCTAGGGTGGGGCTGGAGCAAGCTAGCATGACAGATACCCTTAAATTTGGCCCAAGTGTTTGCTTAGCAGCCAGGATCAGCGATAATCCAAACATCATCACAGAGAAATATATATATCTTTATACCCATTTGTCAAAGGGTGATGTAAATTATACAGCAGCATGCACAGACTGCCACTGTTCAGCTCATACATGGCCTGTGGTGGCAACATGAAAGCTGCAGACCTCTAGTCTCTATATTGAAAAGCATTCCTCTCCCCGTTTAGCCTTTTGTATGTGAGCTCACTCATCAAGACCTAGAATGTAATTGGCTCCAGTGTGCCAGCTCAGCTCAGCACATCCTCTCGTGTAACAAGCTCTGGTATCAGCCTGTCTTGCACTTTAGTGTTTTACAACCAAATAGTAGTTTTCTGTGGATCATTCTCTTGGCTAATGTACAGGCAGTCATTAAGGCTGCTGTTTAAACGCCAAAATAAATATTAAACCTTACAGGGGGGTCCATGGGAAAACCAAAGAAGTAGAGTTGTTTATAGACTTTGATCAACTTCTGGTTAAGAAAAAAGAGCTACATTTACATTTTCAAAGCCAAATTTTAGTGGGTAAGTTCCTGTTTATCCACTGATCAAATCAGGCAATTTGATTAAGAAGAGCTTGTCTACATTCTCTAAACCTGCTAGGCCCCCTCAGGGCTGTTTTTGTATCACACACAAACTACGGGATATATACAAGATATCCATTCCACATTCCACAACGGACAGATTTTTAATTAGTAAACAATACTTTGTAGGAACGCTCACAGTTTCTCCTTTGCATCAGTGGAAATGCCCGGTGGAAGAAAGACATACTGTAGCTGAAATATTGTTAGTTCTGATAAATAGCAGGTGACAGAACAAAAAGAGTTTAGAGTTATTAGAGTGCTGTAAAAGGAAACCTCAGTAATGAAGAGTTCACTTTTGTGTGTTTAAGAGCCTCGTAAGAAATGTTTTTTAAAAGACCCCATTCAAGTTAGACAAGGACTCCCAGATTAGAGAAGCCCAAAACTGAGCATCTGAGGAAGTGCCACATCTAAAAAACGTGGTTTATTTAACAGCAAAAAGCACAGAACACTGTTTGAAACATGATAGTAGTTAACCTGTTCGTCAAAGAAATGCAGTCATTCAAAACCCAGAGACAATAGCCCTATATATAATCTGATGTTTTGGTACTGTAAGGTCTCTGGTGTTTTTGTACCTGGTGTTAATAATAGCTTCCATAGTAAATGCCTAGTTTCTCTACAGTTTTATATTAAAATGGAAGGAAAAAAAACATTATCATTATGTCAAATACTAAATAAAAGCAGCAGAATTTCTTTGTGCTTTCTGTCTAGCTTAATTTGGACATTATGAAGATTTAGTATTAAAGTTAATAAAGCTTAACCTATATCTTTTCTCATAGATCAGTTAGTGCTACTGTTAAAGGTTTAGTTGCAAATCCTTTGCTGTCAATGAATGACTGAAATCCACGATCCGTAGACATAAACAGATACTTGGCAAATTCCCTGGAGATGCTCTGCCAGGTCTGTATTGCAGCCATACTCGTTTCTTGCTTGTTTTGGGGACATTTTGCCTTCAGTCTGGTCTTCAGCAAGTGTAACACATGCTCACTTGGATTGAGGTCAGCTGACTGAATCGGCCAGTCAGAAACATTACGCTGACTGAAAAATAGTGAAAGTCAGCAGTTAAAGCCCATAGAGTGTGTCTCATTCAAATGCATTGTCCCAGGGAAACTGTTCTAAATGCACTGCATGTATGATATATTGATTTAAAATTAAATACAGAGGATTGAAAGTATACTTTTTTCAGTATAAAATTAAGATTTGTTAACACCAAAATAAAAATGGCGAAATGCTTTTAACATTCAGAATGTTTACATGTAGCACATTAGTAATCTAATCATTCTCCAGTTTGGTGGTAACCTGATTTCAGAGGCATCCTTGTAAGGTTAAGGGATTAGGAGAGATCCAGTTAACACCTTGTTAGTCTTGCAGGGTTTACATAGGTTGCTTTGACGCTTGGGGGGTTGTTAGCTGACAAATACAAGACTGGCATTTTCAAAGTAGAAAGCAGTTATGTTGCAGTTGTGTCACCCTTTTCATGTGCGCGGCATACTGAGCCGAGATGCTTTTTGCATAATTCAGTGGTCTCTGGCAAAGTTGTAGAACCAAAGGTGCTTTGCTCGAAAACACGTTGTGCAATGACCGGTGTGATTTTAAGGTTATGAAATGATTAAAACCAAGTGGGAGATTTTATTACATCTGTCAAGGTCCTCTATGCTGTTCTCATCCAAAATATTTCAGCCTGCTGGCAGGTTGAGCAGACATATCCTCTTACAGTAGATTTCTATCACAACTCTCTCGGTGAGGAAATCCTCGACATACTTGAGCCTGGTGTTGATGGTGTCATACGAGGGTGTGCCAGAGGGGAGCATTAACTCCCGAATAATCTGAGGAGAGACAGACTCTTCGTATGTACGGATGTGAGCTTTAAACAGCAAATCTTTTAGGAAGGGCGATGGCTAAGACTTTCTACTGACCTGTGAGGTATCAGAGTGTGGATTTAATGTGTTTTTTTAGATCTGTTTCTTGCTCACATTTGAAGTTGTTGCTCTGAGAACGAGTATCCACATAAAACAGCTTCTTTTCATCTTTTGTCTCTGCCTCTGATCATTCACTTGCAGCATGTTATCTAGTTTTGACAGTGAAACTACTCTGGTGGTACCTAGGAGCAGATGCTGTGTGCGATTCTTAATTGGGTGAAAAAAAATCATTACAGATACCTGTGAAGCTCACATAAAACAGGGTCTACATGAGTCTACATGTAAAATAATAGGTACAGACGGATATAGCGGATACCACAGATATGCTTGCATTCCTTTGGGAGCGATGACGTTCCACCTTATGGATTATGGTATTCTTGGGCTCCATCTCTATGGATCAGCTGAGTTGAATTTTCTCTATGGATGTTTCTGGGCAGTTGCACTGTACTCTTTCAGAGATATACAGCAAGCAGGCTGCAGACACTTTTGGTATAGTCTCATAATGAACTGCACTACTGGATTATTTGTATTGGCTATATAGTGGTGTTTTGCTTTGGTTGAACTTTTTCTCTATTTGTCTGATATCAGCTACCCCAGGGATCCATAGTCAGCACTCATATTCAGGCTTTTTTTTTTTCGGTCTCCCCCTTTACTTGCCCATTACGCCTAACCTACAGTTATATAAATGTGAAAGAATGCAGCTCAGTCTGTGATGTTTGCTTCTTGTTCTTCTATATTTTCAGACTATATTGCATTACGGATAAATGCTGTATTTTGCATTACATTTAGTGAATGTATTTACATTTAATTTGAACTCATAAGCACTGAATAACAGATTTATTTGCACATTCTGGGACATTACCTGGATTAAACAGCTCAACATCCAAGATTTACAGTCTAACAGACTTTAAATCCATTAGAAAAAAAGAGAGAAGAAGCTTAAAGTCTATATGAATAGAGGACAGGAATAATGCAAACTTTACTGGCAGCTACAGATATTAGACACTTCTTATTTTGCCCTTTCTTGATTGTAGACTATTCTCTCAGCCTTATACAAATCCCCATCCATACAAATGAACTGTTCCCTTTTCCCACATAGACTGTTCCGATTTTGTTCCATCTAACTGTATATTATTGTTACTGATACAAATGGATACACTGACAATTTCTCCTGTTTTTGTTTAAACTTGTTATCACTTGTAATATCCGTGCTTAGAATATTCTTATTTTTATGTAATTTACAATTTCTAACATATAGCTATTTATATTAGATTTCTTTATGATATTGTTAATTTAATCTGTTTTGGTTTTTTTGCTCCCTAAGCAAATATAATTTGCCCATGCTTAAGTTATCTGCATATTTAAGCAAGAAAACAGCGATGGAATGAAATGAACATTTGAATGCATCCATGCAAAAGGGTCTACTGTTTCCTAATTCTTGTGAACTGATTGTGAAAAGTAAATTGAACAACATACATTATGATGTAAGCATTGGGCCTGGTAATTGTAATTATTTCCCTGAGTAATATACCACATTATTTGTGCAGCACACAAATTCCCAAATCCCCATACACTATGAAATCACTCAAGGGTGTTTATTGTGTCTAAATAATGAATAGATACAGCCTTTACAAGTTGACACTGAAAAATTTCTGGTGAGCTCCCCTGATAGAATGCATTTCACAGTAAAATAGTTTAGTCGACCGCAAAACAAAATGTATGCAATACTCTATCCTTAGATTAATTTCCTAATTCAGTTGGGGATAGTTGTTTTACTGTCAGCGTTTTGCTGCGGAGAGACTTGCAGACTGATAAAGAGGGATATGAGCAAGTCAATAAGGTAGGTGAGCTTGTGCTAAATATTCTTTTTTATCATGCTCTTTTTGTAGATGAACATGGACATTTGAAAATATACCTGCCCAAGAAGCTGCTTGAATGTCTACCAAAATGCACGTCGCTGCCAAAGGAGAGACACCGGTGGAACACTAATGAGGTACGGACAGCAGTGCTAATCATACCTCTTTCCACTAAATCCATCTCTCTTCAAAGATAGCCGCACATAAGACACTGTTCTCTCGGGCCCTTTCCAGACATATAAATCATATGAAATCTCTCTGAAATAACAACTGCTACCTGTGATGTTCACTTTTACACCAAAATACACTGAACAATGCTGGTATACGTTACATGCTTAAATATGACATATGAAGACAGTGAAAGTGTGATTTTAAATGTACCTATTAGGGTTTATTTCTAGCTCTTGTGCTCCCACTTCACATTACACCTGTTTCAGCATGTATCCTAACTTTGCAAGAATTTGTATTTGCATTAATAACTATATTTGAAATTTAAAGTCCATCTTCATCTTATATTGACACACAGTTTCCTCTGATATTTTTTTAGATGTACTTTTGCCAACAAAGATAATTCACTGGTTTCAGTTGCAGTATGTTGTGCAGTGGATTTTCTTTTTATTTAACCTCACTTTTAAACTGAAACATGTCTCCGAGCCTGTAATTTGTGTTTACTAGAGATTTGGCAGCACTCGTCGTGCATGAAAACCCTGTTTGTTAATGTCACTTGTAAGTTTTTATCACAAAACTTCACCCAGCGAGTTCAGCAAGCAGCGAACACGTAAATAGTGTTTTGCACTGGCAGAATGAAAGTGTTTCATGTTTGCATCACATTAGGTAAGGATGACATACCACAATGTACTTTTTTCCCATATAAATGTTTTGCTTTTTAAGATGTTAGAGATGACCTTTGTTTTCCTTATCCTTTACCAAGAGATCAGACAGTTTTTGGTCATCATTTATTTATTTATGGTGCTAGACATTAAAAAATATCATTTATACAGGAATTTGAAGTCTCTCTGGAAAGTAATCAGTGTTTACCACAAGACTTTTTTTCCAGATCCAAACCCATGTAGACACATTCCAAATTAAAAAAATAAAGCATGCTAAAATGTTGAAAACAATAATAAATGTAATTTTCAGCAATCTTTATGATCCATTATCCACAGCGTAATTGATTTGCTCTATGGCAGTATTTTAGAGCGCAGACCAACGTCTACACAAGTCTTAAACACGAGTCCCTAACAGGGACTCGTGTTGCTTCATTTGCCTCGGAACTCATTTGTCAGCCTGCTTTCTTTCTCAGGGGATACCTTGATGAATTTATCGCTTTCATTTTCACTATTGATACATGAAAAACTTTCTTCTTTACAGAGAATAACTGGTAGCAATTAGATTTAAATACACTCCATGACAAATCTTAAAACCAATATGCAAAAATCAACCATCCATGCTCTTGATTAACAAATTGTGACCACATAAATACAGTCATCTGCAATGATGAAAGTTAATTGACTGAAAAACAACCAGATGATAAGGTACCAGACAGGCCCGTTTCTTAGAAAAAGGATATTCAAAAAGACAATCTGTCAGTAACATACAATTAAATATTATTTCACAGTGACTTTGTGTAGTCAGTCTTTTCAGAAAACACTTATGAGGGTATTAAGATATCTTACGGCGCTGATTAATACAGTAAGACCAAAGCATCTTTCCTTGTACTCATCACTTCCATACTCGTGACTTTTCTTATACCTCTCTTCCAGTCTTCATTAAGTTCTCTATCATATCTTTCTCAATAGCCCAGCTGTAGTTATAAAAAATGTACAATGTGTGTGTGTTTCTAATTGGCTGGTGTTGTAACTTGTTTGCCCTGTTTGACCTGCATTGTGCTGTAAGCATTCTAAATTAATTAACATGGCTTTGAAATTGATCTCAAAGTGTAAGTCTAAGCATTTGCTCATGAACGCTGTCGGCCACAATTGTTAGCATGTCTTGTCATTTATTACCAAATTAAATCATAACAGACATATTTGAGAGAAAAAGGACCATGTTGTGTTACTGGCCTGCATATTCCTCCGTGGATTCTTGGCAGGATGATAGAAAATTGTGGGGGGAAAAAAGAAATTAGCAAAAAAAGATGGTTCTCTTGGTGTTATGGTATGCATGCCAATAGTGTTTTCCAGGGCTGAAAAGAGCAAGGCAACCTTTCCTTAAATCAAGGACATTTCTTTATTGTGCAGACCATGCAAATCAGAGTGTTTGGGCCTCACTGGTGGCAGACAGGCAGGAAGGGAGGGATCAGAGAGGCTCTTGTCGGTGCAATTGTGTGACTCTTAGTGAAAGTGACACCTCATCAATTCTGTGCATATTTTTGGCACCGGCTCAGCATGCTTAATGCACTAATTTCCCACATTTTATGTTTAAGGAATATGAGCAGTTTGGTAGCTTGGCTTCTAATGTTCATTTGAGCCATTATTGTGCAACGTACCCCACAGTTATTTTTCTTTCATAGAGCTCTTTAGGCTGGAAAGTTTGGCCTCTTGTGGGAAAACAACAGCTATAGTGGGTTATAGCTATAGCCCACTATAGCTGTAGTTTAACATGCGGTTTTTAGAAAATGTACTCAGGATCCACAGGTTAATTTTCCTCTGTGAAATATCTAGAGCTATGATGATATATTGATTAATCCATTGTCAGAAAGTAACCGAGAGCTATTTGCCTTATTGATTGGATGTGTATGTCATTTTTAAGCAAAAAACCTTCTTGTTCCTTGACTTTTAGGGTTCTTGTTTTATGCTATAATTACATGGATAAGTTTAGATTGTTGAAAATGGACAAAACAAGATATTAAATGCGCTAATAAATAAACATCCTAGTTTTGGGATTTTAGTCTGTTGTTAGGTGTTTATGAGTATATATTATTATTATAATATAATATATATAATGCTTAAATAAAGTTTTGTGGTATAATTTCAATGTTATTATTGTGAAACTATGGGTGTTCCCATGATATGATATGATGCTTTAGGTGCTTTTGGTGTAAATGCTACAAATAGGTCATTTTGACCCATTAATGTTTGGTTCTTTGACAACATGGTGATGTTATAATAAGAACCTGCAGGAACCTTAGCTGCACCTGTGTGCCAATTTCAGTTGTTCAGCTCCTGATTGTTTCGAGTTTGCAAACAAACGATTAGAGATTTTTATGTAAGCTAATAAAATGTGTGCAAAGATTCATCTGTTTCCAGATATTTAGGGTTTTTCTTGTTTTATCATAGAATTACATGGACAACTTTGGATTGTTTTGTCCACTGTCTAAATAATGAGATTAAAGAAATGTGGATTTTTGTTCTGCTTTTGTAACAACACAGAACATTAATTTGATATAAATCATGTAATTTGCTATTAAATCACATCAGCTGTAATTTGCATAACATAATTTATTTAGCATTTTGTAGTACATTAATCGTGTCTCTTATTTATGCACATCCAAACATCTGGTGAACCTCTGATTTTGATTTATTTCCATTCCTAACATGTCTTAATAACTACTTATAAGTTGCACCTAACATAAAAAGGAATTTTTATAAAGAAATTGGTTGCTTATCCTTCTTGCAGCCCACATGTCATTAGAGTTGTATGTTTTGCTGTTGTTTAAGTCTAGGATTATTCTGTTTCACTCTGTTTCAGAAGCTCACTTCACACATCTCTTTTTTTTGTGAAAGTGAATGAGGATACAACTTGCTGGTTGAAAACTTTAATCTGAAAAGAGAGCGAGTCGGGGCTCTGGTGTTGCCAGTGAGGTGAAGTGAAGCTAATGTAGAACTATTCATTTCTATCATTCTCATGATTCCCTTGTGTATTTTCATGAGAAGAAGGTGTGCAGGAATTCATTTCAAGCATTTACTGGAAAATTAGATAAACCAATCGAATCAAAATTCAAGGCAGAGGATGGAAGTTTAGAAGGTTGAATGGTACCCTTGTCAGTAAATCACGAGTAGCGTGCAAGGTACGGATATGCTATGAGCCTTTAAATTATCAATGGGAAAGAAGTACCTGGCTGCTCAAGAGAAAAACATGTTTTTACTGAAAGAAATGGAAAAGGAGGTTGTGATTGAAGTAACACTTTTTTGTGTTGCAATAATCAGTGACATTTCTGTGATTTCTCATCTGTCAAAAATGATTCAAGATCTTAGCACACTTTATAGTGAGCAAGTTGCAAAAGAAAACAGAAAGACTCCCAATGAGTCTATACTTACTTTATTTGAGCAACTGCTTTGTGAGGCTCTCGGGTTAGACAGAGGAGCGAATCTTCACAGAATTCCTCTCAGGTCTACAGCCAGCTGCTATTGTCTGTTTTGCTGCTCTGGCACGATGACCCCTATTTTGCTAGACATTTCTGTTGAGATTAGAATCTTTTTAAAGAAGGACATCTTGCACAGGAAGGGCTTTAGGCTTATATCCTTTTCAAGATCAAACAGAGTCAGCCTGATGTTTGGTTATGCCGGCATGGAGGTTTCAGTACTTGAGTTGTGTTGGAGAATTGCTATTTTACCAGGGCTATTTCCCAGATGGACTTTTTGGGGGTTTTTTAGGTTCACTTTAGACTCCTGAATCAGGCTGTATATCATTATAGGTTTCAAAGCAAGTGTCCATTGGGGAGCTACCAGTAAAAGAAAGGAGCTGATTTTATTTAGGATTGACTTTTCTGCTATACTGTTGGACTTTTTGGTCTAAATGGCAACATTTATGATGTGCTATTGGAGTCTTAAAGACAAGAGTGAGTAATATTTTCTACACCAAAACACTTTGGATTAGATCTCTCAGTGTTAGCCTCCTTGGAGAGATTGTGACTTTTAATAAGTAGTTCAAGTGTGACATTATGAAGCATTGACAAACAGAATAAATTTGCCAATTGTAGAGAGAGTGACTATATTCCTTGTCACTCCACGTTGAAAAGACGATGCAGAGGAGTACGGCATGAAGCCTTGGTTGAGGGAGGACACTGGGCCTAAGCTGGTGTGACACCCTTAGCCTTTAATGAACGGCACAACGCTCTGAGTACTGTGAGCTTCCTCTCAGCTTAGAGGGGACTGCTTCTGAACTGGTGCTGAACCAAAACAGACAAGAGAGCATCAGCTCAGGCCTCCACCGGCCTGCTACACATTTAATGCCCCTGTCGTCAGGAATAATCCTCTCTGCCTCACGCCGCTGCCAGCAGCAGCGCAGCGTGGTGCCTACATGCAATATGCCACCGCTCAGGACGGAGCAGGAGAACCAGTAGAAACACTTAGTGGACTCACCGGGCAGCGGGCGTAGCAAGCAGGGAAACAGTGATCACAAACCACAATAAATGAAATTAACTGCGATATCAGATACATTGTCAGTAACACTATAAGATAGGTACAATAATGACAAGCACAATTGGATGCAGTGTGGCCTAATCATTCACTCCTTATCTCCGACTAAAACATAATTTCTGTTAACCCACTCCCTGCCACTGTGGTATCTTGGAACCTGCTGTTTTGATTTTACACAACAATGCCCTTGCTTGAATACAATTACAGAGGGGAAATGAATCATTCTTTATGAATTCATTTGTTCTTTGAGAACTGTAATGATTCTTTTTCAGTGCTTTTTAAAAATATTTTCATTTAAAATATGAAAGGATAGCACAGCGATAGCTCTAAATCTCACAGATGTAATATTGTTATCTTTTCCAGCAAAAGGGTCATTTTAGCTTTTAAAACCCTCCATAATTTCATGCTTGTTTCCCTAGTCTGTTGGAAATAAATACCACAACCACCCAGCTTTGTGGCTTTCTCACTCCAACGTTATGCCCTAAAACGAAATTAATTTCAGGAAGTTTAGTTTGTGTGGGCTGGTGTCAGGTTCATGACTCAAAACAAAAGTTTTGGCTTCACTTGCTGTGCTATGTGCAGGCGTGTCAACTTTTTGCAGTTTTTGCATGCATTTATTGTTCAGTCTTACCACACTCACATCAACAAATGGTCAAAAAAAAATGAATGTTGCTCATGCATTTTTATTAATGTAAGTCCTTTGGGCCACCTTCTTCTCTGACTGTGCCGTGTTCCAGCATGCAGCAGGGTTTCCTCCAGGAAATTGGTTAGCGCAGGTGGTAAGTGCTGTCCCCATCTAATCGCACCCGTAGGTGATACAAGTCCAGCTGGTCAATAAAAACTTTAAGCTAAGCAGCAAAGTGCTGTGCAGATTATTTATTACAAAGGAAATGTATGGTGCTGAGCCAAATCAAACAGCTCTTGAAGCGACTCGTTCTGTTATTAGTGTAGTTACTAGATGACAGCTGAAAACATTGTTTGCTTGATTTCCCTGCATTTTTAATAAGAATGATTTAACGTTTTGTAAGAATAGATCAGTTTCTCCTGACATTAGTGAAGGCACTCTTTATTTTAGATGATATGAGATGCTTGATTTAACAAAAACACTACGGGGAAAAACACCATGTGTCTAACATTATTTTGTAGACATATCAAGCAGACAGACCTCAAGTTATAACTACTGTTTTCAATACTAGCTCAGCCAAACAAATCAGCCAACCCTTTCAGAATATCCCAGCCTCTTTGAACACTGTGTGAATGAAAGCTTTCTGTTATGAAATAGACGTATTTGTATTAGAGTGATCTGGTTAAGAGTTATTTCATTCTTCATTCCTGGTTCTGATACATTTCAACCATTACACAGACCTGACCTCAGCCGTCAGTGTTTTCTATGGCCGCTCACCTAATAGAACACAAGGTTACGCTTGATTAAATGTTTATTTTTATTTGAGCTCCTTGCCATGCAAGGCTTTCTCTGTGGAGAGTAATTAAAATGACTCCCACCAATTGCAAATGTTTACAGAAATGTTCATTAGCTTCTCTGGGGCAATCAGTGAAAATTAAAGGTCATGCTTTTCCATCTATCTGTTTGTTTGTTGTTGCCTTTCTTTTCTTTGATTCTACTTTCTGGGTTAGATCCAATGTTATGTTTTGTTTTTTTTTCCCAGGGAGAGGTACAGAGAGGTAACATGTCAGCGTGTCTAGGTGAGAATCTTTTTAAAGTAAGGTTCAGGTTTTATTTATATCAGCTCGTCATTGAACTACTCAGTTGAGGTTTAGATGGCAAAATGCCTCCGCAGTTTATTCCGGCTGCTCGGGGAGCACATTTATTTAGCCACTGTGCTGCAGTGTGTCAACTTTTCACTTTTCTTTTCAAAGGGTTTTTAATGGGAACACCCAGGATAATTTATGTCTGTGTGTAGCGTGGAATGATCCTATACTTTCATCTGCTGTAGTTTCCACTCAATTACAGTTTACTAAATAATATATTTTGCTGTGCTTTTTTCATCACATTTGGCTTGCGAAAGTAGACGACAGGAAGATAAGGAACTGGTGGAGTTTCTTTGGATGGCTGACTTCATAGTAACTTCCTGTGAGCTTGATAGCTTTACTGATTGCTAGTGTTGTAGCGTACTGTGAAGTGTCAATTGCGAGGCCACGATGTAGTGAGGCTGTTGTAATAGGAACCTACCAGTCAGGTCATCCAGGGGGTCCTGTATGCTACAGGAACCCTTTGCTTTTTCCTCTGGATGTGCACATCAAGGCAGGGGTCCTCAGTATCCTCTGAAGACAGGGGTATCCACTCAAAATTGCATGACCTCTATTGTAGCAGATACAGGTCACTCCACCTCCTGTGGGAAGCCTCTAAATTGAACCCAGCTTGTGTCTTCGATTTCTTTCTATTTCTCTCTTCCTCTGGTTTCCCTCCTTTACTCTTATCTTCTGTCTCTTTCCCTCTTCCCTCATGTGTTCACTGAGCTGCAAAGCTATTCAGGCATAGACAGAAAGATTTCTACCTTTCTCTCCGAATTGCTTGGTCAGGATTTTTCTGTGCAGAACCGTTTTGTAATGGAGTTTAACTTTATTTACTAGATAAAGGAAAACGAGTTCTGCATTTGATGTGCACATCTATGCTTCAATAAACTGATATATTGTTCTATATACAGTAGATGTTCACCTACCTACCTGGCAGCCATGACTGGAATTGCATTGTATTATTATATTCAATACCATGATATTTTCTGTAATCTAAACATTTATTCTTGGAACTTTTTGAGTGTATGTTTTTGTTACTGAATCTGAATAATAAGCATAACTGAATAATACATTTTTCCACCGTGGCCGCAGGGTTATTGAACATGTCTATGCTCATCAGCAGATAAGGAGGTTGCCCATACTGTGAATGATTGGGAAGGTGATTCAGTGGAGTCTAAAAAGTTTTATTTACATAGACTGTAGGCAAGTATCTGTCTTTTCTTTAGAATTTAGAAGCTGTAACCAATTAAAGGAACAATGTTTCATTACATTTCTCAGATATATATTCAGAAAAAAGATATTGTATGAAAACAACATAATTTCCCTGATTTCAAATATCTCCAGCACCAATTAACTGATATGAAATTAACAACAAGCAGCTGCTTGCTATTTAAATTGGGGAGAAATTACAGGGATTTGGCCAAAATGGAAACAAAAAGAAAACCTAGAATCAAGTGGAGCTTGAAGAAAACGCTGCTGCTCACAAAGCGAGTACATCAGAGAAAACAAGTAATGAAAGGGACATTTGGTAACACATTGACAAGAGTAGATAAATAAGATGTATGGAAAGAGACGGCAAACAAAAATTAATGCCAGCTTTACTCTTACCATTGGTACTCTGTGGAATACAAAAAATGTGGTTTAACATCCTTTGAGAAGTGTGTCAGGAGATTGCTGCATACAAGAAGGCCGCTGCTGCTAGTGTACGCTATGAAATTACTGTGTTTTGAATAATGCATAGTGCTTCAGATAAAGTATTGTTCATGACCAGTGCAATATTGTTCAGTGTGTGTACTTGATGCTTTGGGACCACCGCCTGAACAATTAAGTACAATACATGCTGACATTGGAGTCTAAGAAAACAAGAGCAGGTTATAGAGAATAAAGTTTTCTACTTCAGCCTCAGACTATAAGACAATAACAATATGAATAACTGAATAGACCAAACAACTCTTTTTTTTGGACTTTGGCCGCTTTTTCATTCATTCATTTGTTTCATTTTTAGTCCACTCCTCGTACCTAACCATGACAATAAGGTGGCAGTGGTGGTACATTTAAGTAAGATACAACTGAAAACTGTACTTACCCAGACTGGCTGACTGGTTATTCGAGTAAAAGCTTCTCCACGAATTCATGCTCTCATAAAAACTAATGAGAGACATGCATATGTTTTCACATTCATTTCAGAATAATAGATGACTTTCACTCCCCTACTGTCTCTTTTCAAGTCGTATTTTTTTCTGTTCTTACAAGCAACCTGATTAGTCAAACATCTCTTTACACATAGTGCTGCCAGAGCAGAAAGAAGCAGCTTTGCTCCAAAAGAGGCTCTTACTGTGATTAAAGTGGCACCTATAATTCTAGCATGTGTATGTAAACACTGACATCACACATTTAAGTTTGCTGAGATGTGTAAATCTACTCTGTATCACACACACATTGTGCTCACCGTGTGGATTGCTAGATCTACCATATGTTCTAACTGTGCATACTGTAAGTACAAGTGCGGATGATCATTCAAGTAAAGTTTTCTTTATTTAAACTAGGCCACACTTAGAATACTTTCTGTTTTGACACCACACAACCTAGTTTTTCTAGAGCTTTTAACATTTGATGTAAAGTTCTGTGCAAAAGTCTTAAATCATCACTCATTTTTTGTATTTCTTCCAAGAAGCAGCACTTTGTTGTAATTTTTTAAGTAGTCTTGAGCAATCTTTTGAAGTTGTTTTCTTTGGACATTGGCTGCTTTTTCATCCATTCATTTGTTTTCATTTTCAGTCCAGTCCTCAAACCTAACCATTTTCAGAAGAATCCTTTTTTTTTTTTTTTGCCTGTCCCGTTTGGCTCTTTTGCCATCAGAATTATTGTCTAAAGGCGAAGATAGATGCCCAACGGATTTACTTTACCAAATTGACCATCCCAGCCTTGCCGTAATGGTCCATTTGATTCACCTTTTATTGTTTATTTTATTTTCACTTGCTGAATACGGGACAGACTTGACTGGGGGAAAGAAGGGGAGAAAGAAAGAGGGAAAGAAAAAACAGCTGAGAAGAGGGACAAGGGCAAAAAACAAAAACCAACAGAATAAGCAGAGAAAAAAAAAATGCATATATCGATCACCTGGATCACCTGTTGAGAAAGAAAAAAGAAAACAAGCAGAAGAAAACAAGAGTAATAGAATAAACAACATCACAATGATATATGGGAATATGACAGTAAATACTAAATATTAAACATTATTGTGCAGCACGTAAGATCGACAGCACACAGTGTGCTTTGAGGTAGGAGCCAAAAAGGGTGTAGTTTGTAGAAGAATCCTTTTTAAAAAATTAACACTTAACACTGACGTATGAATTATTCAAGCATAAAAATGGCACCATACTAAAGGAATGAGCCAGTGTTGTGTCTACACAGGCAAGCTGAATTTGTTGAATAAAAAAAGGCCCATGCTAGCACAGTTTGGCAGGCATAAAATAGTATTTTTGCCCCAATAAGGTGATTCCCAAAGAGCTATTAGCTGAAAACTTGACATGTCTTGGCATAGTGTATACTGTATTCCTAAAAAACAACTGAGAAAGCTTACCCTTCAGTTGATATATATCATATACTGTTTGCTCGTCAGAAATGGTCTCAGTGGAAGGGTTTCTGTCAAGAAGCCTTTCTTAAGGAAGGGAAACGGGGAGAAAAGGCTGAGGTGTCAAATTACACAAGAACTGGCCTTAAAATCAGTGGTAGAAGGTCATTTCATATTGTTGCCAGGGTGTACTGAAGAGGCTAGGAGAGAGGTCCGGCAGTGAGTGTCTATAGCCGTCTGTAAAACATGGTGGAGGCTCTGTCATGGTTTGTGTCTGTACTTCCAACAGCAGTGTAATCTTGTGAGAATTGATGGAATTGGGAGTGCAGAAAAGTCAGATTTCGAACCATAATACAATACCATCTGATTGGCAACAGCTTAATTTTTCAGCATGACAGTGATCCCAAACACACTCTAAAAACCGTACCAGGGTAGAAAAGCACACAGTGGAATATATCAGTCATGGATTTGCCTCCCCTCAACACTACTACAGCAGTGTGAGATCATCTTGACAGAGAATGGAACAAAAGGCAGTCAACATCCAAAGAAGAGCTTTCAATATTCTTCAAGAAGCCTGGAGAACTATTCCTTAAGACTACTTGAAGAGAATAAAACTTGCCTCACAGAGTTCAGGCTCTGTTAAAGATTAAAGATGGTCCTATCAAGTACTGACTTTCAAGTTAGTTAGAAATGTACAACCACTATTTTTGCCTCACTTACTTCCTTTTATATTTGCATGTTTTAATAAATTTTCACACCTATTTCCCATTTTCCTAGTTCAGACACCTCATTTTATCACAAACTATAGGAGCCAATTGTTAAAATGCAGACTTAACCAGACGTTGTTTTATAACTCAGTCATGTCTTTGATAGAGCATCAATCTACTGAAACATCGTCTGCAAAAACAATTCAAATCAAATATTATTCAAATTAAAGGTAGTTATGCATAATATTATTATTGAACTGAACCAGACTTTGAGTGTGTTTGCAATACAACTCCATAAATTCATGAGCAAGTTCTTTACACGACCTCTTACCATTTCTGCAAAAGTTTTTCAAGGCTTAATTATATAATTAATATAGCTAATTACTAAACTTATCTAGATACTATATTTATTTCAGTTTTATAATATTCTTGGTATTCTATACATCTTTTATTGTGACAACACTGTTTATACATTTTAAGCTCACCAGAATCTCTCTGATGGAGCACATTCGTCCGAACAAACACTAACTCCATGTGGAAATCTCCAGTAAAATTGTGCCTTTGCTGGGCTGAGGTTTAGTTGAGCTCGCATTTGGAAGGCTTGCCCTTTCAGTTATATTTTTGTTGTCCATTTTTAGATGTTCTAAGTTGTTTCGTAACGCTTCATGTAGCGCAGTATTTGTTCGGCTCTATTGCTTGTCCCATTTTATATTTCACCAAGGTTAAACAACAGTGCTGGCCGGCAGAAGCACACCATGTATCTTTTTATTTTTGTTGAGAGAGTGAACGCAGAGAGAGAGGCTACTTCAGCTATTCCTCAGAGGAAAGAGGATCTTTTTTTAGAGTATCAAAGGAGCACATCATTTCCACACAACAAAATGTAACATGTTCAGATGGAACTGAGGTCGGAAGATACTTCATCTGGCACCGGAACGAGGAGGCTGCCCTGACTCAGAGTGTATGTTTCACAGACGTTCTCCAGGAAATCCCTTTGATTGTTCTTTGGACTCAGTAGGAGGCCGGGCGTTTGGGTAATCAGTAGAAGGCCACATGGGTTCTTCCGATTCATGGCATCCTTCCTGCTTACCCTGCTCACTTTTTGGTCCATCTCTTTCTATCTCCGTCTCTCTCTTGCTGTCTCTCTTGTTGTGTGTTGGTCTTTGATCTCTAAAGGTCCTTGAGAATAAGGAGCCAGCAACAACAGCAGGATGGGATTCTCTGTGGGCCGCTTTGGATCCAAGCCCATCATGCCCTTTTCTATCTGATGGACAGCTCCAGGCATGACTATGCCTCTATACCCTACTACAATAGTCCTTCATCTGATTAAACCCTTGCTCGTTGTCAAAGGAGAACTAGAACTAGGGCTATCATTAACTTTGTTTGTAAGCAGCAGGGACGACTTTAAAATGTAAGCATGTATAAATCATTATATGTCTTAATAATTATTATTTTTTGCTTAAACAGAAGGGGGGTTACGCTGATGCTTGCAGTTCTGAAGAAACCTGTTTAATGGCACTAGACATTGTCTATCTAAATTTTTATTTTTAGATCTCCTATTGCATGTGAGGCATTTATAGAATTAACAGACAAGGAATCTGAGCATTTGGCAGGCTGACATGACTGTGAGTAGACAGCTGCTATTTGCTCCTATCTAAAATCTGGCTATTTCATCCAAAGGCCATGTTGACTAACTTTGAAAATGTTTATGAGTCCAGTCTCAGATCTTAAAATGAGAGTGCTGTCAAATCACATCTATCCTATTTTAAATGAATATACTGGACTGAACAACATATTGATATTTTATGGCACAATTCTCTTATACTAAAGTGAAATAACAAATAAACAAATTTAATACAAATAGTCGTCAAGCATGTCTGCAGACCTGAAAATACAATAAATAACTATTTTCTGAGTCTTGGGAGTATAAGGTTCTACTTTATTTTCACTGCTACTGTTGAAATATATCTTACTTTGTATCATTATTCCTACACAGGTCACCCTGACCTTTTGGATTATATATTTGTATTTCAGTGACTCACAATAGTAAAGGTTATTCCCTATAAGTTCATTGTTTTTTCTTATCAAAGCTGCCCATTCAGGCACCTTGTAGAATCCTGGTCCAGTAGGATTCAGACGTTTTTCGTTGGAAGTCCTTGAGCCCTTTTGTTCATCTGGGCAGTATGTGAAGTCCCTTTTCTCTTTGAGATGTTTACACATCAATAAAACTGTCTGAATTTGAAAAATAAAGCTGACAAGGACATAATGATCTGTCCCACAGGTCCCAGATCCAGGACTGAGCAAGTTCTCAGAAACCTTTTTAGCACAAATAAAGTTGCAGAATAAGGAAACTCTCAGTGGGTTTTTGTGATAGATCATTTATTCTCTTTTTTTTCCAATGGTCCATTTTGTAAAGTCATACGTAGGACACAAGTGAAAGAATCAACTTTGTGCGCTTGGTCTGTGTGTGTGTGTGTGTGTGTGTGCATGTGCGTGTGCGTGTGTGTGTGTGTGTGTGTGTGTGTATATATATACATATAAAGCAGTTTTCCAGTGAAGAATGAATTATACTAAACTTTGAGGAAAGTGTACACTGAAGTGATGAGTGACAGCAAAGTGAGGTGTTTATTTTATTATCTTTCTTTTGATTGAATTCAGTTCTCCTGCATTGTTCTATATTCTGTGAATGAGCTGTATTTGAAAAATATATCTGTCAGAGAAAGCTTATGGATTTGCAGCAGAGGAGTTGATTGTGAGCTTCTCTGTCACAGGCTCTGTGGTGAAACGTTGCAGTATATGGTTTCTGCTGCTACTGGTGCTACAAAGAGCGGAAGGGGAACAACTTTAAACTGATCAGATACACCTTCCATTTAATGTAAAAGTCTTAATTAAAAAACTGTATAAATAATGATTTTTACCTAAAATATTTCCAGTGCTGTACTTGAAGCTACGCAGCATATTTAATCCCTCATATGTCAGAACTTGTAAAGCACTGAACCTGAAACTTACTTGAATGAATGTACCTTACAGATAGCCAATGTGGCTAACACAGCACTCTTATTCTTGCTTAGCTGTGGCTTTTACGTCACTACGAAGTGACAGAAGTGGGAGCTGTCTTTTTCATCTTTTCATTTTACAACACTGAATGTCTTGGCTTAATATTTAGATATCGAGGTCAGACGAGTTGTAGCTTTTTTATGATGATGTATACAGGGTCGTTGTTTGACTCTACCATGCTGGTTAGTGTTGATTGTTTTGGTGAAAGACAGCAGCGTTTGCTTTCCAGCTTGAGCCTAAAAGGTTGAGGTGTCAACACAGTGTATAGCTAGAGTCCATAATAACCTGTCCCCCTCCCCTACCCTTGCTTCCACTCCCCTAGCCTGTCCTTTAGCAGAACCTTGAGGCACCATTGAAATTCTGCACTGCCTTTTGAAATCTCTGTTGATGAGGCAACATAGACCCACAGTGGCTCTACTGTTCTCCCACTGCAGGGTATTTTTCAAAGTCATGTTTATATACTATAACTAGAAAGGAGAGAAAGTGCTTTGATGGTATGTAACAATGAAAATGCTTAGAAATCTCCCCTGGACTGGAGGCATGGACGCTTCCGTTGGGCTGTGCTTCCCGTATGACATGTGCACTTTCTCAATAGGGCATGCTGGCAACTGTATTTCATGCAGTGACTCTTGGGTCATATTATGTGTATCCAATTGTGCGTGGCACACTGAAAAAATGTTAATTGCAAATTCAGAATGCTACAGTGAGCTAATATATGTCTGAGCAGTCCTGTCTTGTACGTACTATATAATTATATGTAATGGCAGAATGATGTAGCTTCTCAGTCTTGGAGGAATTCCATTGTCTGAGTTTTGAAAAACATATATTTTACTTTATTTTATTTACTAGCAGTATTTTTGTGAGATGTATTTTTCCCACAAAGTGATTTTCTTGAATCTGGGAGAGAATTTTTTTTTCTCTTCTGTTTGACTGAGGAGTGATTTATGTTTATATTTGTTTTCTTGTGAAATTTCAAGTGCTTTATACACATCTCAGATTCTGTCAGATGAAAAAGGAATCTTCAAATGCAAATCTGATTGTGTTTTAACTCTGCACTTTGCTGCTTTGCAGCTTATCTTTGAGAGATGATTGTACTTTACTATAAAGTCAGCTGCACACACATCTTCATTAAATGCTTGTTGATAAACCATGAATTCCTTCAACCACTGTTTTTTCACATTTATTCTTCTATGCCCGCAAAGTACAGCAAAAACACCCAAAACTAATCCTGAGTATTTATCAACCAAAAACAGTGTTATCACATGACTCTGATGTCTGATGGTGTCTGTGTCTCTGGCGACCTTTAAAAAGACAATCTACTGTATTGAGTTTCCAAGTATCGTGTATAGTATGTGTAATTGATCATTAGAGGATGAGATATGTTCCAGTAAGACATCCCACAATGTGTTTGTGTGTGGGTTTGTGCGCATCCATCTGTGTGTGTTAAACTGTGCCTCTATTGCCATTCATGTAGTGTTGGGGTTAGGTCAATATTATATTAGCACCGCCATTGCATTTTCCACAGCCCCATGAATAATGTAAAAGTTAGATATCCCTTCATACAAATACAGCCCATTATCGTTCTGTATCCTTGGTAGACGTAAGACGTTTCATAGTTTCTTCCTACAGATTTGATTAACCTTATTGCATGGCATCAGCATATGGTGGCCTAAAGTTGAGATAGACCCCTTTCAGTGGAGAAAGAGACCTTACTGTGACCTTGTTGGAAACAATCAATGGCCTTTATCTCCCCCAATGCATAATAAATCCTACCAAAGGGATGGTCCACACATCCCTGTAATGTATTGACCTACACCACCAACATTTATCAACCGGACTTGCTGGCTAAATAATTTAGCTTTTGAGCTTAGACTGTACTTAGTGGCGCCTAGAACAAGTTTGGCCTGCCAAGTTAGATTGATGTTTTCCACATAAAGTAAATAAATGGAGGAATGGAACTTTATTAATCCTATCAAGCAGAGAAACTGCAGTCCAACTTTTCATATCTTCTTGCTACACTGAAAATACAAAAATAGCATTCACAGGCAGGACCTGTTTTATTGAAAAGTTCAAACTGCAAGGTCAGCACCTGGGCATGTTTGTGATTCCACTAGCTCACCTCACGGACACTACCGCTAATAAAACACCTACGCAGTTAGTGTTTGGAAAAGTCAAACTACTTTGTGCCCAGAATGTAACCTTTCATCTTCTTCTGATTAGCCATTTTATCTCAAACTTCTTTCCTTTGAAAAACACAATATATTCCAGTCTACTCGAAGACAAACGAAACCTGACCCATGGCAGTATGTCTTTTATTAATTTTCTACACTGTACAATAATGTCGTGTTTACACAGTTTTTAACTGTCACATCAGGCCCTCAGGTCATACATCCTTGAATCAACATAACAGCTTAGCAGAGTAAACCTGCTTTCTTTTAGAGCATAAACTACAGCTCAAGGCAGGAAAACACCCCAAATCTAGATTTTTTTCTTGAATACACCCTCATGTTCTCTTTTAGTGCTTGGCAATTTTTAGAAATATTGAATATTTTTTGTTAAAATTAGTAAAGCTGGTGATGCAGGCATTTATTTGTCAAATCTTTCTGAATTATCATTAGACGTACAAGGGCATTGCGTTCTTAAAAAAACAATAAAACAAAGCTTTGAATTCTGAGTCGTTAGAGGAGAACAGAAATTCATATTCATATTTTTCGGTGTTATTTCTTTGCTTCTTTTCCCAAAATCCCCACTTTTCTGCTTTGCTCATGCTCCACTCCCTCCCCTTGAATATTTGCACTCTGTATTAATAAGAAATTGATGTTGCCGATGACTTTTAGTAAAGCAACCCCAGACTACCATACTCAGCATGAATACTAAACAAGAGAAAGGGACATGTTGAACCTTGATCCAAAACCTGCCTTTAACCAAATCATATTTCCCAAGATGAAAGAGGGAATTGTTCTGATAGGCTGATCAAAGCAGTGAATTTCAGTGTACTATAAAGGAACACCTGGAAACCTAATGAAGAATTCTGTTAGAGTAGTGAGGGCACTAGGCAATACATAATGCATTTGTACATAATGTTTATGTAAACATCTGCTTGGGGGTGTTCTTAACTTATTTATTTGATTTATTTCATTTGCCCTGCTGAAGATGTGCCGATCCTAATGGCCAAGTCCAGAGACACGAAGACTTATTTCAACCAGTGCTTGGTAGAGTAAGCGTACCGCACTGGTTTGGATGTGGCTGTATTAGTGATGGTTGAGGGTGTTCAGGTGGACCCAGATTTCTTTCCATCCTCCTCTTTTTGAGATTGTTGGATTATTAAATATAGAATAGAAAAAAAACAACTCTTTTTTTTAAAATATCTGTTTAAATGTTGCTGGAAACACGAAGAGGAGAAACAGTCAAATGGTCAATGGTCACACTGAGATAGAGTAATTAGATACTGGGGCTTTGTGGGGAATGTTTTGCTGTCATTGTTTGGGTATCCATGTTCCCTTAGAGGGAAGGGTCTCTGCAAATCAATACAAAGTACTTCCAGCATGTTTATCCTATAATGAAAACTTTCTTTTCTGATGGGAGCGGTCTCTTCCAGGATAACAGTGTGTGTTGTAGCCATGGACATTGTTAAACCAATTTGAGCACCTATGGGAGATTTCTGCTCAACAAAATCTTAAAGAAGTTAATCAAATATCAATTAAATTAAATACTAGAATCAAAGACAAAAGAGAAGATCTAATGGTACATGGTGCTCACTTTATGTTGGTGTTTATCAAGGTTTAAAAGAATAAAATATTTGAATTTGAGTATTTGATTTTTGTCATACAGTGATGCGAGCAATACTGTTAGGAAAACATAATTTTCACAGGACTCTTTTCTGGAAATTCATACCAAAGTCAGACAATACAACGTTCAGAGACGCAGTGAACTGCATCTCAGACTCTACAGCCCTCAGTGGGCATGTTAAATGTTAAAGTTCATGAAAGTACAATTAGAAAAGGACTGAAAAAAGTGCGGCTTGTTTGGAAGGATTGCAAGAAGAGAAAAGAACTGGGCAGTGTGGCTTAGCTTGCAAAGCTGCATCTAAAAAACATAAAAATTCTAGAACAACGTCCTTAAGACAGACAGGACCAAAATAGAGATGTTTGGTCAGCACTCCGTTTGGTGAAAATGCAAAAACACCTCATACCAACTGTCACGGTGGTGGAGAGGTGATGATTTGAGTTTGCTTTGCAACCACTGGACCAGGGCACAAGAAAATTATCCCAAGCACCCCAGCAAATGTGCAACATAATGACTGAAAAAGAAAAGAATCAAGGGGTTTCAATGGCCCTGTCAAAGCTCAGAACTCATGCTGTGATTGGCATGCTGCGTGGGACCTTAAGAGAGCTGTGCATAAACAAATACCCACAAACCTCAATGAACTGAAACGGGGTTATAAAGAATAGATGGCCAAAATTCTGCTGCAATGATGTGAGAGACTGATAAAGTCAAACAGAAACAGTTACTTCAAGTTATTGCTGCTAAAAGTAATTCTACAATCTATTGAATCATGGGGTGTACTTAGTGTTTCACAGCATTGCACGGAGTCCTGTGAAAACTTTCCTTTTCACATGACTGTACATTTGATCTGTATGCTAGTTTAAAGACACACACAACCACTTAGAAAAGTCCAACTCCATTGTAATGTGTGGGCAATTCATACAGTTGTACATTCATTTATGAAATATCTTTATTTAAAATGAAAGGAGGCCCAAACAAAATATATGCATATACATAGTAATTTACGCACTACTTCTTTCAGTGTTTCTCAAGATTGCATCACTATGTATAAGCCAATAATTCCAGCTATGCTGATGTAAGCTTTAGATATGACACTGTGGCGAAAGCTAATGTCTGTATTAGATTGAGAAGAAAACAAAACAAAACAAAAAACAGTGACATTTTCAGACAGATTGTCTTGGTGGTGTGCAATAAGGCATCAAAGAAGGAATGTATATTGTCACTGCATAATGAACTGCATTGGGCTTCTTCTTCCAAACCTGTTAGCTCGACATGCTATCTTCTGCCAGTGTGCTGACATGATGGCTTTTCCAGTGAGTGAGCAGGACTGCCAATAGTGTCTGGGCTGGAATGGGCTCATGGTGTAGAAACGAGAGTGAGGCTCTGTGCTGCTCTATAAATACCCCTGTCAGACTAATATCAAATCAGCCCCGCTCACAAAAGGGCTGGCGTGAGTGTTCGGGGTGTTTTTCAAACACGTCTTCAGAGGTCCGGAGGGTCTTGAAAGGTCAGTGTCACGCTCAATAGCACATTCGTATGAGTAGGTTTGTGCAATGATGTTCATTGTGATGGGTGTCGGAGATAAAAAAAAAAAAAAAAAAAAAAAAAAATTGTCATTAGAATTAATTATCCATGGGGTTATGGGACAAAGCTGTGAAACTGCGGCTCCCAACCGCTTGTGTCGTTGCCAGATGAACGACTGATTTAGACGTTCACCGTACATGTGCTCTTAACATACACTGCTTTCCAAACACTGCCAAAAATGTCCTATTTGATGCCCAACACGTCCACAAATTCTAATTCGATTTAGAGCACACGCAGCCTGCTCTTTTTTGTTATTTTACTTGAATTATAGCTTTAAGCCAAGCTGCTCATTTTTCAGTCTTGCAAATTAAATGACAAAATGTCTTCTTTGTCTGTACCCTCCAGAATGCCACTTTTCTCTACTGATGCCACTATTGACAGGGCATTGCATGTGTGTCTTACACAACTGTTACGAAGCACAAATCAGAATTGATCTTTCTTTTTTTATTATTGTGGTTAAGGTTTGGTTAGATTTCAGCATAAAAGTGACTTGGCTAGTTTTAGGAAAAGATTATGGCTTGGGTTAATATAAATAATGTATAAAGAAACCACCACTACTGACATTTTGTTGTCCCACACACACTCACTCAGCCTTCTCTCTCTTTGGGCTTTGTGGTATTTTAACACACCACATTACTTTCTTCTTTGCTCCTAATGGACCAGAATCCTAATTCAGCTTGTTGCCAGATTTTAATCATGTGTCATTTGTGGTGTACGGTGGCTCCACAGTGTTGGTGTTTACATATTGACTTAACAAGCAAAAATTCCCTGGTTTGATTCCAGAAGGAGACACTGCTTTAGTGACCCCTTGTGAATAAGGGAGCAGCTGAAAGTAGCTGCTTCTTCTCCTTCTCCTTTTCATTTTCATGGTACATATGGGGAACTATCCTCAGCACTGCTCTTAATCAGTCCTGTTTGTTAGCCTCATTACGTTCTGATTTGTTTCTAAGTTGTTTTCCAAAAAATGGGTCTCTCGTGGCTCTAGTGTTGGGGAACCCCTGATTTAAAAGGCAAACACACCTGCCTGACGCCACTGCCACAGCTGCTGGTGCCAGTGATGAAGAAGTTTCCAGGGAACGGATGATAATCCTGACACTACATCCTCCTAAGTCAGTGAGGCATGCAGTATAGATATGGATGTGTCGCTGGCAGATTGGGAGGTAGATTTCCCATCTACACCTCCTGTGGTGGCTGGTGCCTCTGGGGAGCTGCTATGTAAATAATGAATGCCTGTGGGTGTGAAACATGCACAGATAACCTTCAAGACAGGCGCGGATCAGTGCCTTCACATTAGCTGATAGGATTAAGGTTAAAATCTACAGAAACCTCTCCATAAGAAAACACAAATCTAGCTCACCAAATAGCAGGTTACATCAGTATGTTGTGTTCAGTGATAAGGAAAGGTGGAGGTAATCATGGGGGACTGGTAATAGTTCAGCAATCTGATGATGGAAATGACAGAGCGCCACAAGTCTGCCTCTCTCCACCTAAAAAAGATTTAGCAGTCTGACAAGTTCTAGAATATTTTTGAGTTAAATTCAAGCTCAACTTGTTTAACAAAATGCAAAATTCATGAGTCGATGGTTGACAAGTCACTAGTGTATTTACACTAGTGCTGAACTTCTCATATAAAATAAATACACAAACTTTAAGTCGACATGCAATGCACTTCCTTTGTCTTGTCATAAGTTACCGGTCCCAGTGTTCAAATAGATGCTCTGTTAAGAGATGAACATATGTTCCATAAGAAAGGAAAATACTAAAGGAACAAAACCATTCCCTCTGTTGTCCCATCTGTCTGCAGAAGGACATTGTGCACCCAACAGCGGCCTGTTAACTTCTCTTTCTCACAAGTCAGCTCTTGCTGAGCAGCCAAAGATGTCCCACAATTCCCCCATCTCCATGCTCCCAAATTGCTTCAGGTATAGTGACAATTAGAGGCTTGAGGGACAAACCCTTTAACAATGTCTGGTGCGTATTCCTGAGAAGAAAACCCACAATGGATGACCCTCAAGTCCAAATGAGGAAGCCTTGTTTGGCAGTGATGCACACGTATTACTAAAACTAATTTTGTTAGCTGGGGATGGTGAATTTGAACATGTGTCCTTGTTTCTTATTATTTTGCTGTGTGGAAGAACTCATTAAACCAGAGTAATTAGCATCCACAGCTGTAACACAATGACGCCTATTTATCAAAGATATTGGTACCTGTGTGCTTCATAATGTGTTTTTGTTGGTCTGTCTGTACTTTCCGTCTGTCCCTCTGTTTATTTGACCATCAGTACAACTCTACTTTTAACAACACAACATATTTTCTTGCATGTTCAGCTGGCATTGCCTGAAGGTCAAGGATGGATGATGTCCATCTGTCTTTGATTCTTTCCCCCTCCAGTGAAACGTTTATGGTCATAGTTGGAATGAGGAAATAGAGGGTGAGTGAAAGAAAGACTGCAGCAGCGGTGAAGGGTTTGGGCATCATTGTTAAGCTGTGCTCCAGGCTGGTCTTGAAGGACGGTTAAACCTGAAGTCCAAACCCAGCATGGAGAGAGGCTTGGAAGCTAATCCCTCATCCTCAGGCAGGTGTATCACAAAGGCTAAACATATACATAGAAAGACCGACCAGGGGAGAAGTTTGGGATAATTGAAGTCCGCTAAGAAATGAGCATTTGGACCCTAAGGGGGAGTCAGCTCTGCTTTGTGGTATTACTTCTTAATGTTATCAAGGTAAAAGAGATGGGGGATTCATTCCCAACCTTTTTAACATTGTTTATTGCTACCCTATTTGGGAATTTAAGGGCATATTGGGGTGGGAGTCCTTACAGCACTAGTGGGTGAACTGTATTTCCTCCATGTTTACATTTTTCTAAAGCTGCTTCAGGCAGAAACGTGGCTACTGGTACGACTTGTTTGCCATCAGTTGCAGTAAAACTGAATCTTAAGATGAAAGGAAAAGTTTCCACGAATCCAATGTGTTCTGATAAAAAGACACGTTAACAATTCGAGCCTTCACTGACCCAAAGAGAGGGAGGATGGGTGATTATTTCTGTTACACGAGCCCTAATCATTCATGACACTACCTTGTCTCTACAAGGTGTCTTTGTCTTTGACTGTCCTGATTCCCCTCAGCAGCAAAACAGCCAAAGTCAAATTGAATCCAGAAAGGAGGATTTTAAACGGAAAGATAAGGGGGCAGATATGCCTTAATCATCATTTGCTCTTGATTAGAAAATCAATGGCCTTTGATGCCAGAGTGCATGTCTGCCTTTGGAGTTAAGAGTGTGACAATGACAATGTGGACTGGAAAATTGGCCTTTTAAACAGCTACTATCTCTTTGTTGTTTGGAGCCCCATTCTTTAATGCAGTGAAAAGTCTCCTCTATCACATAATGTCTGCCTGTCAAAGAAATTACTTTTTCTTTCGCTCCTGTGTGAAACTTTGTTAAGAAATCCTTTCGAAGCTTAGAAAGCACAGGGAATTTCTTAGTTTGTAGAGCTGACTTTCACAGTATTTCCTTGATTTATGTAACAGATGAGAAATAAAGTTGTCACTCAATTCTCTGTGGCAGTTTTCAGATATGCCAAAGAGAGAAAATCTTTGATGCCTTCCCGGTTTACCTGTCAGAAAGGTTTAAAGGCACTGTGTCCCAAGTTATAGTATTGCTAGGCGGTTGCAGTCAAAAAGTCTTTGCACCTATGAACTGCATAACGGTTTTTGCTCTGTGTTGATATAAAACAGAAATATACAGTACCTAAAGCATTAACTTACTATTGCTGTATTTTTCAATACGCCTTCTGGCATTTAAAGTGGTGAATCTTTGCCTTCGTACCTTCATAGCACCTCGAAAATGAATATTTGTAACTCTAAAACAGCTGGTAAAGAAGTTGAGCAAACCGTCTATCCCATGAATAGAATATTATCTGTATCGTATCTCAGCCTACAGTGAATTTTATGTATATTTCATGCCTTATGTAACTACAACAGTCGTGTTTTCACCTCTTATTAATATGCTGTGAAGGATTTTTTTTAAACTCCTCTTACCAGGTATCTTTCATTCCCTTGTCCTCTCTAGTCTTTGCCTTTGTGCCATGCTGTTGTACTTGCTGTGTTTTTACCAGCTCTGCATATCGATCCTGCTTTATCGCCAGCCGCTCCCTTTGCAATAAGCCTGCAGGAATATGGATGAGGTCTGGTTGGCAGGGGATGCACAGCTGATTAATATGCTCTGCGTGAGGATATGATGAAAATTCACATTTATATGTCTATATGAACACTGTGATGTCTGTGCAAGGAAGGTCTGTGGTGGTGTACGAGGTATGTTAGAGCTTTGCTTCAATCCCAATTCCTACATGTGGATGCTTAGGAAAAACCCCTTGCCATCATATTTAGCTTTTTAATGTACAGGGCTAATATTGTGAGTGGGCTTTATTTTTTATTACCAAAACCATGGCTGTCAAATGGCTGCTGGCATTGGTGGCTAAACAAAACACCTTATGAAAACAAAAGTAACCTGTGAGTGAATATGAGGTTAAAGAAAGTGCAAAAACAAAACTCTCTCTTATGATTTACGCCACAACCATCCGTGCTGCTTCCTAATGACTTTGTTGCACTTTCACATCTTCGCTCGTGGCACCCTGAAGTAGCCGGTGTGTCACAACCAGCAGTTTTTACATAAAGTGTCAACGATATGACGATATGAGTATGGGTATTTCTGAGAAATCTCGAAATGCTAGATGCATTATCTTATAGTTTGCCCCTGACGATCATGTACACCGTGCACTAGTGTACACAATATATTGATTGCAGTTCAAACAGAGAGCTGACAGCTTCTAATCGGTGTAAAGGTATTAGCCTTTGCTATCTGTAAATGGAAATGTCAGTATTCAGCCCCTGATCCGTTCTTCCCAGACCTAAGGTAATCTCTGGAAGATGTACAAACCAAGATGCATGACAGTAGTTTACTAAAAAGTAAACTGCTGTCAATTTAAAATGTGGATGCCATACCATTTAGACTTGAAAGGCCTAAAAATAAAGTGAGAATTGTTAATAAATAAATAATGAACTAATAAATATATTAATAAGATACACTGCAAAAACTTCCCAATTGAATCCCAAATCTGATGTTCTAAGAGTTGCAGTTAAGCTTTGTTTAAGCAAATTTGCAGAGTTTAGTTAGTTGTTGTTTTTTCTTTTTCAATTTGACGTCAGTTTAACAGCCTGTGTTTATTGTAATGAGTACCTTAGTCAGTTGAAGGTATGTGTCACTGTGGGAGAGTGCAGTAAAGGTGTTTGGTAAAATTAAAAGTCATTAACTATTTGTAAGCAAAGCTAGAACAGCAATTACTTAATCTCTAACAGTTTGAAGCATTTATAGGTGTATTCTCGATTTTTATGCTGCAATACTGACTTCTGCTATCTTACTAAGTATTGCAATCTTGGGGAGATAAACAGAGTAAAGTTTAAAATGTAAAATTCCCTCTTTCTTTGTTGTTGGCAATACTTCATGAATATTATTGAGGGAGGCATGTTGCCATCTGCATCCTCTCCAGGCCATAATTGGGTGTAAGGTGCAGCACTGTGACAACGCTGCAAAGGGAATTGATCATTCACCATGCAGTTAAGAAAATAAGACAATCTACCTGTAACTGGGATAAAAGTAAATTGGAGTTTAGTAAGCAAAAATGCCCAATATTTTCTTGCGCTATTTTTTTAACGTATAGATGGATTTTCTGCATGTGATATCAACAAGAGCAAAAATTTAAGATGTCACCTTGAAATTTTGAGTTGTACTCTTTACCCTGATTTGCTTAATTTTATACACCCATTTCCTTGTAATAACAATTTCAAGCTAAAAAGAAAGAATCTCAAGCCAAACAGTAATGTGCTCTCATCATAGCTGTATTTAAAAATAAAAAATAAAAAAAAAGATAGGCGGGAGAACATGGATAAAGCTGATATTTGTCAGAGCAGTGCAGGTAACTGCTTTTGCAGTTTTGCCCTTGACTTGCTTCAGTTGGTTTTGCACTGAATAAAAGCCTCATTTTAAGAGAATTACGTAGCCATAACAACCATCTCAGGTACAGTGTATTGTGTCAGGCACAGTTGTTGAAAGTGAAGTAGAGGCTTATTCTCCCTGGGGAATGGCCGCATCAATCCAGACAGTAGTGATATGTCTTTCATTTTTACCTTTAATAGGCCTGTTTCCTGTTATGCCTTCCTGATCAGATTAGTGATTGAACACATAAGAAGAGTGGATCACCTCCAAGTAAGCCACTCAAGTACCTCCAGTGATGAAAGTTACCTTAAAGCCTGCTCTACCGTAAAAGAACAGGTTTTAACAGAATGTGACTTTTACAGAAGTGACTTTATTTGACACTTTGATTTTTAATGTTTTAATTTTGGGCTTTATTCCCTTGTTTTAGTCATTGTATTCCCTGAGTCCAAAAAGTTTTAGAGTAAACATGTTAACATATTAAGCATGCATTGGTTATACTTAATATGCATATATATATTCTTTATTTGTGATAAAGTTATTCATGTAGATACATTTTTTTTCTTTAGTCTATCTTCATTTACTTTTTGTTTTTCGAGAGGATACGTTGTAGCTCTCTACTCTTATCCATCCAGCACTCTGTGCTCACAGCATGGCTATGTGTTCCACTGAAGCAACCCTGCTGTGTGACGGTAATGATTGCAGGTGTGTATGGAAACCACTTGTTAGCTTAACAAGATGCAAGTTACAGACAAACAAACATTATGTTTTTATTCTGAGTGAGGAGTCTGTCACACCCTCCCAGAGTGTGATTGATCAAATCCCACCTGCACTGACGTTTCACCTCAGTGACACGTTGCCATTCAGACGTTGCCTCGTACACATACGTAAATTCCATATGGGCCAGTGTTTGTTTGTTTTTTTGATATCTGATTTCGGGTTTGACTTTTTCCAATTTATGGTGCATATTGCATTATTCAGTGTAAAATATTTTCCTTGAAATGGCTAGGAAACACAAATATTAGGTATATACAGTGCTCACAGAATTTAGCACTGGCCCCCTGGTAGATAGATAGATAGCTAGGTTGCACTTTAACTGGGTTGTGTTTAAACAAGAATTCCTGCATTAAGGCCACCATCTCGGATTCCGCAGCTGAATATAAATAGCGGATGCATTATGTGCTCTGTGTGTTTCTGAGCCCTTCTTGGCACTACTGTTTAATATGAGTACTTCTGTGACCAGAGATAAGGCCGTTATGGCCATGACAAGGCCTTGTCTTGCTCTGCCATGATGCTTCTATTGCTCCTAGTGGCGGTTTGCTCCCAGGGCCAAAAACAATATGCTGTAAATTGAGCTACAGACTCTTCAGGTTGATGTGCTGCCTGCAAACGTGATGTGATTGGGTATCGATTCACACCACAACGCTAAAATTGCCTGCCTCATGGCCCCAGACACCAATAGTGACAGCTTCAGTACAGGACAGGAAGAATGCCATGGCATGGGTCTGTGTCTGGGCGAAGATACCTTCTCTCTGCTCTCTGATCCACGCCCTCTTCTCCTCCCTCAAGAGGAAAGGATTAGAGATTAAAAGGACAGAGCTCCCCTACTGTGTTGCATGAACATATCACAGCTAGATATACGGCAATTTAACATGCCTCAGAAGCAATTTTTGTTGGCATTTTGCAATCCCTTTATATAAAAGAAAAAAAACATGTAAACATCTTCCTTTCATTAAAATGCCAGTGATATTTGCACATGAGCAGTTTTTTAATCTGTTCAAGTTTTAACATTTGCAACGCTGAACAAAGATGGGGTAGTTTTCTGCTGGCTTTTCATTCCAAAGTAGTGACACAGCACTGTCAATCTGCATTCAGCATGATTAAAACATGCCTCGGATCCTGTTGGAAGATGAATAATGCAAGAGAAATTGCTTGTGTAATGAATAAATGGCAAATAATCCTACTACAATTAACTCTTCTACATACAGTATGCAAACCAGTCATGCTCCATCTACTAGGACAAGGTGTCCAGCTAAGGAAAATCCACAGTAGCCTTGTACACTTGAATAAATATTGTTGAAGGGTTAGATGAGTTGAACATGTCTATGCTGTCAGCTTTAATGGAGGCATTGTAGTTTCAGCTTTTTGAGGTACTGACAGATGAAATATTTACAAAACAATAATTAAATGTTGAATTGGAAACTAGAGTCCAGATATTTGAATTATTTGAATGCAATTTTTGGTAGCTGTTTTCACTGCAGTTCACTAAACAGTTATCCAGCAGTTATCATAATGTACTTACAGAAGAGACATTATAGGTGGGTGGCGTGCATCCCCTTATAATAACATTTCTGAACTAAACCTTGGCAATCACTGGGATCTTTTTTCATGGACTGTTTCTCCTTAGTTGGCAGTTAGCATTAAGAGATTCCTGTGGTAGATTTCTTAAATCACAGTGATACTCATTTTGTTTATATCTTTGCATGTATTATAATGAAATCTGATATCACCTACAAACTGTCAAAGCAAGAAAATGCTTAAGGATGAAACCCTGTGAAAAAGCTGCAGAGGACACAACAGCTTCAACCAGCTGCAAGCTGTTTAGATAGACTCACTTATGATAATATCTACACTGAACACAGTCATTAAACTCCTGGATTGAATTGGAATTGCTTCTTTTCCAAATGAGACTTTATCTCAGCGGAGTTAAAAAAAAAATGCTGAAAATCCAGTATTTTGTGTCATCCTTTGCACAAACACTAAATATTACAAATTTAAAAAATGAGAAGAGTATCACTTTAATTATTTAAGATATTGAATTTGTAAACATATTGCACTGTAAATGTTTTTAAATTTCAGTTGTGCAATGCAAAACACTGAGTCTCTCCACCTACACCCTACTCCTTTGGTATAGTAGGTGTTGATGTCAAAAGCTGAGGCAGTTTTCTTTACACACAGCAGAACAAAGCGTGATTTAGGGAAGTGGGAGGGCAGCTGTGGTTGATATATGTGTGTTTGGCTTCATAGGTGAGAAGGATGATGAATGGATGAAGTCCACAGCCACCATAATGGTACCCTTGTGTACCATGGCAGAGGGAAAAGAGGAAGGGTGTACTTGAGAGAATAAAAGTCAGCCTCTTTCAATCAGGACTACCTAAAAGTAAAATTCTTGACAATATATCCTTGTTGTGCTTTCATGATAAGCCTTATGCTTGGGGATGGGGGAGTAGGAGTATGAGAACTTAGGGGTGGGGGTGGGGGGGGCATCAAATAAGGTGTAAGTAAGGGATTTTTCTATTGAAGAACTGAAGGAATAAAAATCTGTTTACCTGGCCACAGCTGCCTTAAATAAAGTAGGCTGCCTTGGGTGAAAGTCACTAAGGAGTTTGGTTATATTCCACAACAAGATACTGTTAATGGAGGAGCCTTTGAAACACAGAAACATGGGTATTCAAAAATGTTATTATCTCGCACATGTTTTCACCAGTGACATGCACACAGTACTCTATGGGTATACTGTCTTCCTACAGCCATTTTCATATTAAAAAAGAAACATTATCCTGTGGTTGAGTATGACAGAATATACGTATGTGAGTGTATCGTGGCATTTGTGTGTGTGTGTGTGTGTATGTTTTCCAGCCTCTTTGTCTGTCTGTGTGTTTGCAGTTGTCCTGTCAGGTCATTTGTTGCTGGAGCTATTAATTCCCCCCAGTCCTCTGCCCCTGTTGTGCACTCATTTGCTGATATACTTGGTCTGTCATTAGTCTATATGCCTACTCTGCATGTTGGAGAGAAATATTGACATTGTCAAAGCACCGCTCATTGCTTCTGAACATAAGCCGTGCTTTTACATATCAGGTGTCAAACATAAAGGGTAAATTCATCAACACATTCACTTCAGTGATGTGGCAATTGTACTCCCCTTGGACACTGATTGGGAGAAGAGGCACTTAGAGGGAGAGAACGGAATGAGCAGCAAGAGACTGGAGCTGACCCAGCCATTTTGATGCATATGTTGCACAGAAATATTGACCAGCTCTTTAGTCTGTGACTCCCTCAGGACTAGGTAATTGTCTGTCTGTGTTTCTATTGTTTAAACTAACTGCATTTTGGCAGTCTTCCTCCTCAAATCAAGATGGAAACCTTTGCAGAACAATGATGTAAGACAATGTGCACGCACTGATCATTGGAGGGAGCTTCAAAAATAATTGTATTTTGTTGTCATACAATCTAAAAAACCTATACTATAGTGCTATTAAATATCAAATTTATCTTAACATCCTGCAACCTAAACAAACCTAAACATTTTATTGCTTTCAGATGTTTTTAGAAATAGAACGTTTTTGGATTCCTCATAAGAAAAAAGTAAAATTGAAGCAGATGCTGAATAAATTTTTATAATCATCATGATACATTGTTCCCCCCGTGATGTATTATCACAAAATATTGTGTATTATCACAAGCAATTAGTTTTAAATGAGATATTCTTTGTTTTCTTGCTAAATATGATTCTGTCTTCATCAGCCTTTTATTGTTCTTTATAGGAAGAAAACATCTCTCTCTATTTATTTCTGTAAGACTATACATTGTGTGACATGTAAACAATTGTTCTGCTAATGATGCAGTGTTAATGTTAATTATTGACTATTTTATTTATATAAATAGCACGCTGACAACATCCTAAACCAAGCAAAGATCACCAAGCGAGTGGATGAACGTTTACATATAGACATTGGAAAAACAGTTAACAAAATTACTGCCCACTTGGCAGAGTAACACAAGAACTGACTACAAAATGAAAGCAGAATGTGTTGTGAACAATAAAACAAAAGGCTGGACTCATAACTTGCAAGTTTTTACTCGCAGATGTAAATTTTCACATCAACTAATGAAAAATAGAGAGATAAAAAAATAAGTCACGCTTTTATTTTTCATTACCAATTACCAAGGGCAGGTCTTTTACTAAAAATTCATCTATGCAAAAATGCCAAATAAATCTTTTTGTTTGTGTTGGGTTTTAATGTATATGCATGCCGTGGGCTTGGATGGGACTCGTGTTTTTCTTTTCTTTCTATATTGGTATTAAAACCTGTTCTGAAAGCAGACATTTTCAATTTGTAGATGCAAAATATTGCAACGCTGATCTTTTGATGACTTGCATCTAATTTGGAATTAGCATATCCCAGTGAAGTGTACTGTAATTTGTCTTTGATGATTGGTTCGTCTGTAATAGATGGGGGATTGCCTGAGCTCCCTACTGCCCTGTATCTCTCTCTCGCCTTCCCTCTGCTGGAGAGGCATACAGAATCTTTGAAATGTGATTTGACCATCAGAGCAGTGAGAAAGCACTAATATTTTACTGACCTGAAATGAAAGGGATTAGGTGCAAAAACCTTTTGCAAAAGGCTATCTCGATTTACAGGTGATGTTTTGTTTGTTTCTTTTTTTTTCATCCTTTAAAAAGAAGAGACTTGGATATAATCAAAAGATGTGTTCTAAAGCATAAAGCTTTGGGCTTTGAAGCTTTTCAAATGTTTTGCTGTGGGAGGCGAGGCGCTGGAACAGCATGTCTGCATTCAGAGTATCCATGAATCCCTGTCATCAGCTTCCTTCCATCTCCCTTTTCCTCACTTTTGCAAAATCTGGCTTTCACCACAGAGCAGATACAAATGCTAGATAATGAACGACTAGATGGCAGGGACTTTGGAAATGGGACTGTTTCAATTTCACAGCCAAGAGCAACATAGATTGCTTTTGTTTTATTGTGGGTATACGTGGCAAAAGAACTTTGCAATTATTTGCACAATTAGTTGTAATTATGGTATAAGCATTTATCTTGTGCACCCAAGAAATTCCAGTGTGTATTCTGCAGGGTAGGATAGGAAGAATTAGTATAGATTCTTTTCTCCAGAAACTGCTGGTTGTTTGGTTGACGGCAATTAGCAGCTAATACCTGTGGGATCTCCTGTCTGCTCAAACCTGTGCTGTTTTCTGTTCCACAATGATCAGACAATTACTTATGGGCTGAGAACACTTGCAGGACTACGGTTTACACTAGGCATTGTCACAGTGGTAGACTACACTGTACAGCAGTTATTGTTGTTTTCTGGTTGAGTGTTCCCCTGCCTTCGTGACACACAGATTATGATGAGGTTACATTTGCTCTGCATGCTTTATCTTAGGTAGTGGAACTAATCACACACAGATGCAGACGCTTCCGAAGTGTCTCCCCAGCCCTTGGGCTTTCTTTCCTGTATTTCATTGCACTGCCGAAGGATCTCAAAAGACATTTATTTGTGAGTTTGTGCATGGTCTTCCTGAAGTGCTAGACACTAATAAAACCTAGTTTTGTTTTGAAAGGTATTTTCGTTCTTGTTTTAGTGCTGATACGCTGCCTCGGGGCTTAATGTGTACGGAGTGTTGTCTTACATCTAATGTTGTTTGGTTTTCATGCTCTGGCTCGGTTGAGGACCTGGAAACATGTTTCTCTTTTGTAGAACCATTTATATTGTGCCTTTTTGCGTACTAAGGGTGACATCTGTTCCCTTGAATGCTCCTTTAGATTTTGTTATTTGAGATTAAGTTTCTTATGTTTTAATTAAGAAAATGAGTCATCGGCCAGTTGCAGTAAAGATGAGATGATGTTTTAGTGGGCGTTGTATTGGACTCCAGTCTAAAATTGGCAGTTTTTGTTGCTGGCATTTTTCTGTGCATGGACAATATCTTTCTTTCGCAATGTCAGGATCTGCATTGTTTTTGTTTCCTCTAATGAATTACAAAAACTACATGTTAAAATGCTCTGCTGCTGACCCCATGGTAGTGCGGGGATCACGTAAACAGCATCGAGAGAGGAAAAGTGTAGAAATACTTTTAGAGACTGAAGATTTTGTTCAAGCACAACATGTTGAAAAACCCCAGAGTCGCATATTTGAATAATATTTGAAAGAATATGTTTTATTTGGTCTATTTTCTATCCACTTCACACAAACAATATCAAATAAATAAATGTGAACCATTTTATGCATAACAAAATGTGCAGACTTAAATAGATGAATAGTCTCTCCTTCCACTGCACAGCCATTTGTGTAGTTTTTCTTTATTTGGCAAAGAGTAATGCCTTTGTTGTCTTCAGTGTGCGGGAGCCTCACAGACTGTTTTCTAAGCCGGTATAGGAATCTTTCTCTGTTTTTTTTTTTTTTTTTTTTTTTTGGGTTGAGCAAAAAATCAAACACACTCTTTGTCTTACTAGTGTCTACACTGTGGTAGAATTTGCTTTGTGTGTTACCGTAGGAGATGGGGCAGCCGTGAAAGCATGAAACATAGAGCATGAGTGATGCTGGCGGTGCACTGGCGCTTTGCTTAGCCTACCTAATTTTGCTGAGAGGTTTTGAAACAAGCAAACCCTTAATTTACGGTCTCGATACGGTTATAGGATGATAAAAAGATGCCTTCAATTGTTTTAAAGGCCTGGAATAAGTGTGTCTGCGATTCACTAAACTCTGAAATTGCCCTCCACCACTTAAGGAAACTGAGCACTTCTGGTTTGTACATTGCTGTGAATCAGTGCTTACTACAGCATTGTGTCACATTAATATTTGAGTGCTACATATTGTCAAATAGATGTAGGGCTTAAACAGCACTTACAGTGAAGTGTACTTACTTCAACTCCTTGTTTATTTCTTCCAGAGACATCCATGCAGACGCCATAATGGTTTCCGTGTTTAAATTGAACTTGACCTCTGACCCCTGACCTCCTGCATAAGCTTGGTAATCATTTCACTTTTTTTTTGGTGCATTATGATTGATTTTAACCTTTTGCCATTATGTATCATGAACATTGCCATTATTTCTCACGGACTTGTTTTGTTCAACTTGCTTCTGTCTACTTGCCTTATTTTGCTTCCATCTGGTTAACTGTTATAATTGTTTCAATTTGTAAAATTATAACTGTTCCGTTACCCTGATTTATTTGTGTCCCATTTATTTCACACTTGTCTCTCTCTGTAGTTTGTTATTTCCACTGTCCTTGAGCCATTAGTGTGGGACAAATAAATTGTCAGTTGTGTTTGCTAATATCTTTAATTTCTTTCTTATATTCTGTCATTTCATTTCATCATCTTTATATGATGAACCATCCAACCATGTTTTCATTGATTTCTTTAATCTATTACCAAGGATTACAACTCCCTATTTCACACATTGTGTACCGCAGTAAGTCTCTGTCAGTATCTCTCTCTTCCCTTCTCTTTTTCTCATATGTGTGTGGGTGGAGGCAATGTTTGAAAGTGACAACGCAAGGAAACTAAAGACAAAAAGGAGGAAATACGGCACAGCAGCGTATTGCAGTATCACATCACTTGTGTGCATTATGCTATTATTTCCTGAAATATCAACCGAACACCCACCAGTCAGACAATATGCACGGAATTGCATCGTTGTTTTTTGCCAGACGCAATCCAAAAACTTAGTGCTGGTAGACGGCAAGCATTCAGCAACAGCGATAGGCCAGTGGGCTGATGGTGTGGCAGGGCCTGGCCCAGACGTAAGGAGAGCTGGCAGCAGGAGGGAGAAGAGAGTCACAAGGTTGCAACCCAGAGCAGTAGACTTGCTTGTCTCAGCAGAGTAAACATCACCCCTCGTCTGCACACAGTAATGACTAACAGAGGGGGACGTGCACAGAAATACTATCAGGACTACTGCCTTGTCCTGCTAGACCCCACACATGCCATTCCTATCATCTCCCAGCCTTTGCATTCTGAAAACAAGCAGAGTGCTACAAGTATTATTAAAGGTGCTGCATGTCTTTTTACCTTTGCTCTTGTTTGGTTAAGGAAACATGGTCATGCTCTGTGGGCCGCCCATCTTACCCACAGGAAAGACAGATAGTAGAGAGTTTTGATGTAGTACTCTGGGTTGAGACAGTTGCATATATGTCGTACTGACCAGCGTGCACACTGATTTATCAGACTCCAATCAGGAGCAGTCAAACACAGCATAACAACAGGAAATTATGACTGATTGGGAGCATCTTGAGATCTGACCCCAAGTTGTTTGACTGATTTTCTTTTAATTGGTTGTCGTCTCCCACTTGACACCATCAAAGCTTCGCGCTGGAGGTGAGGCAGACGGAGTGGTTCTATAATAATACAGCAAGTATGATAAGACGCACTGCCTTAGAAACATTTTAAAATTTGATTGCAATCACAAACTAGTCACCAGATTATTGTCCTGATGCTAATGAAGAAATGACAAGATACTGTATGATTGCACCAGTGTTTCAGCTGAAACAGGTATCTGCCAATGTTTTTCACATTTCCCATACATTCATAACTGAGTCATCTAAATTGTGAGGCTCTCTGATGCTAAACAGACAATAAAATAACAATAAACTGTTCAAATGTCAGCAGTTAATTTATGGACTTTGTTGTGTGGTTATATTTTTTAATTGCCACACCTCTTTTAGTGGTGTGGTGCAAATTTTCTATATCGGAGCCATCTGCTGTCCTAATGTTTTTACTGTTCGCTACTTTCACTTTCAAGCTTTAACTTTACTGTGCCCAAAGGGAAATTTGTCTCAAAATGCACAGAGTCTCAAGCATACGATACATAAAACATAAAACAGGAATACATAAAACATATGACATCAATATGTAGACCATATGCTAAAATTGTCTCCCTTTCATTATTAAAAGTACAGAGTAGTTGGCCAGTCAAAAGGAAGAAACCAGCATTTAAAGAGCAAACGCTCTTTAAAGTACAAGGCTGTGAGCTGATCAAATTCAGTATTGTTACCAGTAAGTGTGAGCTAAAATTTGAACCTCCCACCCTAGGAGCATCCATCTAACGTGCTTCCAATTAAGAGCTTTCTTTGCACTCCTGCACATAGTGGAATATATAAACACAGACAAATTTCACTTGGGTTGCATTTTATTTATCCAGCACATTTTTACTGCAGAAACATTTGTTATATCCTGCTTAACAAAAGCAAGCTGTACTTTTTTTTTGTAGTAAGGGCACACTCGCTCGCGTAGCGGGGCATTTGTTTAGGAGATACATTTTGAGAGCTTTAGAATGTATCTTATTGCAATCGAAAGCCATAAAAAGTCCATTTGAAAGTTGTTTACAACTCAAAGGTTTATCAAAGCACAATCCTCTATGAGAATTAAGGTGTGTTTCAAGCCATTCGTGCGCGCTGGTTTTTATCATCCAGCTGCATGAAGGGTAGTGATTGGAAAAGGTTGAGGACATAGTTGTAATACAAAGGAGGGGCACAGCTCTGAAATTTGCATGGTGAGGAGAAGCTGATGCTGCCTGAGACTCAGTGAAGACAAGTGTTTGCTATGCCTAGTGATGTGCGAGACAGAGCTAGTGGAAGATTATTGTTAGCATACTGAGAAAAGATCATGAATTCCAATGATTCCCCAAAGCGCAGGCAGACAATTTACTGAGACTGTGCTTTTACCCCCTCTATCTATGTATGTCACTACAGAGTGCTGTCACCACAGATGATTTTAGGTTGAGGGGAGCTGATGGTGTCCCCCTGTGCACTGATTCAACATCTGATAATGAGGAGGAAACGCTATTGCAGTTAAAAACACAAGTAATGTTTGAGGAAGAAAATAAGAGACGGCAAAGCCTTGCTCACCATGCAATACGATGAAGAAAAGTAAAATACAGATGACGGTGAAAAATTCATCCTTTAGAGCCTGTTTAATATGTGTTAAGGCATAGCATGTGAGACCTCTTAGCTCCAGTAATTTCACTACATCAAAGGCATTCCTCCTCCCCAAGCTCGTGTAGTCCTAAGAAGGGCTCATCATATCCAATCACACATTCACCCAAGGATCTTGCGAAGAATACCTCCAACCCTGTAATTTTGATCATCAAAACCGGACTAATACATGTTAGTCAACACCAAAACCGAGTATTGCGCTGTGACGTCGATTGCAGCTGGTAGTCCTTGTCCCTCGTTGACCTGTTTTGTTAACTCTACTGCTGTATTTCACTGCCTGATTAGATGTCACTCAATTAAACGCACATTTCTGCAGGGAGAGCAGGCTCTCTAGTTGCCATGGATGCTGTTGGAAAGGTAGCAGAACTGCGTAATGTGTGTCCCAGAGCACCATAATGAAATATCCACTCTCTTAAAGCAGAAATACACAGACAAACCAAACTTTCACACCCAATCAATGAAAGTTGTGTGGCAGGCTTTTTTTATGTTGAAAAATTAAAAAGGATGTGCCTAGTAAGTCACAGAGGACTCACCCATTTTATAGTCAGCTATGAGGAGCACGAGGATTAATAGACCTCTTCTAATATGCCTCGCATTGGTGGTCCCTGAACACCCTGATCAGGTAAGGCCCAGCGAAGCAAAGATCATTTATAAGTGGTTCATTATTTTACCTTCAGATTCCTCTGTCTGGCATTGATTTAATAAACACTGATGTATCTCCTTGTAGAAGAGAAGTGCCATTTTTCATTTCCCAGATTTGCTATCTTTGTTATCGCAGTTATCTGTTGAGCGCTGGCATTTCAGCGGTAATACGCTCCCAATCTCAGCTGTGTGCGGGAAGTGGGAAATAGTGCAATTCTTCTAGGGCAGATATTCCTTTTAATGTTTACTGAAAGATTCTTTAAAAGAAAATATTGTCTTTTATTTCTTCAACTCTGTGCCTGCACGTCCAGACTTGGCTTTGTAAATGAACAGTTTGTTTAATGAAGTTCCACTAAAGTGCTCTGATTATCTGTGAAAGGATTCAACAACGTGTGACATCAACAGTGAGGTACAATAATTAATGATCTATCAATGTGTTCTGATGATTAATGTATTTGTTTTTGCAGTTTGATGGACCCAAACTGTGTGAAATAGACAATGAGCTCCGCCATTGTGTTTTCCCTGTGGTGGATGGAGGAAACAGCACTGAGGCACACTATAAAAAGCACAGAGAAGTGATGAAAGGGAAGGGAAATGCAGCCTCTTTATTATTAAGGTTAACTGTCAGTAAAGGCTCACACTCCTACCCTATCGTTTTTGTAACTGAGAAGCCTGTTGAGCTTGTTGTATTTTTTTTGTCTGCTCAAAGGATTCTCCTCTGAAGTGTTAAAAGCAGTTTGTGGTCAGATTAGGTGTGTATGGCTCGCACATCAAATCAGGATGAAAATGAAATGGAATGATCAATTTGCCCTGCATTAATCCCTCCTCTCCAGCTGCATCCTATTGATTTTCTTGTTCAGCTTCCCTGATAACAAGAATCATTTAAAGGTCACATTTTGATGTCTGTCAAAAAGAAAACATTCTTAATGCATTGTGAGTGGCCTTTGAGGCTTATGTTTGTCAGAAAGCACATGCTGAATCTTGGCACCTCAGACAGATTATAGAGAAAACACAGCTAAATGGGCTAAGTTGCACTGGTTAAAGGTTTGTGAATGCGATACCGCTTATAAGTCAACTATGAAAGTTTTACGATCATTCTTAGAAGCAATCCTCTTCTTTAAAAGCAGCGTAATAATTATGATGTACTAAAATTATTCCCATCCACGTATACATTTATAATTCATCAGAGGATTGCAGACGGTGCAAAACTCACTGGTGATGCATTGCTTAAAATAGCTTGCTGGATGCTGTCCTGATGGACATAGGAAAACAGTAGTAATGAGAGGCCTATGTTGAGCTGTGTGTTTACTTTACCTTACTTTTATCTTAGGTAGCATAGATAGGTTGATGTTGGCTCTAGTCTTGTTTTCTTTCTGTTTCGAAAATCAGTGTTAACCCCCGGTGCAAGATGGTACACATTCACTACTGTATGATACAATAACTGTTCAGAGACAGGCACCCCTCCTGATTTTCACAAACATCCAGTGCTGACCTTTACTTGCTCCAGCTCCAGGATATAGAGCCATGCATCATGGACCCCTGCCTCGGGCACTTAGGATTCTGGGAGGGGGATGTCTTCAGGGAGAGTTTGATCAAACAGAAAGCATGCACAGTTATCAAAGCAGCTGCACTTTTTGTTTGTACAGTCTTATATAAATGCTAGCAACTGCAGTCAGTTAATTTACACGAAATAAAACTGCAGCAAAAAATGTTTTAAAATATTTTACTCCTACCCAAATAAAATGTTATATGTTTTATTCTCTGTTATAAAAATTAAATCATATTCCTGTAATTTCTCAGGGGTGGCCACAAGCCTTGTACAAATTTTGATTACCATAAGCATGGGCGCAATTCTGGTGCAATGGAAAAGAAAAAGAGGATTAAGCTGAAATAATCCATTAATACGAAACATATTAGCAGGTTGTAGAGGGGTATTTTCAGCAGGTGCGGTCGGCGCGGGCTTCAGTAATGGCTAATCACATCAACTTTTCTCACCTTCATTAAAACCAGCAGACAGTTTAATGGGCAGGGAGGAACGTCTAGACCGGCTTCTCTGAAGAGAAGCAGGCTTTCTCTGGAGGCACTAGCTCTCTACTTCAATACAAACATAAATGTAAAAGACCAAAAATAACTTCTTTTCATCAGTTTACAGGAAATTTTTAACTGTTGCGAATGAGTTACTGTTATTATAGTGGATGATAATTTTGTGTACAAGTGGTTTGTTTAGTGGCACAGTAGGTTTTGTATGTTCTATTAGATGGTGTGCTCAGGAGACTTTAAAACATTGACTCTGGGCTGCATGTAACATTTATTATTATTAATTCAACAAAAGAAAATCAGAGAATTGACAATTTGGATTAAACTGATAATTGTCTGGTAAAGTCAACAGAAACACTTTGGTTCCAAATGATTTAAATCGAGAAACGTGACAGCGGTGCACGCTGCACAGGCTGCAGCAGCCGGAAGGATTGGCATTTATATCCAGACAAAACAACTAACAATCAATTAACAAAACAGTGAACAATTAATCTTCTTTTCTAATTAATTGATGCACACTGTTTGAGCCTGCCTTGCGACAGACAGGCGACCTGTCCAGGGTTTATCCCTCCTCTTGTCCTATGACAGTTGCAATATGCTCCACACCCACCCACCCAACCCCAACCCTGACTTGCAGAAGTGGAGGAAAATGAATGGATGGAATGAATATATGAACAAACTGTATTTTATGGCACATCTCAGATAACTCAGTGTCCATGAATTGCATCTTTACAATAATAAAAACGACATTTTATTGAGCTTTTACATTTCTACTGGATAAAATAAATAATATTCAAAGCAAAGCAAAGCAGAATGAACACGAAACGGCAGAGGTGATATGATGTGAATATTTGTTCCCTCTAAATCCTCTAAAATTGATGTTAGCGCTCAAGCAGTTGTGGTGGTATGAAAAAGAAAAAAGTTTATTCTGTGCCAAAAAAAAATCTTTTAGTTTCCTCACAGTTTATGAACTCAGCAATAGAACGAAGATGTGAGTATATGACGCGTGCCACGTGTGTAGTTGTGTGTTGTACCTCTGAGCCCATGCTGATTTTTGTATCCTACAGGGGCCCCAAATAGAGGTTGAGGAGAGCTGACTGGGTTTAGGAGAAGAGGAGCAGAGAGCCCTTCCACTCAACGCCTGGGTCAATATAAAACCTCATTACTGGGGTGTCATAGAAAATTTGTGCACTTTCTGCTCCATCTAGCAGCAATTTTGCTGGATAAGCACTGCTCTCGTTTGGCCCGTTTTAAGCATTTTCACTAAAAAAAGGCTTGCAAACAGGAAGCCATCGCTTCCCCACAGGGGCCCTGGCAGTCCATATCCCCCAGTGCTGCCTGTGCTCTTATATATATGTGGTGTTATGTTTTTATATATGTGTGTGTGTGTACACGCCCGCTCCTATATGCATACATTATATAGACAGTCATCTTATGACTTTTCCCTACTGATACAGTGTAGTATGGTGGCAGTGCAGGTACAGAGCGTGAAGGGTATGGATTCCACATTTCCATCTTAAGTTGTTTTGTTAGTTTGTTGTTAGTTGGACCTAAATCTGTTGTTAAGACAGCATTGTGCTTTTTCCCTTACTCTAAAGCTTGATGTTTTCCTGCTTTTTTCCTGTCGTGTGTTATGGGAACCATACATTTTAACCACTTTGTCTCTCATCTCCTCCCTGGTGTGAAAAAGAACATATCAAAGGAAAAATTACAGTTTCTTTTATTTCCACGGAGAAGCCGATGGGGTCAAGGAAAGGTATTCATATGTTGTTTGAATGTTTATTTTCTCATCTGTGCAAAATTGAATTTCATGAAAGCAAACAGAATGACACGTTTATAAATATGGATGCCTGAATTCGAGACAAGCCTCTCAGCCAGTGCCACACTGGCCCCATTGCTTTATGGTGGGACATTGTAATTTCTGAAAGTGGAGAGGAAAAAAGAATGAATCAAAGGAAAATGATAAAGGATAGAAGTACCATTTGGCCATCCCTAAAGTGTTGTTCCTTTTTCTATTCTTTTTTTTCCATTTGTATACGAGCAGAGACAGTGTCTGGACAAAATGCACACAACAAAGATCCTGAATAAAACATGATCTGATAAAAGCCAAACATGCAGAAAATACTGGAAAGGTCAGAAAGAACCAAGGCCGTAATTATGGCAGGAGTATTTGCCAGGAATGCACTAATTAAACCACAGAAAAATCTCCAGTTTCGACCTCCCCCCCTCACCCTACACCTCCACAGTAGGCCCACATATTAATCATTTGGAGGGGGGTTGCTGGTGCTGCTGTACTAACGTAGTGTACTTTAAAACAAACACAAATACAATACACAGACACTCTCATAACAGACCTATTATACTTGAGACCAAACAAGAAGTAGGGCAAGAGGAAGATCTAGATTGGTTCACGGAGTGTAAAGTTGGACTGAGCTGAAGGTTGAGTAGCTTCCTGCTGGAATAAGGACTGGTACCAATCAGCGTCTCTAATTGAAGTAGGGTGGGAGGCCTTTTTTAACACTGGGGACTCTTGGCTCAGAGTAAAGGAAACAAAGATAATGGAGGTGGGCTGTGTTGTTGCGAGTATCTTAGGCAGCACCACGCAGGTTAAAGCTAAGACTGGATCATGTTGTTTCCCACCTGCAGAGTTCCCTGTTAGTGCGTGTGTGTGTACATCTATGTGTGTGCAGGACTGACTGTATCATGCTGTTCACCTCCAGTGGCGTGTCTGTAGGTGTCTTTCTCGTTAATGCCGGATGACTGGTGATAATCCAAGTGTTAACCCCTCTACTTTTGAGTTTACAATAGGTTACCACATACTGCCTGTGGGGAGAAGGGGGGGGGGGAAGCAAACAAACATTTGAGTATCTTAAAAATTACCGAATATCAAACCACAATACACAGGTTTTATTTTAACGTTTTGCTTATCACGTAGAAAGAATATGAATTTTGTTATTGTATTCATTCGTGCGACAGAGCTCTAGTTGCGCAGAAACACCACACGTTCGCCTCTCTCTCTCTCAGCTGCTCCTTACAGTCTGGTATGGGGGAAAATGTTTAACAGGCCCCTGTGATCCAGATGGCTAACTGTACACGACCTCCAGCACTGAATGATAAATGGCAAAAAAGCGCATTTCATCCATTGCCCAGCTTACCTCTCGACTGCACACTGATATTCCTGCCGAAAGTGTGGCGAAAAGCACAGTTGGATGTATGGATGTGGGCTGCACAGGAGAGGGTTTGATATAGAATAATTCCATTTCTACAGCTATTCTGCTGACAGAAGCTACTTCAACTTTTGTGTTCCCAGGTAAGGGGTTCAAGTCGAAACTACCAGCTGATCAAACAAAATGCTGTCGAGGAAGATTAGAGCCTTCTGTAATATTCTGATTGTGAGCTTATGGGAAGCTTTGGCTACATTTTGTCCTTCTACTGGAGAAGAAGAATTGCCAACTGTAAGGGTCTTTTTTCTGGTTGTTCTGAGGAACAGGTGTGTTCCCTCAACACATCAGTGCGATAAGCATTGTTCAAGGAATTTCTAATGTTAATTGTGTGTTATACCACACCCTGTGGGGTGCTCTATAAAAGCAAGCCATCCAGTGAATTAGATTGTACGTATTACAACACAGCCTGAATGCAGTATCTGAGGATTGTGCTGTGTTTTTTGTTGTGTTCTGTTGTGTTGGGCTCTCCAGTTGCCTGTTCTGGGAGTGGAGACCTGGAGCTCACTGAGCCACATAACGGCCCCTGTCAGAGGAGGCCTGCTGGCTGGCTGGAGTAGCCATAGAGAGTATGTGGCCTTCACAGTTAATCATAACACCAACTCACTCTTGCCTGATTGTACTGGCGGCTCCAGGGATCTGCCATAATTGGATCCTTGTAAGTGGGATGGAGGAGCTAAACAACCAGATTGCTGTTTGTTTATACCTTTTCATATATTAGTAACGTGCCGAGACTTCTCAAGCAGTCTGGGACTTGTCTCGCTGCTTGCCGCTCTAATTAGTAATTCATTCTTAACATATGCCTCAATTGTGGCCCTATCCAGCTATTTGTGATTAACTCCACTTTAATTAGAGTTGCTCATGCAGACTTTGGCTCTGCGTGGATGTGTAGTGGGCACTTAAAAACCACCAGCATGGGTTCATGTGGCAAAAAAGGTGCTGTTGATGGGTAGGCAGCGTTGTTAGAGCTAGAAATTTAAAATAGCATATGGTGCCAACGCCTGGGGGGGAAAAAAGGTGGGGAAATAGTGTGGGGATAGTAGAGATATGTATCGTAAAGAACACAGAAACAAGAAACAAACAAATAAATCAATCAAATGAATGAAAGGTGAAATACATAAATATCTTTACATTGTTGCCACCGGCAAGCTTTCCAAAGCAATGTATTATAGCTATTGTTGAAGGCTGTGAAGGTGGCAGGTAGCGGAGTGTGATACAACTGGGATTATGCTTGATTTCAATGCATGAATATACAAACATGGTATGAAATTGTCACTTCCAGGCCACTGGCTCTGTCTTGAATTGCATGATTTATTAACTTATACATTACATATACCAGTTCTTAAATATCAAAGCTTGATATGAATCTGTGATGGATTTTATTGTGCGCTGTGATCCCTCGACAGGCTAGAAAGACACATACTGAATTTCATCTAACGGTTTCTCACCTCTCTAATACTTGTCACCGCCCACTGGTTTAACAGCCTAACTTAATTAACTAGGATTACATATTTCTTTTATCAGTTTCTTTGCAGTAATTAAGTGACACATTTGTCAGACAGCCCCTAAGTCACCTTGGGGAGCATGTGTGTAATGAGCGTATATGTACATTTTCGTGATATCTCAAATGGCAAACACGCAAGCTGCCCTACTGATATTATATAAGTTTGCAAAAATAAATCAAAAAACGGTTAACACATTGGAACACTTCAATACCAAAAGCCAGTAATTAAAAGGCGACAGCTTTGCAGATTAACTGCGGAATTGGGTTTGTGGGGAAACTCATGCAGCGAAGGGGGCATTTAGTCACATGGCCCCGAGTTCCCCCACAGATAAAGCTCATTTTCTCTAGCAGTGGGGTAGAAAGAGTGGAGAACACAGCCCATTTGGTTTTGGCCTCACATGGGGCCCACAGGGGTAGCCAGCATTTTATTTAAGGTCACCAGGAATAAATGGAATTCAGACTGTGTCTGGCAGGTTGCAGTGGACAGGGCCCAGACTGGGGCCTTCCACCTCTGCTGCCCCCAGGCGCCCTCTCCATCTCTTCTCGCAGGAGAGCGCAGTCCTTTTCCTGCCTTCCATTTCACTGTCTGTAGCCCCAGCTAAATACCTCACAACTCTCCTACTTCTAATACCAGCACTGTGTCAGAGGGTAATAGCATGTTAAAATCCCCCTCAGGTTGTTCAAAAGGGCGAATGCAGAAAAAAGGATCCCAGTAGAAAAGCTCTTAATTCCATTTAGCTCAATAATGAGAAACAAAGAGAAGGGGAGGCATGGGGAGGGCCTGCATTGTTGGGCCTGCAGTGTGTAACACATGAAACACAGACACCCCATGGTAGACCACACGAGATGATCCTCTGTGGGGCGACACTATACTAGAGCCACTCTGTAATAAAACTCACAATACACTGTCAGGGGAATGAGTGGCCATCACAGTTTAAGGGCTTTTCTCTCAGGTGGAGGCAACAAAAAGCTGCAGAGATGGATCTGGCTGCCAGTCAAGCTTTGTATCAGTGACTGTGCTTTTGAGGAAATATGAGAGGCTGGACTGCTGTCCCATCACAGCATGATTCAGAGTGAGAGGGATTGGAGCTCATGCTGAAGCCAAGCTGCTCTGCAGAGCTGTGACTATTTGAGTGGGCCATGTGTTGTGCTGAGATGGGGGAGGGCCCTGCTTGCTCTACCTTCAGACCGAGGCATACTGTACAAGTGCTAAACAGGGACTAACAGCGTTTTCCATATCTGTCAAGTGCTCTGCCTAATCACTTCTCACCATTTCCAACTTGTTATCTCCTAATATCTTATAAATGTCTGAATGTGTGAAAAGAAAAAGCTTAGTATGCATTTCAGGAGCATATGGACTATAATTGGTATACAGTGTGTAGCGGATCCCTTGCAAGCTGTTTCAGTGCATTAAAAAATCGGAGCTAAACACAGAAGAATAATCTCTTTTTAATAACTGGTTATTTGTGAATTATATTAGTATTTATTATTATTATTTCCATTATAATATCATTAAAAACTCACACAGAATGATTTCTAAGGTGGTACATTTTTACTTTTGTTAACTTGGCTTATGATAAAAAGATAAGTAAGTAAAGTTTTTGAACCTGGTCTGTACACACGTTAATGCTGTTACCTAATTGTCACTTTCTGTGTGAAGTTTTTTTCCAGCTGCTTTTTCCCTGTTTGCACAATGGGTTTTAAAAGGCACTTAATTGGAGAAGAAATGTGGCAAAAGTGTAATAGAAACAGTGACTTCATCCCTCTATCCAGTCATCTTCTATTGGTTATATTGGTCTGAGTCATGGGGGCAGCATTCTCTGGAGAGATGTCCAGAACTCGCTCTCCCCAGTCACCTCATTCAGCTCCGCCGGGGGACAACGAGGCATTCCCAAGTCAGCCAAGAGATATAATCTCTCCAGCCTGTCCTGCCTCGGCCTCAGGACCTCTTCCCAGTGTGACATGTCCGAAATACCTCACCTAGGAGGCGTCCAAGAGGCATCCTAGTTAGATGCCCAAGCCACCTCAATTGGCTCCTTTTAGTGGCTGTACTCAGAGACCCTCCCGAATGGCCAAACTCCTTTTTCAGTTTTCTCCGTGAATTGACACTCCTCTATAAATTGCCACCTTATGGTGCTTTGCTTCTCTCTGTGATTTCAGGAGCTATGGTAAATTTGATCCTGGTAGAGTCTCCCGAGACAAATTGGTTCTTGGTGAAGGACCAGACACAGAGTGATGGAAAAAAAGAACAGGGGGTCGGTTTGGCGAGCCCTGCCCTGGAGCCAGGCCTAGGGAGGGGCTCGAGGGAGTCTGCCTGGTGGCTACACCTTAGGCCATGTCTGAAGAAGCAATCTAGGCCCAAACCCCCGTATATGGTCCAGGGTTATGTGACTGGGGCATCTATTGTAGGTGCAGGTCCTATTGGTCAAATCCTACAGCTACTGAAACTAGCTATTGGGAGAAAAAGTAAATCAATAAAGAATTACACCAACATTTTGATTATTAGTATAGATCATAAATAAATGTAGAAAGTGGAAAGGCTTTTTTTAAGTAAGAAAAAACAACTTCTGGTTTGCATTTTGAATATCATCCATTAATCTTTGACCTGATCATTGTTGAAATTTTTGACCCTTCTTTCTTTCAAAATTCCTTCAAATACACAATGTTTGAGATTTTACATGTGTTACTTTTTTCAAATTCCTGTAAAAAAGGGGCAGAGATTTGAAATGAGATTCAAAACTGGGCTTTGACAAGGCCATTCCACAACCCCCCTACTTCTCCTTTTTGAGTCATTCCTTGGTGAATTTGGAAGTATGAATGTGATCATGATCCGTTGAAAGATCCACTTTCATATCAGCTTCAAATTTTAGACAGATGGCCTAATATTATCTTCAAGCACACTTTGATATGATGCTGATTCATAGTAGAATCAATGACTGCAAGCTGCTCGATCCCTGAGGCAGAGAAGCAGCCCCAGACCATAACATTCCTATTACGGGGCTTCACAGCTGCTGTGAGGTTCTTCTCCTAAAAAGCTTTCTTTGCTCGGCTCTAAACATGTCCACTGTTACTGTGGTCAAATAACTCTAGTTTTGATTTATCTGGCCAGAGCACATTATTCCAAAAGCCCTGATCTTTGCCTTTGTGTTCACTGTCAAACTGTGTTTTTGTTCTAATGTTCTTTTTGGACAAAAAACCCAAACTTTTTTCCTAGCAGTCCTCCCTTGCAGGTCAAATTTGTCAAATCTCTTTCTGATTATAGATAAATGCACTTTGACACCAAAAGTTGCAACAGCTTGGGGTGTTTAGACTTATTTTTTCTGGATGAATTTGATGGTGCATCATGTCCAGTAACAGTAATAGCTACTTTTCCTTTCAGTGGCATGATTTGTTTAAAATCATTGCATTTTTAAAATTCTTTCCCTTTTTATCCATATCCACATTTTTTGGGAGGAGGGGGTGGCCTTAAAGAATCCTTTAGAACTTGCTATTATAGCACCAGATTGTTCAAGAAGACAGGAGCCGGGTTTAAATGAAACAGGTTTCACCTGCGACTTCTCAAAGGGTTTACAGTCATTGTTTGAACTGATTTAAAGGTTTTGGATTTGGACTAATCTGTTTATTTATTAATGCTATCAAATATACTGTACAAATGTTTATATGTAAACTCTGTTTCAAAGATGAAATTTTCTTTTTAAAAAAAGATATGCCCAAAAAGACAATTTGAATTAGTCTTTTAATGTGATTATGAGGAAAAACTATTGTAGACTAATAAGGAGGTTCCTCTTATGTTCCTCTAAAAAATACTTAAATCAGCCATAAATGTCGCATTTCCATCTGTGACCTGACAGCTGCTTTATTTGTGATATTATTCTCTTTTATAATTAAATATATAGCAGTTAAACTTGTAGTCGATCCTCTAGCATTTAGAGTATCTGACTAAATCTTACAAACATATTTATCTCTCACTCCTATTTGCTGCTGCTTATTTCATCTGTGTTGTTACGGTTTCTCCCACTTCAACTCTGGCAAACAATGGCAATGTTACCTCAGTCACATTTTGAAAATGCAAAATAGAGATATTTAGCTGGTGCTGATAGGCATAATTACCATTTTGTGAACTTGGTTGGCAAGTGCTTGAATTTAATAGATGTTAATTGTACGTGGAAAACTCCCTTACTCCAGCTTTAAACCTGTTGCATTTTCAGCAAAGATGTGTCAGTTTGCCAGGTCATTGAGGACCTATAATTAATGACACAATACAACTGCCTTGACTCCCATGTTGTGTCGTCCTATGTTTGGTAGATTTTTGTAAATAAAGCTAAGAGTCTAACAGTGTTCATCCAAAAAGGATGTGAACACCCACAAAGTGTGAGAATATAGTCAACGCTTCATTTGAATGGCAAAACAATGAAAAACCTGCCATGCACTAATGCTCATGGGCAAATGCATTTGTACAGCAGTGGCCTGGAAATGATCCATAGTATTGAAATGTCTTTTGAGAAAGTCCAATATAAGGGAGATGCAGTATTGTTGTCTATTGCTGTACCTAATCTTAGTACATGAAAGTATTTTAAAAATAATATTTTTTTTCATGTACTATTCAAGTAAAGTATGATAATTACTGAGAGCCTTTATGCTCCGTCATGGGTCATATTTACAGCCTTTGTACATCAAAGGTGATGAGTACTGTACAATACCCAAAAGGTCTTAGCACAGCCTTTGATACTGGTGGTGTATGGTTCAGAGCGAAAAAAGTATGCTTAAGGACATAACTAATTATTTTTTATTCATGTCTTTTTTTTTTAGACTGATTATTTTTTGATGAATCAATTAAACATTTAGTCCACTTTTAACCCATTTCCCAAACTGGAGGGCATAGAGTGTCTCCAGGGAGGTATGGATGACCAAAGAATGTTGAATTGACTTAAATGAACGTGATGCATGTGATAGAATAAAGTGTTCTAGTGCTGCCACCAGTGCCTTGGTAATAACCTTTCTCTCTTTCTTTTTTAAAATTTCAATATAACGTTACTTTTTTCATGTCTCGGGATGAAAAATAAGTCCAGTTTTCAGGGAATGGAGGCAAGAACAACTACTGAAGGGAGGAATTAATTAAAAGTTTTGCTAATCACTGTTTTACTTTAAGAAATGTCATTTAAGACAAAAAATAATACCTATCTCAGACTTCAACATCCTATCAAATGTTCATAACCCAAAGCTGTTCTGTATGTAACGATAAGAAAAGAAATTCCTTGTTTAAGAGAAGCTGGACCCAGAAAATGTTAGGCATTTTTCACCCACTGCTGTAGAAAGCTTTAAAATGTGTATTTTAACATTAAAGGTTAGTAAGATGTTCGCTGTTGCTAATCTGTCAATCGACCAATTGATTACTATAATAATTCTTTCAGCACTATTGTGTGTACTTTGGTACCTATACCTATCTAGCTCACACCAGAATGCAAAATATTCAGCCTCATTTTTTTCCAAACATAAGCATGGAAATTAGGTAGGAATGTGATTATGCAGATTGGGAGAAGAGCCATGGGTACCAAATGTCAGATGTCAGGTATGCATTTTCAGACCCTTGTGGGATGGAGATGATTATCATGGTAATTATTCAGCATTTGAACAATCCGTTTTCTGTGCGAAACACTGGGAAGCACATCTGCCCAGAGACCTGATGTTGGTGTTTGTCTGCTACCATAAACAAGAGTGTGTTAGTCAAAGATATAGGAGGAGACAGGAAGGCGAAGCGGGGTAAAGTGATGAAGAGAGTGCGGTGTCTGCAATTCAACTGAGCTAAACTTGGTTGAGGGTAAAAGAGTTGCTGTTCCTTGTGCCCAATTCCCTCCCCTTTCTCTTAGCTCCTATCCTCAGCTCCTTTTAGCATTAAAGAGATTGGGCTGGAAGTGGAGCAGATATCAGTCATCTTTATCTCCCAGCTGGGGGAGGGCTGGCTTGGACCCAGGTTTTCCTCTCTTTATGGTTTCTTCCCCTCTTTTTGTTTTCCCACCACGTCCTGTGCATCATTTTATACACTGTATATTCTGAGGCCAGTCTTGTGGTTTCATATGCATGATAAATTTTACTCCTGTGTTCATACCCATTATCCGTTGGACTGAACACCCCGTTCACAGACTCTGCCGTGCTGACAGGGAAATGTCATGCTATAGATGGCCTCCCCCATCCCGCTAGTCATTAACCCTGTGACTGGAAAGTGACCCCCAACACCTACACACCAACAGACACACACACGCAAACTACTTCAGGGCTTTGTTGTCGCTCTTTGATGTCCCTGTCAGTTCTGATGTACTCTGCTGAGCACACGGACATAGCTCAGTTCCCTTATGGCTTCCTACTCACACAACAGATGCCATACTATGCGCTTGTACTCTGAACAGGCATCCATTAACTGCCAAAGGCATTGGTTAATATAATAGATAATAGACTTTAACTTGTTTTGTAAAGTGATCTGTCATGCAGTATTTAACCTCGCAAAGTTTTGTGCTCGAGAAGCTTCGGAAGAGATACATTTAATGGCTGTACTAAGACACAGCTGCGTAATATTTTCTGCTGATGTAATAGTGCAAGATTCAAATTGCATACACGTTCATCCTTCCTTGTTGAGGCCACTTGACTTGTTCTAATGATTAGGGGCAGCTTTGGCTTGAAAACTCAGTGTTCCATATCTGTGGCACTATAACCTTGACCTTCAGGTCTCCAGTACAAGGCAGACACAGAAGGAGGAGGCGGAGATGAAGAGGATACAAGGAACAGACAGCTTAAAAGGGGGTTGAGTGAGTGCACGGAGACAGGCCGGACACCTATTGGCTCCAGATGCATTTTGTGCCGAGTACTAGCTGAAAGATACAGAAATTTCCACCATGAATTGTTAACTAGGGTGACCCAGGACAAGTCAAGCATGTAAACAGTCCAACTGGCCTTCTAACAAGCTTGACTCTTAATTTACATTCTTCCCCATTTTCTCTGGCTTCCATTATACATGAAATGCCTTATGAAAAAGTTATAAATGCATGAATGCATCCGGGAAATGGCAAACAGATTAATGACTGACAATCTTGTATATACTGTATTTAGGAAGGCTGCTGGACTATACTGCTAGTGGCACTATTTTATCTGTAGTTAGCTGTGAGGACTGTAGAACTTTATTATGCTGTACTGTTAATATTGGCAGCGACAACAGTGCAACATAGAGATGAAACTGTGTCTTGAAGAGACGGCTGTCATTGGGCAAGAGACGGGGTGCACCCTGGTTGCCAGTCGATAGCAGGGCTAAAACAATTTCTTGCCTTGTTTGTGATTTTACTGAATATATATTTGAATGCGTTATTGGAAAATCCAGTGTCATCTACCCAAATGATTGTTGGGCTTTTATTGGACAGTTATTGGAGAGTTTTAAAATAAAAGAGACCACAGTTCAGTATTTTGATGTTACACTTATCTTTTGTCTTTTAGTTAGCTAAACATGCCTAGAGGCTATGTAGTGTACTGATTTGCACATTAGTTTGCCAAGTGAAAGGTTGCTGGTTTGATTCCAGCCAAGGATACAAATTCCCTTTGGAGTTTTGCATCAGGAAGGGCATCTGGAGTAAAACTCTGCCAAATCAAATGTGGAGGTACCCGCTGTGGCAACCCCAGCCGAAAGTAGCTTTCTTTAGTTGGCTAAATGCTAAATATGCCTAAAACATTTTAGCACGGTTCTATATCGTTTCAGTTAGAAGGTCCTATAGGTTCCTTCAGCTTTTTAAATAAATATTTAAATAAATAAATAAAAATGTATTTTAAATACATCTATGGACTACCGTATTGAGCCACACCTCTTAATCTTTGAATTCAGGTGTTTTCAGTCCCATTGCTACAGGTGTATTAAGTACCTAGCCATTTGGTCTGAAGTCTTCTCTGACCCTCAGGTGCTGTTTACTGAAGTCTGCAAGTTTGGATTTAGGATGGTAAATGTTGAGCTAGTAGCCCGATAGTGCCTATAGTTTTATGTAATTTCTGTTTTGCTGACTGTGCATGAGGAGAATGAAAGACACTTTTTAATGTATTAACTTCAAGGGAATTTGCATCAAATCTTTTTGTGACAGCAACATTTCATTCCAGCTGCTTCCCTCTGCTTTATCTAATTTCTTTTGTTTTGGTGTAAATAAGGAATTTTTGTGAAAATTAAATTACCGGGGCCACTGGAGATTCTGCAAACACAGATGTATCGAGTGTGCATCTCCCTCTCCCACAGTCTCAAAAGTGGATAGCCAGTGAAGTTTTTAATTTATTCAATCAAAACTTTGCTACTTCTGTTAATCATGCACAGTGGGCTGGAAGGCCCAGATCAGCGCACACGGGCACATCCTGAAATACACAAGCCTTATTTATTGAGGTTTGTGTTTTTGTATTCTGGAGTTGTGTAATGCATTCAAATAAGGGTGCAACAAGCCAAAGTCACAGTAAGTTGCTGAGGGAGTATGTCAAGCATTGTGGCAATGTTTTTATTCCTGTCTCCTTCCCTCTTCACTGCTCACCCTGCCATCAATAGATCTCATTCAGCTGAGGCTTTTCTTTCAGCCTGTGTTGGATTGTGGCAACAACTGCCTCTTGACGGAGGAGAAAGGATGGCTTGTCAAGGTCAGAACTGTGCGCTAATTAGCGTTCACCACTGAACTGCTGGGTTGACTCCCGCGCCCTTCACCCCTGAGGCCTCGTGGCATTATGTGTCTGTATGAGTGTTGTGTTTTCTATCATGTTTCCCCCTGCCCTTTCTCATTCATTGTAAAGGCTGGACATCTGAGACTCCCTATACAACATATACGTACTCTGTCATGCCCCTCATTGACTCAGATGGGGCAGTCATATAACAGACAGAGGGAAAAGAGAGGCAGATGAGGGGGTGAGTTGGAGGGTGGTACTGAGCATTAGCATCCCACTGGGCTTTGTGTGCTTGTTATAGCCTGAGATCACACAGACAGGAGAGGGCAAACGAGAGAAGGTGAGCAAGAGAGCTAGAGAACGTTTTCACAATTGCCGTAGCAGGCAATGAGAATCCAGATGATACCAACACAAACAGGAGGGATTGCTGAATAATGATGGCAACAGAGAATGCAGTGGCCAAAGTTCAGCCGTATCTTAAGGGATAATTTTAGGCCCTTCACATGGGAACAGCAATTTCCTGCAGCTCTGTGCCTAAGCAATACTACTGTGAAATCATTAGACTAATTCATCATCCTTGACTTCTTCATGTTTTCTGGTACACTATTGGGGGGGGGGAATGGTTGTTCTAATTGCAAGCCTTAGAAAGCAAATGTATGCTCTGAGTCCTCCTCATTGCTTCTTCCCCACTCTACTCAGAACAGTTTCAGAATTAGTCGTGAGCAGCTGTTACTGAATAATACACTGTCTTTGACAGCCACGGGATTCATTCTGATTGTCAAATGATCAGAATGTTTGTATTGCACAGTAAATTTAAATATTTTCCTCTATACCCCTCTTATTGAGATCTTACTGCATAGAGTATGTAGCCCTACAACACATTCAAATGAGTGATTTGCACTACATAACATTTGGCTAAAGATATTGATCCCATTTTGCATAAACATTATGCTAGGCAGGAAGATTTTTGCTTTATCATATTTTGTTGCTTTTTTTAATCCCTCCTACATAGACTTGTATTGTTGTTTTTAAATGTGGCTGATATGTATTCCATCTATGTAACGCTTTGCTAGGCATAGTGAAGGAGATATGTTAACAAGTTTGCTCTCTAAGCAGCATCCATATGGATGCCTCTGCCCTGCTCTAGTCACTGTAGTGGTAACTCACAGGCCGATGAAACACATGCATGGCGCTCGCCTCCATTAATTTTTGTTTATTATGTATTTATGCTCTAAGCCCGAGATTTGCTGTGATCAAATGCATCTGTTTCGGCATGGATCAGTGGATAACTTTGGCACACCACCATCTCCATCACATCCTGCTTTCCATCTACACCTCTCCTCTGTTTCTGCTTTGCAAGCTCTCTCTCGTTTCCCCTTTTCCTCCACGCTCTCTCATCTTTCCCATTTCTCTTCCTACATTTCTTTTCTTTTTAGCCCCTAAAGTATTTGAGCCTGCATACCATGCAAAGCACTACTGTTTCTCTGAAAATAAGATCAGTTCACTTAATGGTCAAAGGGCATTTTCAGCTTTATTAACCAAATCCAGAGACTTAAATAAGCAGGTCTTGCAAGGGACAAAGCGCATTCTTCTCTCTTACTATTTCACATACTACTTGTGAGAAGAGCCCTTATTTATATCTAGAAATTCCCTCTCCTTTGAACTCAAATTAACTCACTGGCTGTATATGCTAAGCAAACACAGAGGCTCAAAGATAAGGGCTAATTGTTAAAATTGTCATTATAACTATTTGTTAGGATATATATTTTAAAAAAAAAACATGCACATGAAAACCCCCCAATATGATAAAATACATTCAGGGAGCAATGTGTGAATATTATTTCTAAAGAATAACTTAATAGTTTTTTTTTCCTTGGGATACTAATTGTATCTTTGTAAAATTCTAGTGAAACTGGGGGAAAACTGTAGCATTTATTTCATTTTAAAATCTTCTTCTTCTTCTGTTAACCAACTACTACATTAGTTACAAGGAAATATGTCCTGAGCATTTGCTGTCTACCGAATGGATTTGAGATTCAGTCTAGCATGAAAATCCCATCAGCTTCTTAGCTTGATGTAAGAGAGACATTTCTAACTCATTATGTCCTAATGCCATCTCTTTAATACTCTCAGTGCATTCTAGTAAAAGAAAGGTTTGTCCTCTCAGCACTTCTTCCATGAAAAACTACCTGTAAGTGTCTGCTACTATGAACAGTTTCTGGTATTTTTTGTAGGACTCTGTAAACACATAATCCAGGCAGAATGACTGTTGAGTACAATAGTGAGTTATAGTGTCATATAATATGGTATACATGTGTTGAGACACAGTGTTGTATAGAAAAGTTTGGAAAACGTGAAAAGAATTAAAAAAAAAATCAAACATATATCAATCGTTTTACTCAATGATACATTTAATTCATAAATTTAAAGTAACGAATCCACATTCACTTGCTGGGCTTTAATTGATTCTTTCAGAGTGGAAAAGGGCGAGAATTGTCATTAGAACCTGTCATGTGATGAAATGCCAAACTTTGATATATTCTTTGACTCTCAACTGAGTGAGGATTTAAAAAAGGACCTAACTGCCTACAAAGAATAAGGAAATATCAAAAGAAATATCAAAGCATGTCCAGTGTGCAATTCTACTGTTTGAAATGTCATTAAAAATAGAAGTTGTTGTGGAAATCAAGATAAAATGTGGAAGGTTGAGAAAACTTTCAGATAAAACTGCTGGAAGGCTGAACTGATGTACTTCACACTGCACAAAGGATCTATGCACAGATCCTTTGTGCAGTGTTGCTTGCACACAAAAGCTTTACATCACATATGTGCAAAATGTGACCCAAGAACTTGAACTGGCCCCCAGACCATCTTAATCAAGGCCCTGATGACCAAAATATGACTATTGTTAGGTCTATAGTGAAACTGGATTTCAACAGAGGGTGCTAAGCTCGTTTGGGCAAATAAACTTTTTCCGTGAACACTTTTTGCTCCAACAGTAAATAAATAATAAGAATAAATAGAAAGAAAGAAATTAACAATAGGCTTCACGTGGATTTAGTACGAAATGTTTACCTAAAAAAACTGAAAAAAACAAGAATCCGCTCTTACCTGTTACGTCGGCCAAAATTGATGTGATTCAGTGCTGTACGCATTGTGTTTCAGTTCAGTTTGGCCCTTCAAATAATTTAGACAGCACGGTCCTCTGAGAAAAACCATTGCACAGCCCTGGTCGACATAGAAGAATCATCACCTCATCACAGAAGTAAATTGCTGTGAACAGATGAAGTCAAGATTGAGCTCTCTGGCCACAATCACCAGAGGTATATTTGGAGGAGAAAAGTAGCAGCAACACCTTGTCAACTATTGGGGTTATGTTGCTGCCAGCGGCACAGGAAACACGACAGAAGACATGTAAAATACCGGATGAAAAGGCGTGCGGTCAGGCAAGAAACTGAAACTGAAAAGAGCTTTTACAAGAGGTCAGCGATCCTTAAAAGCATGCCTTAAAATCCACCATGAACTGCTTTTAAAAAGCTAAACCTTTTTAAAAGGCCCTCGCAGTCCCCTGGCTTGATCTTAAATATGCCGTGAGCGCTACACTGCCTTAAAAATATCAGAACTTGAAAGTGAGCTGCAAATAAGAGTTTGTGAAAATTACAAAATCAATAACAGAAAGACTAGACACAAAGCTGCACAGAAAAATAATTTGTAAAATGTGATATCTTGGTGTGTGCGTTTCTTTTCTTCAGAAATCATAAAAGAATGTTGCTACTGTTTGTTGTGTGTAATCATTTTATTTGGAAGATGTTCTTCTGCTTGTATAAATTAGCGTAAATCTTAACTGTAGGAACACACAATACAGATACAACATCTTAGTTTAAGAAGGAAAGATAAAGTTTGTCTCTGCTTAGGGAAGCAGCTACTTAACCAAACTCTTTTAGTACAGTCAGCGATTGTATGGTGCTTGAGCTCCACATGTCTTTTTAATCTCTTTGTTAGGTGAGGATGAAACTCAGATCACTTCTGCCCCGCTCATTATTTCAAACAGTTGCTTAAAGGTCTTTTTAGGTTCAGATAATGTGTTTTCTGTAAAGCATACTCAAGTAAGCTTGTCACATTATTAGCAAGGAATTAACTTGTTTTTCACAGAGAGTGTAAACGGTCAAACCTCTTAGTAAACAGAGGAACATTTGTATTTTTCCGCTAATATGTAAAGCTTTTAAAGAAAGTTAAGCTATGTGAAAGTTGAGTTTTAATCAAAAAGACGTACTTCTGTTCAGCCACTATCCTATGCTCAGCTTTTCATAATCATCTGTCTTGAGGCTCCAGTATATGGCATGCATTTGTTTTATTCCGCTAGCGTATGACATCATTAATTGACTTAGGATACTGAATAGAATGGCTGAAAAATTGAACCCCAGTAGAAGACATTTGTTTTGAATTGATGATGAGAGCCTGGCCTGCTGTTTAAACAGCCTTCGCAGGCTTTGGGCAGGTGGAGGAAGAAAGCTCTTATCCGTCTTCATCGTAATATCAAGGTCATGGATGGGTAGCTGAGCTAATCTCCTTCTTCTCATATCTCTTACGGAGCGAAAGAGCTGGCAGGCCTGCCGTGTATTAAGCCCTCTCCAGCCCAAGACAGAATACGATGTTCCACACAGGGAAATATGATAAACTACATTGAAACGAAATTCAGGAATGCGGAGGTCCCAGCATTCGTAAGTGATATACTGTACACATCTACACCCAGACAGCTGCTAAATCAAATAGGAGATAATCTATGCATATTCAAATTCTGTGCCAAACTATATAATCTTCGGCATCTGCTTCATTATGCATGGAAGACACCATTTTGAGCGTATATTTCCACCCAAACATCATAGCTGTGTAAGTGTACATGACTGTTAAATATTGTGCCAGCTCTATTCGGGGTCTTGATCAAAGCACAAAGCTTGTACGTGTGAGCCTAATAATGATAGACTCGTGTTGACAGATGAGATGGGCTAAAGGCTCTGAAGTACTGTATCTGAAAGAGAATTGGCTCCTCCTCTCCCACAAATAGATTTGCCCTGCACAATGTTTTATCCCCATTGTTCATTAGACTTCAGAAGGAATAATTAACAAGGCTTTAAAACACAGCTTTTATGGATCACCTGCTGTCCCCCCAATATCATTTTTGTGATTGCGCAGCAGAATAGAGCAAGAGGCATTGATGCTAGCGTCTGGCACCCAAATGCCTTGCAGGATCAGTAACTCTCCAATTAAAGCAATATCTCTCAGTCTTCTGCTTGGCGCAGGAGCACTGAACTCGCCACGGGATTCGCCCATAGACAACCACCAAACTTTTTGATTACAAGACCGTGGCCTCGAGATAAGAATGAACTGGCTAAATGCAGTAATGCAACATGCAGATACATGGTGTTTTATGAAGCTGAACTGTATTGTATAATGGTACAGCAAGAACATGGCAGACTAATGGGAGACAAGGACATTGTTCATTTAAAAGTAAGAAAGGGGAAACCGGAATATTCTTTCATTTTAAAGTTTGAGATTAGGGCTAAGAATATTACCCCTTATCACAGAGTGAAGCTGCAGAGAGCATTGTCTCCTTTCAGCAGCACCCCGTTTTACATGAATCACCGTGCCTTCTCAAAATGCACAAATATATTTGTCATGTCTGGGGCCGCCAAATCATCAGGTAAATATTATCATCCAACAAGCAAACAAACAGTCTTTTGTGTGGTAGATAAAGGTGAGGCGTGCGGCGAGGTTAATGGGACCAGCCTATTAGCATTGTCACTCAGTCTGCCAGGTCTGACAGTGTAGCTCAGTCTGAGGGCCTCTCCTCCCCACGTCCACCTGCTTATCACCCAGATAAATTAACTCCGGCAGACTGGAGAGGCAGGTGGAGCGAAGGGGTGGGGGTACAGATCCTCACCTATCACAAGACAGGAACACCAGGCACAGATCGGCGCTCTGTTGACTCTAGTTAATAGCGTGGGGTCCGCGGTGTGTGTCAGATTTTTAGGGGTCCATGAGATTGACGTGTGGGGCAGCAGAGTAAACACTTGATAATTAAACACAACCGCATGTTTGTCAGAGGTGATGACAATGCCCACCGACACCCCCTCGTCCTCACTCGATCCTCCCAACTTTGTACGAAGCAACAGTTCTGTTCAGCTCAGCAGGAGTTCCTCAGACCTTAATGATAAAATGATAAATATGCCATTTGTCATTGCCTTCCAAATGATCGGCATGAAATGTTTATCTGATGCTTGTCATTGCCCAGTGTTTCACAACTCCCTCTCCTATGGTTAAGATTTGGTTAGATTTTAGCAGATGCAGTTGTTTGATTATGGTAAAAAAACTATGTAATAATGGACACGATTTAAAAAGAAAACTGACAGACACAGTCAAGATTTTTGTCTGTTGTTATAAAATATATGTATATAAACTCCAGTAGTTGAATAGAGACCAACTTTATCATCACACCACACCTGTGGCCTTCATCAGGTTGATCTGACAATAACGCTGTTCTTCCCGCCTTAGACATCGCTGGAATTTTAATCTCTCATAACCTTCTCTGTGCAACTTAGAAGTACACAAAATTGTGCCTGAAATCTCCACTCTTTTTCTGGCTTTTTAAGAATGACAGACTATGAGAGACAGTAATCATTTTTCATAGTCATTTTTCACAGCACCCAGAGAAAACCTACACATGGCCTTTTTAAATTTTTTTTAAAGTTAGACATTGTATGAAATGTGCTGGTTGAGTTGAGTTGCTAGTTTTCTTGCTAAGAATGAAAAGAGTGAATTGATACCAATACAAAGTCTGTACTGTTGATATGAAGCTGTTAGCAGCACCTTTTACATACTTCAAAAGTCAGGATTCGTAGATGTTTTCATGGAAAAACAAAAGACAGAAGATTATAAATATGTGATGAAATCTATGGATTTGTGTTGCAGTAAATGACCGCTGCTCTATCTGGAGACTTTTCACACCCCACAGGGCAGGATGGAGACGTGTTTTTTTGTGGAGTCTTTGCTGGAAACATGGATTGTTAATTCAAGACTTCAGAGAGACTTTAAGAAGAAACTGTGTCAATTGGAAAGCATACAGTTGGCTTTATTGGGCCTGGTTTGCCTTGTGGGTGCTCTCTGTTTAATTGAACACTCATTAGAGAGTACACTGTTATACCCTCACAGTTTATAGTGACATTCCCCCCCAAATGTAACGTAATTAGGTTTAGGCAAATGGTGGGCTGAATGGATCGAGATCTGTGCTATAACTGTATCCAGTTTATTCTCTCACTGGCTGGTCATAAAAGAAATAATTTTGGGTAAAGTGTGTGACACTGGCTGGCACCCAGAGCATATGACTGGAACAGGAAGATTACAGGCACGGCTAAAAAGGATCAGTAATTGAATTCCAGAGATCCTGACGCACATTACACCAGACCAAGAGACAAGAGAAAGCTTTTTTGCTCGATGAGGGAAACTGGAGGGTAGAGAGAGGTGAGTCCTCTCAATACACAGCCCCTCCCCCTGTTAGTGCCACTCAGCAATGCTGGAGCCATTGCTGTGTTAACAGTTTCTGTTCTCACGGGACAGGAGAGCCCTAACTGTCGCCCACCTCCAGTTGGCTGAGAATGGTGAAAACCACTCCACTGTGTCTACTTTATATTGGTGGTTAGACGACGCAGCTCTGCCAAGGATTGTCTTTTCTGCTGCTGAACATTTAATGCAACCAAACTATCCATGAAAGACGAGCCAAAGGCCTTTATTAAACTGCCTGCAAATCTGCAAGAAGGAAAATCCATCACAGTGTCCAAGGGTAACAAATTGTTAAGTAATAGCTGGAAAATATTAGAATATCAGTATGTGCATCAACGTTTTGCTGCACAGAAAATTGCAAGCTTGTTATTGAGTGTTGAAATAGTTTGAAATGTAAGACATGCTGCTGTATAGCAAGAAAACATCCCTACTGAGCCCTGCATTGCAACACATTTGCAACAAAAGCCAGTCGGTTGATTTCTCGCGTTTTCTTGGTTTTCTTTGTAGTCAAATGATTCCCAGACTTCATGAAAGACCTGGCAGTTTAAATATTTTGCATGTGTAGACACAATGCATTTATTGATTGTTGAAAGAACAGTGAATGCTTTAGTACAACAGCAACACCAATTTTAGAAAAAACTTGAGTTTTTAATTGTCTTGCTGATTGAAATCAAATTGAAGAGCTGTTACATTAACTAGCTTATTGAATAGTTTTCCATCACATCTGTATTTATTTTTCTGTTTTGTTTACACCACCAAAATAACACCATAATGATTTAGTTCAATTTGAACAGCGGTATGCATAAATAAGACTCCTGTTGACATCAAACATGCTTCAAGTCACACTCGTGACAAATCCTCCAAATGTAGGTATCACGGGAAAGAAATTTCACAGGTGTCTAACATCTCTCTGAATAAAAGAAGCCACAAACCCTTCTGCAATTTCGAGTTCTTGTGTAGTAATTGGAGCAAAGTGGGGGGAAGGGGAAAGTCAGGAGGAGAGGTTTAAAATAGGTATAACAATTGTGGAAAAAAGAAGGAGATTGAATCTGTTAATAGAGGGTGTTGCTGAATCTCACTTGGTACCCTGGGTCTCATTAGGCCTCAACTGATGCTGCCGCAGCCCTGTTAATTGGCCGAAGCCAAAGAAATCACGTAAAGAGCAAACTGTGCTGCTTTTTCCTTTGATAGACCAAGACAAAAAAAACAAACTAATACCAGTGCAGAGAAATGGAAACAGATAAACAGGCAGAAAATGTGATAATTTGGTGGTAAATGGTGCTATCAAACCACTGACCTAGTAATTTACAAGCTCACAACAGCCCAGCCACCTTCCGTCTTGCAGCATAACTAAAGATGACTGGTGCTGAGGAAAAAAAGTTCCTCTGCCCTCCTTCTAAAGTTTTCTAAGAGTGAGGAAGCTCATAGTGTGGATATTGAGGTGGGTGAGTGTGGTGCAGGTTGTGGGGTGCTTGAACTCTCTGTGGTGCAGGCAGTAACAGTCTTTACATTCAAGAGGGAGAAGATCAAAGAGTGCAAGTTTAAAGGGAGGAGGGGCAGTTTTAGAGTCTCTCCTCTGTTTGGGAGGCATCCAGGTATCTGTGGTGTGTATTGATGTGGAGCACCTTCGCGAGACACACTTTCCCATCCTTATTTCCTCTTGTCCTGTTGAAGCTAAACGGGCTGTGCTTCAAAAACACTGCTTTATCAAACACACCACTTAAATTGTCTCTCCCTTTTTTCTGTGCAGCCTCTCTTTTCTTCTGATAAATATTATGTGTCTTTCTGGCTGAAGCACTGCAGAGGAGCCTTCAGAGAGTGACTGGTTAAAAGTAATCCCAGAGAGAGGTTGAAAAAAGAAAAGATGCTGGTTAGCATTTCTTCAGAGATGCGGCACAGAATCATGAACAGAAGTCAGATGCTATTTCAGCATGCATTGTGTGCTTTTCCCACAGTGTTTCTTTGTCTGACCCACAGGGTCTAATAAGAGATGAAGTTCTTCCAAGCTGCTCTACAAATGACTTTGCTTTGCTGTTCCACCTGTGTCCTCCTCTGGCCTGCAAAATAATCAAATCAAGAAGTGGTTTGTCATTCAGATCAACAGAATGTGTGAAGCATAGAGAGGCCTGTCTGTGAAAAGGGGAGAGCTCCCTCTAGAAAATACATTGTGTTTTCAAAAGCTTGTACAATGTTTACTCCAGCTGAACAGCTACATGCTCGCTAGAATATGACACTGATGTTTAACTGTGCATATTATTTTATTAGCTATCCCTCTCCATATTTATTGTTTTGTCGCTATAATTATTGCACATGTCTTGCAAATGCATGGCCCTTCGTGAGACCCTATTAAAAACCTGCAGTCACAGGGATTAGTGTCTGTATTCTACACAGATTGGCACAACGTCAAAATAAAGAAACCGAACTAGAGCAGGGGTAAATAGGGTCTGGCAGAGATTATAACAGTGGATATAATAATGCCGGTTTCCACTCTAATTGTGACACCGAGCCAAAGCTTTGCAATTGCCGTGCAACGAGCTGTACTCTAAGTCCACACAGCAGCGGTGGGATCAGAAATCCTCAACAACTTTAAGCTATAGTATCAGATTATGTCACTATTAATTAGGCGCTGTATGAGAACAATCCTGTACCGTGTCCTCTCCTCCCCACATGTAGCCAAGCAGGCAAGTAAACTTAGATCAATAATTACACGAGGACTGTCCTAGCTCCTCCACGGTTCTGTCACCAAATTTCACACTAATTGGCCACACCAGTGGAGAAACCCAGAAACAGATTTTTATTGAGTCAGGGTATGACCGAGCATAGTCTGGAGGGACACCTGCATTACCTAAAGTGGGTACCTCAGAAACCGAAGCTATCAATACAGATGCAGCTATAATGTTCATTTTAAATAAGGCTTGTCTGTGCATTAGGCATGCAAGAAAAAAAAGCATTGATCTGTTCATGCATAAATGCACTGCACAGTCTAGCATAATCATGTGATATATTCCCAACCAGCCAAGCATATATTTTCCAAGTCAACCTTAGCCATATGGCAGCATGCATGTGTAAGTTTCGTCTGTGTTTATTCGTATGTCCTCATTTGCCTCCTGATGCTGGCCGCTGTTATCCTGCCTATTGATTGACAAGAGTAAGAAGCCCAGGAGTACTCCAGTTTCATCTTTGTAACATCCTTTCCTTAATTCTCCTCTGCGGGTTTAATACCGAACACACAGGTCCCTCTTGACAAAAGCCTGATCGAGTGAAATGTTGAGCTACCGAAACAAAAGAGGTGAGAAACAACAACTCCTGGAAACAAAGGAGCAGTGAGACAGAGACTGAAAGGCTCTTGGCTTTCAACTGTCACAGATTGACTTGAGATTGCCATCCCAGCCCTTCCTGATCCTTGTATTAAATGACATGATGAGGGAGAGTTAGAAGGAGTAGTGTTTATATTTTCTTATGGTTGGGGAGTTCTTTTCAGTATGTCCTTGTGCTTGTAAAGAGAGATATTTTATGGGTGCAAAACCATCCTAGAAACTCCAAGATTCTCACCAGAGTAGTCTGTCTTTGATTCACTGAGTGGCAGATAGTGGCTGTTTAAATATGGTTGGTGGGGGGTTCGGGGGTCTGGCTAGGCACAGACAGACAGCCATCACATAAAAGTTTGCTTTCTATGCCTGACAGGTTTGGGTTTTCTTTAGTGTGTTTTTCAAGCAGGTCTTATCCAGGTAAATGAAAAGATCAAAAGCAGGGTCTCGAGCTAGCAGCACTTCCATCTGTGATGTAAGGCCTTCAGTTCTTAGATCTCGGGCATTTCTTTTGCCTCCATCCCTGTGCCATATCTCTGATGGAATTTTAATGATAACACTGAATTGTTATCTTGAATGCACTATCACTACATCCCAAACATTTCAAACCCACCCACAAATCCCTGAGACCTGAATGAATGTATCCCTCCTGAAAAGTTTCCATTTGGCGAGCTATCTCTTTTGACATACTCTGCAAACACTGCATTTCTGTTTGCTGGCTAGGTTTTGATTAGTGGCAGCACTGATGCCTTTAATATTGAAAAAAAAAAAACAACAACTCTGGATGTACTGAGTGTTGATGAAGTGTCTTTTTTTAAGATTGGGTGAAGTGCTGTAAAAACCACCATCTTCTCCCTGAGGGGACACACCCACTCAGCTAGGGTGAGAAAGAGAGTGCTAGTGTGATGATCGGAGAAGCAGACATCTCTGGTGTTGAAATTGAATGTGGTCCCAAGTTTGTTGTGGAAAAGCTAAAGTGACAGAATAGTAGATAATAGGTTTGCTGTAACGTCACGCCTGAGTGTATGGCCACACTTGGGCATTTCTGGAACAGTCCAGTTTCTGACGTCCTCGTGACAGGCCTCATCCTATTTCTTTTCCCGTTACACGGCTGTGCGGCGAGAGCCCATTTTACTTCCACACTTTTTGCATGCTCCGTGGATTGCTCTGTTGCCTATTACTTTGAATGCTGAGCTATCAAAAATGTCTGATTTGTTATTGATAAAGTAATGTTAAAATGGCCATAAAAATGAAACAAAGCCCATTTGTGTGTTTGCCCAGTAGGAAATAGTGCCGGCCTACTTTATTCTCTGCTTATTATTCTCTAGCTGCTTTGTTTTATTATTGTAAAGCCCATGTAATCCTCTGCACTTAAAAAGATAAGTGAACTGTGAAAATAAAAGAATTATTTAGGAACTATTATATCATAATTCTATGTTGTTTGCCTCAGTGTTTTAGTGTGCAGCAAAACAAAGGGTGGAAAAGTTTTCTGTTTTTATTTCCTCTTTGAGCCCAAATTTCTGGCCTCATCATCACTTCACCCATCTCTTTAGTGTTCCTCTATCCCCTTCACTTTCTCTCTTTCTCTTTTTTTTCTCTGAAAGTGACCTTGACGATATTCCTCCTGTGTTTGTTCAGACACAGAACTCTCTTTTTTTTCCTCCTTTTTTGTCTCCCTTCCCTTCCTCTGTTTTCATTAGCGGGCTCGGTCTGCCTGCCTAGGGACAGCCCTGTGCTGTGCTCACGTTACAGGCCTATTGACTTTGGAAGAGAGAGAAAATACTGTGGACATGATTCATCATCCATGAACCTCATGATACCAGTTTTATCTGTAACTTATTTTCAATAGAGGAGCACAGATAAACCACACTGCACTTTTATCACCCTCACTTTAGGCATGTCAGTAATCAGATACACAGACAAGACTAATTAACATTTTGAGATACTGCCATGTAACACAAGCACTGCTCAAAAATAACAAAGAGTTGATACAAAGTGTGTGAGCCTAAGATTGACTGAAGACTCTTAGCTGTTCACTGCATTTTGCAATCGTATTTGCACGCTACCTACTACCTGAAATACTGATTGGGCAATTATTTTCAAGGTGGTAATCAATATTCTTTTTCAGAGTTGAAAAATTGCCACAACTGACACGATGATAGAATAATGGGGGGAAAAAATGTGCAAATTAATTTCTTTTTCATTCATTATGCATGCTGAATTCTCATACTGATGACAAAGCTTTTGAATGAAAACGGAGGTGGGTGTTCAGTCCTTGTTAACTTCCACGGACCAATCTGGCACCATATTGGGGATTAACCTTCGATAACATTTGTAGTATAGTATAGGCATTTTACATTGGGTTGTTGCATCCAGTAGTTATGTATCTGCATATTCTTATGAGCTCTGAAACAATGACGAAGGTATTGGCAGGAAGTAATAGCCCGCAGAGGTGGATGGGTGTTTTATCACACTTGTATCCCTGTAATTAACCAGGACTGCCCTGCAATTCACTGTCTGTTCTCCTATCGCTCCTTCTTCTTTTATTCCTGTCTCCTAATAGAAGAATGGGTTGGGGGTTGTCTCTGCTCATATCTGCAGCTGTAAAATTCAAGCTTTGAACTCTGCCATTGTGGCATTATGGTAATCAAAAATGGAATATATTTTGAGGAACTGTTTAATGCACAAGCACACTGTGCTCTATATACACACAGTTTTTGACCCCATGTTTCTGGAAGGAGTTGGAGATAAATTTTGTGGTGTGCTTATCAGTCCACATTTCAGTGATGATGCACCTGATAGGTTGGCAGCCATGCAGCAATCAGTTAAATGACAGACAGACAGGCTCAGTGCACAGCTGCACAGTGCAGTCTAAGCCAATTGTGTGACAATCAGAGGCTGCTATTTTAGGTTTCCCTCCCCCTACAGAGAACAGATTTCAGTGAATCAGTTGGCCCTCAGGCATCATAATTATGCAAAAGGCTGAGCAGAGAAAAGTTGTTTGTTCCACTATTGTTTTGACTTTCTTTCTTATCGCTTAATCATCTGAGGAAAGTGGCTGTGGTAATATATAGAGAGGTGCGCGCTTTTGTTGACTATAAACATTAGGCCTGAAAGCTATCTGAAAGTTAGATTAGAAATACATGTATATTTACTGAATCTAGAGGCATGCAAATGACTCGAATTTGGCATTTCAAATCATTTTTTTTTAGGGCTGCTATTTTGAAAAATAGAAACATTGGAAAACATGATGTGGATCTTGCACATGTAGATTTAATATGTCAGATCTTCAAGATAAGAATTGATGGCCAGATTTAGACAGAAACTACTTTTTAAGGCATAATATAAGACTGGAGCAGTGGTGCTCAAATGTTGCTCATACGCAGGCATCACTTTGAAGGGCAGGTTGGCTTGAGGTCTGCGCATTTGAAAGGGACCTGTGAGAGGAAAGGGCACAGGCTGCCACTCGTTTTACTGGTTCTCCCCCGTGGTGAAAAACAGTGCTGAAACAATTACAGGGCACTGTGAGGTCTTTCGCATAGTCTGAAAATGTTATACACACATAAACACCCAGGCTCGCACGGTGAAGCCAAACTTATTAAAACTAATTAACTTGAATTAACATTTAAAAAACTTCTCGGTGCCCTTTAGAGATTTAGGTTGACTGCTGTAAGTAACATAAATCCATCCAGACCTCCAGGACGTGTGAGTTAAGCCTCTGGTCAGTCTATCAATGCAAAGTGAGAAAAGCTGTTTCACTCCCTGGGCTGCACTCCCCCTTCAGCTGCACAGAGCACTACAAGTGCTCTTCGCACCCATGAAGGTGGAAGACTTATGTGTTAATCCTGAAGCCCCCACCTAAGCCCCTGTAATAAAGCACGCTCTCAATCAGGACCTGTCCCCTCCCTCCAGGCAAGGCAGCTTAGGCCTCTGCAATCACTAGCTGGTGAGCCACAGGAAAGCTAATGAGCCCCTTGTCTAGACGCCCAGCACCTGCATTCGTAGCTGTTCTAATGGGAGCGCTCTGGGATGTAGACAGACTGCAGGTGGAGATGATGGAGGTCTGCAAAAGGCCAGCAGCAAGCCCCCACCAGGGGGATCATCTGGTGACCATGCCATTTGCTTTTCTGAATACATAGTAGTCAAACAGACTGCTGCCACAGCCCCGATGGACGTCTTGAACTCACGGCTTACTTGAAGCTGAGCACTCACTCAACGGAGAGGCTTCTGGACTTCTGTGTAAAATAATTAATGAACTCTAATTCCATGCAAAGGTCCAGTTGTTGTTCAGTTTGTGCTTTCTACATAAAACATGCTCTGTGAACAGTTTCCTGCTCCCTGTGGATGACTATTGCACAAGATGCAGAATTGCTTTTTTAATGTGTTAAAGTGCACAGTTCGGAAGTCCTGTTTAGAAATTAGGCATCTGCTGACAATTTGGGAATGTGCCTGTGGGTGGATTCACGTGCTACCTTGGCTTTTTCATCCATTAAATTTGGAGGAAAGGATATTTATTAGAGATTCACTCTCTTTTTGTTCTTTTAGTGTGTTTGTGATACTTGTTGTTACTTTAGTAAAGAAAGAAAGTATTGTAAATAATCATGATTTGTTAAAATACAAAACCTTTCTCTATTTTAGATAATTCCAAACCCCAGCTCTGCATATTATTAACTAACTGTTTTGTTTTTTTTTGCCACAAGTAAAATATGTCAACACATGAACACTGATTGAGGGACCAACTAACAGATCTGAGCTGGTGTCCTAGATGTTTTCAGAATCCTGTTCAGGAGAGTAGAACACTTGTGTAAGTGTTTGTTATTCAGGTTTAATTATGTCCACGGGGCCTGGGAGTGTAGGCCAATCTACGCGGTGCCTCTTTAGCCTGAGCCACAGTGGACTGGCTTGATGTCTTCCTCTTCTTTCCTGCACTGAATGAGCAATTAAAGGTCATATCAATTAGAGCATGTTGTGGTCTCCAGACTCATTTTGAAACAGCTTGCTCCTGTTGCGCTGTCAAGAAGGAATAAGTTTGCAAATGTTCAGCTTGGCCTTCTTTGCTTAAATGTTATTTTTTTTTAATATATTTTGAATAAATCTCTGCTCCAACATTTATAAGTTATAAGTTGCCTGGCTTGGGCCTCGTTCCCCACGAAGCATAAGATGTATGCTGTACAGTGTATAACGCATTCATTTATCAGTTAATTCAACCTAAAGCAAAGCAGTGTGGAACTATGAGAAAACTACACTTCAATAGCTGTTCTAATGTTCTCATTCACTGGTCAGATATATTACAGTCGCTGGTGTCACAAGCAGAACAAAAATCTATTTAGTCTAAATATGAAGGGTCTATATTTTTATCTCCCTCATATTGGTTTGGAAACAATCATTCACATGGTGCCAAATGAGTGACAAAAAATTGTTTTCATTGATGATCCATGAATTCTAATGAAGAAGCATGCACAAAGAGACATATTGCAAAAGGTGATACGTGCCGTTGCCATAGCGAAGCCCCACACACCCACCCCTCTTCCCCTTTGTGTACTCCAAGATTAAATGTGTTTGTTTGCAAGTGGAACTACTGACGGAGGTTCCTCGGCAGTCTAGCAGTGAGGGTATATGTAAAGGATGGTTGTGGTTGGGTGGGGGAGATTCCTGAAGTATGATTAGATGAATTTTAATTCATTCATTTATTCATGAAATTCAATGGGTCTCCTGTCTTGCGAGAACAAGAAAACCAAATGCCCTTGCTAGTTTCATCATCACTCTTTCTATTATATGTAAAGAAGAAATAAATTGTTTCCATCTCACACAAATACGAAAAAGGACGAACCAAAGAAAGCAATACCAGCGCAGAGTACAAACATGATCATTGTGAGACAAGTTGTTTTGCATCAGTAGCCTACATTAATGGTGTGACACAGTTTTTAGTTTGTTTTTGTTGATAGCAGGATGTTTGTGTTGATGACAGGTGGTGTTCCGTCTGCAGACCCATTTCACACAGAATGTAAAAATCTCAACTGCTGTAATGCGAACGTTGTCATAGATTGCAACTAACTGCAGAGGGTCTCGAGGATAAGCGGTATTCTGGCGGGAGCACGGTATGAATAAAACAAGCGATGCCAAGAAATATACTTTATAGGAACTTTTTTATTCTTAATGCCGATGAGTAAAGTCATTTGGAACGGCAGGTCATCGGGGGCTTTCTTGGTGATTATCATAACCAGACCAGTGTTAGAAAGGGACCAGAACCTTCCACCGACCATCACCCACAGACCGAGTGAAGCATATTTGTGGAACATGTTTAGCAGCCACATACATCGCTATTATAAGGAGACATTTTAGGAATGTTTGGCACTTTCTAAAATTATTTTATTTTGGATTAAATATAATTTTATGTTGCATAGTTTTTCAGTCCCTAGCTCAAGAAGTGCTGGGCTGCCCTTCTGATTTATACACTATAAGAGTGTAGTTGTGGGAAGTGCATGCATATATCAATATGTGTCAGCAGTCTCATACAGTAAAGTGGGTGTCTTGATCCAGCCTGCCTCACTGTGGTTTCCAGTCCTTAGGCAGGTAAAATCAAGGTCAGCACAGTGATGATGGGGCTCAAGAGTTGGGAGTTCGCCTTGTAGTCGGAAGGTTGCCGGTTCAAGCCCCGGCTCGGACAGTCTCGGTCGTTGTGTCCTTGGGCAAGACACTTCACCCGTTGCCTACTGGTGATGGTCAGAGGGTCCGGTGGCGCCAGTGTCCGGCAGCCTCGCCTCTGTCAGTGCGCCCCAGGGTGGCTGTGGCTACAATGTAGCTTGCCATCATCAGTGTGTGAATGGGTGGGTGACAGGTTGTGTAAAGCGCTTTGGGGTCCTTAGGGACTAGAAAAGCGCTACACAAATACAGGCCATTTACCATTTTTACCATGATGGGCAATGTTATAAGATATTTTACGTAAAGAATATAAAAACATGTAAAACTACAACTGAAGTTGAATTCCTGAAATCCGTCACCTGTTGTTCTCTCCTGATCTAATTTTGCAACAAATGGCAAGTTGCAAAAGTCTGTTGTGCAGGGGAACTCTGTCTCACTCATCTCCACATCAAACAGCTACACAAGCAACAGCTAAAAAAGGAAAACCACAAAACAATAGAGTTTCTTCAAAGAACGAAGTTTCATAAGCATTCTCCATTCAAAACGCTTCTTTTTTTAAATCCCTTTGGAAATAGTCAATTTATGTCTTGTGTATAATCTTATTCATGCATGGGGCTTAATGCCTCCTCAAGAACACATAAATCTCGCAAACTAATGGTTTTCTCTCTTTTTTATGTCTTTGGATCCTCTTGGGCTGTCACTGTCGTCACCAGGTAAAAAAACAACAACTTTTTTTCTCCCCTACTTTGATATATGTTGTGTTATACAAAGATTATAAAATACGGCGAGCACGTGTAATGGTCAGATTATTTTCCTGTCAAACTCCCGTTTACATCCCTTGACCAATCATATTTGATGTTTGGCACTGAGTGCCGGAGTGCCGATGGGGTCCCCTGCTGTCTAAACAAGCCCCCACCTACTGACTGTGCAGCCCTTTCCTGAGCGCTGTAGTGGAGAGAAAAGGGCAAGAGAGCAGCGTTCAGGCGAAACAATAGCACCGCGAGGAGATGTCAGGCCCTGGGAGCTGTGAGGTGGATGATGATATGAGCCCACTGGTGTTGTTGTTTCTCACTCTGCTGAATGCTAACACATGGACCCCTGTGGCTGGGCGTCGACCCACTGTGTGGTCAGGACCCTGGCGGTAGTGGTGGGAAGGGGTGCGTGGGATGTAATGAGCCCAGTCTGGACTGCTGGGCTGTGGTCTGTTGGAGCTGTTTTTGTGTGTGTGTGTGTGTGTGTGTGTGTGTGTGTGTGTGTGTGTGTGTGTGTGTGTGTGTGTGTGTGTGTGTGTGTGTGTGTGTAAGCTTGCATGTATTCTTTAGTATGCCACCATTGATGCAGAGTGCCCTCCTCCTGTGTTCCCTCTTGTTGGATATCAAAGGCCTGTTGTAGTGTGACTCCACTCATCTGCAGTTGCCTGCTGCTTGCCTTTGACACTGTCCATAAAATTTAAGGCTTGATTTCACTGCCACCGTTTCACTCAAAAATTGTGAATTGACATTTTGCCAACTCATTTTTACGCCCAAGTCGCCACAGACTGACACCCGGTCAAGACCTGTGGACATCACATTGTAGCACGCTAGGTAACCGTTCCTAATGACTTTCCTGCATATAGTCATTAGAAGTCCCTTAGCGTCTTGAATAGATGCTGTGACACCATAGGCAAAAGTAATATGCCGGTGGTAACCAAGGAATAGTCTCACAATCTTGTTGCAGATGGGGACATTTTGCCTTTTATCTTTTATTATGGCTGTGTAACGCTCTATTTTAACAGGAAGTGATGCCTGGCCAAGCGTCAATGTGTAACCAGTTGGGAGTCTGAAATTGCCCATGGTCAAACAATTTAGTTTTCCTTGTTTTTAATTCAAGAAAACATATAGGAGGACAGAAAGCTACAGAAATGACCTGTCTTGTAATGGGATCAGACCAGCTACAATGCCCATCAACATAATAACTTTACAACCCATGAGTATTAAGCAGTCATTACTACATTAATTCCTTTTTTTACATCATTGCTCAGCACCACAAGGTTCAGACAGCACCAAAATTTCAAATTCACCCTTGTAAAGTTTTGTGGCTGCATTAACATACGGACCTATAAACACTTACCAAAATGATCACTAGCACTACAGTAAGGATTTCAAACACTTTTCCTTGTTTTAGTGGAAGACTAAAGGGGAGCATATTTTAAGAAAATCAGGGTATAAAAGCAAGGATCTTCAATGATCTTAAATAAATGACCTATGTGTTGATTTAAGATATGCAATCTTGACATAATATTTAAATAAATTCAGTCTGAATATCAATATCACATTGAGTGAGTAAAGGAGATTTAGATTATGGTAATTGCGTCTCAAAGTTTGTTTTACGGAGATGAGTAATAGCAGTGATATAATGTCGAGGTGGGTCGTCATCGTGTCTTCGCAGTGTACATTCGGCAGCCCGTTTTTTTTTCGTCTGTTTCATTCTTTTTTAAGTGTGCCTGGAGGACAGCCTGCTGGCAGGCAGGGATGCAGAGAGGTTTTCTCTAGCAGTACATGAGTGAGGGAGACAGATGGAGCATGCCAGACAGTGGTTTGTGGATTTATCCAGATTTATGATGGGAGGAAGTGAGGCTGGATGTGAACAGGGAGAGTCGGGGAGGAAAGGAGGCGACGGGAGGCAGGAGGGCCAGCTTTCGGTTTCATTCTGAAACATTGGAAGCCCCTGGATGGCGGGGGAGGGTCCCAGCACAGTGGTGTTGTTGTTTGAATTGATTGTGTTTTATTTCAGCGCGTTGCTCTGTGTATTACTGCTTTGTCGTCTACAGAGGAAGGCGTCCTTGCCTTCACATTGAACTCCATTACATCCCTCCCAGGACACAGAGCTGTCTTTCAGATTGCTTGATTGGCATCTGCTGAGATTTCGCTAACACAAAGGCATCTTGTTTTATTTCCCACCAATTTGGCTTCGCTGGTCTCGCCACTAATATTAACAATACAAGATTGTTAACACTTCCTCCCTTTGTCATGTCATTTAACTCGCTGAAAATCATGAGTAACATCAAAACAATTGCCAGAATTTGATAAACATCAGTGCCTGTCAAGATAGCAGTGTAATAAAATAGAGGAAAATGGGTGTAGTCACAAAGAAGAAAACTGCTGTATGAATTGATCAAGAGATAAAAGATGATGATAACTTATCATAGCAGATGTTTGTTTTCATGGGAAATATCACTTTGATAATTTACTTTTTTATTCCACCATTGATGTTTACAAAGCTTCAAGGTTGTTAACTCCTCCTCAGGGGAGAGGAAAAAATAACCATTCTGGGATACAGGATTAAAAAATAGAGATGTTTTTCCTTTTTCAAAACACTGAAAAGGTTGAGCACATTCTTTTTAAAGGAACTCTGTTATGCTATGCTCTCGCAACATTTCACAGGTTAATAAAGGAGTCTATTATGAGGGAGGGGGCTGGGGGGCTGGGGACTGAAATCCAATTTAAAGAATATTGAGGGGGATAAAAAAGCAAAATCATGTTTCTTGCCCCAAAAAGTTTGCCCAATTTTTCAGTGTATTAGCTGCAGTTCTGAAGCGAAAAGATGACACATAACTGTGGCGTGTACATACGGGATTTTTATCCACGTTCACAAACAGCTTCTGTTCTCTTGAGTGGACCAGTGGGTTTCTGACGAATGATACCTTTCATCCTTCATCCATTGGTTGAGAATACATGGGGTTTGTTGGATCGGTAAGAATAAATCAATTTTCAAACAGCTAAAAAACATTGGGCAAGGCTCTCTCTGTAAGCCTGCCATTATTCCACTTCCCTGCATCCTCTGCTGTCTAGGATAACCCTTTTCAGGCTGGTATCCCTGCTTTTAGCCAATCGTGGGGGGGCTTCTGTTTGAGTCAACCAAGGTATAATGGAGCGTCTCCCTGTAGAGGAGTCACGTACCAATGGTTTTCATTCATTTCATTTGTAAACGTCAGGAGGGAATGGCCCTCTCAGAAAGCCCTGAGCAAGAAAGCCCTTGAGAGCGAGTGAGGAAAACCAAAAAAGCGCCATGTAGAAAAGAGTGAAAAGGATCACAGCCAAAAAAGACAAGAGCAGAGAATAATAAAGGAAGATACGTTCAATAGGTCCAGAGAACAACTGAGAAAGAGAGGAAAACAGTGATAACAAAGAACAGAGAATAGCTAAGTAACAACAGTTGCATTAATTTTTTATTTGAGCTTTTACAACGCAGCAGTGATTGCAGGACTTTTGGCTTTCTCTAGCACACACAGAGTGACCTCATCTGAGTTCAACAGGGGGCTACGATTGCCCAAAGGGCACGTTGAGGGGCAGTTTTAACAACTCATTTTGTAGGCAAGGCCTAACCAGTAATGCTCAAAGCTACTGCGCAGTAGTTGGATGAAGGTCAAAGTCAAGGATATGATTCGGGAACTAAGTGTATGTGTCAGTGACTGTCCCCTGGAAACAGCCTGAGCTGTCATGGATCATATAGATAGGGAGGAGGCTGCACTCTGTATTATCTTACAGTAGAGTGACCCCGAAGTGAATTTTGGGATAGGTCGTGACGCAGACCAGTGGGATTTGGCAGTATCTAGGATGCTTTACTTTGTCAACGTCTTGATTAATATACTGACATCCATCTTACAGTCGCTGTATGGTCCAAACCATCAGGGACGGCATAAGCAGCACACCGATGAAAGAGAGAAAACAAATCACCTCATTCTTTATTATAACGTGTGCGCCCCAGAGTATAGCCGCTAAAGAAATTAACCAGCAAATAAATAAATGACACTCATCAGTGCCTGAACAGGGAAAAAAATGAAGGTGCAAATGTGAGGAGCAGATAGTTCCTCATTAAGTTTACATCAAAAGATTTATGCAGTGTAGTCCCCCTCTTCTTTTTTTTTCACACTTGACTCATCTCTTTTGATTCCATTTGTGCAATGCAATTATGACAATCACAGTCTGGAGGATTGGCAAACAAGAGACCTTCTGAAAACTGTGAATGGAAAAACAAAGAAGCTTGATGAGAGAAAGGGAATCTTAATTACAAATCTGCATTAGGATGGTTGGATCCTAGTAGCCTTAGGCAGGAATGTCAAAAAAAATGTGATAAAACAAGGCCTGTTTGAAACTTCTACTGCCATCCATTCTTGTTATGTGAGCAAAAAGTTTTTATAGGTCCTGCTTATATCGTCACAGTTCTATCTCTGTGAGAAAACAGCTTGTGCTCTGGAGCGGCACACTGCTTGATGAGCAGTGCTGCTGGTGAGAGGAGCTTTATTGTCAAAGCCCCCTCTGTCACAGCACCTCCCTGTGGCCTCTGCCTGCACCAACAGCCTGGCAGCCTGAGCATAGTGAGGATGGTTCCCTGGGTAAGGATTATTCTATCAAAGTTATACTTCACACGGTTCTTCATGCCGTTACTCTTAATTTCCCTCTTTCATAGACAAAGAGGCTCAAACAGAATTTCTCTCTCTCTGTCGCTCGCTCTCCCCCTCTTTTCATTCCACTTCCTTCTCCCTCGTTCACCCACTCCTCTACCCTCACAGGCAGATTGACTTTCTTCATCTTGCCTCCTTCATAACACCGGCCATTTTCAATTCTCCTCGTTCTCCTTCAAAAGAGCCCCCCCTCTGTCTTTTCCCCACACTTGTCCCTCCCCAACCTCTCCCCACCCCACGCCTGTCTCTCTGGGGAGTTTGGAAGGGAGAAGGGGGCAGTCATAAAAGATAAAGATGAAAGCGAACAGAGAGAAACAAACAGGCAAACAAATAAGACCCCTAAGTAAAGTAGCTTTTTCCATCTCAGTCGCGGCGGGAAAGACGCTGATAGGGAAACTCTGCTGACATGGGAGGGAATCAAAGCTTATTACGGGAGGGGGGATAGTGGTGGTGTGTGCATATGAGCGTGCGCATGAGTCCTTAGTAGACCCATTAAAGGACTAACCACCTAGATGTGGAGTGGATGAGTCACTACCATAACACCTGGGTAAGAAGAAAAACGTGCATTTCCATATTGTTTACCCGTCGTAAGTAAGGGTGTTAAAAGACTAATGTGTGTTAGGTGAACCCTAAGATTTGTGCTTCTGTGATCTATTTTCTCATGTTTTATGATCTGTCTCAGCCTTCTTGCTAACCCATTAGTGTATGATGGTGTCTAGTAGTGTGTGCATGTTGCTGAAGTCAGAAGGACTCTGTAGGATCTAATGAGGCTAGGCTCCCAGCCATCTCAGCAGCCCAGCCTTACTTACTGGAGAGGGCTGGGTGAACACAGGGCCAGGGCAGGGAGGTAATTAGGCAGGGAGTGGTGGTCAATGACGGGCTGCCCTGCACCCCGGGCCTCCAACCTCCAGCTGCTTTGTGCGTTGTGTGGCCCACACAAAAGGGCTGATGAGGAGGCACGTTGACCTTCAGGCCTGGCACACTTGGAAGTGTGTGTACAAAAAAACCTGCTGAGCCATTGGAGTTTCAGCTTCCCTGTACATTCCCGTACACGTCTTTTTGCAGCAATATGTATTGTGGGCAATTCTCCTAAACTTTTAAAATCTTTCAACCCCAAAGCTCCTTGTGGAGAATTCGTGGACTGAGGAGTGAATACAAATGAGGCATCACCAATTCGCCTCAGCTGCTGGTGAAGTTTTTCCCGAATCCTTCTCGTGCTGCTTTTTTGTTTCCGTTTTAAACTTTCATCCGCCCAATCCATTCTCTGCATTTGCTACACAACAGGCTATGTTAGCAAATGGCTATGTCAACTTTGCGTCCCTGTGTGTGAAGTCCAATGCTGCAAAGATACAGAGTAATCTTCGCGTGGAGAAGCAGAAGATTTATTACACTGCTGTTTGTATTGTTGTTGCCTAAAAGTAAATTCTCATGCACAATTGCGGAATGAATCATTTGATCTTTAGCATCAAATAAGTCGTTGTTGGCTGTGGCTGTGACATTGGAAAATTTATTTCCTCTTCGGCTATAAAGCTGGCCATGGGCGGACAAGCATCTCTCTTAGATGGGCCACATAAAGGCACAAGACCCAATAAAAGGAATGTCACAGGAAGTGCACTGAATGTCATTAATAATAAATCACAATTGTCTGAAACTGACCCAGCACCAAGTATGGACGTAGTGGAAAACCTCGAAGTGGAGGGAGAGCACCTCTATTTATGTCAATCACAGTCTTGAATCTGGCCTTTTATTACTACAAGAAGCAATTAACCTTTCAGAAAACAGTGTCACTCAAGCACAGACAAAAGAGCATTTTGGAGATGTTCAACAAATCCTGAGACAAATGACTTTGATAAGGTTGACATTAATGGTCAACCTGCAAAAATAAGAGTACAATTCACTTCCCTTTTACATTGTTCTTCAAATATCCTCTCAATCTTCACAATTGACTCAGTCATGGTGGCTCCTTCTTTATTTATACACGCTGTTTTTACAAGGTTGGCAATCTTAATTAGTTGAATAGTTATGACTGTATGTTTTCAGTTACAAATGACTAAATAATGTGATAGGTAATAATTTTGGTTGCTTGGGAGGTGTTTAGTGAAGCATGAACTCGGCACAGTACCAATAAAGCAGCAAATGGTATTGTAGCTCAGCAGGAACTCCGCTCTTACCTCTATTTTTAAGTTGGCACAATAAGCATAACTGCCTGGATCAGAGGCAGTACACGGTCTTTGAAGGGGAGAAAGATTTGAAGTACACGTGCATACGTATAAACACAAATCACATGCAAATACACAGCCATAAAAAGATACAATATAGATACTCATTTTCTAACAGAACCAAACAAATACTTTTTTCCCTCTTCTTCTTTTTCTTTTTTTTTTTTTTACTGAACAGCTGGACCCAGATGAAATTGGGTTTATTACACAGCTCATGTAAATAGATTTAAAACTATGCTGGGTGGAGCAGCAGGAGGGACAGCTCAGAGAAGCAGGCAGCGAGCGCGTTTTCGTTGAAGTGAATGTTTGCTGGCGAGGTCAGTGTGGAGGAATGTTTTTGGTTCTATGTGTCTTAATTGGAAGGCTTCCGGACCCCGGAGTTAGCACACCTGCTCATCTATCTGTGGCTGCAGTGGGAGTCTCCTTTATAAAAATTCAAAATGAGCCTAGAGGGTATTCAGGAAGTGTGTCTGTGTGTGTGTGTGCATGTGTGTGTGGGGGGGTGGGTGTGCATAGGCAAACGTTCCAAACATTCAAAGCAGCAAAGCAATTTGGATGCGACTGTTGTGTTTGGCTGGGGATCAAAAGATAAGAAAAGGTCCTGCACGCTGTTTGATGCTGAACTAGATGAAATCCAACATTTTATAGTAAAAAGACACCATTTAAATCCCACAAGTACTTTCTTCAAGTCTGTAAACCAAAATGTTTGCTTCTTTAAATACCACAGGTCATTCGATTTGTACGCAGCAACAGATCAACCACTGAAATGATTGAAAAGACGATTTTTAATGCCTCTGAGTTTTGAACAGGATACATTTAAAAATCAAAATCAAATGTATGACTTTAGTGATAACTCGAGTAAAATAGATCAATCTAAAAAAGGGTGACTATTGAAACAGATAAAGTAAGGGCTAAACCTTATTGGTTGTGTTTTTGCTGCCTTCAATGTGCTGCTTTTGTGGTTGGTTGTAAAAATATATGTCCAAAATATGAAGAGCATTTTCAGGGTGAATGATTTTATTAAAAATACCCTAGTTATTGTTAACATATATTATTCTTAACCATATTGAAATCAATCACTTTTCTGTTTGAGCCAGCGCAGGTTTCCTTCCACAATCCCGAGACATCCACGTTTGGTTAATTGGTGATTCTAAATATGGATGTGTGAATGTGAGCATGAATGGTTGCCTCTCTCTCTCTCTCTCTGTTTATACTGTGACAGACTGGCAACCTGATCAGGGTGTACCGAGCCCCAAATGACAGCTGAAGCAGGCCCCAGCCCCCCTACAAACTTTGTGAATGACTTAAGAATGTAGATACATTCATAAACATAGTATGACCTTTGAGTAGTGCTTAATTTTGCAGAATTTCATACAATACCACAAATATAATACAATATAAAAAATCAGTTCACTTTTTATATATTGTATGTGGTCTATGAGAACATTATAATTATCACTCATGAAATAATTTCAAACCTCTTAAAAAGTTTTAACTTGGAGCCAGTGATGCAGAATGAGAGGAAACTCTAACTGTACTGTGAAAAACGGATTTATTGGCTGTAATGCAGATTTAATAGCAAATCTTAACATGTGATTCTTAGTTAATGTATCTAAATATTGTCTTTTCATAGGATACAAGAGACACAAAACACAGGATCAATTTAACAGAGTTGTGGTTTATTATATTGTAATTGGTATTTATTTTTGCTATATCAGCTATTCATGGTTACAAATGAAGTGACCTTAGCTTTTTATTTTTTTTATTTTTATTTTTTCAAAAATGCACCTTCCCCTCAAGGCTGTTAGATTGTAGGCCATCTTCTAAATGTTAATCTCCTGCAGATGGTTTTAAAATGAACTGTCGAGTTTTTTGCTTTCAATTCTGACCCTGGCTTTGGAAATCCTGGGTAGATTTATTGTTTTTGCCCGTGTTTTCTGTAGTGCTGTAGTGCAGGACCAACATGCTCTGATGCGATAGCTGTTGCCTGCAGGTTTATGGATGTTTTGGCCCTGCAGTCACCACTCCCTTAAAGAGGCTCTACTCTGAGAGATTAAGACTGCCAAACCTCCACCTCTGCCTTTCCTTTTAGAGTAATTACGCAATTCTGCCTCTCTGAGCGAAGAAGGAAAAAAGGCACTCAGATTCATTGAATGCTAATTCAAGCAGGAAATTCAAAGAAGATCTACATTTTTTTTCACAATATACGTACAAGGACAGGGTAAAATGCAATAATAGCTAAATATTCTCAAGCAAAATATTGTTTAGCTCTCACAAGGGTTTCTCCCCAACAAAACAAACCACTGCAAATAGGGTAGGTCTTTGAGGTCGGAGGAGACAACATGTCACGAGGCCTAGTTTTATTCCATTCTATTTATAATGGATGAGAAAGAGAGAGAGAGAAAAGCGCTGCACGGTCTGGCTGAGCCCTGGCAAATATTTTGGCATCTGGATGCTTAATATTTTATGAGATAAGTTGATGGAGTCTAGGTAGATGATGGACACCATGCAGAGTGCCACTGGTATTTATGTCTGGTAGTTATATATATCCTGATTTACTCCGTGTTCTGTGGCATGAGCTTGTCATAAGACAGTTCTCTACTCCTTTTTGAGATGCATAGAGGGGCAGAGAAAGCTAGTGGGCTGACTGAGGCAATTAGGTCTATTATTAGTACGACAGTGGAAGGATTGATGCGCACAATAGTCAGTGTGTAAGCAGAAAGCCTGGCTACGTGAAGGAAATTCTAATGGTGAGAATTTCCTAGATTATATGGGCCTTCATTAACATTTTCACACATGGCTGCCTAACAAATGAGAAAAGAGCCCTGGCGTACCAGCAGATTTATCACGTGCGCACAACAGCCCAGCTAGTTCCTTCTTCCTCTATACAGTGTAGACCAGACTCTGTAATGCTCTCACAGCAACATTAGCCGTGGGCACTTTGCGTTTTCTTAGCTTTTGAATAATTGGGGTGCAGGATCATGATATTGTCCCATGCTACATAAAACATAAAGGTACACAGTGTATACTAGGCCATTATTTCTATGGTAGGAGCTTCAGATAAACCGGCATTGTTCCTCACTGACAGGTTGCCCTGTCAGTGATGTCTGTCAGATTTTCCCAAATGAGGGAAGCAGGGACTTCACAACATTCTGGACTTATTCCTGTATATTCTCTTACTCCCTTAATTTGGCATGAATTGTCCCTGTTACGAACTGATACACAGGCAGGCCTCTTGCCTGCAGGGCAGGCCCACTTGAATTAACTGTGTTGCACACTTTACATTCTCTGCTCCCTGACATCTTGAGAAATGTTCCCTGGGATTTTTTTTCCCACAGAGAAGTTCATTAGAATGACAAATAGCATCCTGCCATAAAGTGGAAAACATCAACACGGCACAACAGAAACTGCGATCTGAGGAAAGTGACATGCAGGGAGGGAAATGAATTAGACTCCATTTGATTCTATGTGATATCAGTAGCCACGGCTTTTCCAGCCCATCGTTTCAAAGATTCTGCTGAATCACTCCTGTTTTCTGTAGTCGTTCTGCTTTTTCCATAGATTGGAGTTGCAGCGCTTTGTGCTTCTTCAACTTGGAAAGCCTGTGGGGCCTTTTCCATTAGCTTAGATCTAACATATTTGATTTAAGTTGATCATCTGGATAATATTGAGAGTTTCTCTTTGAAGAGTTGAGCCCAGCTCTCTTAGAGTGGTTTAATCTCCTCAATCTTGCGGTAGGTGCCATGTCAACAGCAGCTCGGGTTGGAGGTTGAGCAAAAAGGTCAAAGCTGTTGTCTCCACTCAGCTTGTATTGAGGATCGTTGTATGAACAACCTGTTGCTACGAAAAAGCCAGCAGCTTAGAGGGCTCTTCTGCACTTCATCCTCTTCATGGTTGCCCTGGCCCTCTGCCAGCGCAGCCCATCGTTTCAATAATGAACGTTTTAAAGAACAGCTTAGGCAAGTGCAAACCTACCTTATGTCCTTAAGACAAAAGAAGATATTGCCATGGACAGGGGGGCTAGAAATCAATTTCCCATTTGCCGCTTTAATTTCAGCAAGATGGGCGGAGAGATTAGGGCCGAAGGCACCTGTAAACCCACTCTCTGATGAGCTTTACCTGGGCCTGCTGCACTGCATGCCCTTACCCCCTGGCTAATTAAAGTTCTCAAATTGATCCACAAACAGCATGATACAGATCTGTCCTTAACCACCCTCTGCAACATGCCTCGTTGCGAAAAGTGTCCCATGACGGCCTCGTAAAAGCACAGTTTTGGTCGTTTCCTGACATCTTTGCTACTCTCCATTAGATTGCCCATTTGCCATAATAATGAACTTTATTCTTAAGACTGGACTAACTTAATGCAATTTTCTAAGCTTAAGTATATGATTTTTTAGAATTTTACTGTCTGTCTACAACACACAACAAACACAATTTCTGCTATAGCTCCATGTAACATATGTTGTAGACATTTAAACATGGTTGTATGAAGAGATGCTTTTCATATCACCTCTCCTGTTCCTCCATCCCTCTCTGCAGAATGAGGGCCCTGTGAGAGCTATGCTGAGGTAGCACTACTATCACACTACTATAAGACCTCTACACCTTGTTGGGCAATGTATGAATCTGGCACAGCGCTGTCTGCTATTTGTTTGATTTAGAACTACAGGAATTGAGCACAGTTCAAAGAGCAGTATTTTCTGCTGTTTTTCATCGTCTTACTTTACAAAAGTTATCACGGACTTTAGTTGGTCTAGTTTCCTAGCTAGTGAAATTACATAATGGCCCATCTTAGTAGTCATGTGCTGAGTTATTTTTAGAAACCTGTATGTTGCCCTTCCCTCTTGTACAATGGTTGCCGGCTCCATTGTGGTGAATTTTTAACAAGAGCCTTTTCCTAAGCCCCTCGGAGGAGTTAATTAAAGTGATAGAGGCTAGAGCTGATGAGCCACACCACCCTGACCTTGAGGCTCTGGTTTCTCCACCTCTCCACAATTATACCTGCATAATCAGGATACACTTGTGCACACACACTCTCATGTATGTACACACACATAGACATAATTGAGTCAGCCCAGAGGACCCCTACTCTTAATCCTGCCAGTCCCAGAGCTATGTGAATCACCGTGGAAAAGCAACAGTTTTACCATGTAAAGACAATATCACAAGGGGCAGTTACACTATTTTGTAAAGACAATTTTTTGGATTTTCCAGCAGTGTCCAGTATTTGTATGCATGTGTTCAGATTTTCTGTTCTCTCCATGTCTGGCTTTTCTTCTTTCTACCTCTCGCTCACCTTTTCCCCGACTTTACTCAGCCTTTCTCTGTGTCTGACTGTCTACGGCAGACAGTATGGCCTCTGTGCAAAACAGGAGACGACTCGGTATTTGGTGATGGGGTGCATGCAAATGATCCCTCTGTCAAGGCTGCTTATTCTAATATGACAGCGTAGTGAGTTATCTGGTCCGCTCTATATTGGCAACCAGATCTGCAGCTGCCAACTAGAGGGTAGAGGAGCTCAAATGTTTGTGTGTGTGTTTGTGTGTGTGCGCATGTGTGCCATCAAGCCAGACAGTCCGAGACAGGGAATAGATGAAGACATGCAAGAGAGAGAAGCCAGCCAAGACAGGCATCATATAAGCAAAGGATAGGAAGATGACTATGAGCGAGAGACAGAGTGTCTTCCCAGCCCTGTCCCCTCCCCACCCGTCCTACTCCTCCAGTGTTAGTGCTGTTTAGTAGAGCTGTCTCTTTCAAGAACGCCATCGAGACATGAATAAAGAGAAAATGAGGAAAAAAATGTTTTGGCGAGAATGGGGTGTCACAGCAGATAAGCATCACGAGCTGCTCCATATTTATTATGTGCAACAATTTGACTTACCAGAGAATTTAGATTAATAACATTGGGCCCCGGGAAGTAATTTCCTTTTTGCGAAAGTGATTTACATGGCGCATCGCTAAGAGAACAGCTCTCGCAGGCCTTTTTGTTGTGTCAGCTAAAAATAATGACATTTAAAGTACCAACCAAGGTTAATAGGCTTCCTCTATGGTTATGAACTTTTTGTGCCTGGCCCTCCCTTTGTTCTCCCTATGAATCAACCCACTGCTTTTATAGTTACAACATTCACACTCACAGTAAACCACCCATCTCCTCTTTTCCATCACCTCCCTTGGACACTGTTCTGCCCCTACAGTGATCCCCTTTTCAAAATGGATGTTCCTCTAAATCGTAAGGGAGTTATTTTTACTGTACAGTTACGGCTTAGCTTTGCAACAGACACTGGAAAGACTTTTGGACCATTACCTGCGATATTGGTGTAATCACTGTGCCGTGGTCCAGTTGAGCAAATGATTACTCATTTTCTGGGAAGAAAACTGCTAAACTAAATATTTCTACAAGCAGGTGCCAAAATGGTTTATTTAAATAACACCTTTTCTTGGTAAAACACAACTTTTACAGAGGTTTGGTGCAATTATTAGATGTGGGTATATGTAAGCTCTTCTTTGCCTTTTCAAGGTTTGCTATCTCTCTGGCCATTTCTGATTCAAAGCCTCAAAGAAGCGTATGTAGTATGCTGTACAGATGGAAGCTCTGGAAATGTACTATGTGTAGTGGATACAACTCCTACATCACTTTAGGCTGTATTTGTGGTTGGATTGGGGTAGTGGGCGGTCAGGTGCTGGGGGCTGCTAAACCTCTCTATCTCCGGTGGTAAAGCTGTTGCTTGGGCAAGACCTGCCCACTCCTGTACTCTCCCATATTTTGTATAGATCTATTTTTGATGTCAGGTCCCTCCCCATGTTGGGCAGGTGTTTTTAATGAGGTGCGCCCAACATCCTAGGCAGTCTGCAGGAGGGTAGAGTTATTGATAAATCATTAACGTTGGTAGAGGAGGTGTGGAGGAGTTGCAGCTTGCTCTCCTCTGGAGAGCTGTCTTACTCCTGAATATTTCATCGGCACACAGATGTGCTGCTGTCTGTGTAACTGCTCATGACTCCTCAGCTCTGTGCGATTACATAGCATTGGATAGTAATCCCCTCTCCTCTACCACTAGATAAATCAAAAGCCAGTTTGATAAAGGAATTTCTGCCCACATCTTGTCCCAGCAGCCACCTCTGCTATCCTCAGAACCCCTCCCACACTTTGCTATAGTGTATGTGAAGAAGGGCAGCTGCCTACAACACATGCCCCACGATAGGGAGGAAAAACCAAACAAGTCTGTGTCTCATAACAGAAAGAGGTGTATTGCAAGTTTTACCCAGCTGTGGCTATGCAGTACTTCTAATGCTGCAATTCCATTAAACTTATCTCCAGTGGGGGAGACAGAGAAATGACTGCTGAGTCAGACCAGAAGGGGCCAGGGATTACTTATTCCCCATGTCATCTGTACAGAAGCGTGTAGTTCATATGCTGTCCTTATCCCCTGCTTCCCTCTCACAAGTGCTTACTCTCCTGTGATGCCATCCTCAGTACACCCATTTGTCTCGACTGTGTAACACTGCCACCTCCTGTCTGGGAGCTCTGGGGGTGCCAGCAGGCATGGCCAAAGCACCCGCAGCTTACATCCAATGTGGGCGGAGGAAAAGAGAAAATAGAAGGAGGGGTAGAACTGATAGAAAAGGAACGAGAAGGATAGGATGGAAACAGAGAGCAATAAGGGAGAGAAAGAGAGAAGAAGAGATCCCAGAGCTCACCCAGCCCTGATCAAAGAGCCGTCTCCCTAATCCTCCAGATTCAGCAGTCAGCCAGTTTCTGAGCATTTCCAGTTGCCGACAGAAAGTAAAGGAAAAACACTTGCGGCTAAAGTGCCCTGGAGTGATGCTATTTTTAATTTTTCAAAAAGGCAAAAAGTGGGACCCCCTACTGGGGTATGCGCAACAACCAGGCAAAATTAGAAGAACAAAGTACATGAAAGCAGCAAAAAGGGTATTCTTATAAAGACCAAACTGTCTCAGTGTACAGCTGTAGGTTTAAAGCAGCAGTTACTAAGTGTATTTAAAAGCAATATGGGCATGGTTTTGTGTTGCCAAAACTTGGTGTAAAGATATACTGTTATGGGTGGTTATACAGCTCTGAAAAGTGTCACTGTAACAAGGTTGTGCATTCCAATAAATCCATCTTTCATGAACTTGGAGCCTGGTTTCAGAGGTGTAAGTAAGGTGGGTAATAATAACAATAATAATAATAATACCCTGTAACATAATACACACACAAACTGAAGCTTAAAAAATTATTTACACCCTGGATTTTTGCAGTCTAATCGACATATTCCTATACTAAAACACAAAGCTAAACATAAAGACCTTCCAAAAGTATGATATACTTAGGGACAGGTGTGCCTAATGAACTGACAACTAAGTGCTTTTGATTATGTGTAAATCATATATCCAGTGGAAATGTATTTCCTATGACCCCTTTACCTACAAATAATCTGTTCTGGTGCGTCAGCCTTCCAAAGACTATAAATGAGAATCTCCAAGGCTGTAACACTGTATTCAGTAGAATTATAATGGCAAAGAGTTAATGGAAAAAAGACGAGAACTGGATGAATGCATTCTCGGATGGAGATGGGAAAAAAAGTGAGACTGGGTGGAAGGAAATAATGAATGAACCAAGGAAAGGGGCAAGGAAAAGAACGAGGAATGGGCTGAACAGGAGGCTGTAAATCAAGAGAGGGACTCGGGATGGAGGGAGAGGTGAGGTCAGTCAGATGGAGAAAGAGAGAGGAGATTTGGCCAGCAGCAGTAGAGGAGGAAGGGATAAAAATGCGTGGTGAGGTAATGGCAGTGATGAATAGCCCACGGCTGATCAGTAGAAGCCAGGTTTATGTTTGAAGATTAGATTTTAATACAGCGCTTTGGCTTCACTCTGGTTGCAAAATAATCACAGGGGATAAAAGCAAATGAGGAATTATTTCATACAACACAAACAAATGATTTCAGACAGGTGATTGTGTTAGTTTGCCCCTGATGAGAAGAGCCTTCAGACTCTCACCGTGTTTAGGTTATAGGAAATAATTTGAGAGCAAGTTAGTTTGACATCTAAAAAATAAGGGGCCACTGAAGTCCCATGAAGTAATTTTATTTTTTAATCTTGCATTTATAACTTGTTCTCACAGGGAGGAAACTTTTTTACATAGGATAAATCACTGCTTCCCTCCCCACGCTCCCCAACCAGTTGAAGCAGGTGGCTGGGACTTCTTGCTAAATGGGAGTTTTTCCTTCTCACTGTCACCAAGTGCTTGCACATAGGGGAGCTAGGGAGTCTGATCGTTGGGGTTTTCCCTCTCTTTACCTTAAAGACCTTACAGAGAGCCTTGAGGCAACAGTTTTTGAACTGAACTGAATTGCACAATAACTAAAGATACTACCTTATGGGACTTTAAAGACTCTGTACAATTATGTCAAGTACCTCATAGCACTAAACCTATGAAAACCTAATCATTATTTCGCATCCCATCCATGTTCAAAGTGGAGAACTCAAATTAAATGGATCATTTTAATAAGTTAACAGTAACATGAACAGCAGATTGACAGCCATTTCAAGAATTGTGTTGTTTGTGTTTATTGGCTTTATTATGTCTTAATGTTTCAGTTTGGTTGCTTAGGAATAGACATGGCCATTAATGGGCTTGTTACCATGGCTGAAAGCAACTGCTATAGAAGCTGCTGCATGTGTAGACATGAGACTAGACTGCAATTATATGAATGAGATGTTCATGAATGGATTTGACTTGCGTGCTCAGGACTGAATTGCCATTGTCTATCATTTTCCTTGTGTCTAGCTAGATTTGCTGAGGTGCCCAAAATGTAAATGCATGCAGATATTCGTATCAGAGGCCTGATAAGATATGTAACGTGATTCTTAGTTACTGCATGTAAGCCTGTCTTGCATATGCATGCGCGTGCCTGTGTGTGTCTGATTGTGAATGCGTGTGTCTGTGTGTAATCCTGACCATTAGCGGTGAAGATTCAGCTCGTCGTCTTACCAGCCATCCCGGTGGCCAGTGGGGGAACTAAAATAGTACCCTGTCTGTTGCCAAGGTTACAACATTGACAACATGATGTGGCCATTCATTCTCAATACTGTATCTCGCTGGCCTTCTGTGAGAAAGTGGCTGCTAATCTTAGCCCTCAATCTACCCGCCTGTCAATGTGAAGAGAGCAGCAGCCGAGGTATGGGATGAAGGGAGTTGGGTCAGCACCGTCGCCTCACATTGCGTTCCACTCATCAGCGGCCCCCCTCCGCCATGCACCGCCACCACGCAGCTTCTCTCCAGGCGGTGCGTGTTCCCTCAGCTTGCAGATAAAAGCCATTGGTCTCCCTCTCCTGCCAGTGTGTGATGGGTGAAAATCAGAGCTGTTTCTATGCAGACCCATGTGTCACTTTTCCTCATTGCAGGTACGCTGTGGCTTGAGGAGGAAAGAAGGGTTGAATGGCAACCAGATGGTAGTCACAATAAAACGCTAATTGAAAGATATGTTATCGTGACTACTTCAAGCTGAGGAAAGTGGTATCAAAGAGACATTCGTGCTAAGGAAAAAAAAGAGAGAAGAAAGGGAACCTCTTTTAATTAAAAAACAGTGCTCAAAGGGGCGACCAAAAGTTGAAACTGGAGGCATGTTTGGCATGAATAAGTTGGCCCTCTCCTTTGTGTGGTGACACTGACAAATAGAGCTCCGTGTGTGAAAAGGAGACTTATCTTTGATGGGTAATGAATTCAAAGTCATGGAGATGAACGTGCTCTTTGAGGTTCAGAAGGCTTTAGTTGAAGACATATTATCTCACTCCGACAAATGGAAGTGGCACTGTCGCATGGCGCCATCCCCGCGACTTGATTCGTCAAACGGAGAGTGTGATGTCTCTCTAGGCACAGCTGTACTGCAGTTGGTTCTGAGGTATTGTTATTGTGATAGCAGTTTATTTGTACATGCTGGTCATCCGAACTTGTGTTCTTTATGGTCAAGTTGTGTAATAGCCTGTGTAGCACACCTACGAGTCCCAGGCAGACAGAGAATTGATTTTTGTTGTATATACATTTCTGAGGCAAACTTACAATACAGTGAGTATGCTGCTGATGTTGTTCCAAGTCAACAGTTGCCCTAGCTGAGGACACCTGCAGGCTACTAGTGGCCAGATGCATGGATATTTAACCAGTTCTTTGTGCTGAACCTTTGTGTTTTTATGACAGACACAGTTTTCAAGATGTGCACAAACCCATTTCTGCTCAATTGCTCCCAGCGGCGGCTCCAAATAGATTTAGCAATGATACTGCGAGAGGGGAGACGGGGAGATGGTGTGAGAGAGGAGAGAGAGACATAGAGAACAATAAGAAAGCAGGAAGGGAGAGTGAAAAAGAAAAGGGGGAAAAAAAAGTCTGAAAATGAGCTAGAATGGGATTTTTGCAGTTCAGTTAAGAAAGGCTTTGAATGTATTTGAATCACAGACTTGATCTGCCAGCAGCCTATTTTTATTAGCTGCTTGACAGTGCAGCATAGTGTTGGGATTACAACCAGTGCCTGTGTTATTCAGGGTTCCTCACAGCTAAATTTGTATTTGAGCATTCCTAGCACGTCTAGGCACCCTCCTAGAACACTTTAATGCCTCTCTAGAATCTTTTTTTGTTGTTGTTTATTTTCAAACTGCATAATTTTAGTGTCATGGGTCACATATTAGGAAACAAACATGGTGGCAATTAGAAATGCTTATCTTGTTCTGTTTCTTCTCCTCGTTTTAAAAGAGTCATTCCTCATCCTAATATCTTGAGAGAATGGAGCAAAAATTCAAATGAGTTCTTTTATTACCGGCAATTTTAAAGCTAGGATTTGACATTGTTCAAACTCTTAATTGAAAAGAAATGTATCACATCCTCTTGAGTGGTGTACATCATATCCTTCCTCCATCCCCTGTGCGCTAGTTTATGTTATCTGTGGCTAATTTATGCCACACTTAATTTGGCCTTGATTGTAAATGTCCGGGGTGAGATGAGAGGCTTGTCGCTATTGTGCCTGTGCCTGAGCCGTACATGGTCTCGCAGGATTAGATGATTTTAAATTTCAACTGCGGTTCTCAAATGAGCATCTCTCTCATCAGATGAAAACCTCTTTATCATTGTGACAGTTTTTCCCATCTGCCTCTTCTCCCTGTGAGTAGAATCAGAGACAAGGATTTTAGTGTTTACACCCAGAGTGAAACATAAAATATTTTACAGGAAGGCAGAGATGTGTCCCCTCTGCCATTATTGTTGACAGCAGTTGCTTTGAGCAGTTTTTTTAAGCATTCCTTATTACTGGCATTTGGTGAACAAATGCGGTGGATTTGTTGTAATTAAACCAGGGCTTGGCTTGGACTTGGAGAAAGATGCAGTAAAGACAACAGTTTATTTAGAATAAACCCCCCAGCTCCTGGGAGCTTCACAGGGGAACCTCCACACTCTAAATCTAGTTGCACGAACATATGAGGGGATAAAGTGGCTCTATTAAATTTGTTGACTCCTAAGATCCTCTCTGAAGCTGCAGCGTATTGCATTTGTTGGCGCTTCCATCCCTGCTAGGCTTCTCCACAGCTTCTGGGATTGAATCAGACAGTGCCCAGATCCTCACCATTGCATGAGATGAACACTATTGAATTGCTTGGCTTGTAGATCCACAATTCTAACTTCTTTAGACTATATTGAATTTACCATCCTGTGCAATCAATAATACTAAGTTTTGCAGGCAGTATTGAACTCTATCCTCACACATCTACTTGGTGGTTGGTTTCTCCCCGATTGCTCTGGAATCTGCAGGCTGTCACGTACAGAAGAACTGATTCAGAGTTGGCTTTTTAAAACAAGCTTCATAAAGCCATAGGAACAGTGCAGACTTAGCCACACAGTAAAACAAAAGGAGTGTGCACCTGCTTAACTTGTAGTTCAAAAAATAAAAGTAGTCACATTCTGGCTTTAGCAAGAATGAGGGTAGGATGATATTTATCAAGGTTTGTTGCAGTGCAGATATCGAGAACAAAGGTACTTTTTTCCTATATGTAAAATAACTTAATTACTTTGATAATCCAAAATGGCTTCCGGTGTCAAAAAAGACACTTTCTGGAACATTATTCTGTCCTCTGAAAGTCTGTCCATGATAGCAGTAGGCCTAGAGGGCAACAACAGCATAGCTGTGCAATGCTGTGGCATTCAGTGCATTGCGATTCACCATTGCCCCCTTGGGTAATGAAAGGCCTAATAAATGAATCCATCAGAGTGTCTGTGTGTTGCTCTCTGTGTGTATCTGGGATGCAGTCAGGCCCAGACGTGCCCAGTCTCCGGGCACACAGAGGAAAGGGATGCCATTGCTGGCAGAACTGATGAATGGGTGGCATGCCGCGCCATGACAAAGACGAATGTGACAGCCCCCATCTCCCAAAAGGGAGGCGGTACTCAACTACCAAGGGGAGATCATGTGATGCTGACCACCTCCCTTTCCTAGTTACATTCCCTACTGGCTGTGCCCAAGGTGGGGGAAAAACCAGAGTAAAGAAGAATATCAAACTGAATCCTACCAAATGACTTCTTCCCTTATGTTCTTCTTATCAAGCATGGTGTACAAAAGTAATCATAAAGTCAAAAGATGTGGGCCACGATACAGTGTATTCATTACTTTCTGTCAAGTAAATGATGGAAATAACAAACGCTTCTTTAAACTATAAGTGCAGCATTTAATCATGGCTCTCGACAAAACAACAGGCTTAAACAAACACAAAGGAATTCATCAATAAATCTTCCTCGACCAGAATTGATACCACAATCTGTGCGAGATAGTAAACAGTGGAAGGCCCGAAGCTCTATTTGGTTTTCAGCATTATTAGAGGTGGGAGGAAATTAAAGACTGCAGATCAATATCAATATTTGTTTTATATTACTCAGGTGTCCTTTGATTGCCTGCATGAGTGAGCGACTTGGAGTCTGATTTTGGTGTCTCTATCCGATAACTACTACGGTCTATTAGGCGGATCACTTCTACTTAAAATGAAGAGGTTCTCGTACTTGTCCAAGTGCTTTTCAGTAATCACTTCTGTTAGAGGGCAGCTTATTATCATCAGATCTCAATGTGGGAAAAGGGTTATTGTAAAAAAAAATCTTCAGTGTTAATTGTAATTGCAAGTCAGTTTAAGATGCCATAATAGTCTAGTGTCCTACACAAGCATATGCATATATCTACCTAAATATATGGAGAGAGAATTATCCAAACAAAAGTGTTGCACTTTAATTGAGGAAAACCTCCTTGACCTCACTTCCAAACTCCTTAATAGATAGAGTCATTTTTCTTGTGGCAAGGAAGGGATGTGGGGGTCGGTTAACTATCCCCCTAAGATGGACCTTTGGTAAGAGAGAGAGAAGCAGTAAGTCAATGGGAAACTGAGATGATTAAGAGGCTTTCACTGTTAACAGAAGAGCAAGGATTGGTTTCTATTGCACCCTCCTCTTTTCATGGCCTGGTCTAGTGGACAGGCTGGTGCTACACACTGAACAGAGCCAAGACTTGCCTATTAATAGACTATTGAGTGCTATTGATCCTTGGCTCGTGTGACACACAAGATACAATGAGCCATAGATCCCAGTAAAGAGCCGTGCCTTTCTTTTCACTTTACCACAATTGCATATGATTATAGGAGTCTGAAGATCAGTCAGAGAGGCCTATCTCTCTGTAACGACGACCAGAAGTGTGATGGTACCCTTGCTAAAAGCCGACTGCAATTTGGAAACTTTTGTCACAAATACAAAAGCTCTTGAACAAAATGGCTACAATCGAGACCCGGCTTTGCCTAGAGTGAATGCTGCCTCTCCATAATTTAATGGATATTTTGTGTGTGCGTGTGTTTTGGGGTTGGTTTTTTTTTTGTATAAACCACTCAAACATGGGATATGTTTCACAAAGTGAAGATGTTTTCTCTTTGCATTCAAGGTGAGAACAACTCCAAAAAGCTGCTATACAATTACGGATAAATTAGAGGGATAATGATGAGGGGGAATGGTGGTTATATCAATAACCCCTCTAATGGTCAATTCCAGAATGCTGTCTGCTGTGTGCTAGATTTAGTGTAATGGATAAGGTGCCTGTTTAGCAGAGGCTTACTTGTCGCCAAACGAGGGAACAAACCTCAAATAGCCAAATTAAAAACTGAATAATAGATGAGCGATGCCAGGATGAGAGAGAGAAGAGGAGACAGCTGTAATTTCTACTCCTGGAAAAAAGAGAAGCCTTGGCATGCAATTGTTGATAATTTATAAGGGCACCAAAGAGAAAAAGAGACAACAGGAGATATACAAAGTGATGTAAGAATCACCTTTACTGAAAGGCACTTAACAGTTGTTATAACACGTGGAAACACTGGAAAATCTTCCAAACATTGTAAATACTGTTTTGATTAACATTGATTGCCACTTTGTGTGAAAGATGGCCTCTTTTTGTGGGTTTTATCGTTTTTTGCAGGAGCAGCAGTCTTGAATTGATGCAAACTTTTATTCTTTGTTGAAAAAACAAGGAGCGATATTGTTTTGGCAAAGATTTGTGCCAAATTGTTGAGTGAATGATTAACAAAAATGTGCAAATTGTTTGCTGTTCACAGGGTATCATTTTCAATCTGCATATGAAAGGCAAGAGCCTTTGAGTGCAAGAACTGTTCAATACTCTCATTCGCTTCCCAGAACACTGTGCCTGAGTGAAATTTTGACCTCTGTTCAAAGGCACTCCCAGTACCTGTGGAGTGGGCTGAAAATGCAAGAGGGATGCCACAAATTGTACCAACTATGAGTAATGCATATAAAAAATTGTTTCCAGTATAAGAAAATGTTGCACCTAGTACAAGTAGTATACAGTAGCATTAAAAAAGAAGGGACTGTGCACTGCTACATAGTTGACAAAGACTTTTAATATCAGGAACTGGATTTATGTAACTCATGTTCCAGGTGTGTTTCACCTTGCTGGTTTTCCAATAGTCACGATTTTTTCTGTGCACCTGCGAGGAGGAAGAAAGCAGGATTTCCCTGCTTGCCGACTGGTGATGCAAGCTGATATGAGTGGGGGCTTTGTGATCACAGAATAGCCTCTGTGGGGAAGAGGTGAAACTATTACTGCACCAGTGAGTGCAGGTCATTTGCCACAGCCACCTGGCCCTCTGATCACTCCTTGGAAAGGGCTATTCATAGTTTTCTGTGACATGTGACTGCTCGGAGACCCTGGAGGGCAAAACACTGTTCCAATAGGCCGGCTGGCCAACACTGGACACTCCAAAGAACAGACACAGGCCTGTCAATTTTCCATCTGTTTGAGGCTGGGAATACTTAGATCATCTTTCAAGAAAAGAAAAGAAAAGCTGGAAGTTCTGGGCAGTTGTGATCCACATACAGCCATACGTATAATATTCCAATCACTAAAAATAGCATTCCTGCTACAGATCCCCTTAAGGCACCTACAGGACTGTAAGATTTTAGCAATCATAAGTTTATTGCAACCCACACTGGATCTAATAAACTTGTCTACAACATCAAGTTTGATATACATTGCACAATGACAAAACCTTATAAATCACTGGCTAGAACACATGGCTTCAATTCCACCGCTATGTGTTTCAGTGCTGGGTCCCACTGGAGCGGTCATAATAACAGCTGAAGGATGCGTTCAAACAAACAAGACGTCTGCTGCCACAACTAGATTTTCTCCTTTGTTGAAATCTCAAATATTTATTTTGCATACTTTATCTCCATCTTTGCATTTGTCTGTGGGTTTTGATCACTGTGTCATTTCATGCATTTGTCAATAGACTTAGGACAGTCCAATAGTCATATACTGAAATTGTGATTCCAATATTATTTGGTCTTTATATATTAATCATTGTTTATATTCTATGGCCAAAAATCACGCAATATATACATGTAGGAAAGATGAAGTCGAAATTGTTGTTTTTTTTATTAACAAGGCCATTAAATTTGCCACAAAACTTTTGCTGCTCACTGTTATGTAACAATTTGCAGTGATATTTTCCTTTAAAATGAAGCCAGTGTAGTAGTCCTAAAAAAACCCGAAATTTGTTAAGTGGCAACTTAAGCCTGGATCCAAAGGAGTCATTCCCTGTAGACTCCCATGTTAAAATGACTAGTTTTACATCAGAAATAATGAAGTTCATAGCCTAATACAATAGTCCTAAGATTCAGGGCTTCAGAACAAACCAATGGGGGTTGTCAAGGTGACTACATCAGTCTTTTCTGTACAGTGTATGGTGGAAATGTGTGAAATGCTCTGGAGAAGGAACAGTCAGTACAGTTTTGCGCTGCATTTGTCTTGCAGGGTTTACAGATATGTGTTTTTATTCACTTTAGCTGTGAACAATACAAGTAAAAATAACCACTGCCACAACTTGAAATAACTTGTGAGCACTGGAAAAAGCTGACTAGCCGTTCATCTAAGGATGCGATGTGATGAAAACAATAAATACAAGATGGACTAGTCACGTCCCCTGATTCTCAGATATTCAGAAGTAAAATTAAACGTTAAAATAATTTTAAAAAACCTTTGTACACTACGTTTTTGAATCTGGATCCTCTTTCCAATAACAGGGGTAATATTGAAAAAATGCTCGAACTGGGACAATAGAAGTATGCAACCATGTCGGTGATTATCCTCAAAACTCTGAATATTTTCCAAGTCAAATCATTGTCATATATTCAGACTTTTTTTAAAAGTAGGAGGTCATGTTTTACAACAGGAATTTCAGGTTTCTATCCCAGACCTAGACCTTCTGTTTGAGAGCCCTGCCTTCATGTAACTTCCCCTCTCAAGTTAGAGGAAGTATTTCAGATTCTATGTGCTGATGGTAGAAAGCTGGCTACCGCTACAAAGGAGTATAAAATCAGAAATACCTTCAACTGATGATTGGATTCGTGAGTTTTGACACTGCACAGTGAAGCACCATGTTTTTTTTAAGGGAAACGTCAAACTTGCACTTGCCTGTACAAATATTCCATAACTCTTTCCCAAGTTGCACGTTGTAAACCACAGAACAAAGAAAGGAGTGTGTAATATATGATTCAAGGATGGTAATGTTGTTTTCAGTCCCATGTAAAATTTATTTGAATTGGTTCATATAGTACATCGATCCATGTTCTTGTTTTTATACTTTTATGTTCTGTACATGTTTACATCATGTCATGTTTAAATGGGACGCTATCTCATCAAAGTTTCAGTGCTGTTCGAAGAGCTTGAGAGGAAAGGTTTGTAATGGAGAGGCACTGAGATGGGATCTCAGCAGCATGTTGGTGAAGAAGGCCTGCTGGCTTGCCAGCTCATACACACAGATGGACGGTGTGTCAAGGGAATCTCACACACACTGATCAGAGGCTCCCCTCCCGTCCCGCAATGGGAGGAAATGGGACTGAACGAGAGGAGGAAGAGCGAGAAAAGGAGTTAATCACCGCACTAATGCTGCACTTCATCATCGTTTCCTGAGCCCGCCTGCTCACCCTCACTGCCAGCGCTTGACTGTCTACACAGCGCCCCCTGGTTTTACTTTTAACTATGGCAGTGTTTAATCCCACAGTTTGCTCATCACTTAGAGTGAGTGGAGCTCAAGTAGGATAGCATGTTTATGGAAGAGACACCCAAAGCACCAAATGAAAGTTGTTGATCCTTGAAGGTGATTCAAGTGGACGCCGATAGGGAGAGGATTTGGACAGACCTTGGCTGTTGTGCATCTGATATTTATGCAGGGCAGAATACTTTTCGTGCTTTTCCATGCATGCATTTGACACTGGTCCTTTGAGAAAGAATATTTATTTTTGAAAAGGCCCACATGTGGTGTGCTGACCCTGTGCTATGCACCAGCCTGCGTGACAAGTATGTGTGCACAAGTACAGACATATATTTTTAGAAGTGTACTTGTCTTAGTGTGTGTTTAAGTGCATGTAATATGCATGCTGTGCCCAGAGATGAATCTGAGGCCGACAGTGAAGGTGAGTAAGTTTAAGCAGGCTGCTCCTTTGGGTTTTTGTTCCATTGACAGTTACAAACAGGATCTTAGGAAGTGCTGCTGCGCATGCCCGACTACAGGGTTGGCCACTAAAACATACGGCCAAGTGCAACGTGCATAACTCATAGTCTTGCTGCCACATCCATCCCACTGCCCCAGCAGGCACTCTCAGACTATATCAACCACCACAGCCTCTTAAACCCATTTAAGTCTGCTGGATAAAACACTGTAAGTCGCCATTCATGCCCAAGGTAATGCACAAATCCTGTCTTTGACTACTTACATATACCTCAGTTGAGATCTTTGCGAAACTCGTGTGCTGTATAACGCTACCAATCTGCCTTTTATTTTGCTTTAAAAGCCAAAATGTTTGCTGTTATTTTCACAGTTTGTGATAAAATAGCCTCCAAAGAAAAACAACTGTCATAAACCTCTATTACTTTCAGTTATTCCAAAACAAAGTTTTGTCTTATGTTTACTTGGCTTTTTGGCACATCAGCTTACCTGACTGGTTCTAATCTACTACATTGCATATGTGCAGAAGGGTAACAGTCTGCTTTTCTAAATTTTAAAGCTAACATGCCATACAAGTGACAGTACAAAGGAACAGAGACTGTCTTTTAAGATGTGTCCATACAGTAGGCGTTAGCACGGCTGCAGCGTGGTATGTTGTGACGGTGTTGTGCGTGTGTGTGTGTGTATGTGTGTGACTGTGAGTGATAGAGTGACAGCCACATGACAGGACTGAGCTGTGATCACAGCTCTGTTGAGGAGACACCGTTGGCAGTGCTTGGCTGGATGCCTGTCAGTTTGTCTATCTGTCTGCTTTCTGGTCATACCGTAGGTACACATACACAATGACACACTTTAACACACCTGGATTTGGGCTTAATGGGCTCCTGTCTTTCATACCCCCATTTCCACACAAACACAGTCAACAGACTCGTGGTGAAGATGCCACGGTGCAATGATTTCAGCTTTGGTTCCACATCACCTCCTGCTGATGGTGGTAATTAATTGATGAATGAGGTCAGATCGGAGATATCCAGGCACATCTCTATTCGGTTACAACCCCATCTCATCCCTGAGCTCACCTCTCTGCCACCCCCAAGTTGTTTTCTTAATGCGCAGTGCACCACATTCCCTCTGTGCTCATCTGCATAAGACCTTGGGATGAATGTTAACGATGTTTAATTAGACAAGACGTGGGATGGATGAGTGGATGGAGGCAGTGAGGCCAGGGTGGTGCTGCCCCCCGTTGGGGGGAGAGAACACATAAAACTCGCATAGAAACCGGTAAGCATGTACACGCACATGCACTTGATGAACAATAAATGACCATTAAAAGGCCAAAAGCTACAGCTGAACATGACCTTACATGCGATTGGTGCATTCTAAGTTGTGCTACGAGCTCCCCATTCCATATTTCACTAACATCAAGGACATGGACCCCTCGTTGTTTAATGCAATATAAATGAAGCATTTCTAAATGCACTATATTTGGAGGATATTATGTTGTGCGTAGTAACTGCCATTTATAGTAAATCTAATTAACCAAACTTTTATTTCTCACAGGGTTTCTGTTTGGAGTCAACTCTTTTCCTTTAAAATGAATTAGCCCAACATTCAGTATTTCTGGAAATTTCTTCCTGAATTCCCTGACTCTGTTTAGAGACTTTCTAAAGTAATGTATAATTACTTAAACAGAGGGTTAATTGATAGAGTAGTGATACCATACAAAATGTTATTAGCTTTACCTTTTTGGGACTAATTAAACTCCAGCTTATTAAAATTTCTGGTCCACAATTGCTTGACTGAACATTGGGATCAATGCTAGGTGAGAGCACTGCGATCCATGCCTGAGGCCAGGAGGCTGGCTTCTCATGCTTATCTTAGACACTGAGAAAACGTTCCTGTCCCAGCTCACTCTGTATAAACATTTCCACTACACTGATCTGTGAAAGAACATCAGGAAGCAGCTTACTGTAGGGTAATCCAGTAAATGATCGGCGTGTCATTTCGACTGTACAGCCATTGCTGAGATAAGGGGATGCAGATGTTTTCTCGCTAGCTGTTCCCCGATGAGGTGTCATTATCCAAGCTTGGTCTCAGACCTGCTGTTTTCAGCCCATCTCCTCAACTGGGTGACTGACTGTGGACTGGATGCAAAGGCACACTCACATGTGCACTTTGTGTCTATTGCTCTCTGCTGTCTCCTCCAGGCTTGTGCTTATCTTGTGGTCACGGCCAGACAGAGACACCTGCAAATGCTGTGGATTAGCATGCTGCCTGGGGTAAAGCATTTAATGTGTGCCCCAAGGATCTTGGGCTGAAGGCAGGCTGACTTGTGAGGCTGACGCAAACTCAACGGAGGCATCTTAGGGTCTAGGCTAGGATCGATGTCTTCTCAAAGCTGCGACATAAAGCATTCGATGAAATGGCCATTTGAGAGACATGAGTAAACACGCTTTGATTACAACAGAGAAAAGGGGAAATTGTGTTTGTTCTCTTAAAAGTCGTGCTTAAACAACAACAAGACTGCTTGTTCTCCTTTGTGTTGGAGATGCCATGTTAAATCTCCACTCTTAATTAATTTGGAGAGTGCAGAGAGGGAGCGTTTGTCACCCCTGCTCTTGCCTGTTAGTGCTATTTGTCTCTGGGTGACCTTTGATTTCACACTGCATTGGTTTTCTCCTGTTATGGACAAGATGCGGTTTTTGCTGACAACAGAGGAAACCTTATCTTTTAAATAAGTAATTCCTCAACTGCTCAGTGAGTCCACCAGCAGCAAAATATTGGGATTGCGGAAAAGGCGAACACAGAAGCTCACTGGGGAAAAGATCTCCTCTCTGTGTATGCTGTATATATACCTTTGCCTTACTCATTAAAAATTCCACAACAACAAAGTGTTTGCAAAAGGCTTTCTACACAATAGTATATAGGTTTCTGTGTGAGAGTGTATGAACAGCCTTTGGCTTGGCATCTGCTCTGTATGCGAGAGGGGCAGGTTTATCGTTGTATTGTTGAGGGGTTTAGGCAGTGACACAATAGCCCCAGCCAGGCCTTCTTGGCACCAGCTGTGGCCCAAAGCTTTAGGCTTTTGGGAAGAGAACATTGATTGGGGTGATGGTTGGAGTGACTGAGAGGTGGGACGGATGAGGGAATTGCAAGGGGATGGATGTGTTGGCACTTGGCTCTGTGGGTTCTGGCTGGGTGCTGGAGCAGTCTCCAGTAACATTGATGCATGGCCATGAATTATATTATGCCTTGGCAGCTGCTTACTCCCAGATTCATCTCAGCAGTCATTGGGTTATTTATTTATTTGTTTCCACAATTTGTCAAAGAATTCCCATGCAAGAGAAAAAAACTACCTAACAAGATTTAAAAACGAGGCAGATTTAGAGTATTTAATGAATAGGTACTTTTTCAGATACACACATTATGACAGTAATGTAAGTTTAGGCGTGGTACCTAAATTCTGACAGAATACCTAGTTTCTAACTTGATGCCATAGATTTTTTAAAAAGTGCAGCGACGTACATGACAGTTTTCTCAGAACCTCTCATGAACATCTGCTTGGACACCTGCCTGGATAACACCTCATTCAGTAGCTGCCTGCATACTGTTTGAGATAGAAGTGATGCTTTCGGCCCTTTGTGTGACTCTGACATGGCTGTTCGGACACCTTTGTTCTGTGAGGAGAGGCCCATTCACAGTGTGCCCAGGGAACAAATTGAATCTGGTTGACAATTAATAGCCAAGCGGCATGTTTAATTAAGAGCATGTAGCCAGCGAGAGACATGAGGGAGATAAACAGAGGAGAGCTGCACAGAGCCAGACTGGGCTCACAAAGGAGCAGGCCATTGGAGCGGCTGGTTGATCGATTCCCTACCGTCTGCGAAGCCAGCCTTCACAAAGAGCATTCTGTGCCTCCCTTCTCAACGGACTGAACTTTTAGAGGGGAGAGATGTGAGACTGATAATGCACACGAGGCAGATGGGAGTATGCAGATAGAGGCGAAAAAGTTGAGGAAAAGTTTGCTTGGTGAAAACATCTACAAGTGAAAATCTATGCAACTGCACAGACCCACTTCAGCATTTGATAGCTTTACTTTGGGTAAAATCACCTTGAACATGATTATTACTGGTGTTGAGTAGTCGCTGGCTGTGTCTCATGTGGATGGATAGTGTTACATACATGTCTGGCGCTGGAGTCTGCTGTTAGGAGACAAAACATTCATGCCAGCAAGCTGGTTTGACTTCAGGCATCTGTGACCTTCACAGTCCTACATTCCCGTTATTGTAACGTGAACACAAAGCGGCAGAGAGCCAGGAGAGAGAGAGTGGGGGAGAGAGAGGGGGAGAACACTTGACAGCTTGTCTGATAGGCCAAACAATACCGGCTATGGCCAGGCGATGCTTTGGACAGATAGCTACACACACACACGCGCACTCACACCCACTTCAATTAAAGGGAGCCCTCCTCTAGAACTAACAATCACATCATTGTCAGTGAGATGTCAGGAGCTGAGAGGAGATAAAATGATAGCAGTTCACGTGAGGATTTGACTGGTGCTATATGTGCACTTGCCTTTGCATTCGGTGTTCTTATACGTGTTTTTTTCGCCTGGATGTGTGCGCGCTGAGAGGCGAACAGAGAGATGACAAGAACAGAAAAGGAAGTTGCAGGAATGTAACTGCTTCGTGAAAGAATTAAATGTGTGTATGTGTTTGCGTGCTGTGCTGACGGTGTACACCAAGTAGCAAAAGAAGATAAAGGCATGGGTCTGACAGACAAAGGGTGATCCTTCCATACTGATTATTAGTTGGGTGGGGGGAGTTTCTTCTGGCTAATTGGCCTGAGCTGGAGATCTGACCGTTCGCCTTGGTAAAATTTCAAAACTGTCTTGTCTTCGTGTCTTTTCTCATTGTCTCAAAAGCAGAACATGTCACTTTCTGGGCTCAGTCTTGTAGTCTTTTTCTTTTCAAAGCATTCACAGCAGTCAGATTAAACACATCACATTTTGCCTTGTTACAACATCTTTTGCTTCATTCTCTCCTCCATCTCTTTCTCCTTCTTGTCCTTCACCTCTTCTCTTCCTGCTTGTAACACGGTGAGCAAGCTTGACTTTATTGTCACATGTTGTCCCCGTATCAGAACTTTCTGCATTCAGTCCATTTCACTATGTAGTTGAACAAAGATTTTTACTTTTAACAAAGCCAACATCTTCTCAGCACAGCAAACGACTACTTTAAACAAATGTGCACCACACGCTCAAAGGCAAACATGGAAGATGCTGCCAAAGGAAAACTGCAGTTCTGGAGGAAGGCCTGTAGGTGGTTCTGGGAGGCATCAAGGATTGAAAGTTAAAATTGGTTTCATGCAAGGGTGCACCAGTCATTTGGCAGCACTGAATAGTGGAATTCAGAGGATAATGTGGGCATTAATTGATTTTGGAGCTGAAATAAATAGGCTCTCAGGATCACATGAGACAGAATTCTGCTCATTTGTGCCTTTGAGGAAGACGTGAGAATCTCTCAGCCGCTTTCTGCTCGTCTTTCTGGTCCTACAGTTACCCTAAAATGAAAGCTGACATCATTTGATTGATATGAAGTAAATGGCGACCTTCTACATTCCTCTCTCACTTCTTTTATGCATGATTCCATTGCTTCTTGACTTTTGTAGGGAGGGGAAATAATTTATGATATTTAAGGATATAATGCTCAGATTCTTACAATGTTTCCACCGGGAGAACTCACACCTCAATTATATTTAGATGACATTTAATGCCCTCTCGGTGGATTTTCACTAGAATATCTTTCTCTCCCAAAGCATAGAAATGCAACAAATGTAACATTTATGTCTGCTCGCGATCAAATCGTGAAATTATATTAGAAATCACACAGACCTGCTGGCTGTTGGCTCATACGGCACTTCCAATATCTGCTGTCTACCAAAGCTGGAGCATCTGTCAAATGGGGGGGAACAAGAATAAGAAAGAGAGAAGACACAGAGAGAACCCTCTTGTCTAGTAAGTTTGACTGCTCCTGCAGTTTTTTTTTTTTTTTTTTACTTTTGTTGGCAAGAAGTTGGGTTTTGAGGAGGAGGATAAAAGTTCGCCAACAGAATGGGGTAACAGCCTGGAGTCTCTGCAGTGGGGCTGGGGTAAGGTCAGCATCACGGAGACTACGCCACTCTCCGTTCTCCTTGGTTGGGCTGTCAGCGGGAGGGAACAGACATCCTGCTGCATAGCTGATGAAGAGGACATGCAGCGCGGACGCCAGAGGTCAGACAGCCATGGGGTGTCAGGAAGTGAACCTGGCCACTTCCCGCCGCGCCCTGAAGCGAACCACCACAATGCATCTGCGTTTTTGCCCTGTTTACCAAGGTAGCGCTCCACATTTCCACCAAGCCTCAAACATATCTTAGAGTCTTGCCAGAAGTTAGAGCCTGCAGGGAAAGAGGGGGAGCAATAGATAAAAGAAGAAAGAGGTATAATAGAATTATTACACAAGACACATCTCTCAAGGGTACAGCAGTAGGTGGTCCCATATGGGCTTTACATCAGCAGGCACACACATCCATAGCAACAGCCACTGGGTCACAACGCACAGAAATTGTGGCTGGCAAAGATGGATGTATTTCATCTCAGTCAACTTTATGTCCAGTTCACTTTTTGTCAGACACCACATGCTGCAAATCCATTCCCATGCCAGCTATTTTTTTTTTTTTACTCTTCTAGGTTTGTCTTGTGCTTAGCTGTACACCAGTGTCTCTGCTTTCCTCCTTCATTTGTCTTTTGTGGTGATGTAGCCTCCTGTGGGAGGCGGTGGCTGACCATTGTAGTCCTTCAAGGCCAAATAATTACATCCTCTCAATGAACATCCAAGACAGCAGCTCTAGCACCAAAGCCAAAACAATCCTGCCTTCTGCCAGCTCCTTCTTGGTCCTGGTCTTCTTCTTTCTGTCACACTTTCCCTTCATCTTATAGCTGCTCGGATGCACAGTATTGAGAATAGCTGCTTGACTGTGGAATGAATATAATCATAATTGTTTGGGTGGATATAAAGATCATTTATCACAATCACTCGTCAACTTTAAAATCATAATATATTCTGTTAAATTAAAAGTTTTTTATGGGTTCATTCCCTTCAGCTCTAATAACAGTCAGCTGCAGAGGTAAACAATGAGAGGCCCAGGTGGCAACTGACTTGCGGGCATCAGGAGACCTGGAGTGAAGCCACAGAGGGAGACTTATAGGGCTGAGCCTCCTCTGGTTCGACTGGCAATACCTTGTTACGACTTTTATTTCCTTCTTATTGATCTTGAACAGCTTGTCTAATAGATGCAGGTTAAATAAAGGTTCTCTACCTACCTTGGTTGGAGGTGCATTAAACGATTAAAATTGGGACTTTTAGGGATAGCACGTGACTAAAATGTAGTAATATTAAAGCATCCTTATTTTTTGTCTTGTCAAAGTCTGTCATAGTTTCTCAAATAACATAGTGAACTGAGCTAGTTAGTATATTTATATTTAGGTAGTATAGCTTTTTTCTTTGCTTTCTTTGAATTCTGGTTAAGTGTTGCTGGTTCTGTGTTTACTGTAATTGCTTTTTGCAAAATTACTCCTTAATTCTGAAAACTTTTGTGGTACCGATCAGCCTTGATTGCAAACACCTGTTCAGTCTTTGCGATATACAGATACTGACTGACATATTAAAGGAAAAAGGGAAACATTAAGCCACCTCATCACCTTACATACACACACACACATTTCCCCTGAGGAAAGACTCGTCTTTCTCCGCTGTTGTCACTTATGCTCAGTCTTGTTCTTGTGCATAACTACAATATAGTGTACAAAAGTGATATAGTAAACAAAAAAGAGAGTGCTGGCAGAGCAGCTGCTGTAGGTAACATTGATTGTGGGAGCAGGGAGGCGTTGAGGAGTGAGTCTCCCCAGGAGAATGCCTCCTATTTCAGAACAGTCTTATGACCAGCATGCCGAGCAGAAATGTGAAGAGAGGCATTGACCAACTACTGGAAAACATCTAAGCTATCCAGGATCAATGTCAAATTGATTCCAGAACTATGTATAATGTAGGCCAGTGGACAGCTTGTCTCGCTCTTTCCACCTCCTGTATGGCTGCGTTTCAGGAGCTGAGATGGTACATAGCAAGCTAGATGGACAAACAGAACAAAATCGCCTGAGGTGTGTTTTAAACACATTGTAAGCCCTTTTGTGGTAAAGGTGTTCATGTGTGCTAAGCAGCTATTCCTCACAGAAATGTGTTGTGCCATGGTCATGCACCTTTTGCCTTAAATCAGTCCGTTACATCTGTTGCTAAAGTTTCAGGATAGTTTGAGGTTGTGGGTACAGCCACTGCAGAACAACTAATTTGCTCGTCACAGTGGATTAACAGAGTGGACACAGTGTGACTTCCACCCTTCCCTTTCAGAAGGGAAGCCCCATGCAGGTTCTAATGAGCAGTATGCTGGAGAGGGGATTTTTTAAACCTAACACAGTACTCATAGGACAGCCTCACCCCTCTTCAACAGATGCCAAGTGCAGCTGTCAACAGCGTCATACCCTATTGTTGTTTTTGCTTTCTGAACTCTCTCATCTCGCTCTCTCGTACTGACCATTTGTCTTGATAGCAGATCAACTGCATCCTATTATGAGACATGCTCAGAAAATCTTAAAGGCAGCTGGAGGTTAAAGTTGGCTCAGATGGATTCACTCTACCTTACCACTTTTCCTCTCTTAAAAGAGAAATGTGGCTGCATGAGATTACATGGATACAGTGTGTAATACGTTATTGCCAGTGCATTAAGAATTCATGAATTATAAATAAAAAGAAAAAAAAACTCAAAATGATTCAGCTAAGGTACGTTTGCTTGCAGAATTGAACCAAATCACACTTTTTTAATCACCGATATACCTTTAATGCATTTAAACTTCAAACTTTTTACTCTGTCCTTTTTAGTCAGTTTCTACTATCTAAATTTTCAGTAACTCTACTATCCGCTTTCTCTTTTCTGTTATCTAGTGCTCATCTCTGTCTGTCTGTAACTAATTGCATTTTTTTTTTTTTTAATTTATTTTAATTTTTTGGGGTCTAAACTTGTGATAGCTGGTACTTTGGCAAACTCCTTCCACCCTCCCCAAACACCAGCCAGTGCATTTGTGCCTAGTCCTGGACAGGTTGGTTTCCTGGGCTGCCCTGGAGGAAATATCAGATGACCTGGCACTCCACAGTAAAACCCAGGTCATCAGGGAGGGCTCCTCTAACCATATCCCTCCCATGGCCCCCCCTTTCATTCACTTCCTGCTTTCAAGTGTAGGGCAAGGTCAAAGCTTTGAGGATGCATTCCCCAGACTTCACCATGAGGCAGGCTGGAGGCGCTGTGCTCTGCTCTCTAACCAGACATTGCTCCGTCTATTCTTTCACATCCTCTTGCTCTCACATATTCATTTCATTGGCTCGGGCTTTTACTGCAATCAATACTGTTGCTAAAGTTAGTTTTTCTAATACAGCTATTCATTAAGTGCATTTTCATTAGTGTCAGTAGAGAACCAATGTAACTGGAATAATGGATAAACATATGCTGTAATTGTTGAATCCTATTTTTGGGGTGATGAAGTCTGGTTTTAAATAACAGAGCTCACCCAAAAGAAAAATAAGTCATTACTCTGTTTTTACATAATGCCTAGTAAATTGTGGGTTTTAAAAACTAAGACTCAATTCTCAGACAATGATGTAACTAAGGGTATTTTAATGCAGGAGTTGCACAGAATAAAATGCACTTAGAGTTTTGTCCTCCCAGCTTTGTATTGTTCCCAGCCCTCAATTTTTCTCTCGCCACAAATGCTCTGTGGATGCGGAAACAAGAGCGAAGCATTATGAATGGTGTTTAGAGACAGGTGTCTGATCTGTCCTGAGATAATGCCAAAAGACTCCTATCTCCCCTTCTAATGGAACAGCGACAGTTGTTTCAAGTAATCAGGCCTGTCATCCAAATGTTGAAATGCTGGTCCTCTCAACACCTCTCTTTTCTTTCCATAAATCAAAGTTGGTGGCAATGCAGGAAATCAGAGGATACAGCAAACAATCTGGCAACAAGTTCTTCCAGAATAGGAAATCCTCTCTGAATATCTCCATCAAACACAGGGGTCATCTTTGTCTGACTTTTGTGGAAATAAGAAAGGGCAAGGGTGAAATCCATCTAATCAGCTCTACAAACAGTTCCCATAAGATTATCACTGCGTCTAATTTTAACATCATATTCAAATAAGGGATGAGCCAAATAGTGAATACTTTTTTCTGAGAGTTTACTGCTCCCGCTCCCCTTTCTTGGTCCAAAGAAGTGAAATGGGATGAATATGTTAGTGTCATCTCCAATTTCAAATAGGTAGACATTTCAAAAGATGATTCTCTCTGGAGAAAATGTTATACCTCTAGAGTGAAAAATATCATTTGAAAAGCAAGAAGGTAAAAGCCAGTCATCTCAAAATGAAAATTTTCTCATGGTGGCTTTCCTTTTCACCTCAACGGTAATGGGAAAGAAAAAAAAGGACAGGGGGTGAGGTAGGAGAGGGTGGGTGGATGCTATAAGAAGAGAGAAATAAAGGGGAGACACACTGATGAGTACAGGAGTGACACCGCTTGAGGAGCATGTTAATAACGTGTCAGGCACAGACAGGTAACCAGTAATCAGGCCTTGTGACTGTAACAGGGTAGACAGAAACACACACACGCACGCACGCACGCACGCACGCACACACACGCACACATAAACACCCTCTTCTCCATCTCCATCAGCCCTGAAACTGTTAGACTGCTCGGTCATGTTCTGGGGCAGCCCCCTCTGCTAACAGTGTGTCGCAGCTTTTACAGAGACAAAAGAAACAAATGAGATGGCTGGGTTACAACAAACAGCTCCGGGTTGTTCTTTCCCCTTGAAAATGAAAGACCCTCTTTTTTGCAAGTACAGTGTCAATTAGAGGTGGTTTTGCTCCTGCTCACTCTCCAGTTCTCAGCTTTTGCTGATTGGCATTTATTCAGATCAGGCTCAGAAAAAAAGGTTGCCTTAATTCAGGATATGGCGAATACAGGAGTACAGTACGGTATATTTTAACAACACCAGGAGGTAAACGACAGCAAAGATCATGTCAGTAGGGAGGGTGAGGCATAAACCTCATGCAAGTACAAACAACCTTGCACGAGGTGGATTCTGACCTAAGCGGGAGAGTGTGGATGGAGCTGTGTGTACAGAGAGCCTCCTCTGAATATTTCCCTAGTGAGAGAGCGTAGGCCAGAGGCAGTAAGGTCAGCAGATAGAGTCCAGAGCCAATTGACAGCTGCTGGTTTGACTTTGATACACCATCAGTGCTCAGCACAGCGCTTGCCCATTTCCCCCTCCACCCCTCTTGCACTAACCCGCAAGTGTGTTTGCTCAACCTGAACGCATGCTAGCCTCTCATTATGCCGCCCATGCAAACTTTGTCTCCTTGCAGCTGTTTAATGGCTGCACGTCTGTTTTTGTTTGTTTCCTCACCATAAGATTATTGCACCTTTATGGGTGGTCGGGGGGTTGGAATAATCCCTGGCATCTGTTCAGAGAGGGAGGGGTGAGAAAGAGCCAGAGGAAGGGCCATGCTTCTTTCTTTCTTTCTTTCTTGTTTGTTTAAATTTTTCTAAATATGGGACCATGTGGCCCTCTATTTCATCCTCTGCGACTGAGACTGGAGCTGTGGCTGGATTTTAAAGGCAAGAATGATGGAAAGGGCTTCATGCTAACGGGCACAAAGGTTACTGAAGGAGCTTCTTGTTGCCGTTTATAACTCCCAGAATGAACACAAAATAACATCACAGGCACGTTAGTCCAATTTAATGGATGCAGAACAGTAATGCCTTTTGATACCTGGTTAGTTTGTGTTTTTTCTTTGAATATTGTAATTGTTGTTGTTGGCTCAGCATACATTATCTATATGATTTGGTGTCTATATAACAAGATTATTTGCTCATTAAATCAACAAGGTTGTTACTGTCTGCTCTTATACTTTCAGTGCTGTTTTATTTTTCTGTTGCATAGCAAAAGTTGCCTGAGCTCCTTTAGAAAAGCCTCATCTCCTTTCTGTTATTTTATTAATTCAAGATGCCATCTTGTCATGGCTTCTGTGCCTCCGGTCATTATGGCAGGAGAACAAGAACTTAATCAACAGGGCATTATCTCCCAGTGTGCACCTGGAGGCAACAGTGCCAGTCATGCTACCATCCCTTTTTTGTTGGTAACCCTGACAGCCTGGAAACCCCTCACACCACACACCCTGCAGCATCCCCATGGGCTATTGCCAGTGTCTGTGCCAGGTCACACTTGTGACACGGCCTTGAAGGCCCAGTTGGTGCCTTCTTGCAGTGGTGCATATTTTAGAATTTTTATGAATTTGAAGAGAAAATGAAGAAATGGTCCTGGTTTATGTGCTTGCTTTATCCTGCCACACACTGGATGTGTCATATTTTTCCAGTTTGCACTTTTGAAACAGCTGCTGCTTTTGTTGACATTATTGCCCCGTGTGGGCAGGTGAAGTAACAGCATGAAGTCCCAAAGGAAGCTATTTTCAAACCCTATCCTCACAAACCAAAGAAGACAATATCTTAGAAACACATTTACTCTTAAAGGTTTGTTGACACTCCAACATGAGGTGAGACACGCATCCTTATAAACTGAAAAGACAGTGTTTTTGTGGAAGATGGCAGCAGCTCTGTCCTTGTGTCTAGCTCTCTCTAGTCTGACAAATGTTCTTGCTGAAGAGTGAATTACTGGCTGTCGCTGGTAATCATTAGGTTGTCTACCAGCATCCAAAGTGCTTTTTATTTCTGCCCATTAGTTTGGTGAGAAAATGGCCGGGTATGGTCCAGTGTGTTCTCCCTTACACTCAGACTGATGCAGTAGGCAGGGCAAGCATGGGAAACATGAAAGTGTTTGAAGTATCTCTATTTATGCCAGTGGCAGTTTGGGCTTTTTTTTTAAAAAGCATGGTGTCTATAGCATCTCTGTACACAACTGACTCCAAAGGATCTACTGCCTTTTCTGAAGAAGCAATACACACACATGTCAATATTGTGAGACTGGCGTGTAATTATCATTCAAAGGTTAAAGAGTGGATTGATCCATAGAGAAGTGTCAAGGGCAGATCAAAGGGATTTGGGGGAGGATCGGACCAAAAATGTTAAAAGCTGCTCACTCTCAAACACAGAGACGTCAATCTTTCAGAAAGCACCTTGATGTCCTCTGAGGAGAACCTGATCAAAGCTTTTGTAACAAAGATAGTCTCAGAAGATGATCTGACCTCAGTTGCATTCCACTTCTGTCTTTCATTTTACTTTTAGCAGTCTGCATTTACCTGGCTGAACTCCCCAGCACTGCCCCGGTTTCCGTCTTTCCTGTGTTTGCACTGCTGGTTAAACTGTCTGAATATCAATGAAGCAGTCTCACCGATGTATAACAAACACAAGAGAACAGTGATTAAAGATGACATATCTAAGCCTCACTCACTTCCTTCTCCTCTCGTCTCTTTTTCACAGGAGATCGCAGCTTACTTGATAACATTTGAAAAGCATGAAGAATGGCTAACGACATCCCCTAAAACAAGGTAAGACAATTACACTCACTGCCCTCTTTAAAACATAGGGTTTTTAAGATTTATAGTCCTGCAAGTATTACACTCAGTGAGTCAAAATTTACATTTTTGTTTTTTCCTTTTTTTTTCTTTCCAAGGCAATTTCCCTTATGCGCGGCTCAAAATTACCTTCAAGTTTACTGTAGGATGTTTAATATTACAGGGTGCTGATGGCTGTTCAGAAAAGTTTACAGTTTGCAGATAAATTATAGAATATTAATAATGACTAATAACTGCCTTTTAGCACTCCAATTAACACAACATGCACTGCTGCAGCATCTGCTGTGAATGTTATGTTAATGTGCCTCTATCTGTCTGCACATTCGCCACTCCACTGTCTAGGTCAGATGTTACACCCCCATGTTGAACAAAATGCCAAGAGCTAGTGCTATATTTGAAATAGAATAGTTTTTCCAGCATGGGACCTAATTTATTTTATGAATATATGCAGATACATATAGTGCCAATTTGCATGTCCTCCTCAGTTTTTCAGCAAATTTCAGCAAAAGCAGTTTAATGTCAGAGAATGCGTCTGTGGCAGCACTGGCTGTGATGCCATTATTTAACATACATGGTATAATGACTATTAATGAATGCAGCTGTGATAGCAACCTTTTACATTTAACAGCATTAGATACATTTCAGTTTGAGTGTACTTGGATAATCTTTTTCATATTATACAGCTTTAGAGTTGGCATCTTTGGCCTCTGTTGGACTATCAAACAGAAGTGTCGCACTGTAAGACCACAAAATCTTTTCTTAGCTCCAGCATATACAGCCTATTTAAACATGATCCCTTTTGCTTAAGTTTACATGTTCATGCATTTAGAATAAGCTAATCAATGTTAAACCTTTCTTTATCTTTTTTTTTTTCTTTGAGTTTGAATTGCTGTGTTGGCATTATTAGCAAACCTCATCCGTGCGTAAGTGGACTCTGAGCTTACTGATACAGAACCGATTGCTCGCATCCCCTCCTCTCTTCCACTGCCTCGGAGGGACATTGATAATAGTCCTGCATTAAAACACTACCAATTAAAATATGTTCTCCGGTGTAATTCTAGGCCAAAAGAGCATCAGGCACACCCTTTTTTTTTTAAATCAAGAATCCTTCCTTCTTCCCAAGCCACTCCTGTCTAATTTACCAAAATGAATCCAAAATCACACTTTTTTCTTTCGTGTGACCTGTGTAGTTGGCTCCTCTTCGGTGTATACGCATTCTTTTATCTTGCTCTAGTACCTTAAGTGACCTTAAGGAATAAAAAAGGGATCGTAATCAAAAAAAGGCCACGTTTTGGGGTCCTGGAGAGCTACAAATGTCACAGTACTGGCATCATCGTGCACAAGACAGGCTAAAAATGACTCTTGTGTGAGATGTGAGAGACTTGTGATCCAGTGACTTTCTATACAAATGGTCCTCAGGATAGTGATGGCCACAGTCTGTCACCACTTGCTGTATGTGATGCAGTGGTCTTAGTGTGCTCAGGGATTTCAGCCCCATGTCATCTCGCAGCACAGGTGCTGATATGTCAGATATGTCATCAGGGAGCAGCTCCTAGTGTACATCTACAGATCACCTGACAACACAATAACACATCTCATGTTTTAGAGTACCTGTCTTTTCAGCACAAGATGTGTGTGTTTACTCTGTATGTGTGTTTGCCAACAGGAGAGTCAGCGAGAAAGCTTGTGAAGTGTTTGTATTTTTCCAGATGTCAGTGGAAGAGTAGGGTGTAGTGATGGATGTCGGGGCCAGGAAAGGTTGGCGAGAGTCAAAGGATGAGGCGTATATGTGTGATTGATGGTAGCTGATTGATGGCTAGGCTCTACATGAAAATTTTCTGTTCAAGGTCACGGGTGAAAGGTCATGCTTGGAACACCTGTGCTTAAGTGATGCCTTATCATTTGTCATCACAAATCTCCAGGTGTGTTTCGGCGGGTGTATATGCATCTGATTGTGGGTGCACTGTGTGCATGCCTGTGTGTGGGTTGACCCCTGTGGGGAATAGGCTAAGTAGGCTAATTCTCCCCCAGCCAGGGCTTTTTCTCCAGGTTAGTGGGGCATAATGGGAGGCAAAGATGAGCAGCAGGGTCATACACAGAGAAGCACAGCGCTACATGGCTGCACCGCATGCATGCAACAACTCTGACACATGCAGGTCATAAAGATGGGAGTGGGCCACAGTCAGAGCTCAAGGAGCTGACACCAGCTGTTTGACCAAGGTGTCACGCGATGCTGTACATGCCTTGAATAGAGATGGCATCCTGTCAACACAAGGAAGATAAAACGAAGTAGACCTGTTTCATACATGCATAGACGTATCTCTGGGTTCATGCTGATGCGCATACAGTAACAGTACAGCCAGTGTTATCTTTTGCTTGGGTCTGTTTCTGTTTGTTTATCGTTTCAAAATCTGAAGCATGCCAGGGGAGAATGGTGGAATGCTGAGTGATTGATGTGCTTAGCTCTAGTAATACACATTCCCTTTCAGATAGGAAGTGCAACAGTGCTTAAAATCAATACCAGTGTTCTCCCACTGACTGCTTGAACAGCACTACAGCTAATTCAGGCCGCACCTGTCAGAGCTGGGGAAATCTTTCCCTACTCGGGCCTTACACTTTAATTTACACCCACAGCCTCGCTGGCTTCCATTTCCATTAAAGGGAGAGCCTGGCATTATGGCTTTAATGAAGGCCACGGCCAGGCTGTGATTTAAGATGGCCGTTACCCCGCACCTTCACTCCACAGGAGGGAACACACTTAAAGGGACAATTAGGATTTTCCTCTACTGCATCCTTCCGGAGAGCCATACTCATTCTTTCCTTTTGGCTTTTTAAAGATGTGACCATACTGCTTCAGTTGATGGGATCTGAAGGTGCCTGTGGGAGAAAGGTAGAAACAGAAGGAAGGGAAAAGAATTGCGGTTCCAAATCTAGACAATAACATTTGATGTGACCTCATCATGGGCATAACATTGCGCTCCTGTTGAGAACAGGCATTCATTATCCATCATAAATGACACAAATATCTCCTTAAGGGGCTGTTTAGAGGTGTTTGAATGCTGACAGATGGAGTAACTATTGACTAGATGGTGTCACAGATTGGTCAGCCCAAAGAGCTAATGGACACCTGTGTGTAGTACAGAGAGAGCTCGTTATCGTGAGCGTCCCCTGAACATCACATGGTTTCATGTTGAAGCAGTTGCACATTAGTGCTTCTTGTCTTCACTGTTTGTTTTATTGACCCGGTTAAAAGCAATCCGTTGCAAAACACAGCACAGAGACCGCTTTTACACCTGCTAGTCTACTGTATGCAGCGATACAGTAGACTAGCTGTAGCTGTTAGAAAGTTGAAGTGGTGGGTTGTGTCAGCTATTTGCTTTGACTTTTGCACTAGTTTGGAGCGCATACATTTACACATGTGCTTACATGACCACAGAACACACTCCTTCTCTCTTACTCACGCACACACACATACACGAACGCACACACACGCACCCACACATTGTATATTGAAACTATCAAACAATAAGCACCAGTCCTTGGAGGGCCCTGCATTGACACTGAACCTAGCCGCCCCCACGTCCCAGCGCAATAGCCCTCTCTCCTCCCACATCCACAGCAACAGAAACAGCAGCAGCAGCACTCCAAAATGAAACCAAGTCCCTTTAGACAGCTTCCAAAGACAATGCTTTTATTAAAACCTACAGTAGTGGCGCCACCCCAGAGGCGCGGGTACACCAACAACAGAGTAGAGCAGAACTGAGAGGCAGCCTGAGATCTGCTAATGACTGTTTGTTTGCGATTGTGTATGGTGTTTGCTATTGTGTAGGGTGCCTATGAATGTGAATTTCTGTCTGTGACAGTGGGAAAGACATAGATAGAGGGGATTGTGTTTAATGCTTATGCGTGAATTTACTCATGTGTATGCACATGATATGTGCATACACGTAAAGTTGAGAGTTCATGACTGTGCAATTATGCAGGTGTTTATGAGTATATTGAGCTACCATGTGCACATAATTACAGCTGAAACTGTGTGTGTTTTGAATAAAAACCACGCTAGTCCTGTATACCATGTGTGTGTCAATTTCGGAAGAGACTTGGTATCTGGGTGAGTCTGTCATTGTGAATAAAACCTCCATAGCCCTATGTGTAAGCTGTGTTTCTGTCATCAAGTTTGGCAAATGGTGTGAGGAAGTGCTGGACCTTCAGTGACTGTGTGCGTGTGTATAAGTGTTGGGGGGAGATGTGTAGGATGTGCCTGAGAAGGGCGTCTGATAGTGTTTGGTCCTAATGCTTTGTGGCACTCGTTGGCTGGCAGAGTTTCAGAGGAGAGTGGAAAAGGACAGGAGCAGCAGGAGCAAGAGAGAGAGAAAGAGAAAGGAAGAGGGTGAGGAGACAGCTCAAAGAGAGATACATAAAGAAACAAAGGCATAGAAGATGAGGGGGTATTTCATTAGCTAACACTGAAATTAAGACTCTAAGACTGCGATATCGTCCTAAATCAAGCTGGGGCTATTAAAAAAACAGCCCGCATGACATGTAACTGGAGAAAATGTTTAGTGAGCCACTGTAGTGGGATCACCCTCTTCTTTTTATCTGCATTTTCCACTTCTCTCATGTTATTTCCATCCCAAATCATCATGGGAAAAACCGAGCTGTTTGCATAGTGACACTTGGTTGTCCCATTGTGTCGGGACAACACAATGGGTCATTGTACCCCACTGCTTCCACCCAGTCAACAGCACTGACAAGGACAGGCCTTGCAGACTGGGTGAAATAAGGCCCACCTGGGAAAGCTGGGAGGACAGGAGTCAGGTGAACCCTGATAGCATAACGTAAGAGTGAATGAAAGTGAGAAAATGAAAAATGGTCATTGAAGGAAGAGTGAATATGATTGAGCGAGAGCAGTTTAGAAAATGGAAACATGTCGATAAGAGAAGCGAACAGACGAGATGGAGATGGGAGGAATAGTGATGGATGTGGTGAGGAGAAAGAGGGGGGGGGGGGCATACGCAAACACACGAAAGAGCAGGAGAAAGATGGAATGGAGGGGGATTAAGCTGACATTGGACGAGAGAGAGAGAAAAAAGAAAAATAGAGTGGGTAAACAGCAGATAGAGATGGAGGGAGGTGAGCAATGGAATCAACTGACAGATAGAGAAAAGTCCTGTGGTTTTGGGGCATGGGAGGGAGAATGCAAACGGTCAATAGATTACAGCTAGTGTTGTGCCAAGTGCCAGGGTCTCAGACTCCAAGCCAACTTAATAGCGCCTCTTGTTGTCTGTCCTTTAAAGTAATGCCCAAGCCAAACCCAGGGAAGCAGCCTGAGCCCGAGGCTAGTGGAAATGGACAGGGGACTAGATATATGTTAGTTTGCATCCCAGCTGCTGTTTATTACCCTGGCCAGCTTGCTCACTAGAGACCATTCAAAAGAACATAGAACATCATCTAGTTTTATTGCCTTTATTCCCCCTACATGCAACAGGGCTGCTGCTGCTGAAGGCCAGGAAGGGCATGATCTGTCTTTGAAATTAATCCTTTTTATTATGTGCCACTTTTTGTATGGTAATAGACATTAAAGATTAATACATTAAAGTTTAGGACTGTGGTAGAGGGCTCCAAGTTAGTCTATACAAGTTGAGGATTATTGTGTAGTACAGCTAGACAAAAGCAGTATGAAAAATAAGCATGCCTAGCCTTGCTTGTTATGCCAATATGAGAAAGAGGTGGAGAGGAGGAAGGAGTGCAGCCAGTAGCTGGCCACAGGAGAGAAGGGATAAATAAATAGAGGAGGAAGTTGATGTCAAGCAGGTGTTCAAGGAGAAAGTGTCAGCCAAGCGGGCCGAGATGGGGAGAAGTGCTGCCTCTGCAGCCTGATAATAAAGACTTAATTCAATTAGCGCTTCTGCACCGGTGAGCAGCGTGCAGGCTGGCTGTCGTGGAGCAGGCCATAGACACAGCTGAGCTCGCCCTCAGCCACCCAGACACATAGATGTCCAGCCCTACACCGACCCAGCACTTTGCTGTGCTCTCTCTCCCCCTGGGTCTCTCTCTCGCTCACATACACACAAAGAAGACCCAACATTATTCACACCTGAGTCACTGAGAAGTCCAGTGACTAAACCCTGCATACACATCTCTCCTACACAGACCCTGTAACTCACAACACATACACACATAGTCTTCTTCACCCTCATCCCTCCCCATAAAGCAAACTCCCTTCAGCTCCTTTCCCTTTTCTGCCTTCATACTCTCTTTTGAACCCCCCTTTGCTCTCCACCTTCTTTTGTACTTTTTGCTTTCACGTTGTCACACTGCAGCGTTGGTGCCGAATCGCCGTATGTTGGCCAGTACGGTGAGGATTGTGACTGCAAGTCCCTATTTTCAGCCCATCATACCCTGGTGCCCAGTTGGGTGCTGTCCTGTAGGCATATGGTGTAGCGGATAGCAGATCCTGGGCCTTTCGAAAACCCTTGGGGGTATTTTAAACAGCTTTCCATCCCACGCACCTCTCTATGCCATTCCCTAGAATCTGGTCTGCCACTCTCTGCGTTGGGTGCGGTCTGTGAAAGTCTGTTCATGACTTGTCACTTTATGATCCTATTGGTGTACAGTAGTAGCACCACCGAGCAGAACGCAGTCATGTCTTAAAAGCTCCCACACATACAGGAAGGTGGAGGATGGGGAAAGGAAGTGGCAGAGGACTGTGAAGAGGAGGAGGTGGAGGAGGAGGAAAAGAAAGGACAGGACACACTGCTTCGATGATACTTTTCGCTGTTATGTAAAGAGAAGGAGAAAATAGGTCCTGGGCCGTTGCCAGAGAGCATGGTGAATCACCAGCAAAGAACAGGCACGACATGAGTGTGCATAAACACGCGCGCACACACACTGGCACACATTCTGTCCCATTTCTTCACCCCAACTGAGCTTTGCAGTACAGGAAGTACAGCAGATGATGAGTTGCCTTTTGGCACCATTAAAATGTGTAAAAACGTCAAATGGCAGGACTGACCCTTTGCACCTTCTCATCTTTTTGCAACCACGAAAGAGCAGTAACCTGACTTGCTGTGCGCCTTACACATCAAGGCCACTAATACACAGCGCACTCAGGTTCATAGCTCCTTTATTTACTTAAACTTTGACCTTCACCGACCAGGCTGACCTCCACAGTTTTCTTTCATCCCTTTTTTGCTTGACTATTGATTTTTATTCCTTCATTTATTTATTTGATGTCAGTTGTTACCTAACCATGCAGAAAGCTGTTCCCCGGTGCACATGCCTCACTCACCATGAAATACTCAGTTTGTGTCTTGGTCTGACTGAGACACTGTTGATTCTAATGAAACATCATTACATTTGTAGTAGGTGGACATTCCTGCCCGCTTCGTCAGTCAGTACTTTACTCAAGGCAAGACCCTTACTTCTTTAACTACTTCATAAAAGACGAGACAGAGTATCAGGGATGGAATGTACTGGATAACCATGTATTAATTTTGCATTAGTGAATTAATCAATTCGAATATAAGTCAACTGATAAATTATTCAAATCTTCTTGTCATGCACATTTGAGAGGAGTGGGCAGAAGGAAAGGTGAGAACCATTTCAGATTGGATTAATTAATATTCATGACATTTTTAAAATGAAGTAAGAAAAATAGCCATCAATTCAGTTAAACAGTCATATAATTAGGAGTGTTTGATAGAGACAATTCCCACTATGATACAATTCCCTACAATAAAAAGCAAAGGGTTTGATTTGTCTTGTCTCCCTCATCTTATCATAATTTCTACAACCTTTCAAATCTTGCCGTCTTTTTAAACTGCAGCTTGACTGATAGAACTCAGAGAGAGATAAATAAATGAGAAGATGATGAATCTTCCTTATGCACATCATAAGCAAAAATAATTAACAAGCCAGTGCAAAATTCCTGCCCTCCACCTGCAACCCACGGCTGGCTTGCTGAGAAGTCAGGTATTTGTTTGCTGTATTTTTAATTTTTCATCGTTCCTTGGTGTAGTCAATCATCGTCATTTTTTCTGTTTCCTAGAGGTTAGTGCTGCGCTCTAGAGAGTTATGGAGACAGGTCAGCCAAGATTTAAAGCAGTCCTGCGCCTGACCCAAAGGAAAGCACTGCTGGATACATTAGCATGATAGCGATATGATTATGTCGGAACGGACATGAAGGGTTTCAATTATTTACAGGTGATGTGCCCGTTGAATTGGCAATGAAGTGGCTCGTAAATTATCCCCTCTGTCTAATCAAGCCTCCAGCGGAATAATGGAGCAAGTACTGATGTGGAAGAAGCTCTTTCTCGTTTCCTTTCTCTCTTCAGTATTTTGGGTGTGGATTGGCTACTTTCACAGTGGGATGATAACACTCTCCAGATGACATTGGTTGAAAGGCAAGACATGTGCCAGCGAGCGCAGGTTTAAAACACCTCCATTTCATCACTGCTCAGTGGTTTACTGCGCTTTATGTCACCAGACAATGATACAGTGACAGCCAAGCATCAAATGTGCACCACCAGCACCTAATGTGCACCTTGGTTTTGTGCCTGAAAGAGAGAGTATGAGAGACAGACATATAGACACACTGAAGACAGACAGGTAGAAAACCAGACAGGAAAATAGAGTGATGCTGTAATGGTTGGCATGGCTCTGCTCCAATGCAGACCTCCAAACAGAGCAACACTGTTCAGACAAAACACAGCCAGCCACCAGTCACTGGCTCATTTCTAGCATCTTCTTCAGAGGCCCGTGGCATCGAGTTCTGTTCAGCTGAATGATGGTGTATTTGATTAAAAGATATTCAATATGAGTTTATTACTCAGTTTTATGTGTCCCCAGTGAATGTGTTTGATTTCTTGTGTATCCTGCTGATATGCCGACACGCTGCGATTGATGCAACCTACAAGCTCTAACCACAATGTTAATCTCACAGAGGTTCTCAACTGTATTGAGTAATAATAAACCTATTTTAAGGAAACAAAGACAGGGATTCGCCTTCCCCACCCACCACCATCGCAATCCATAATCACCTTAGGCGGTTTACAGTATAAGAAGAAGAGTGAGAAAAAGTAGAAATGAAAGGAGGATGGAGAGGCAAAGGGGAAGTGAGATAAAAGCGAAATGTAATGGTGAGAGAGTACCACCTACCGTTCTGGTGTCTTCTGGCAGAAGACTCATTTTGAAGGGAAGATCGGGTGGTCTGTTCACAGCTAGAGCCATAGCTGTGTTTTCCCCCTCTGTCCCTCAAGAAGTGAATAAGTGGTGACTGCACCCACAATTTGGCAATGAGACGATTAGTGGCAAGTAGGAAGGTGGTTGGGGGCTGTTTTTTGTTTGTGTGTGCTTACTATTCCCTGCTATGCATTGTGGCAGTGGATCTGGATTGTTTTCAATCCCATGTTCTCAAAAATAGAAACATCACAAACAACATAACAAGCCAATGTGCAAGAGGAGAAGAGGGCAAAATAAGAAGCCCAATGTGTGCTGTGCTCCTGTATGTGTTCACAGTTTTATCCCAGCCTTTCTCAGACTTTCCCTGTCACCACATAACACATCCTTGGAGTCTGTTTATTCTCTGTTCCCTTTTTAATGCCTTTACAGACAGCAAATCCCCAGCAACCTCCAAAATGTCTGAACATCCCCATCTTTGCTTCTATTTCGATCGCATTTCATTTTCCTACGAACAAACACAAAGCTCACATGGGGAGACAAAGCATTAGGGTTATTATGGGTTTAAAGCACTTAAAAGCTTCTGGCCATCCTGACACTAGGCAATGCAAGGGTCCAGAGGAGCAGGGAAACATTACGCTACCATTTTTAAAGAGAATCGAGTCCCAGATGTCTTTTCTGAAGTGTTTAGAAGGGAGCCTATGCAGGTTTATACTTTGTATGCACACGTAATAAATTTCATGCTTGCATGCAATGATTTTCCTATCTCTAGAAGCTGTATGCCATGCACGTGGAACTTGTCAGTGTTGCTTGTGGCTGACAGTATTAGCTCATTGCTGTGCAACAGTCAGATTCTGTATCACAGCATCTTAGGCTGACTCTTTAGAGCTCTCTCCCCTAGGTCACACATGGAATTTAAGAGCTTTTCTGAGGCAAAGAGGTGTGACTCGCCCTGAGACTCCCCTCTTGCTCTTTCTCTGCATCTGCGTCTCCCTTCTCTCTCTCTCTTACTTATTTCTCCACACTTTATTTCCCCCTGCTTTGCTGCTCCACTCAAGAGTCATGGGGCGCACACTCAGTGGTAAACCAGTTTCATTTAGTATGTTTTCACATTTTTATCCAATCATAGCATGCTCAGAGGTTTCAAAAGCCGCATGACACTTTTATTGGGGCCTAATTAAGGATCTGTGATTTAATCCATGTAATTTAATAGAGATCAGTCATGGGTATGAGGCTCTGGCTTTGTGAAAAGGAAAGCTGATACATTGCAACCCCATGCATTCTGCTACAGCGCATTAGGGTTAAAGGGCTTTTCATTAGGGCTATTATTAATGCGTGGTATGTATACGCCACCTGTTGGACAATGAGGGTGCAAAGGTCTTCGTCCTTTACACACACCCTGTGGCTTCTCTGACAGTTGTAGCTACAGAGCACAGCCTCTCGGGTGGTTTTACCGCTACCAGTAGATCAGTCTGTACTCGAAGCCACCGGTAATTGCCGCTTAGCTTTCTCGTTGTTCACATTCACATTCTTTCTGCATACACAAAAGTGGATGAAGCATTTTCACTTGTTACTTTTGTTTTTCAGAGGTGTGTCTACATCACAGAATGATTGGGGCTGACTGCCTTGTTATAATTGTTCAAACTACGTGTATAGTCAACACTTGAGACTATGATAAACTTTATCTTAGATTGTTATAATATCAGTTGCTCTCATGGAAGGACTGAAATGCAATGCTGAGAAGTGCTTTTTAAGCCTTGCAGGGAGTGGCTTGAAAAAAAGTAAGAGAGACAGCTGCCTGGCATTGTTCTGTCCTTTTCAGTAGCCCTTCACAGCACTCAAGCAGCCAGTTTTGTGACACAGTGTTGAGAGGGGAGAAAGCAGAAGAGCTAAGAACGACCCGGGTTGGCTGGGGTGAGGGATTGCGTGCTGGGAGGTGTCTAGACGGTCTGGGATAAGAGGCTAGACAGAGGGAGGACAGGAGAATGGCAGAGTAGTCTGGGCCAGAGGGAGGCCATGTCGAGGGCATGGCTGGATGGGTGCCTTATCTAAAATCAGGTCTAGTCACCGTGGACCTCAGCTTCTGGACATTAACGGCACTGACAGTTGACAGGGAGAGCAGCCACTTCCTGGCCCAACACACCATCACTCACTTGTGCTTCAGTCAGAGACGTCTCTCTCTGTTTCCACCCCGATCTGCCATTTGACTCTATGTTGTGATCCATGTAGAAAGCAGCCCAACGGCTGAACCAGCTTGAACATTTCTTTCTGCTGAATTTATAGTGTGTACATTTAAATGTATCTGCAAGATCTCGCATTGTTTTATAAAACAAACGTCTGGCAGTCAGCCTAGATATTCTCTGGGTCTTGAAGAGTTCCAATCTGGCTCTGTCATGATGAAGTCACGAATTTATGGGATCTCTCGACGCTTATATGAACCAAGTTGTCTAGTTGATCCTTGGTAAATGAGGAAAAAAATTCGATGACTAACGTTTCCTATGTGTAGGACTTGGTCTCATCTCTACCACTCATTATGCCTGAGCCCTACGACAGTTTGGAGGACGTTGGAGGCATTGCCACGTTGGCCATATGCTTTCCACGGCTCCTATCTGTCAGAATGTCAGGACATGGCGGGGGTGCGCTTTTCTGCACCAACAGAGGAGTGGAGCGCAACACTACAGGAGGCCCTCATTACCAACACACCCCACCAAAAGAGACTCAGGGATGGGCGAGAAGACATACTGAGCGATGTGTTTAGAACCAGAGGGTGAGCCATTTAAAAAGCACTCAACCCAAGCAACTGCCCCTCCCTCTCAGCAGCTCCATTATCACAGCAGAAAATGTGACACAGGATTTTTTTTTTTTTAGTAGATGCTTCAACAGATTAACAAAGTAATTAAGGCAAACAAATTGATTCGCTCAACATTTTAATTGAACTTTTGCCTTTGTGTCTCCATCTGGCCAATCCCCTCTTACCCACAGCCAAACACCTCACATGTTTATCTGAACTGCCACTAGGGAACCTATATTGTGCCCCTCACCTCTTGGGTAACAAATGATGCGGAAGCTATGGTTTTCACAACTTATTTTACACATTATAGTGTTTCCACTATCCTTGACATGCAGCATGTTTACTTTCCAGGTTGCATATATGTCATTTGGCTTTCAGTAAGGCTTTATGTCCCTCACCATTCCCAGCCCTCCATCACCACCGAGCCATTAAATTTATATTGGGATCCTGCTTTCAGATGGTCAAGGTAAAAATCAAACTTTAGGCATGAGAATCTGTAATCTATATATCTTGAGTTAGGGTGCATTAGTGGTCTGGTTGCTTCTCACGCAGGCAGTTGAAACGCTCAGTGGAGGAAGGATCCATTAGAAATCAGGCAAACTTTAAGGGACACTTTCTTTAAGACTTTTTAAGGGAGACATTATTCAAAAAGTTATCTCTGCAGGGGTAAAGCCACTTCTCAGTTGACTAATAACTATCAAAGCAACTCATCTAAATCTCTACTTTATTTTCAAAATTTTTCGGTTTGGTTTTACGTAGAATTGCTCTAGCCTTTGAATAGGTTTATTTCCGATACGTATTCATGTAGAAAATTTCAGTTTAAGTTAAATGAAATGCTGTATTCCATACAGCCAAGAAGACTGGATGGTCACAAATATCTCAATATGAGTATACTTTGCATTCAGCAACAGTGTTGTGTTATAATAGATCATTAGCAACCACAAGTAGACATAAATCTGTCCTACTCGTGCTATTTAGAAATGGAAAGTTGGTGGCTGATACAAACAAACTGCTCATCTGTATAAAGGCATTCAGGCAAGGATTTTGTGTCACAATGGTGTGACTGGTGTCTGACTGCATACTGGATAACGCAGTTTAGCATGCACCCTGCTCTTTTAGAGATGACCACAAGTTTAGGAGGTATTAGGTCCAGATAGAGAGGGTGGAGCTCATTGCAGCGCTACACAATGTCCCCTAATTAAATTGCTCAGTCCCATGTACTGTGGAAGCTAGCGGCTCGGCAGATGTAGCGCCATGTTAAACTTTATGTTGCTTGAAAATGGCTTCCGCTCCAAGTGCATTTGAGACAGAGATGGTTTGACTGTAAAATGATGTGTTTTATGGCACCGTTATCATGGCGATATTCCTTAAAGATGCAGCGCTACACACTGTGGCATTCTTTGTCTGCAGGAAGGAGCAAATTGATATGAACAGATCAACAGAGCTATGCCCTTCTGGACGTCCTTGGCACCATACTTGGCCCTAAAATTGATTTCTCTCCATATCTCCTATGCCAAAAAACTCTCATTCAGAGATTTTATACTCCCACTGCTGACACATTTTGTTCAGGTTTGGAGAGGATGTACTGTTGGAATGTCATTCATTTCCTCCCACATTTTTTTTCCACACTTTTGAAGTAACCTAATAGTCTCACAGTGTATTTGATAGTGATATTCATCAGTTTTGTGTATGTGTATGTTCATGTTCATGCATGTGTGAGAACTCTCAGTATAAATTGCCAGGAGCAAAGAGATTGCTTTTGATTTAATGGCTATTGTGCTTGACTTTGTGTGTGTTCCACTGTAGTAGTGTGTCCTTCCTTTGCCTCTGTTGTAGCAGGTAAACTCTCTCTGCCCAACATTATTTACACATACACGTACTTACGCCGAAGTGGCGCGCACACACACACACACACACACACACACACACACACACACACACACACACACACACACACACACAGGCACGGACAAATACACATACTGCCTTGGCTATGCTCCATTAAGTGGCCAGTGTCTTAAACAGGATGCTGACGTAAATGCTGGGGTTGGGAATATAGGACAGATTGTGTATACGTGTGTGTGTTTGAGTGTGCGTGTGTCTATGTTTGTGTGTCTCTGGTCTCAGTTTTATTCTCAGTGTCCTTATTGTCTCTCCCAGTGGACCCCCTCCACACACACCCTCTTCTCTGTGTTTGTGGCCTGCTGAATTCTATTGATCAGGCTGTGAAAGCTTGAATGGCTAAAGAGGAGAACAGAGAGAGGCAGAGTAAATGGTATTTTGGAGCCCATGTGTGTTCTTCAAATGATGTGTGTATATGGTTATGGATTTAATTGGTGAGCCAATTAAAAGAAAAGATACAACAAATATTCCAGAGTAGCAGAGATATTTGTTTTCTTTATTATCATTGGTGATTTACTACTAGTGTTGCTATGGACACTTGGACTTGTGTAAACTGCCTCTACGGATTGCTCTTTTTACTGAAGAACTGAATGGAGATTTCTAACCAGACCATATGGCATTAAGACCTATTTCATAAACTTTCCAGTCAACTAACAGGTTCTAACAGAGGCACGCACTGCATGAACACAACAAGCTTAAATAACTGCAGGTGAAACTGCAGGAGAAAGGTCACCTGTCGTTGTTGTTACAGATGGCCAACTACAGTTGAATTTTACAGTTTGAGCAACTTTGCTGTTCTGTTTGCTTTTTAAAGGTTGAAAAACGGAAAAGCAGAAGTGTAAATGCGAGCAGTTGGCATGTTCATGCAGTGGGAGGTGTGAATGGAGGTTTCCTACCACAGAGACAAACTGCTACTGTTCAGACCCTCCCTCAGGAGGTCGACTTCTAGCTTCTCGTATCACAACACAATAGAAAAATTTGTACTATCAGCATGGTTTATTGGTTTATTGGTTGTTGTTGCTGAGAGGCTGAAATTCCTCAGACAGATCCAGTGAACCGCTTTAATCTGAAGTCTCAGACCATCAGAATATTTGTTCTTTTAAATAAAATTATCGAACAAAAGATAGTTATAGGCATGAATTAATGCTAAATTGTGTTACGCTGTCTTGGTGTGCTATGATGATTGAATAAGACCAGATTTATTTCTGTTACTGAATTTGGTAGCCTGTTCTTAATTTGCGGATGCTTCTGCTGGCATTATTTCCGGCAATTCCCCTGTTAGGGGGCAAGGTCAATGCTAATCAGTGCTTATATAATGTATTTGCATGATCATATGGGCTTTCCATCTTAATGACACTAACGGAAAATGCTATCTCATACTTCGCTTCGAATATCCAATCAATGCACAAATGGCATCCTCTGTAGTAATTAAGAAAGCCTTGACACATGGCTAATGTTGTTATCACGCTGTTTAAACCACTGGGTGACCATTTGTGTCTTGTTGATAGGGACATTGACATCCTGGAAGGCACTGTTCCCATCAAGAAAGAAATGCATTATGGGACAATCGCTAAAGATTCATTAATTAATAGCATAGATTTTGTCTAGATGGAAAAACTAGCTGAGAAATGCTGGAATCTAAATCATGGCAAAAAAAAGTACCCCAGACTCAGAGACAGTTTGTGTGCTTGTCATGTAATATACACGCCATGCAACAAGCAGCGATGACCATAATCTGACTCAGTCTTGACTCTCGTGTTTGTTATGTGTAACACAGACGTCTTCTTCTCACTTTTTTAAATTAAAAAAAAAAAGCCACACTTTCTTTTTTTCGTCTCCCTTCTACCCTAAGGTCCAACAAATGGTGAATGAGGTGCAAAACAAAGAGTTCTTTGAAGAACAAAGTGAACCTGCCACATACAACGACTGCCTGGAGACAAATCCTATCCCCTAGATTGCATGCTTTCAAGACAGGAGAGAGAAAAGCATCCCTAACAACAAAATGATATAAATTACCACTGTTATGGTCTATACGGTTCAATTTAATGTGCTTGTAATGATAAATTATTTTGGTTATGAATCTAAAGTGGACCTGAGTGCAGTCGGAGCAGCAGGACTGTTAGAACAATTGCAGCTGTCTCCCAGGGCTGTGGCCATTAGTCAATAAATTAGAAAGTAATTAGTTTCTGCTTCTGTGGCTCTATTTGAAGCGCTTCACACAGGTGTAATGAAAATTTATTGGAGCTGTTGATCCGGAGGAGAAAAGAAAAGTAGGGGATTTGTAGCGTGTGATTGTAATGTAAGATTTCCATCTGCTTTTCTTATTTTTTGCTTGCAGTGTGACTGGTAAGGTTAGCCTCGATGACCAGTACAGTAACATTTTGTCAACTTGACAATAGGCTAGCAACTATAAAAACTTTTTAGAATATTTTGAGTTTGAGATTTTAAATTAGTCACGTTTTGGTTAAAAAACAACAAAAAAAACCTGCCCTTCTGCTTAACATAGCAAAGTAAAAGACATTTGTTCTTTGCTGGAATCTAACAATGTGTACTATGCTCACACAAGCCTATGAGGAAGACAGCTATATCACTGGGATATCTGTTTCATTTTAATTCTCTGTGCTTTCTGGCCAGCGGGCGTCTCATCACCCTTTGTTGTTCGCACAGCACTTTCATTTTTTCCAGTGTCATCTGATGCACTGTCTCTGTCCTCTTACTCGCTCATAAAAAGAGGGAGAAAGTCAGGCTTCAGCCATCAGGTTTACCCTAATTGAACAGCTTCACATTTCTCTTTCATGCCATTGTGTGTGGATCAAGGCAGTCACATGAAGCTTTTTGTTGGCAGACAACATCAAGGCTATTTGTTTTGTCTGGTGGAATGCAAGGTCAACAGGAGAGGGAGAACAGAAATTGGAAAACATTCGCACAAGTGCGATGTCAATGAATGGCATTAAAGACAGTGGGAGGGAGCTGCCGCGGCAGCATATGGGTAAAAAGAAAAATTAGAGGTGAAAGAGAGATGAGGCAGAGAGAGGAGGTAGTGACGAGCTGAAGAAACAGGCGTGAAGTTTTGAAGGCAGCAAAGAGAGAGAGAGAGACAGAATGAAAAAGAACAGAGAGGACAAGGAGTGGAACAGAGACAGGATGGACGGATGGATAAGGACAATCAGGCAGATTGGTCCCAGCCCAGGCTATGGCCAATTAGAATAAAATTAGCTGGACCTTGGCAAAGGCTAGGGCGCACAGTAGGGCATGGAGGGAAGGGAGGGGAAGTGGGGGAGGGGCAAAGGGGGAGAATATCCCGGTGATTAAAACCAAATGATTAGTGGTGTGCAAGGCAGAGGGCTCGAGAACCAGGGTCACCTGAGCCTGGAGGGAGAGAGAAGGTCTAATAGTAATGAGACCAACCTTCTCTCTCCTCGTCATCGCCCTCCTCCTCTCACCACCCCTTACCTTCTTTTTTCTTGTTCACACTCCCTTTTCTCTCCATTTTTTGTTCATCCTAAACTACTCTGGATTTACACATTCTACCGTTTTCTGTCTCCCAGTGTCCCTTCCCCTGTCTGCACCTCACAGTCTTCCTGTAGTAAACCCTGTTACTATCTATCACTGTCTCTTGCCTTTAGCCAACGCATACACTAATGCAATTGTAGCAAGACGCAATTTAGCTTTCTGTGATAAGCAAAGATTTATGAGTAGTTTACCTTTTCTTAATCACTATTGCAGATCTGCAGACATATGGTAATAGAAGAATTGAGCTACTACATAAACTCAACACAATAATGGCATTTATTAGAGATTATATATGTGCTGCTGCTTTAGTTTGAAACAACAGTTGGGCCCAAATGCAAAGCAGGAATCCTGTTTGTGTATTTTGGCTCACTATTCTGTTTTCGACTCTGTATAACAATCATTTTAGGAATCCCCAAAAATGTGACCATCAGTGTGTGAGACACCTCACATAAAAGGAGTAGCTGCAACGACTGGATGCTAATTTTTTTTACCCGTTAGAAAAGATAAATGGATTTTTACCACATGACTAAGACTTTAGTATAGACACCAAGTTTAAGACCAGTTTGGTGAGTGTTTTAAAGTGTAGTAAGCTTCAGGATCAGGTTTTTGTAAAACAGGTTTTATACTAAACAAAGTGGAGAAACTCTTGTCATGACAGTTAGAGGTTTAGAAATTATTACCATCATAATTATTATTATATGATTATAATAAGTCTTCTCTTGGAGGACTTTAGACAGCCTCTCATGTCTTTCTCAGTTTTTTCCCACTGAGGAAACCTTTGCAAGAGAAAACTCTAGAGAAGCAGCAGAGCACTTAATCAGCTTCTTATTGTGACATGTGCCATGGTAGAGATATCATTGTGTCTATTTCCAACAAAGCAGCCAAGGTAACATCAATACGCTATGAGTCAACAGGTAATCATGCAGAACGTACAGCGAGGTCTGCAGATGAGATGAGAGAAATCCAGCTCCTAGATGCTGTTTTAAGCTCCAACTTGCCTTGATTACAAACCTACTTGCAACCTTCTCTAAATTGCATTTGCTTTACAGTGAGCATAGAGAGACTTTTTTTCAAGAGCAAAGAGCTAATGTTTCAGTTTAACTTAAGTATCATCTGCCCTCCTCACACCCTTCACTTTTTAAATCTTTTCCCTTTTTGTTCTTTCACAATCAATTTCTGTACTTTCTGTATCTTTCTCAGTCTCCGTTGTAGTAGATATCCCTCTGCAGAGAGGGCGAGTACAGTAGGTCTGTCAGCCCTGGAGGACTGAGAGAGATCAGAAGACATGTCAGAAGTCTGGTGGGTCTTTTCCACCTAGACCCCACTCAGGTATGTGGATAAAACCTAAAGAGAAAACGCAAATACAGCCCGAGGTCCACACCACAGGTCTGTAGCCAGGGGAGACAGGAATGCCCCCTGACTGCAGTCAGACAGACATCCTTGAATAAAGAGCGATATCCACAGGGTGGATTGCCATGTAGAAAGAATGTAATTCTGTGTGTGTTCCACAGTACTATGTGAAGAAACATGGGTAGCTGTATGCACAGTGGGAGAGAGAGAGAGAGGTGATAAATGGACAGTGTGCTATATGTGACCATTGTTTGAGTTGCCAAAGTGCTTTGTTGTTGGCCAGTGATTATCTGTGCTACAGAACACTATGATGAGTTTTCAGTTTGAAGAAGATGGTAGAGGAGGAAAAGTGGGCAAATAAAGGTCTTTCCTGTTGGCTACGTGTGATGACTTAGCCAAGCCAGAAGACTTATAGCACAGTCTCACACATAAGGCCGGGGGACCTGGATCACTTTGAAACCAAAAAAGTAGAAGTAGAATAAAACAACTGGTGGCTGCGCCAGAGCCCCCAATGTATTGTACTGTATTACAGTGCCCCTGAATGGCCTCCGGTCGGAGGTGAGCAGTGGCAATTTTAGCTGGCTCCTGACAGTGGACAGAAGGCCTGGTGAACTGGACGACAGTGAGGGTCACTGGTTCCCCTGGGGAGGAGATATCCCAAAGGGGGTGGGCAGATGGGGTCTGGAATGAGAGTGTTCTCAGACAGGTGGATGGTTGTCACCCTTATTTTGCCACCGCCAGCAAGCAGGTGGCCTCTCCCCCCTCCTCTTCCACTCAAGGGTCACCTTGACATGGCACTGCTTCCCCATGGGTCCCATCCCTTCATATACTCTATACACAGACACACACACACACACACACTTGTGTTCACACAGACACGCCAATGGATCTCTGCTCCTCTCAGTCAACCCCAGCACCTGGGGACTGGGAGTGTAAACAGTCGCTCTCAAGGTTGAACCCAGGTGTTTCATTTCCATTAAGGCCCTCATCACATTCACAGCCTCCTCCCTCTGACTTTGGTCATAACACAGACGAAATAGTCATTAAATTTTAGATTACCTTCTCTTTGCCTTTGTAGATGTTGAGATGCACAGGGTCTATTTTAAATGTCTTTCTATGAAATAATTATCTCCCAACTCTTTGCACTCGACGCCTTCAAAAGAGGATGTTCCATTGATGATTTTTGCCCTACATCATAGCTTTGCTCTTGCCGCAACTCTAAAACCCAATATAGCGTAATTAAACTAACACAGTGACATCAATAAAGACAGAAGTGCTCTGTAATTACAGTCTGTGCTAGGACATCATAAGCAGGCAGTGTCATCACCCTAACGAAGGAAATAAATCGATGGCAGACGGACAAAGCCCCGCTTTACAATCCCCTTCTCCTCTGATACACAAAGCCAACCATAAACACGAGTAAGGCAAGAGTTTAATGGCAATCTTAAAGTTGCGGAGGCCACTAGCTTGTCTTTACTGCTCCTGACCTGCAATACAATGGGTGCCTTGACACTTTAACCACTCCCTTACTCTCCTTCATTAGCTGGGCTTCTCTCTGTTTCTCCTCTAAGCCTGCCTTTTCCTTTTCCCTCCTCTTCTCTGTGGTGTCTAGTCTCCTCATCCTCTGGAGACACATGAGTGGCAGGCCTTCCCCTTAATAACTGTGTATTCCAATTCTGACACAGTTGCACACAAACAGACACACAGATATAAATACACACAAACACGCGAAAAAAAAAAGTTGCACGATTCAAGATTGGTATTCCCACGTTGCTGCTTCCTGCAGAGAACCATGTGGACAGCAAGGCTAAATGTCAGAGAAAGATAGTCCACACGCACACACACATACACGCAGGGTCGCTCCCACAATCCGTACAGACAAGACGCCGCACACCGATAGTGTTTGGAGTGTGAGGCTAAATGTCAAGGGATGATGTAAATTCTCATGATTGCTTCCAGAAGTAGTTTATCACAATGCCAACGATGGCAAGATCAGTGTCTCATTGTCCTCGAAGAGCAGGACAGTAGCACTCCAGCACAAGTAGTAGACAGTGTTTGTGTTTCTGCAATCAGTAGCACTTTACAGCTTGGTCATATCATGATTACTGAGTAGTGACAGTTTGATAACAGAGTTATAAAGAAAATGATTAATACCCTGTAAATAATAAAGTAACCAGGAATTAGCAAAAGGGTATACCTGGCTAATATAGAAAGAAACTGATCTAACAGGGTGGTAAGGGGCCAGAAATAAAGACTGAACATCTAATCATGTCAAAAACATTTAAATAAAGTGTTGAAGCATACAAGTATAGCAGTATTTTTGAAACAACTACTAACTATAAAAATAATGCTAGTTAAAAATTGAGATTTTAATGTTTTGATATATCATGCCACAATACAACCTTCCAAAACACATAAAAATCATATCAAAATCATCAGTCAAAGGAAGAAATTACTGTCATATATGATATAATGTGGCTTTCTTTATATTCCAAACATCTGCTTTTTGTTAAAAAGTAATACTGCTGTATTTGTTTAGTGATGTAAGTTTTTGTTATTTTGTTACTTGTTTCTCATTCTTTTTAGTTTCTGTGTAATAACCATAAATCAGAGCTGCAGAATGCTAGCTGTTGCTTTCTGTTAATGTTAGTATTTTATACTAACATTGCTTTCTTATTATTACTTTGGTAATTGCATGGGTTAACCGAACTATTACCTCTTTATTATCAGTCTATCGCTATAGTATTTCAGTTCTATTACCAAGCATTAGTGTCAAGTGTTGCCCAGAAATCTCTAATAATATTTCTTCTCAGCGGCTGTTCTCTGCATCAAGGTTTCCAGCTGAGATTAGTCTGGGCTATATCCAAGCGTGTTACATGCAAACACGAGGGAGTGTATGGACCCGACCCAAGACTCAAATCAGAAATAGGGATGCCTGCCATAGTTGAGTTTGTATAAAAATTCTTTAAACATCCAGAGTAGTCTCAGGGCGACAGTAGTGCATCTTCCTTAGCCTTCTTTCCCCCTACACATCATTTGTTAAAATGAACCAATGCTAAATATGCCATTTACAAGAAATACGAGTAACTAGTGAGTTGTAAAGTTGTGTATACCACTAAATGTACGTATCACATCAATTAGTAAAACATATTTAATTCAGGAGTTTGTCTCCCTGTTGCCTTGCATTATATGCGGCACGCAGCCAGAAACAAACTCTAGTCATTCTGGGCTGTTGCCTGGACTCCCCACCCTAACTTGCTGCCTACTTGCTGAGGTGACTGATGAGCAGACTCACTGGTGTGTCAAATATGTGGGAAATAGTCAATCAGCTAGGCCGGTGTGACAAGCCTGTGTATTTCTGTGGTTTGGAAATGCTGTTTCAAAAAAGTGTGTGAAAGTCATGCTCGGTGCCAGACTGAGGATAAACATTTTATGGTTTTGGAATAGGAGAGTTACGCCTCTTCCTTCTCTGGAAGGTATGGTTAGATGCTAATTTTATCTGTAGTTAGTTGACCCCAACCTGCGAGGTATTTATTGCGCACTTGTACTACTAGGGCAGCCGTGCTCGAGTGTATTTCTGTCTGTCTGTAAATTTGTGTGTGTGCATTGTGTAGCTGATTTTATTTTTTTTTTACATAAATGAGAAAAAGATGGAAAGAAAGGAAAAAGATTGTGTTTTGGACTGGATAATTTATGGAGGAGATACTGTTGATGTGATTTAGTGTGTGGGTGCTCCATGAGCCACTGAACATGGAAAATGAGAAGGCAGAGGTGGCCATGATTAGAGGTGTGCCTTGTTGACTATTTTATGAGTGTATTCAGATGTGTGTGTACATGTGCACATCGATGGCTTCAACTTATAGTTGAACGGCCAAAGGTAAACATAGCAGGACACGCACAGTCTATCATCTTCATTGTCTGGGTAATAACTGTCAGTGTTGGTGTGTATTACCAGTAGAAGCTAAGTTGACTTTTCTTGTGCTTTGCTCAGTCATACTGTGTGTGTTTGTATTTATGTGATTATGTGTGAGGTCCTCACCCCAGCTGATGTATCTGAGTGATCTCAGACATGTGTTAGGGGCCAAGATGAAGGGTCATCATATATAAACACACCCAGGGAAATAGAGTGCGAGAGAGCGTCGGGGCCCGTGGGACCACTTGACTAACACTCTCACCCATGAAATCATATGGTACCCAACATGTTTCTTCTGTTTGCTTCCATTCAGCTACTGGAAAAACTGATTATTTGGTCTTTGAATAACATCAACAGAACATGTCAGAAATAAAATTGCAAAGAGTCCACAGGATAACAGTGGCAGTAGACAAGAATAAGAATCAAAACGCCAGGGTTCATTTATCCATCTCCTTAAGCCGCTTAGTTCAATCAGGGTTGCAGCGGCAAAGCAGTGGATCCCAGACATCTATGTTCCCCACAACTTCTTCAATCTCCTCCTCGTTTTATGTTTTGGCTTGTCATCTATGATGATAGGTGTGGGAAGGGTACATGGAAAGCATATAGACTAACCAAGTACACAGATACGTGGCTTCAGGTTTTCTAGTCATGTATATATTTTCACCAACCCATAGATAATTCTGTTCTGCATTTTCATTACTAGTTTTTCCTTAGTGTTACATTTTAGTTTCCTCTTCAGTTTAGTTTGAGTTAGTATCCAGAGTGTATTTGCTTGTTTCAGTTCTTATTGTTTAAAAAAATATTTAGCTTCAGTTTAGTTTCTGTTAGTTTAAAGAGTTTTTTCATTGTTATTCGAGTGGCACTTTTAGTGGCAATTTTGCATTTTTTACTGTCATTAGTAAAGAATAGTGCAAAATATCAGTTCATTAGGGCTTTTTTCAGAAGTTTCTTTTTCATTTTTATTTCAGTTAACTAAAGTGTTTTTCATACATAGATTTTTAGTTTAGTTGTATTTAACCAACCAGAACATTTTTGACACGGGAGAACCTGCTAAAAAACACGGTGCTCTGGAGAATATATTTATTAGAATATTATAATGTCTATTCAATTTGTATTCAAGTATATCTCTTTGTTTTGACTTTGAGAGAAGAATATGGTCAATCTGTTTAAGCCGGATCCTCTACTTGCACATTTTCATAGTCTGCAAAATGAATGTTGACACACTCTGAAATCCAGTGTGGATTTCTACGCTTCACAATCATTAGTGTTTAGTTATGCATTTCCATGAGGATTGTCTGCGTATTAGGCCATGCCTGGACAGCAGTCCAACTACAGCAGACCTGTTTACAGTGCTGGTTTGTTATTTGTGATAGACATTTTAACAGCGTAGCATCCTTAGTATCAGTAGGAATATAGATGCTAAGGATTATAGGCATCTCAAACTATTTTTTTTTCTTTGTCTAAAAGCAGAATCGGCTAGCAATTGTCCTACTTATGTCTATTTTTTTTCCCCTTACTTTGTTTAACCAACCAAGGTGCAGTACAATCATTGAGCACAAATGCTCTTTTTTTATGCTACACACAGTTGCACACATTCACAGTTGGAGGCTTCCCAATGCAACTGCAGTTTGATCTCATGGCCAGCTAAGCAGCTTTAATCTGTTTTGTACAAAGTTGGATCATACTGATTGTCCCACACACTGCTCTCCTGCAGCTGTGCAAAGGCTAGTCAAAGCTCAGTTTGATGATCAATACATTAGGTGATTGCAGAGCATTTGTTACATTTATGGAAAAAAAAAATCAGTGAACATTACTTGTAATTGCCAACAACTAAACAAGAGCAACCAGCATGTATTATCTTTCAGTTTGGCTGTTGTGAGGAGAAATCATGTTGGAATTTTCATTCAGGTTGACATGCAGTACACTCTTACCACAGTTCTTTATGTTATGGCTCAAAGAATTTAATCACAGACATTTGCTTTTTTTAAAAAAATAAGTAGCTTATCTTTATGTTTTTAATCTTTTTGTGGACAACAGCTCTCCCTGCTTAGTTAAAAAGCACAACAGTTCCATTCAGTATTCACTGAAGCTCTTAGTTTGACCACTGAATTTGCTGGGAATCATGACTCTGTATTTACCCATTTACACTTGTCATTTTCTGTTTTGTCTCATATAAAGATCAGACTCCCTTGATGCTTTGTATACTCAACATTCTGGCACAGTTTGTGTTTATGGAGGCGAATCACAGTGTGTCCGTGTTCGTGTAAAATCCCTATACCATACACAGGGATCAGAGAAGAAAGCCAGCGCCTTACTTCATGCTGGAATCCAATCCAAGTGTTTCTTTGAAGGGGGCTTGGTCTCAAATATGTTTAGTGTTACCTTGAGAACGTGAGCCCTGCAATGCAAGCAATGCCTGAAATTCGATTTGATCTGCATGGCCACCATCACTTGACCATGGCTGATGTCTGTCCTTCTCCCCCTCACTCTATCTGTGCCTGAGCCGCCGTTGAGCCCAGGGCTCCAATTAAACCCATGATGCCTGGCTCTGGTTGGTATGGTGACCAGACAGGGCAGAGAGAGAGCTGTGATTCCCAGGTGAAAGGTGGGATAGACTTTCTGATTCGCTCCAGCACCCAGATAGAGTTACAGCTCAATTTCAACCTCTCACCCTCATCGGTCTATCCTCATGACTAAAATAGGACCAAGGAATGGAATGGAAAGGAAGAATAGCTTCTTCTTTTCCTACTCAGCTTTCCTGTCTGTCTCTCTTCCTTTACACACTCCTTTTTTTTTTATCACTCCCTCTTTTCAACCACCTCCAGCCCCCACCATAGCACTGTGCTGACGTTTTTTGTGACAGAAGGGACTCTGAGATGTGCTTTATAGCTTGGTCAGCTTGTAAAGCAGCACTTCTAAGTCTGTAGTTCTGTCTCACTTTAAAAAGTTGAGTTTTTTGACCTCCCTGGCGCTTTATCCTTCTTTTTTTTCCAGTCGTGCTTACTGCGTGTACTTTATTCTTTTACCTTTTTTGTGGACAAGGCAGGATTTGTGAATTAATCATAAGTGGTTCAATAACTGGCCTTAGCTGTGCTCCGTCACTGAGGGATCAATAGGGGAAGTTCAGTGGCACTGACTGCTCTGGAGGAGAGACAAGGCCCTCACGTCCAGGTGATCCATTAGCCTGGTCTGGCATTAGGCAAGATGTAGAAGAGAGCCTGTTCTCAGCCCATCCTGTATCTGTAGAGGCCTCTAGAGAGACATAGAGTAACCCTAATTTCAAGGTCTTCTTGTGATGCCCATATTATCTGAAAAAATATGAATACAATATCTATTTCACAGTAGGAGGTGTTTTATACTCACAATCAAAACGAATAACTTAATATATCTTCATAAAACTGCTGCCAATACGCACAGACTTAAGCTCTCAGTGTTTTACAGTTTGTTCTGCAGCTTTAAAATCCAGGGTTTGAGTCTCTACCTTTTGCTTCTTCTTTTTTTTCTTTTCATGTTGTCGTTTATATTTTTCTGTTTAGGACAGATGCAGAAGTTTATATTGCTTGTTGAATGTGGCTTTAGGAGATTGACACGGAGGAATAAAAATCTTTGATCTTTCACCCTAAATTGGGCTCTTAAAAATACATGACCACATCATTAAGTTGGTGTCTGAATCCCCCCTGCTTCTCATATAATAGAAAGGAAGATTGTTGTTACTAATAATAAAAACCTGACCTTTTCTTGCTGCAGTCTAGTTCGACTTAGATTTAATTGCATTAGTATTTTCCTACCAGGGGAGAACATAAGCTGCTAAAACAGCAACTTTACCCCATGACATAAAATAAGGCTGTACGCAATTCCCTGCTGGCCATGCATTATTGAAAATACAAAAGCATCCTCTTTACAAAGTGTCATAATAAGGCAGTGCTACAGGACTTAAGTTTGCACTTGCACGATGCACACAGCATGTAGTTGTCAGCAGGAGCTGGGATGTAGAGAAACTTCATTCTGATGGCACCTTCATTTACAACGTACTGAGACACACCATGGATGATTTGTGAAGATTAGCGGAAAGCATGTGAGGTATGAATCATCGTCTCTGTAGTCGCTTTTTTCCAAGTAAGCATATGCATACAGTACTGACTAAAGACTGGAAATAGCATTCGCCGCAAACATGATGTGGAAGCCTTTTGAGCATGCATTTGAAAGTCATCAACAGTCCAACCCAGTTAAACACATTATATGCACTCTCTCTCTCACAGGTACACACAAACATGCAGTGACAGTGTGCATTTCAAGTGAATAAAAAATGTCTTCACAGCCAAAACCTTACAAGCACTGAAATTCAGATTCCGTGTCACCTAAGCTGTACATCAAAGCTGCACATTAGTCGCTAATGCTATGTGTGTATGTGTTGACACAGAGAATGGGAAGGTGTAACCAGTGTATGACATGGCTATTTGTAAATAACATCCAAACCTCATCCACTGGCAGCAGCTGAGAGCTTTAACTCTGAGCAGTGATGGCAGCCTCCCTGAAATGTGCATGAAACCAGCTTAGTGCTATCAGTAAAGCATCACCGCCAATCACCAGCCACCCTCTCATTCCGCCGGGCTGCTGTGGACCAGATAAGAGCCACGCCACCCTCCTCCCCTACTGCTTCCATCCGCTTTATGTTGTCCCCCAACAATTCACCCACCCTCCCACAGCAATTCACCCTTATCCTCTTTACAAGGTCTTATAGGGACAGAGACACTGATGTGCAGCTACAACAGTAATTTATATTCTTTGTAAATTGTCTGTGATTTTTTCATTGAGATAAGTGTGGGGGAAACATCTGTTTTGTGCTGGAAGGCAGTGGGCCGGAGCTTGAGTTCTGTGGCAATCACCGGCAGTATAGATAGAGAGGAAGAGGGGAGGCACACGATCTGTCTCCCTATCCTGAATTACAACTCCAGGGGCCTAGCTACCCTCTCATTATTACTGTTGTATTTAGCTGAACACTGGGTAAATAAACATTGAGCTCCATCTGTACAGCCTTGGAGATCAGTATTTGACGCCATGTTTGGAAAACTTAACTTCCATCATTTACTTCAGTCTAATTCGTGTCAGCCATTGTTTTATACTCTTAAATCAGTTTTTTTATTAAAAATATTTAGAATAAAATTAAAATGTGTTTCAAAAAGTCTGCAGAGGTGAGAAAATAACACCCTAGGAAAAATAATAGATCATGAGATATGATTAAAAAGATGCATGACTTGTTCCAGCTGACTAACCCACCACACAGCCCTCATTGTCTTAATTATCAGAATGGTTGAGGGCTGGAGTCCTGAGCCGCTCAGGACTACAGCAGTAAGGCATTACAGTGACCAGGTGCTAAGGCCTCATTGGCAGTCAAAGAGGAACGCGACCTGCGGCATCTCGACATACGCACACTAGCGGGGGAGTTGGAGGGTTTCAGAGCAGTACAGACGATGAATCTCAATCATGAGGCCATGGCAGATTTACATTTAAAGTAGTTTTAGTGTACGCCCCACTTCCTGATGCATTCGTTGGCAGGTCTGAAAGGAGCAGCTTATCTGCGAGTCATCAATTGCACGTGATGCGTCCAGATAGGGGCTCCTGACGCCAGCACCTTTCTGTTCACACATCTAGCTCAAAGATCATGTGCTGTCTAATAGAGCACCATTTCTTGCCATGTAATTACATTACATGCGAAAAAACGCTGCAAAGTTTTGACAGCTCCAAGTGTGCGCATGTGCTCTCAATCGCATGTGTATGAACACGTGATTTATGTTTTAACTGTGATTGACAGAAACTGTAATGACAAGCATCAGTGTGTTATTGATGGTCTGTCACTCTTCGTGTTAATAATGTTATCCCCATATGGAGCAATGGGGTTACTGTGTGTTGTGCTTCTGTTCGAGTGCCCAGGGGCATATTTATCCCTCATATTTATTCTTAATAGGATTGGTTTTTGTGTAACACAAAATACAGGTGTGTGTATGTGGATGTGTTTAGATGAGTAGTAGGTAGAAGTGTGGTTGTTGACACAGTGGGGTAAAGGCTGTGATGGCTGAAGGCTCCGATGGGTAATTGAGAACAGCAGGTGTCGCCTCCCTCCTGAGCCACTTCAGGCCCCAACCAGCTCACCCTTCGATCTTCAAAGCCTCTCCAGCCCAGCTCTTCTCTCCTCTCCAATGTCAGTCGAGCTTGCTAGGGAGAAAAACAGCATGTATTGCAGCATGGTATTAATCAAACCTAGAGCATCACAGGGAATGTGGCCGAGTGGGCTACGCCAGTTCACCAAGACTGAGATATTTCATTCTTGTAAGCCTTTTGACAAAAATACATTCAGAAAGAAGCATAACCTTTACTATTATAACCTGGACTACCAATTTAGTATTCTTGTCTTACACTTGAGCACACCTGCTACAATTGAGTAGTTTTAAGTCCAGTAAAAAAGTAATAACTTATACCTTGTATTATGAATAATGTATGGCCTACATGTTGTGTCTTTTTTCATTTTAATCCAAGGCGATTCACCAGAGCTGTGGAGAACAGAAGAATCTCCTGTTCTCACTCAGATTTCCCTTTTTGTGTGTATGTAGTTTTTCCCTTTCTGTTTCTGTTTGTGCCGACAGGCCTTTAGACAGTAAAGCTGAGAATGTGAGCAGTTTTTTTTCTTCCTTACCTGCCTTTGGGCCCAGGTTTCCCTGCTTTGGCTTTGTTACCCATGCTGATCACGTCACCAGCCTCATAAAACCTCCACCCTCCCCTGACTTTTTCAAATCAACAGATCTGATTGAGTGAATGCCATTACCTGGGTAAATGAGTGATTCCTAAAGGACTGGACAAGGCCTAACACCACCCTGAGGGTAAAGCTTATTATCGCTGCAAACTCCAAAGAAGAGAGAGGTAGCTGTGGAGCTTGTGTGCACTTTTTTAGAAGCCTGTATTTCCATATTAATCTGCCACATTTAGGCATCTGAGACAGAGGGCCTCCTGTCACGCTTCTTTGATAACGGAGCAGTTAGCTTTTTCCCCTCATATATAAATATGTGTAATTCTGATAAGATTAATTGAAGCGCCTAAGTATACAGTAGTAAAAGATGAGGGGGAGAGAGAGAGAGTGGGAGACAGCAGGAGGGAAAGGAGACACATTATGCCAAAGCATGCATTTTAGACTAGTTTTTGCCTAAGACCTACCCCAGAATGGGTGCCTAGCCTCTCTCTTCTGGGCCCTAAGTGCCTTGAATTGAAAATAGCATCTACTAACAGTCCCTCAAAAATAGCTGAGCGAATAAGTTTTTGCGCCGAGCCGATAAATACGGCGTGGAGCCTCTGACACCGAAGCCTCACCCCAATTTCCAGTGCTCTGGAGGAGATCAGATAGCCCTGTGTCATTTGATTTTCTGCCTTATCTCATCCGCGCCCATCTTTTTGTCTCACGCAGAGCTACATTTTAAGACGCACACACTCCTTGTATCTTTTGAAGGACAAAACCCAGAATGATATTGAAGCGAATAATAGCATCAAACTTTTAGAGGGCCATTCCTTGTTTGATTGCTACCAAAAACAGGAATGGCATCTCAGATGAGCGTCCTTCAAGTGATATTTGGTATGCAGATCTGCAGGAGTACATGATGAGATTACAGCAATCTGCAAAGTTCTTAGCTCCAGAGTGCCATTTATGATCGCATCTCAACGATGGGTGACGTTATGGATGCTGTAAACTACAAAACAATTTATACTTTGTGTATATTGCATACAGCCATCGAGGAGTTCCACTTCTCAAGCTGACCAATAAACACGTCTGTTTAATAGTTGTTTTCTGCAAAGCATGCAAAGTACCGAACAAGACAGGGGAGTGAGTAAGGAGAAGACAATAGGAGAGAAGGAGGTGTGGGAGGGTGTAGGTGAGGGATCCTGAGACAGATGAAACAAGAGGGAGAGAGTGAGCAGGGAGCGAGGGAGGAGACAAAGACATTCCCTGGTGAACAGCTTGAGTTGACTGACGGCGAGAAAAGCAGGCTTCAGCGAGGGAAAGGGAGGAGGAAAGGGAGGAAGGGAGATCAGGAAGGAGTGAGCACATCAGTGTGTGAGTGGCGTCTCTCATTAGAAGGTGCTGTCAGGGGCCACAGAGGGGGGACTGCAGGGACCCCAGTTCCCCTCTTCTCCTCCCTCTTTACTGGCCCCTGAGATCCAGCAAGGAAAAATGATTGATGAGTGATACCAAGATAAACACACGCCCTGGCCCCTAAAGGCAGCCCTGCAAAATGATGCATGCAGCTATATAAATAAATCTTGTGGAAAAAAAATTAACAATAAACAACAAAACAATGCAAAACAACCATTGGTTTTTCTTATTTTGGTTATTGCTACGGAAGCCACAAATCAACCCGACTTTCCCCCCCCCCCTTCGCTTTGATGAGAGTTTTTCCTCTTTTTTGTGTTTCTAGTTTTACATATCTGTGCCTGTGTGTGTTGTGTGTGTTTTATGTGTGGAGCAATGAGCAAAACACTAACAAGGTTCACCAGCTGACTGGATGGTTAAGCCCCCTTCAGTTACACTGCCTTCTCAGCAGCCTGGGCAGACGGCTTTCCCACTCATTCACTGTGAGGCAACAAACACTGATGCAAACCTGTTCTCATTTGGGAGTGCTCCAAATCATAGCAGCTGTGTGTGATGTGTTTATACTTGTATTACTTATGTTGTGGGGACCTAACCACATTTACATTCACTTTGTGGGGACTGTCTCTGCTTCTGGGGATAAAATGCAAGTCCCCATACCACTAATCATTATAATTTCGACTGGACTCCTGGAAGACTTGGTTCAAGGTTGAGATAAGTTTAGGGTGAGGGGACATTGCCAGGAAATGAATTTAAGTCAAAGTCATGTCCAGTGATGGAAACCCACCACTGCACTGTGGAGGTATGGACAAGTGTGTGGGAATCTGTGGAGAGTGAGCACTATGTATGGATTCATACTGATGATTCGTAACCACTGCACAATACACATAAATACTAATACATATACACATAACCATGTCTAACTGCTTCCTAATTGTTGAGAAAGTCATAAATGTTTTATGCTACACTTTCTGTTAATGTTTAACACTGAGCAGCAAATGCCTCTGTTACAAATCGAAATGGAAAGGCAGATTATCATCAAATAGTACATTATATCATTATGAGCCTACAGGCTGTGGTCTGGTGGAGGGAGAATGAATTATGAATGGAGTGTGAAGGAAGATCTTCTCTTTCCCCTAGGGACTTCCAACACCACAACTCATTTAAGTTGGATGAATGAGAGATAAGGAAGAAACCCACACACCCCCCATGCTGCTTTCCTTACAAACTGGCCTTCATATAATTTGCTCTGAGAGAAGGAGTGTCACTTTAACTCCTCACAGCACACACACTTCTCATTGGAAGAAATGTATGCTGAAGGGTGCTTTGTTCATTGTCAAACTGTGCATACCAATGCTGAAAAACACCATAAAGAAGTCTTGTCATCTAAGTCACTGGTGCATTTTCTGCCTGGCGTAGACTCGTGTCAGGCTTCTTTGTACATCTCTAAAATGAGTCCCTGAGCTGTGCTGTAGCTTTGCCTAAAAATTCTTCTCATCTTATCTTATCTTTCTCTCTTTTGCTCTTCCTCTGTCTCTCCTGTCTCGACGGGTCCAGGCCGCAGAATGGGTCGATGATACTGTACAATAGGAAGAAGGTGAAGTACAGAAAGGATGGCTACTGCTGGAAGAAGAGGAAAGATGGGAAGACCACACGGGAGGATCACATGAAGTTGAAAGTGCAGGGAGTTGAGGTGAGTGGGCTGACAAGAGTTTGGATTTAGAGGGAGTAAATGGGAAGAGAGGTGGGATAGGGGTGGGCACGGGGGTGGCTACGGGGGTGGGTGTGGGGTGGACGAGAGCCAGCCTTCATCCTGACACAGACAAACAGAGGTCTACAGTGAGCTCTCCCTTGGCTGTAATGGAGACAGCCACATGCTGCAGCCGGCTTGTGTCTCCAAGGAACTTCACCAAGAAACAATGCAGCACAACAATAGTTTTCCCTGGGAAGCCAGTCGAGTGGAACCGATTGTTTGTACCTTATTAAAGCTCTGGATGTTGCCTTTGCTCCAGAGAGCCTACATTAATCTTGCTGGCTCAAAGCAGTACTGTGAAACTAGTGTTCCCTCACCTCACTCCAAGTCACTACCCATACCAGCTGCTGCCATAAAAGCCCACTTGCGTCAGTGCTTGGCTCACCTAGCCTCTCAGTAGATTTAAGTTGGTGACAGTGTTGCTACCCTGGCTGATCTATTAGCAGTCATGTTAATGTGTCATGGCAAGACTCATCCAAAGACTCAAAGAAAGTTCCTCAGCATTTGATTATTGCTCAAGTTTTAGTTCTGGTCTCTTTCTCACATTGACCACAAGCAGTAATGCTAAAAGTACAGGAGTTGAGATCAATGATAAGGGTGGGAGATTCTGAGCTTTCTTATGTGAATGTGCTCTCATGCACACACAAACCCAAGCACACAATTTACACATACATACACCTAACCGCACACCTCAGGGAGTGGTGCTGTGCATCTGTGTCACACTGTGTGACAAAGACAAAGCTCAGGCATTCTCCCAACAGGGGCTCTACTCTGTGTTTCTACTCCTCTAGATATTTGTCACTCCAAGAAAATGGCCTCTTCCCTCGCTTAGCCAGCTCAGTGTCATCTCTGGTCCTACAGTGGTCTGATAACCCATTGAGACTACACACATCAGTCCTTTTGAAGCATTAAATATGGTTCCAGTTTGCGGCAGTTTTGGCTGTAAAGAAGGTTTAGTAAGCTAAACCTGTATTACTCTTTTTCAATTAATGTGTGAGTTCAGGCTATGTTTAGACACTATTTTGTGTCTGAGCTCTGACTTTATCAGTAGCCACTGCATATATAAACCAGTACAGAGAGGAACTCAGAAATCCTTCGTCCCTTTGTGGTTTAGTTTCTTAGGGGGGAAAAATGCACAGCAGCCAAGTGACATCTGTCAGAGTTATATGGTGATAGGAAGGCAAAGTGCGTGCACTTCCACTGGATATAAAAACTAAGTTGACTGTAGAATCCCAAACTCGTAGAACACCTTTCATCATGCCTGTGTGGCACAATTCCTTACAGTCCAAAGACATGCAGGTTAACTGGTGATTGCAAATTGGCTGTAGGTGTGAATGTAAGAGTGAAGATTTGTCGCTCTGTATGTGGTACGCCGTGATGCACCTTTGACAGGTCTAGGGTTTAAGTCCCATCTCTTTCTCAATGATTACTAGGTCCAAATGATACTAAGCTCAAATAGTAGTTAAGAAAACTGAGGAATGGTGCATGAGAAAAGTGTAAACATGACCACTCTTATAAGTAAATCATAGTACGAGATTTTAAATATAAACAAACCTACTTTATATCTAAAGCAGAATATTTACTGCAAAGCAACAATTGATATAAGTTGAAAGTGAGCTTATGTCTTACTCTTTCCTGATGTCTGCTATATCATCTGTACCCATATCAGCCTCCACTGAGGCAGTGCCTCCTCAGAATACTGTATTATATTTTCTATTTACCAGCATCTATCCTGCTCAGTGCTTCAGAAAAGCAGCTGTTTTTTCTTTGGAATAACTTCCTCAATTGGAATATCACTGTCACAGCTCAACTCACAACAATTCTGAAATACAAAAAAACAAAAAAAAATCCCAAAAGTTAAAACAGTTCTTCTTTATTAAATTCATTGCAGGCAGAATTAGTCAAACATGAATGGCAAGAGGTAAAGTCAGCAGGCTTTCTAATAGAGTACACAGTTAACAACTGCTTCTCAACTGCTTAACAAAGAATACGTATAACCTGGTTTTAAGACCAAGAACAATGAAAACGTTTATGGCATGTTGGATTCAGCAGTAACATTTCTGTCATTGTCCAAATAATACACAGTGATGGCTAAACACTGACAGAGATGTCAAGCATAGTGAGTATTTGGCAATCACATAATAACTATCAGTCACTGGGAGAAAAAGTAAGTATCTGATCAGTTGGTCAGTTGGTGAGTGGCTGTGAGAGGTTACTGGCAATTGTTAGGAGAAAATGGGCGCAAAAAAGTGTACGGTACTGCACCGAAAACCCCCTTTTGATCGCTTTGGCCGCTAGCAGATTGCTGTGGTCACCCATAGTTTGAATGGAAGATGTTGACTTGTTTGCAAGTACGTGCCAACCACTTGTTGAATGGTAGTAAAACTGTGACGGCTTAAACACAAACCAAAAACACAGACCATTCCCCGTCCAAGTTCTGCCTTTTGAAACCTGTTGGTTTCTGCAGTAAGGCACAACTTTTATTTGGAAGCTGAATGTTCTCTGTTTCTAGTTTGAAATGCTCACTTCCAAGTTTCACTATTGCAAAGTCATTGGTTAACTGATATTTGCAAACAAATCAGCATCTTCCTTGGAAACTACCAATGACCATGACAATCTAGTAGCACCGTCTTTTTGATTGATTTCTACAAGTGACAGCCAGCAACCTCCAGAAACCACTCATCAGCTGGTCTGGGTTACGCATTCTTCTTTATGGTGATGAGAGGTTGCCAGGATATCACTGACCAGTCTCTAGGCCTTTGTCACTGAGCCCAGTGTTTTTTGTTGTATTCTTCTACTCATTCACCTAACTGTACCTGTATCTTTTTTAAATCCTACTGTTTAGTTCCAACAAATCATGAGCCTTGCATAATAGTCCCAGCCTGCCACTGAGCTTTGATAGTCCACAAGCATGTAGCCCTAACAAGCACTTGGGCAATTACCAGAAATGCATCAGAGAAGGGAAATTCTTTAGCAGACACTATTTAGCTTGTGTCCATCAGTCCAAAAAGACTGTCATGGGCTGAAAAATTATAGTACAGTTGCTGAATATTCAAAGTGTGGAGTGTACAGCATGCAACAATATGAGATAAAGAACATACTGAACTGAAATCATTATGAGTCACATGGCATGGCACACTTGTCAGTTACTTGGAAAGTGTGTAACTCACCTTCTTGTGATTTTGTCTGCAAGGCCCTATGCCTTGTAACATGTCTAATTTACTAGAGCTAATTGCTGTATTAGCAGCAGAGGTGGTGAATACTATGAACGTGAGCTTGGTGCAGAGGGAAAGCAGAGGAAGAAAATGACTTAGGACTGCAAGGCCACATGAGAGCTTATAGAAATTGTCCCATAACTGCTATTTCATATTGTGTATATAGAAATACAGTGCAGGTCTCATCTGTGCTGAGTTATGTTGCTTGGACTCTGCTGTGTCTTTCTCCATGTACACGCCACCTCTTGCAGCCTTGAAAGACCTGGGTCATGTCCTTTAAACACCTCACACCTCAAGAATGGCAGATGAGAAAGGTGATCCATCACTGCTGTAACTACACTATGATGGATGTGATGTTTACTGTAAGCACATGCTTGACATAAATGACTTGACTTTTGCCCTCCGTTCAGTGAATGTAGGATGGGATAAAGAGCTAGCAATTTCTTCCCAGTACTTTGCTTCAGAACAGAAGAGAATAATGTTTTTATGCATAATTCATATTACACATTCACAAGCCAGAACACAAAGAATTGGCATAACTTGAGCACATTCTCACTTGTTTTACAGGAGATTCTTTACACCGTTCACACTGTGCTGTAGATGCTCTGATTCTCTAGCCATACAGTGCTTAATGGAGGTTCTGTGGTTATTACATGGGCCAAGTTTAGTGCACACTGAGGACAAATGTTGTGGGTGGGTCAGGCTAGTGATGTTCAGGAGCTCTGGCAAGGGAAAGGCTGTAAGCCTGGGAGCGAGGGGCCTTCTGGGGCCTGCGAGAAGCAGCCTAGCATGGCAGAAGTGGATGTCAGTGTGCTGCTGTCCTGTCTGCTCCACAGTGCTTGCTCAGCAGCCTGTGTAAAAAGATTCCACTTGTTTCTGCTTTTTACTATTTTGTGAGCTTTTCTCTGTTTGTTTTATTTCTGTCTTTTAATTCATTCACAAGACATCTCATCATTCTCCTCTACTCCCACCTCTTTTTCTTCTTGCTAACCCCATCCCTTCACTACTGTCCAAGTCCACAGTCCAGACGGACAGAACCTTGAGTTGGGCGGTAATGCTCCCTGTTCCCTAAAATTGGAGCGCAGGGCATGTTGCGGCATTAGCGCTTAACAGGCCGTGAAATAGCAGCCTGCCTTCCTGACGTCTCCCCCATCACTCCAGGTGAGTTGGCCAGACGGCTGGATAAATGAGCAAGCAGCACCCACATCAACCAGCATGCATTTGGGGAACCTGAGGAGAAATGTCCATCAGTGATTATCTCACCACACCCGGTGCTTACCAAGCTCAAGTTATTCACCTAACATCCAAAAAGACCCTTTCAAGCACTTCCAGTGACTATCTATCAGTCCGAATCCTCTTTTGCAACAGGCCTTGATAAACTATGTTTAAAAAAGAAAAAAATATCTCATCTTTATATTCAGCGTGTATGTCTCACGTGTTCATAGCTCTCACGTCCTATGGCTTCCCCCTGTGAAATAGCACAGACCTTAAACGCTTTTATTTTGGGAAACTCCAGCTGATCTCTGTTCTGCTTCTTGTCAAGCTTCTACCCCAATGCTACCACCTTTTCTTTCTGATTAGCTGTTAATGTGCGCTCAGCCTCCATCACCTCCACTCCTCCACCCCTTCTATCCTATCTTCCCATTATTCCTGAGCTTTAATAAACTCCCTCAAACACAGATCGATTTTCTCTTAAGTGAAGGTGGCAGTGCCTCTGACTTATTTCATTACCACAGGCTAATTATACCGATTGAAATGAGCTTCTCTTCTTAAGGTGTGCTGTGCTGCTCTGTGCCCCCGTGCTCCTTACACTTTAATGCTGGTACAGTTCTCTACCAATTCCCAAAATCCCTTGCCTGCATCACTTCCACCCCACCATGCCTTCACCTAACTCTCTCATCCTCCACCACCTAAATAATCAGCTGGTAGTCCTTAGGTCCCGTAACTTGTCATTTTATGTTGGATCCACCCTAATGTGTGATTTCAACTGTGCAACTGTGCAATGAAGAAAGGTAATGGAGCATGCTGGTGGCTCAATCGCCTCTGTTCATTGATAATAATGAAGACAAATGTCAAAACATTAGTTGCTAATGTTGTAATGGAGTGGATGCTACTGGATGAGCACTGGATGCTACACTGCATTGGCTTTCAAAATCACATGACCTTCAGTATTTAACTCCTGCTTGCAAGTATTCTTGCCCTTCTGTTTGTACCAAATCAAACATATATTTTAAAATTTGTAGGACTGTATTATTCCCCCGAATCCAACTTTTAAAATCCAGTCTGTCTGTTCATTTTTTGCCCAGCTGGTTAAAACGAACATTTCACTATTTCATGGCCAAATGAGTGGGTAGAGTTGGTAAGTTATAGTGAAACTGGCTGCATATCTCTGAAATAGGGTTGCTGTGGGTGACTGTATGCGTTTTAGTAGCAGTAGTAACACTGATTTACAGATGCAGTAGCTGATATCACCAGATTGTGAGGCCAGATGTGAGAGGGCACTAAACAAAACCCCTTTTTCTGTGAGGAGGTGACACAATGCGTGCTTTCCCTCCTGTCCCTGCTCCAAGTCAACTGTGAAATTAAGATCACATTACTGATACAAGCAATGCCCAAAGCAAAAAAGTTTGTATTTTACATTTTTATTCTAACTTACAGGCTGTCTGCGAGACAACAGTCAGTTGCCTGCTCTGTAAAGGCACTAAATTGATTACTTTTTCCATCGTATTCGCTCTTCTCCTGGAGTCGACTTTGTTATTCACTCTTTTTTTTTTCGCTTGCCTGAGAGCACACTAGCTCTTCCCTTTTGAATTACCTGATTGTGGAGGAGTTAAAGGCAATCTATGAGCAATATTTTAAAGAACTGTTTCCATGGTTATAACCTTAGGCTCTCACATATAGTAAAACTGAGCGGCTACATGGGAATGTGAAAGCAGTTAAGTTACCGGTCTTCTCATTTCAGGCTCAGGTATAGGGTAAACTTAAACTTATGAAGAGAGAATATAAAAAAGCTTCATGGCATATTAATGAACAAAGTCAAAATCAATCAATACAAATAAATTATTAAGGTCCTTAGAGTGCTAGAGCCTAAAATCTAAAATAGAAAACTATTTTGTTGTTGTTTTTCTGGCACATTTAATTATCCTCTCTCTTCTCCATAAGGGCTCAACTGTGTTTGTTATGCTGTTATTAGCGACTGAATCAAAGCCTTCTGACATGAACGTGTTACCCTTAAGCCTTAGGATACTGCACTTTACTCATGATTTTCCTTCAAGCTCACCGTAATTAGTTTTTGTCCCTTTTATCAAACAGTTTCCAAATCACTCTGGAAACGTTAAGCTCTGTATTTCATGCTGACCCAGCTATCATTGGACCATTTCGGTCCATCAGCCTATTTTGGGTTGGCTCAACATTAGAAAGGTTGTTGTATGGAGTGATGATATAAAGAGTGTAATATAAAGCTGTATATTATCAATACCTTCCTTAATTTAATTTACAACTGTTGCAAAATCTTGTGGTGTAGTCATGCTGAGGCATCTCCACAGGGGTATTTTTCTGTGTTGTGTTGAGGAGGGAGGAACTCCCCTCACAAAACCAGACACAGACATATTTTAATTTGTTGTTGAACTTAAGGACATTGTCTCTTATTAGACTGAATTTGGCTACCCACAGTAGTTCCTCAAAGCCCTCCGAGGTCTCATGGAAAGGAAGAACTATCTGGCAGCTTCAATTCTTTCATTCTCCTGTGGTAAAAACAATTAGGAAAGAATAACATGTATAAAGATGACCTAAAGCAATATGACACAGCAAAATGAAAAAAACAAGATTTTGAACAGAAAAGAGAATGCTTAATAGTAGCAGAGCTGAATGTTAACAGGCAACATTTCTGTTTTCTACCTTTTCAGCGGCTCAGGCCAGAATGCTCTTCAAAGACACACACTCAAGAGAAAATACTAAGTCTTATAGTGAGTTGTGTTATGTTTTAAAGGTCAACTCTAGTCAGGGCCTCAGATCATTCCTGGCAATGATTTGCTTAAATCATAGGTGGGAGAAAAAGAAAAGTACCAGCTTTTGCCTAGTTTATACACTTTTGTAACATTTTTGTGTAGAGGCAGGGACTCAACGATCGCCTTGTTTATGTTTAAAGAGTAGTTTTATTATCTTGAAAACCTATTAAATGCACTATAATGTGTACTGTACTTTCTTCAGGATATGGAGGATAGGCACCAGAGCACACAAACTGTTTGGGGAACCAACTTTGACAGGGAAACATTTGGCTAAGTTCGTTCGATTAAAAAATAAAAATAAATAAATAACATTTAAATGGGCAATACAAGACAAATTCATAAATAAATAAAATCCTAAATAAACCATGAATATACACTGGGCCACCTTTACAGACCATACCACAAATTTAAGGATAAATAGACTATTTTAAACAACATAAACCAGTATGCTTAATTACAAGAGTGGGGTCACACTCTAAAGCTACAATATATGGATAAAAGCAGTGGGCCACTGAAAAATTACACCTAGTGCTCAGCCATGGTTATCCATGCCATGAAGCTCCCAGTAAACTATTTTATGCTGATGTTAAGACCAGAGGAGGCTGCAGTTAATAGATTAAGAGTGAAGTTAAGAGTGATGGCATCTTTTGTAGACTGTGCACCACAGTACTGCATGACCCCACTGTAACTGTACATGATTTGCTGCTAATAATAATTATTCCAATTTTGTTGTATGCTTGTGTCAAAGTCTTGCTGGTCACATGATTGCTGTAGAAATGCTAAATTATTGTTAACAGAATAATTAACTTGAGCTCTATCTGCCATTATTACAGTGAAAACCAGCCCCTATGTCAAGAACAGCAGTTTTCCTCCGATCCCTTATGGCCTTGGCAGAACCGTGTCTGCTTTCCTCAACATGGCTATTTTAATTTCTCTCAGATAGGGTGTGCAACACTGGAGTTAGTGTTTAGGACACTACTGGGGGCCAGCAAAGGTGTTAAGGAAGAGTCATCCAGTGAGGTTATCTTCTCTTAACTCAAAAAGCAAGTACAGCATCACAGTTTGTGCTTAATCTGCAAAAAATATTGATATGTTAACAGTTAAACTGAGATGAATTTGCTAAACTCAAGCATCTCACTTGCTGGCTTCCTTTATCTTTCTTGTTGCTTGGCTATTTATTCTGCTGGCTTCTGCACATGGCCTATGTATTATTAACCAGCAAAACAGAGGTTTAAATGTAATTTGCTGCTGTGTTGCATTTAATAACTTCAAAATCAAAATGTACCAATGCTCCAACATTCACTCTTCAAAGGAGGTATAATGAGTGGAACTGCAAAGTTCAAAGAGAATACTTAAGTGTTTGTATAGAAATATACAGTGTGAGCAACTGTGCTTCCCTCAGAGTGATATTGAAAGGTTTGATATTTTACATGAAAGAGTGCTTAAATAGTAGTTTAACACGGGAAACAGGTTTAACCCTTTGCTTTGGGCAATGGAGGAACTATAATAGCAGATAAAAGTCTCTTCATTAGCGTTTTGTTCATTTGTGTTATCCATCTTTTTCTCTGCTTTCTATTATCTTTTCTGTTTGTGTGTGTTGCTCTGTGCATCCCTCTCTTTTTCTGTATGCTGACACATCAGCGTACCAATGCTGTTGTTTTTTTTAACAGTGATCTGATTAGATGTTAGCTTCATCATGCCATGCAGCGCATGCATCTTTGTCTCCTGCTCCGTCTTTGTTTCGTGTTGATTTTAAGGATGTCTCTTGTTTAGCTTTTTGTTGCTGTTTTGATAGTTTTTTGGATTAGCAGCAGACTTCTGAGAAATTTATTGCACATTTTAATGTGAAGAGAAAATGAGTCATTTGTTTAAGCCCAAGGGGTGCTAAGCTTGTTCTGCACAGTGTGTCAACACTCCCCTGTTCCTGTCACTACCGAATAAAGACGCATGCATGTAGAGCGATTCACCTACAGAATTCATTGCATTTACGTACATGTATAGCTTTATTATTAGGGCGTTAAATTTGTCTTACAATATGCATATATATATATATATATTCCATAAATGTGAGGGAATTTCCACACTGAACACACACACATAAGCAAATTCGGTAAAACCCTCATTTCATAAATGGTGCCTGTTATTGCTAGAAAACGTTTAAAGACAGCAAAACAATCTCCTGTGTGATAGATGAAAATGGGAGAGATAAAAATGAATCAAAAAGACTGTAGACTGTGGAAAATAAAAGACTGATGAAAAAGAGAGGAGGGAGCAAGAGAGGCTTAGAAGGTGGATGGATGGTAAGGGAGGAAGGAGGGTGGGGAGGGGGAGAGGCCAGTGTTGAGCGGGGAGGAGAGAGAAAGCCGGAATGAACGATATATAGCCCCTGGCAAACAGAAAACAATTGTTACACTGCCTCCCATAACCCACTTCAACCTTAAACAGCAGATTTTTTTCACTCAATTAATTTCTACACATTGGAGCAGGAGCCTTGGCTGAAGCTAGGCTTTTATGTGCTTCTGCTGCTGCAAGGCCTTTGCACATCTCTGTCTCTCTCTCCCTCTGTCCCTTCTCTCTCTCCCGCTGTATCTCTAGGTTTTTTTTGCTTTTTATTTTGCTTTTTTCATCAGAAAATGAACATTCTGAATTGGAACGGCCTTGAACACTTTGAGAAATGACATCTGAATATATTTTTATATATTTTTAAATTGCATATAGGACACAAAAAAATGCCAAAAACTTTTCTTTGAATCCCTGCTAGGACAAGAAATGACATTTAACCTAATCAATATCATAAAGCACAGCAATGCAGAGCTATGAGAACTCCTCTTCCTGCACCATGAAGTGCATGTAAAGCTTGATGGGAAGAAAGAACTTCAAAAGAGGCAGCTTTCAGCAGTGATTCCAATCATCTGTTAAGAAGAAATACAAAGAGATTCATGTTGGAAGATGACGAGCTTCATACAAAGAGCTAATAAAGATAAAAACACAAATAATGAGAAGCAATAATAATTACACCCAGGCCATACCGGGTCATGGTGGCCCTATATGAATAGCAGGTTGACTTGCCTGAGGGCAGAAAGAGGGAGAGCAGGCAGAGACAGATGGACAGATAGATAGCGAAGGGCATGACTGAGCTGTGTCTGTGTGTGGTGAGTGAGGGCCAGTCGGAACAACATGAATCATGGCTCCAGTTGAGAGAGGAGGAGATCAGATCAATAACAGCCCAGAGGAGAGAGAAGAGCAAGAGAGAGAGCAAGAGGATGAAGGGTTGACACAGGAGGTGTTCATCACTGGACCACCCCGACTCCCAGCTTGCTCACCTTTCCTTTTTTTTTTATCTCAAACTATACAGTTAATGTATTGAGCAAGGCACTGATTCATTTTCTGTGTGGCAAAAAAGTAGAGAGACAGCCAGTGCGCTGATATCCTAGTATAGCAGAAAAAAACATACATGAACACAGGTTGTACAAAAGCATAAGGAGACTTGATTCACTAAAAAAAAATATCACATCTTGACTATTTAAATGATTATTATCAGCATTTTAATTGTTACCGTAAGTCTTATCATCTGAAGAGGTGGGGTTTTTTGACTTAGTACTAGAGGACAAGAGTCAGCAGTGGTCATTTCTCATCAAATGACCAGTATAGCTTGGGGAAATGCCTTTTTCTAATGTATGTCTCTGTGCCAAAGGGTAGTGGCCAGTGTTGGAGTGGCTGTCTGGATGTTTAAGCGTTCTAGCACATGAGTGTACGATGGCCAAGTCCCATTCTCCACCATTGTGGAACAGGCAAGCGATTTTTCTCATCCCTCCTTTTTTATATAATTTGGTCGATAAAGGTGAAGGACGTTTCATCGCTATTTCTCTCCCTCCCGACTCCCTCCTCCTCGTACTCTCTGCTCTGTCTCAGAGTGAAATCCAGAGATAAAGCTGTGGCGGCGCTCCGTGTTTAATGGAGCTTAATCCCACAGATTTAAGATACGGAGCTGTGAGGCAATTCCCCCATGCCCATCTTCACTAACACAGAATGGTCATGTGACTATCTAATTCTGCCCTTTCAGATGCAGACAGACAGGTGGACAAAAAAAGGACAAAAAAAAAAAGAACATAAGTATAACTTAGCCAAGGACAGATGTGCTACTTTTATTTATCAAAAATTTTTGGGGGGAAAGGGTTGGACAGAATACTCACTCACTCATTCGCTCACTCTTTCTTATTTGCTGTAAAACTAGACATTTTTCTGCCACTTTTTCTTCAACTGTCTCTTTGTAAAATGTGGTCATGTCTACTTTGGCTGGTCAGTCAACCTCCCTCTTGATGTGGGATTTATAAATTAATCTGCAACACAGAGAAAAATCTGAGCCAAAGTGATGAGTTTGGGGAGCCATAACTGAAAGCTTAGTGTCCATAGACAGGACTCCGGCCACGGCATCACGTCAGCACGCTTGGAGAAAGTTAAGTGGGGTTGGCTGGCTTGAGACTATTTGGAGAAGCCATGTGCAGGGAAGTATTATACCCACCAACAATCCTCCTTAAGTGATGAGCTGACACTAAGCAATTTAGTATTCACCCTGCCAGTGAAAATATCTTCAATCCAAGTGCATAAAGCTCCCATGACAGGAAATATGCCAAGCGCTCTTCTTCCATCTCACTCTTTTTTTGTTTCAGAATAGCCACTGTATGGTTCAATTTACCCCAAGACATGCTTGTCAGGCCTGCTTGACATGAGCTCTGGTGTCAATGTGTAAAATAGTCCACATGGATGATTGCAGAGCAGCAGTGGTTGTTAGTGGTTGTGAGTAGAGTTTGAGAAAAAGGAAATGTGCATGTTACCAAATATGACTGGTCTTTATATACACAGAAAAGCAGGCTCAAAGCAAAAAACAAGAAACCAAGCAGGCTTGGTTATTTATTCAGGTTTAACATAGATTTCAAAGAAGCATAGATTTCCTTGTCTGTTCTTATTCCACCTTTGCTCTTCTTTCCTTTATTTTTTCACTCGATCCTTAGCATCCTTGACATTGTTCTCCTGCCTTTTCCCATCTCTTGCCCTCCTTTCTTTGTTGCCTCTCAGGTATAAGACATCTAATTGTCATGGGAGCAGAGGAAACAGTGGAGTGAAAAGCACAGAAACACTGTATAGTTATTGTCCAAAACAAAAAGCGGGCTTGAGCACTCAGAAAAGCCACATACACAGTGGCATCCGGGTGTCAAAGTAGTACGGCACAAGCTGAGTGTTTCAAACTCTGTCTGTGGTTGTTTATGTACGCGTGAGTGTATGTTTTTGGCAGGTGAGGGGGCACATCGTCCTTTATAGCTGCACTCTCACTGGCACTGTCACTTCAAGGTCTCAATCGCTTGCCATTCTGGGTCCCAAACACTGCCAACGCAGCCGATCCACCTCTGCCAAGGTCCTCTTCATCCCTGTGCTACTGCTCTTCTCTCTCCTCCTTTGCATAATTACCCAGGTAATTGTGGAGTAATTGACTGCATCACCTGCTCCTAGGAAGCTCTGGCATTGTTTAATAAACAGCTGGAATATGCGCCACATGTTGTTGGAGAGAAAGGGGAAGAACATATTGGGGCAGAGGGGGACAGGAGGAGGACTGAAAAAAAAGTAGTGGAGCTTAGTCTAAAAAGCAGACAGTGCTAATTTCCCAAACATAGAAATATAGATATAACATTTTCTCAGTCAAGGCTGAAGTTGCTATCAATGGCAAACATATAATTACCTATCGAAAGATGGGTGAGGAAGGCAGTAACGTGAGTGGGAGATGGATAGATTTATAGGCACGTGGAGGAGAAGAGGCAACAGAAAGTGAGAGAGAAAGTTTGAGGCATAAGAGAATAAGATTCGGGGATGGAGGGGTGGGGGTTAAGCGAGCCTCTCAGGGCTAATGACATTAAGGAGGTTTGATGAATCGACACCCGCTGAGTGTTATTGACGTCCCCTGAGCCTGCCCAGGCAGAGCCAGCCTCCTAGGCCTGTTATTGGCTAGCGCTGCTCCTCAATTAGACTGCCTGATTAGATTCCCTCGGTTGTGCCCTCTCATGGGGTGAGCAGGGTGGCATGATGGATGTGATGGGCAGGATTATCAGAGGGGGGTGTCACCCGTGCCCCGCCTTGGGGGCACCAGACGATGGGTTTGACCAGTTGTCACAGGGGCATGTAGGCGGAGGGCACGGGGCGCGGTGCGAGTCTCTTATTGAGGCTGTCAATCATTGCCGCTTACAAGACAGAGGCTGTGTCTCTGCACACAGATGCGCAGGAGTAATTACTATTCCATCTCCCTTGGCATCTAGATATATGAGGCTGTTCGCAACCACTGACCTCATGTGGCAACCCTTCGCCATCTTTGAAATAGTTTGAAAATGCTCAGTTTTACATATCCTGTCCTTCATTCACTAATCCTTCAAAAAGGGATCCTAAATGTAGTCGTGCTTCGATGCCGCAGGCCCGGAGTATTAAATTAGTGTGCATTTCTTTTACCTAAATGAGTAAGTGCTGCTGTCTTCTGTGTTTCTGCATTAGTCCCTCATGTTAAAGACTTTGGCTAGGATATGTCCTTAACCCTATTTTCTCTATTTCCTGGTAGTGACAGTTTCATACATCCATTCATCAACATCTTGGCTCTTATGGTGCAAAAAATGGGGCAAGTCAGGTAAGTGTCCCAATTCAGCAGTTTTGAAAGGCAGTAACTAATGATATCTCAGGAACGGGGCTGCTGCTGTTTCCCTGAGAACTTTCCTTCCTGTTCCATTGTGTGTTTGTGTGGCTGGATAGCTAGCTAATGGCCTGTCTCTGATGAATTAGAGGGTCTGACACCCAGCAAACACACTCTCTCAAGGTCAGATTACCATATCTGGGGGGTTTAACAATTTAACACAGCCCCAAGTCAGACAAGTTGGCTCCAAAGGAAGAAATTGCTTTTAAAGCAGAGAAAACATACAGTGATATCTGCTACTGATGTCCCCAGCAGTGGCTGTGATGTCAAGTGTCCATTTATTCATCTCTCTCAGTTAAGGCACTCTTGCAGTTGTGCACTCGGCAATGTTATCCATTTTCTTTATTGAAAACTGCTATTCAACTCTCCAGCCTGTGTTAGAGTCCTCTAACACCCCACAAAGTGCTTAGTGAATGTGCTCTGCTGAAACATTTCCATATTTCTTCACAATTGCATCAAGCTGTTTTCAAATACAGGGACTATTATGTTCCATTATGGAGTCTAACATATTGTTTAATGCATTGTATTGATTTATCACTGATTGTGGTCAGTGTATCTGCCTAGTTGTCAGGTGGACACTTTCACACAGATGTACACTCCGGTCTGTGTGCGTTTGACAAATTACAATTTTTTTGCACTTCAATAAGTTCAGTTTGAAAGAAAGTAATTGATGCTACATTTAAGTGCCAAGAGTGAGCTTTTTCTTTAGGTAGATTAAAGTCAATATAAGAATAACTGTGTGGCTAGTGTAGCACTTTTTACAGCATTGTAACTACGTGCTTTTTTGGACAGCTGTATAATGTTTATTCATGCACAAAAGAGGTCAAAATACACTGAAATTAGAGAAGTTCAGTAATTCTACTGAGACTGTTGGAGGTCAGTCAATTTGAAGAGTAAAGAGCTGTGTATTCAAGTGAGAATAATAGAGCTGAATAAAGCAAAAAATCTGTATAAAGTTATATCAAAGGTAGTTGGTATGACAAAATCCACACTTGAGTACACTTAAAAGCAGTTGCACAGTGGCTGGTAGACTGGATCATGAGTCTTGAATAGAATAATTTGAATAATATGCATGCAGAATACGTGAAGAGTGATGTACACTTCCATGTTTCCTTTTTGACGGCCAAGAGAGGATCATAATCTCAGAGGATTTATTAAACATTGGGTAAAATTCAAAAACAAGAAGGTCAGGTTGCGTTTCAGACAAGTTCTGGAGTGATGAAAGAAAAAGTAACCTCTATCAAAATGATGAAGAAAGTGGGCAGAAAAAAGTACAAGCTCATGAACCGAAATATACTACCTCATCTGTTAAACATGGTGGAGGTTCTGTTATTGCTTGGGCATGGCTGCCAGTGAAACTAGCAGACTGGCATTTATTTATGATTTCACTGATGGCAGAGGATGAATGCTTACATTCTGTGTCTTCAGATTCGGTCAAATGCAACAGAATCGTTGGTTGGCATTTCATCATACATCATTTGGACAACGATCCAAAGCTTACAGCCAGAGCGACCAGAGAGCCTTTAAGGGTGAAAAGGTGCTATTTGACTGGCAAATCTAACTGAGCTGTGTTTGACTTGCTGAAGGCCAAAATCAAGCTGAAAGTGGCTGCAATGAAGAGCTGGGAGAGGATCACCAGGGAAGATAGAAAGCATGTGCTTGAAGTATATTCCTCAAAAAATAATGAATTGGGATTTGCTTTGGCTCTGTATGTTTCTGCCCAAACCATTTGTGTCACCCTAAATGCACTAAAAGGGACCATATTTCTTTCTGTATTGATACAACTTACTCAAATTAAATAGAACCGTCATATTATTTTCAATCCCAATGTGCTGAAACAGCAAGCCTAAAGAAGAAAATGTCTTTAACCGTGTAACAACTGTGCAGGGTGTGTTATCAGGAACACAATCAAACAGACACTTTGCAAGTGTGAAAATTACATAAATATGGAAACTAAAAATGAGAAGACATGAACTCTTATATCTAAACCAAAAATATGGATAGGCACGCATGTGTGCTCATAGAAGCAGAATGTTATACGTAAACGCATACACACATCCACCCACACACCTGCCATATGTGTCTGCAGGGAGCTGGCTAAAATGTTAAGCTATGTGCATGGCTGCCTCACGTTGACGCCTCTCTCCTTATTTCACAGCAGCACCTGGTGGTGACAAAGAGCACAGAGGAGAAAGTCTCCCCAGGAGAGGGGAGGAGAGGAGAGTCTGTCCATTCCTGAGACAACAGACTATCCCTATCCTATCATGTACTACCTGCCTGTCAATCCAACTCAGGGCAGCTTAATTTCACTTTGAATTGACGATGTTCGAGCCCATGCCAAAGTTTGAGGGATTTTAGACGTACTACCTAAGCCAAGGAGCATAATGAATGAAAAGCCCCTTCCCAAATTGATTTCAAACTAAATCAAACCCTGGTATTCAATTATCTGCCAGAGCTGCCACTGAGGAACTTTAAAAGTTGTATAGGCGAAGAAAAAGGAGAGAAAGTGAGGAGAGGGAAGGAGGACTGTCGGAGCAGAATGCAAATGACTCCATCCCTGCATAGTGTCAGAACAGGTGGCCCAGTGGTAGCGCTGGGGCTGATGAATGAGCTGTTGAAGTGGAGCCCATTGCTACCTCTGGCTAGTGGCAGCTCCAATTCTGCCTAGTTAAGCATTTGGCCTCCTCTGCCAGGAAGGTTTAATTGAAGAAATCATCACAGGGACAGGGACAGATTTGGTGTTACGGGGACCAAATTGTCTGTCTGCCTAACCAGACTGTAACATCATAATAGTTTGATAATATCCATCCACTAATCACAGGAAAAGTATTCCGTTACAGGATTCAGACCAGGACAAATTCCCTTTGAATTATGTTGCACCCTTGTGATTTGCTTTGGTCCAAGACCTTGTAGAAATGTCCCCCGTTTTGGCAGTTTTACCTGTTAAACTCTAAACGTAACAACGCATTTGCTGCAGTCAGAAGTCTATTGGTGTATTACAGGCTCCCACTGTTGCTTAAAAAACCCCAATAAACACAGTTAACAGAGACATACTGCCGCTTTGACTAATGTAATACATCATGTTGAACAGTACGTGTTTCGCCGCTTTTTCTAACATGCTTTTATCACTCAGTTAATTACTGCTTTAGCATGGTTTAATACAGGATTACAAGTGCTACGGGAAGACAAAAATGTGGCATCTGCTTTTGTTTTTTCTTGATTTGTTATATTTGTTTTAGTTGAATACTGCCTGGTGGGCATTATTCACACCAGACAAGCAGACCGTGAGGCAGGGAGCAGAGGGAGCACACTCGATTGGTTTATCTTAGCAGAGACCAGTGACTTTTTTTATTGTATCAGGGAGTGAGGGTAATTATTGGTAAATTACAAAAACCTGTCCTGTCAGCGATATCAAGCAGAAACCAATCAAGCCATTGACACCGCAATAGCGATCCAAAAAACAAGTAGCCTTTGGCCCCCTGCCGCACCTGCGTGCAGTGTATCAAATGTTTGGCCTAACTAATGAATGACTGGATGCAATTATAATGTACTTTTTCTAAAATCGGCCCTGCCATAGTGTTAATTACATAATTACTGAAGATGTCAGCTCCATGCGGGAGGGTGGAGTATCAGTACAGAGAGTGGAGCTCACAGGGAGGCAAGTTGCTTTGCTTTCAGAGATGAACTATAGACGCTTCTTTGATTCATGATGCCGGCTTTGTGGAAAATATCGCCTTTGCCAAGTTAATTTTGAAAAGGCCAGCATATTTGGGCAGAGACAATCAGCCTGACCTTTCTGAGAACAGCCCCAGTTTTCACTCTTTCACCTCTTTTGTGTTCAATTCCCCTTTTCTCTCTTTCTTTCTTGCTTTGTTTCTTTCTTTGTTTTTCTTTCATTTCCTCCTTTCTTTTCTTTACTTTCTTTCCTTCCCTTCATTCACATCTCTCCTGTCTCTGTTTGTTGTTGTTGACGTGCAAATGCGTGACAGTAGCATCTGCTAATAGACACAACAGTTGTTTATCAACGCATTCCACTGTTAGAACGGCCTTCCTGCTTCTGTTGGAATATTTGTACAAATTTATTGGAGGCTGCCTCTATTAGACGCGGGCCTTTGCTGGGAAACAAGTATGCCTCTAGTTTAGACAGACAATTGTATTCTCCTGCGTGTGTACTTCACTAATCAAGGCAACGCAGATGACTTTGCCGTTGTTCTGTGTGCTGTTATATCATGCAGATGATTGGAATATCAATTCATTCCACATTTGCAGCCTTGTGGCTAATTTGCAATGGCTGTATATCAAATGTGTCATGAGGATGGGGCACCATATTTCCCTTACAGAGAATATAGAACAAAATTTATCATTTGCCATTCAATGCGTGGCTCTCCCTGGTGCCATTTGCAATGAAAACTGAGGCAGTATGTGTGTGTATGAGAGTGAGTCAGAGAGATAGACTGTAAGTAAGTGTTAATGTATTTATATCAAGTGCGTTTGAGAGTATTTGACGCTGGGTCTGGGGCTGCAGAGAGACCAGGTATAATGGGACCAAGGCACCCAAAACAGGATGCTGATGAGGAGCCATGCTGAATAATCATGTACCATCACCTCTATTCTACAGACAGGAAGGGTGCTCCATCACAGACACAACCCCACCTTCATCCCACACCGCTTTCCCCATTCAACCGTCCCTAGGGATGGATCAATCAAGCTATTCCTATTTATGATCCAATGCGATACCTGTTAGCATCTGCCGATGCTGAGGACCGAACTGGTACCAGTGTTAAATTTGTACGCTGAATTAGTCACTATGACGAAAAGACTTGGAATTATTCTTTTATGTGAGAGGAAAGATCAGGCTCGACTTAAGAGGCTTGCCTAACTTTGCAAAAATAAATAGATTCAAGAAATTAATTTACTTTGGTATTTATTAGCAACATATTAAATGAAAAGGATTACGGTGAAAAAGTAAAGCTTGATTTATTTGCAGTGGTCTCATTCCAGTTCAAAGTCAGAATTATTAGGCTGCTGCACACTGCTGCCATTTACAGTTTACATTTACAGCTGCTTTCTCCTTTTTCCTCTTCACACACAATCGTGTAGAGCAGAAAAGAGACAGCTGAGGTAAAATGCTGTTGATCGAGTTGACAACAATATATTATGTTACTGTAAGTATAATAAAAGCTTCCCAAATGTTACACTGAACCAGCATCCATGTAGGTAATTGTCAGATTTGTTCAGTCAGCTCGTTTTGACCATGGTCTGCAGTTAAGTAAAAAGCTTTTGCAAACTCACAAATGGAAGCTGTTGGTGTAGTTGGCGTGAAATACCTTCAAACTGCTGACCCTTTGCTGTTAGCTTCCTCCATGGTACATTAGCTCTGTTGCTAGCTGCTGCTGTTCCGTGTTGAAGTAAACACAGAACAACATAAAGCAGAATTGAACTGATCGGACCACGGATCAGCTCATTGTCACCAATATCCGATTCACATATTGGATTGTTGTATCTCTGCGTGTCCCCTGAAACTAATCCAACTAGTCAACATGTCAAATCTCAAAATTGAAAAAATCTTCATTTTGAATTTCAAGCAAGAAAGATGTTTAGAAGAAGAAACAGAAGACTGGAAAGGTTTAAGAAAGAATAAAAACTTGAAAATCTCATAAATAATTAGCTCTATATTGCATATATTGATTATACGTCATGTATGAAAAGAAGTAAAAATGGGTGGTGGTTCACAGCTCTGTAGAAGACTACATGATCAAGCTGTTTAAAAATTTAAGTTTCTTGATTTGAAATTCCAAAGAACCTTTGGAGCTCATCATCTATTGTACTTATTACCATTAAAGATTTAGAGAATCTAGAGAAATCTCTGTATACAAGGGGCAAGGTTGAAAATCAATCTCGGTCTCTATTTATTCAATTCCACAATGGGGAAATTCACTTATTACAGCTGAACAGCTGAAGGATGGTAACTTAAAGATATATTACAAAAAAAATAAAAGAGATATATAAGAAAAATTGTGTACAAAAAATCCAAAATACTACACTCTTCTGTTCTTTTTTTAAATTATATGCACTAAACTTGTCTGAAATAGATAAAGGTATGTACAGTTACTCTACAGTTACTTTACATACTTTTTCATATGTACATAAAGTGCAGTAGGATCGATAATAATATACATGGATTTTTAAACATTTATTGTTCCATTCATGGGTATCGTACAGCACTAATGCTTAGCCACACATTTGTTAAGGCAATATTAATGCTGAATGACTTGCACCAATTTTGGAGCAACATATGCTGCTATTGAGGTGTTTGGGGTTTGTTGGTGGTGGGTTTTTTTTTTTAATCAAAACAGTGCAGAATCATATTTTACACATATTTCAACAGCATGGCTCAGAAGTAATCTGGGTGCTTTGCTGCCTCCAGCCCAGACCTGCCAGCAGTAGAAAACATTTCGTACATTATGAGCTAAGATATATACCAAAAGAAGCCCCAAACCTTTGTACGGTTCAAACCCTATATCAACCAAGAACTGCAAAAAAACATTTCACTTTGAGAACTGCTGTAATTGGTCTCCTCAGTTCCCAAATGCTTTTTCTTTTTAAAAGAAATGATACGTTACAGTGGTCAACGCGCCTCTGTCCTCGCAAATATTTTTAAATTAAAATTGAAAATATTATTCAGTTTCAACATTTGTGCTATTTTTCTATTAAATGTTAAAGCGATTTCTCAATTATTGTTTTCTTTTTTTCTTTTTTTTAAATTTGCATTTTTTTTGTTGCATTTTTTACATCATCCCAATGGTTTCCCCCTGTTTCCCCCCATCATCCCAATGGGGGGAAACAGGGTTGCGCGTACTGCCAACAGGACAAACTCTAGGAAAACTTTTCTAAGATTGGAAAATAATTTACCTTCTCCCTGTTCTCTTTTATACTTCCACCACTGCTTCCTGCCTTGGTAGTCTGCTGTTTTCACAGGAAATTAGCCAGATGTCCCCTGAGGTAGACCTCGTGCGCAGCAAGATATCTGCCTGTCAAGGTGTTCTACGGCTTGTGCATTCATTTGCTGCATGGAGTCTCTCACACTCTATTCCCCCTTCTTTTACCTGATGCCTGCATCTGCTCCATCATCTAAGGCTAATTCTATATGCTTTCTCACTCCAGTGGACATCTAAGGCATTGATACACATTCATCAAGACCTGACCAACAATCTTTTATAAATAGTTTATTGTTCTTGTCTTCTGTGAAGGTTTGGACAATCACTATGCTAGAGTACTACCTTGAATTTCGACCTATATTCTAGGTGTTATAACCCTGGGTAAACAAGACTTGAGATCACTCTTTTGAAGAATAATTGTTCTGCTATAAGAAGGTCTAGCCCGGTCCCTGGCCACAGTGGGTATAAGAGCTTAAATACTCCTTGACCTGAAGCACTGTATTTATCACATTTTGTTTTATGACCCCATAAAACGGTCCCCTGATGAATTTGATAGGTTATGAAAACATTTCCATCCAGTAACAGTAACAGTTTCAGAGGGACAAACCTGTACAGTAACTTTTTCCGGTTGCCATATTCTACCTCAGGCTAGTAAACCAGTCACAGTGCTTTATTAGGGCCCGAGCACTGAGAGTGCGAAGGCCCTATTGTATCTGCTCTGTTTATTATTTTTTTTTTTTTTTTTTTTTTTTTTTCATTGAAATGAATTGCCTTTTTGAGGGCTTTAACATGCTCAAAAACTCATGAAATTTTGCACACATGCCAGGTCTGGTGAAAAATTTCGTATTTTAATGGTTTTACATATGAGCACTGGGAAATGACTCTAGAGCGCCACCTATGCCTTGTTAAATGCACCCCTACGAACACATGGTTTGAGCTACATTTATGAAATCTGGGACACATATGTATCATGCCAAGACGAACAAAAAAGTCAATTGGCCCATTGACGCAAACCCAACAGGAAGTCCGCCATTTGGAGGTGAAGGTGACATTTTGGCTCTAATTTTGCCATTTCCATGCCTCGAACTCTTTCGAACTCCTCCTTGGGATTTGGTCGTATAACCTTCATATTTGGTCAGTGCCAACTACACACCTGGGCCATGTTAAATTATGGAGCTTTTGAGTTTTCACAATACGGTGAGGCCGCGGCGAATTTCGATAACTCGCCATGAAAATCTTATTGCCTCTCATTCTGTCATACATTGTCCGATCTGGACTAAAGAGCATACATATGATAAGGCTCCAGCCCTGAACAAATTTCAACTGCTACATTTGACATCAGGGAGAGCGCCACCTAGTCGGAACAGGAAATGCCATGTTTTACACATTAGGGTACAGTATAGTGATGGGTGACATCTGCAGCCTCAAATTTCTCCAGGAAAGCCTTAAGGAGTTGGTCTTGGGTTACAGTGAAAACTGTGAGTTTTCGCGAAAGGGTGTGACCCCGAAAGCATGGCGAATATTGATGTCTCGCCATGAAGAAACAAATTAGTATAACTAAATGAAATCCAGTCTGATCAGAACCATACTTTACAGGTATGATGTCAGACCCGCCCTGAACAGATTGATGTGCCCATTGTCAGGAATACGCAGAGCGCCACCTAGTGGCAACAGGAAATGTCATGTCTTTCACTTTGTTGTACTGATTTTCACAGGTTCATCGTGGCCACCTCAAAAGCGGTGAATATTAACATGAGACCCTCGTGATGCTTCAGTGCGAAAATTGTGACTTTAAACTGAACGGCGCACCCTGGTGGCAACGCAGTTCACCATGAAAGATGAAGTGGCTTTTGAGGGGCTTGAGGGTTTAAAAAGTCTTGAAATTTGGCGCACACCTCCAATGTGCAAAAGGCTTTGTTGTTATGTGATCATTTTCATTGAATAGCGCAAAATGGCTCCACAGCGCCCCCTACAAAATTTCAAATCATCAGCCCCTGCTCTGTGTTTTATCTATGAGTCTGAAACCTGGTAAGCTAATGGAAGATATTAAGATGTACAAAAAAGTCTCTTGGAGCAATATCCCAAATCCAACAGGAAGTCAGCCATTTTAAAATTAATGTATAATTTTAGCGACATTTTCCCCTCTTTTCAAGCCTCATACTTTGACGAACTCCTCCAAGGGATTTCATCAGATTGAACCGATCTCCAGTGTGTGGAATCTGAAGACCTTTGTGATGTTAAATTGCGAAGCTTTTTACGTTCAGGGAAACGGGGTGGTCGTGGCGGCACGTGGAGTTTCAATCACTCGCCAAAAAGCAGTAATCTGCTGTCACTCAAAAACACAATGTCCAATCTCTGCCAAAGGTCGCAGGCTTGATGAGACTTGAGCTCAGAAATATTTGGTATGCCATTTGTCAGTAATGGTTAGAGCGCCACCTAGTGGGATGATTATAATAATAATGATTGAACGAGATGAAATGTAAGCTGGTGGTTAAATGCATGAATTCCATCAATGTGACATGAGATCGGACGTGCTGGTTTTAGGTGTTGGGGGTGGCTCGACGTGCCGGGGTGCGAGGGCCCTCATAACGCTGCTTGCAGCTTTAATTCTGTTCTTGTTTTGCAAATCTTTTTCCTTTCCCAGTTGAGGAACATTGTGATGAGTGACTGATAAGGAAAGAAATTATTAAGTGAATGGCCCTTTTACACAAGAGATATAAAAAGAAAATAAACCAAACATAGTAGGAGAACACGATAACTGTATGGTTGTTTTTTAAAAATTTTATTTTAATTTTTTGGTGGCAATAACTTTCTTTATGTGACTCCTTTTTAGACCATCTTGTGTTCACACTTTCGTGGTTATCATCACTTCAGGCTTTTAGCTAAAGTTGGGTTCAAGTCATTGAAATGGGTCAGATTGTGGCCCATTTTTGCCCCTCTCCATGAGAACAGAAGGTGGATGTCATTCACAGTGGGGGAGCCCAGGGAGGAGCAGCACCTCTCGGGATCTGTCCTCAGTAAAGAATCGCTGAAACAGGGAATTCAGTGGCCCAAGACTTCTGCAACACAAAGGACTGTCCTCTTGCTCTGGCACAGAGGGGATGCAGTCAGCAAAGTACCTCTTATAGCCAACACCAGAGCACTGGATTCATTGTGTCTTTTGTAGTCTTTGAGCCACTGTGCTGCTTTTTTTTCTTTTTTTAAAATTGTATTATTATTTTGCTTAACTCATCCAGACACCTTGGTGTGCCAATGAAGGATGGAATTTTTTTTTTTTTTTTTTTAAAGAAGCCATTTGGGGATGTCTGACACAGCACGTTGTAATTGCCAATTAAATGCTAACTAGCTCTGAGGAAAAAAAAATCTGTTCTCTTGTTTTGGTGCAGTGGAAAAAGGACTGAAAGGACAGGTCTGTGGGATCGAGGCTTTAAGCATATAAATATTGCGTTTGTAGAAATGCTTGTGTTTTTTGCCAAACATGATTAAGGAAAACATCTTTTAATTAAAGATACTGTGGTGCTCTTAATAGGTTAGATTTTTACTCAGTTATGTTATAAGTTATTTAGCAGTGAAATGGTAGATCACATTGCTATCATCAATAATCCACTGAATAGGTGTTTTGACAACCCAGCTGTTTTCTTCAGTGCATGAAGCCTGCATTGTAAAAGAAAAAAAGAGAGAGTCACGTTCACACATGCTAATACACGTACAACACAAACACACAATGCAACACACTATATTTATGCAATAGGACACATTTGAGACTTGACTGCCAGAGCAAGGGGGAACGTGACAGGGGCTTAGGGGTCTCCCGTGAGCTTACACCTCCTTATTTTGTTGATTGCCCCATGAAATATTAACAGTGGCTGCCTCCCCTCTGAATAAGTCAGTAGAGTAGTAAGGGGTGAGGCCTCACACAGTGTTTAATATGTGCCCCTTAAGGCCACTGTTTGGTCTTAAAAAATAGTTATTCTTTCTAATACCTCTTATTTACTTTACAAAAAAATTGTCTAAGCCTCTCCTTAATTTCTTTATGTCTTTTTCATTCATTTCCTATTGTGTATTAGCTTAAAAATTACACTATTTTTTTTTTACACGTTCTCTTCTTCTCTCATCGGCTAAAAAGAGTAAGACAAAAAGTGAGATAGAATACAGAAGAGAGTGTGAAATAAGCAAGAAAGAATGAGCGCTGGGATTTTGTGGGCATTACATTATCAGATAGCCATAGCCAGTGCTTTGGCTTCTTTGCCTCAGCCTGTTGTTGTCCTCCATATTTTTTTTTTTTTTACCCGTGCTAAAGGGAAATGGTTGTTGAATGGCAATCTGTTTTATGAGGCATGCAGGCGTTTTCTCATCCGTTTGTTCTGTTTCATCCGACACCATCACAGGCTTTCCCTCTCGCACCAGACCAACCATTTAAAGGTGACTATAAGACAAAACAGCAAATACCATGAATAAATTAATCAGATGCTTAGATGTTTATTTTTATGTAGATTTGGTAGCGTTTGGGTTGTTGTGCAACCTTCAGAGGAACCATATTGGTGAAGAGGACATATCAATGCTCTATTAGATGAGTATTTGCTATTCCTTTTATAGAAAGTCTGACAGTGACAGTAATAAACCCTATTTGCTTCCCTGTTTCCATTCAACCCACGTGAATTTGCACACCAACTATTTCCTAATCCACAGCCATCTGGCTGTAGATGATTGAGCGCCTTTCCAGAGCATCTTGCAGTACGTTCACTTGGCATCAGAGAGTAAAAAAAAAAGAAAAAAAAAAATCTAATTTAATTAAACTGAAAGAATATCATTAAGGTTCTTAATGATGATTAATGTCTAAATAATAAAAAACATTTATAAAGTATTAGGTTATTATAGTTCTCGCTGGATGTGAAATTATTCTTTCAGGTGCAGAACTTTGTTATAATAAATAGCAACCCTCATTACTCATATCATTGGCTTCTGGGTTAGAGATTCAGACAGATCGGGAATCCATTTTATCTCTCCACTGGATACTTTCTTCTCTGTAAACTATAGAACATTCGGCCATCTACTCAGCTCTGAAACCCGCTGACAACCGGCTCTTTGTAGTTTTCTTCCTGTTGACTTATTTTCATATTTTCCATTCCCTGTGTTAAAACAAATGGCAACGATAGGAAACAAAAAAGAAAAAAGAGCTGAAAAGTTGACATTTAGCTTAAATGGAGGTGGAATGGGGCACAGGGATGCGGCTGTAACGATGCAGGGGAGGCTAGGGCTTCTTTTCTCTTCCCGTCCTGCTAAAACAAGATTTATGACCTCACGAATACCACCATATTTTAGCAGCTGATGTACACTGTGGGTGGTTTATCTGGGATTGAGGGCTCTGCCGTTGAGCCTATCACTGTGGGGTGTCTATGAGTTACAATGGCAACATGCAACAAAAAGGACAGCGTATTATTGGTCTGTGGTGTCTCCCATATCTTTTGAGTCCAACGTATGACACATTTTCACCACAGAGCACTAAGCATTTGTTCTTCTGTTTGCTTTTTTTTGCTTTTTTTTCTTACCAAATCAAAACTCAGAGTCAAAGACAAAAATTCACGGCTCGAGGAGAAAAAGAACAAAACAAAACCCTATAAGTCAACCTCTTTTATTCTCCAACTAAAATTCCTTCTATCCATTTTTCTGGAGGAGCATGGGGAGTCATGGAGCACTGAATGAAAGAGCTTATATTCATCTGTGCTCCCTGTTTTGTGTGTCATTGCCATACCCTTTTGCTCTTCCCTCACCACTTTCCTCTGGCAGTGTAATTGACAGGCTTCAGCAGTTAAGACCTCCAACAGCTCTTTCTTCATTTGGAGACACTTTGTCGGTTTTAATCAGGGCTTTAATTGGCAGTCTGGCAGTGGGTGAGTGGCACCAGGGGCTGGGGCAAAGAGGGGACACTGACTTTCCTGAGATAGTCATTTGTGCTCCCCACCCCCCCTTCCTTCTTGTCCTTCTCTCAGTACTGCTCTCTTTTTCTTCCAATGCTTTTTCTCCCACCTGATTCTGACTCTTATTTACTCCTGGTTCCACAAATATTTAGTCATAAATCAATATGTTTATTCTTCTACTCTGTGTTTTTATTTTATACCTTTGTACTATCTGTTATCCCACAGAAACACACTGTTACACACAGATAAAAGAGTGTGCTGATGGCATTACTGATATAACACACACAATCCAAAATATAACACATTCCAGTCGCTTTATCATCATCTGTAAGAGTGTGTGTGTGAACAGTAGCTGAGGGTCCTGTGGGCTCTCGGTATTGTTTTTAAACTGGGCTGCTATGTGTAGCTGATTTCTGAGCCCTATATGGCAGCTTGTAGGACAGGCCAGTATGTGCTTCGCTCCTGCCAGTGGTGCTGAATCTAGGACACCAGGACTCTTGTCTGTGATTCTCCCTCCCGCTGAGGTGTTAGTAATGCCAGGGGACAAACTAGAACGGATTGAAAAAGCGTGAAAAATAGGTGGTGGGAGGTAGAGAGAAGTATAGATAGGCTGAATAAAGAGAATATGTCCCAGAATTCTTTGTCAGAATCTTTTGTTGGCAGTTGAAGTCCTGCTTTTGAACCAGGCGCAGCAAAGCCATGAATTGTCTGTCATTTTGATGACATGACAGTTATTGTCAGCGCTGCCCGCGCTAAAGCGTGCCTCTGTTCTAGTTTGGTTGTATCTTGCTGTTTATAGACTTTGCGTATTTGTGCATCTGTGTCGAAGCACAATCGCAGGCTGAAAAAACACCCTATAATCAACAAGCATCCTGTGTATTTGCCAGGCCAATTAAGAGTCATTCATTTGCTAATGAAGGCCCTGTCGAGGTCTAAACTGCTCCTAGGGGCATGCAGACATGCAGTCAGCACACACACGCAGCCCTCAGCGAAAGCTCAGCGCCACCAACATAGTCATCAGCCTGTGCCCGCTGCTGTGTGCGTGCCTCGCGTTGCCCACTCAGCACATCTCACCAGCAGCCGCTAAACACTAAAAAGTATAATTGAATTCATTATTTCCTGTTTTATGACTTGTTCCGCTGTGGTTTTAATTCGTCCTGTAAAAGATGAGGCAGGCAGGCAGGCAGTTCTTCTGTATTGAATTCCCTCCAGTTCCCCTCTCCCAGGCTCCCTTGTTCTGCTACCGAGCCCAGGATTTTATGAGGTGGGGCTCTCCTGTGTCGTGGGAGCCGTCTCTACCGCTAATCAACTCCTCAAGGTTGTTACCTCCATGCCATGCAGGAGGAGGTGGAGATGTGCTGCCAAATTGCGCGCCTAGCTGCCTCTTTAATGGGCTAACTGCTTGACCTTCACAATGACTCCATCCTAACTCCGCTCTGAAGAGACGGTTCATCTGTGTATTGATTTAGTCATGAGAATATAATCTAAAAACATTTCTGTCGATATTTCTTCCCTGCCTTCAGCCTCCTGGAGTGAGATGATGTTCAGCAAGGTTATCAACAGCATTTTTGTGTTCATTGGAGACACACTGTATTTTTTTTGCAATAAGAAGCCTTTATTTTAGACTTTCTTAGACGCGTACTTGGCGGAGTCGTTGAGCAGTCAGTACCTCTGGGCTCTTCACTTCAGCCCAGCGACTGAAGATGACTGCAGTGCTTCCAGCAGTGGCTGCCTTATTGGTTCCTCTGACTCCAGAGACATTTTCCACTCTCTTCCCCCTTTTCAAGCTTCCTTTTCTGTCTTATTTTTTGTCCATACATCAATCCTGTCATCATTGCTTTATGGTCAGAGTCTCTGCAGGGTTGCTGACCTCCTAAACGCTGACCAAAATGGATTCAATGCATTCCTGGACTGAGGACAGTATCTCATGCTGTTATCAAATAACAAAAAAAATAGGTCTGTGCTAGCACCTCTTGGTGACAGAACATTGATTGACAGCTAATAAGACTTTGGCTGTCTTTGTTATAACTGTATTCGGTGTTGTTTCTTTGGTTTTCACAACTGTTGCCATATTTCTCCTTTCTGTTCCCAGACTGGACTGACTCCTGCTCCATGCAGCAAATATGGCTTGTATTTTACTATTGGTGTGATCTAACAGTTTTATTTCATGGTGTCAACATGAAATTGGAATCAGATCATAAAGCATTATGGTGCTTATACAGAGATGAACAGCAGTGTAAATCAGCAAAGTGCACTTCTGGCTCAGGTAGAATTTAAATCTATTGTGAATTTTTAGTACATATGTATTTAGTGGTTGGGACGAGCGTCAGTGATGACGATAATGATCATAACAGGCAATGTACCATGTATTCATCTGTTTGTTTTAAGACCTCAATTTGGCACACCTGCCTGTGAGACATTTTGCTGTGCATGAGAAGCAGCAGACGAATAAGAGAGGATCCTGTGTCTTATGCAATTTGGAAATGTAGGCCACCTGGTTGGTATAGGGGTAAATGTGGGTCTTCTTTTGTTCCTGCCATGAGTGGGTCTTGCTCTGATGATGTCATGTGTAGTTGTTTCTATAGCAGGATCCACTGTGGGCGGCTGAGCCTGGCACAGAGGTACAGGGGGGGATTTGGTAAGTGTCATGATTTCACTGAGATTCAGCAAAGCCCTAAATACAGGCTGAGATAAGCTATGTGTCAGAACACAAAGTGAAGAAAATCTGGAGACAATAAATAAGCAGAAATTTAGAAACAGAGAAAAAAATGCAGGAAAAGAAATCATAAGTGTGGGTTTATATATGATATAGATGGGATATGTAACAAGACCCCCTACACGGAAGTCCTCAGTACCTTTGGACAAAGTTTATTAAGAGATAGTAAAATAAAAAAATAAGACAGGTTGTATGTGATATGCATTTGAGTAGTTTAGGGAGGAGGGGGGTATTTTCAACACATGCCTGGCACGTACAGCTCAGCCGAGCAAAGGAGCTTTGTATCCTCCTCACCAGGGGAAATAAAGAGAAGGTGAGACAAAAAAACTTTTCCATTGCTCCAGGCTACTGTTACCTGGCAGCCGCCAAGGAATTTAAAATATCATTCTGCCGCTGCATATTTTCTAGAAATCTGTGACAGACACACTTCCCTCTTAAATGTTTTCTCTCTCTCACACACACACAAACACAGATTGCCAAACCTTCACGCATAACCTAGAGTGAGGAGAGAGGGAGACTCCCTGGCCTCAGGCAGCAGGAGGTGGTGGCTTTTGTTTTGGACGTCGCTCCTGTCGATGTCTAAAAAATTACGATGTTGGTTTCTCACTGTCAAATAAACTGCTTCTTTGACTCCCAGCCATTTGCATAGGTAGCGTTATTCCACCAGGAAATATGGGGCAGCTTCAAGAAAACTCCACTTTGGAGAAGCGGGTGGAGTAAAGGCGGGTGGAGGAGAGTAAGTGATAGTGATGGACGGTGTGATATAAATAGAAGTGGTGATGGCAGGATAATGCATGGCTCTTTCTGCTGGGCCGAGGTTTAGGCCTGTCAGTGAGACAAGGAAGAAGGGAGGAGGTGAGGGGAGAGAAAGAGAGAGGGAGAGAGAGAGAGGAAAAATGGGGGAAAGGAGGTCTGGGTGTCTTTTCCAGGTCACCGTTGGCTCCTAGAGGTGCGGAAGAGCCCTTGATTAATTATGATCATTATTATTATCATCTTGGCCAGTGGCATTAATCACCGCCATGTCAGAGTGAGAACTGGACAGGGGGCAAGGGGAGAGTAGGAGTGGGGCATTGTGGACATAGATTGTTGAGATGCTAGACACACCTCTATCCCAGTGCCTCTCACGTGTCGGTGCTCAGCATCCATATGTCGACTGTCAGTGCAGCATCTATCAAGGTAGGCCTGTTGTCAATCCCACAGCTCCAAAGCAAACTGACTAAACGCAGGGTGATCAATGGCGGCTCTTTACTTGAACCAGATGCCAATAAAGTCAGCCAAGTATGAATTGACTGCTAACCTGACAGCCAGCCATCCAACTGAAAAGACTGTTTGCAAGGTCATCCATCGTTGAACTGTAATGAGTGGCTATGACAAGTTGTGTTAGTGTCAGCACACAGAGATTTGCAATAAAGCACTCAAATGAGTGCTGGGTTCAGGTATTGTCATCAAAAATCATCTCGAAATAGAAGCTTTGATTCCACCTCCTTATTGATGCTTTGTAGGCTTGCAGACTTTGTAAGCTTTTAAACAGATTTCATTTGTGCGTTTGATTTTTTTTAAATAAGTTTGTAATGAAATCATTCTAACCGTCTTTTGGATGTTGTCAGTATTGTGATAGCTTAATACAGATGCAAATGCTTCATCATATTTAGCCTTTCACTTTCTTCATCAATTTTCTTTAACGGACTATGTTGTCTATTTTTCACCTTCACATCTCCCCTGCCCTCCATGTGTGCTACACGTAATGATAGACAGCTCCACGCAGCCGTGACAACATGAGCTGGGTGTTCGTTGCCAGCCAGCCGGCAATACTGGGCACTCCACTCTGTCGAGACGTCTCCCTGACTTTTATGAATACATGTACACAGCTCAGAGCGGCGGTGGATTTGTCTTTATAAGTCTGGGTGACACGTCCGCAGCGGCCCCACTTCATTTATTCCACTTGCGTAGATTAAGGCTGGCATTACAAGTAAGGTCACACCATGCATCAATGTTACCGCGACACCACAGCGCTGCTGAGCATGCTCAGGCGTTGCCATTACTCCGCCCCAGTTTCTCCACAGGAAATTTCTATTAATTGCTTGTTTTTTTCATCTTCCTCATACTCTGATTTTCCTTATCCTCGACCCTCATATTTCTCCCCATCACAGTGTGTTGCTCTGAAGTTTGAACAGGTGTAAACATTGCTCCAGGAATGGCTTTGAGCCTCATACTGTGTCAGAACAGGTGCGCTTCTGGACAGGAGGTGTGAGGCAGGTGTTAGATGAAGCCTCGGCTCACGAGTGTAACTGTCAAAATGTCTGTGTTCCCCCTTCTGTGATGACATGTTAATCCCTAACACTTGGTCTCTGTTGGGAGCTTCTGCATCACTAAGTTTGAAAATAAACAGCAAGACGAGAAACATCCTTCACTGACACCTGAAAACTCACTCGTTTTAATTAATTCCAAATATCGTGCCCCACAATCACCCCCCCCCCCCCCTTTTTTTTTTTAACCATTTCACTTCTTCTGTCTAAAAAAGCCCCTAGATGTTAAAAAACCTGAATGATGCTACGTTGTAAAGTAGGTTATCTCAAGCTAGAAACACATTCTTGGTTAGGTTTCTCATGAGAGGACAAGTTTGACTTTGTAAATGCAGCTCATTGGTAGCTGGTGGGTCGAGGTCCTCTCAACCTTAACCTGGCCTCTTTTAGCGCGGGGACTCAGGGACAGCAACAGGGACGGTCATTTGTCCTTGCAGGTCTGAGTCCTTGTGAGGCAGAGAGGAGCTCTTAGCTGTGTTGGTATTTATATCAGCCTGCTCCTTGTTTATCCAGGACTTTACACGAGCTCCCTTGGCCTCTTAAGTAGGGACTATCTCCTTGAAACATAAACTTGACAAAGTGGAGGGTGGCAGTTGTCAAGGGCTACTCTTTGCCTGTTTTCAGTGCTGTGGGTAAAATATAAAAGTCTGCGGAGGAAAAAAAAAGCTGAAGTGGCATAGCAGTTTGATGTGTATTGTTTTGTTGTTTACTATATCTATCTTATCTTGTATACTATATCTGGTGCTGATTTGTGGTTAGATTTCCTGGCATACTGTATGTGTGTCAGATGCCAGTGTCTCAGTCTTCTGCCTGTTGTCTTGTGTGAGTCTCTATCACAAGCCCGCAGTTGTATTTTTTTTCACAGGCTGTTGGGAGGATTTATTCATCTTTTACTACTTCACTGAAACAGACTCGTAACTCACGAATGAACTCCATTCCACTCCAACGCCCTGGCTTGCTGTGCTTCGAGCTCCATCCTTAGCATCTTATAGCCGTCAATCAGGCTAATCTGCTCCTGCTCACGTAGCCACAAAAGGCTTTGACATCAAAGAATGGCAGGCCTGCCGTCGAACCGTACTCCCCAGCTCTAAGCTGTCCACATAACATCTGCTCAGTCTAACACAGCCCCAAAGAAGGGTCACAGGCAATTTACAAGCAGATATAACTAAATATGATATCCTCAGTTTAATATGTTGTTGGAAGAGGTGTTTGTAAATAGTAACAGATAGGTTGTTATCATCGTTAAATAAAAGCTCCTGCTTTTTAGCGCGTGTCAAAAGAGTTTTTCATTATTACGGTTGGCTTGTTCGTGAATGTTTACAAAGAACACTCGCTTCATATTTTATAGGCTCTATTGATTGTCTTGTCACCAAGCTTTTTCCTTTCGTAGTCACTCAGGTGATAAGATTTCTCCGTCGCCAGCCTTTTGTGTCTTGATGGTGGGAGTTTATATGAAGTAAGGGCCATCACTGTCACCCCCGCATATCTAAAAATGACACATGGATGGCTGCATCATGTAAAGGTGGCATTTGAAGTGACACAGACATGTTACATTACCAATGCAATGTTTGCGGTATTGAGATGACCTCCTCTGCTCTCATCCCAGCTCTTATCCTGCCTGCCTCACCTTTGCCAAACGCCAGAGCTGTTTGTCATGGATGATTTGGTAATAAAATGAGAAAGGTGTTGAGTCAGCGACAGAAGTCTCCGTTCCACCTGGCCCTCTGTCATCCTTTTCCCCTTTCTCACACACATGCTCATTCAAGCACGCACAAGCGCGCTCACACAAACTCTCCCCCCATATCCGTTGCACAACTTACGCGTGTGCGCATTGGCCTTGACGTCTTTCTCTCACACATACAAGCACAGAAGCAACAAAATAAGTGTAAAGGTATACATGTATCTTAAGCACCATAAAAACCGTACCTTCCTCTTTTATATCCCCTGTTCTCTTTTCTAATACCAGATGTTTCATCTTCCCTCGCGTAAAGTTGGCCCCAAAGACATTTGGTAGTGCTGATTATAGCACACATTAATTTGCTGTTAAACAGTTTTATACAGCCAAATTATGCCGTGTTACATGCTATGCTAAGTGCTGGTGTCTCTGCCAAGTGCAGAAATACATTTGATATTAAAAATCACAGTGCTGTGTAACCCGATCTGCATTTATCATAACTCACATGACTGGGCTGGGTCAAATGACTCAGCAAGGCAAATAATTGGTCTAATGAAGTGCAAAAAGGAGTCTGTCAGAGTCCTTTTTCTGTGCCAGACACACATAACTTCACCTTATTGTAGCTACCGTTACTGACTGATGAAGAGGAGAGGATGGTAATAGAGAACCCAGGCTTGATGGGCTCTTGGGAGCTTCAGCCAACACAAAAGGGCTTCTTGTCATTGTTCTGGCAACTTAAATATTTATAAGAGAGAAATTTTGTTGTGCATGAATAGTTTGAGTACAGTTACTATGCATGAACTTTGTATGGAGTACATTAGATACTGCTTACTAAGCTGTTTCTGATTGAAAATTGAATAGTAGATACTTTTGAGTGATATAGTACTGTTAATCTTGTGGTATTCAGAGCTTGTTGTTACATAGTGGACTGACAAAAAGTGGTGACCTAATGATGTTTTGGCTTCAGCTACACAGCAGAATATAGAGAGCTTTATGATAATCTGCACCATTGTAGTAGTTGAGGATCATGCATTATGCAGACTTTATGCTGTAAAGCACCGTTGTAGGATGCTCTGTGGACCTAACCACCGTCTGTTTCTTATACACCCTTCATGGACACACACACAAATGCATTCAAAATCCTGCTTATTCACATTACTCATATTGCACTTACTGTACCATCCTGCTGTCTTACCTAAGCAGTGCTGATTTTATCCAAGCACATAGAGCAAGTAAACAACAGTTACCAAGCAGCAGCTCCTCAGATGAATATTGTATACACCTAGTCTGGCTAAGCGTTGTTGTTTATGTCAGGGACAGTGTTTATGGTGCTTGGTGGGCCTCTTAGTGCAGTTAAGCTTCTACAGCATCCCACTATGGCCATCAATTTCTGTACAAGATCGTCTGGGTTTGTGGGGGGGGTTTTTCCTCCCCTTCTCCTCCTCCCTTCTTCCGTGCTCGGCTGGTGTTGCCTGCCTTCTCCCTCGTCTCTGCTTGCCCATCTCACCTTCCTTCCTTCCAGATGGTGCATTTCACAACCTGCTAGGCACGATCAATCAAGCCCAGATGCAGACTGGGCTATTAAGGTCAGTAATGATCGGCCTTTGAGCGTTATGGGCCCGGCTCCTGTTGTAAAGCCATGCATCAAACTCTGTTCCAGCGCTCAGCTCGCCTGCCCTTAACAAGCCAGCTTAAAATATCGGCCGGAGGATACAAAATGAAAAGGGTACAACCTTATCTCTCCAAAGACAGGCCGCTGTAGCCCCAAGGTGTAATAAAACTACAGAACTTGGCCGTCGCCTGGAGTCATCTCTTTTATAAGCAATATCTTTCAAAGATCAGCTAAGCGGTGGGCTATGGGTGCTGGGTAGCGAAATGTAATGCATCACACCATGTTCCCCTGCACAGGAAAACCCTCTGCTCACTATTCAAACCTCTTCAGGAGAGGTAAGTTCTTCCATCCTTGTCTCACACATCGCATGGGATTTATATTTAATAGTGTGAGAAACCCTGGAATTGAGAGGGATTTGACAGGGCCCTAAACCCTGCCTCCTCTGACCAGGTACAAATGCATGACAAGGACCAGAACCAAATCACACACCAAGGAAGGAGGCGTTTTGAGGTCCTGGAAGACAACTGCTTTGTGAGACACAAAACCCCAGTTATTTACTTTTGAATGCTTTAAAACCTCCTTGTCTAACATACGTTGCGGCTATACTTGTATTTAGACCAATTTATTCTTATTTTACAGTCTTTTGGTCTATGTAATGATTTGAATAGTATCCATGAGGTGCCAAGAAGCATCAACCAAGGCTCCATCTGGGGAAAATGGGTGTTTGTGGATTGTGGGATTTTTGGATGATGGATGTTTACGTGAGGAAAGATTCGTTTTTTATTTGGTCTACAATATCCTCATTAACATTTCTAGTCCACATGACATTCATTGATATAGATAATTTACGGTGGAAAAAACTACAGAGGCAATAACAAAATTGTATAACTCACAGTAATGGCATTAAATAAGGTCTCATTAGTTCCCATGAGAAATATACAACTAAATAATACCTCAATTATATGTCAGTGTTGCAAAGAATAGCCATTTGGTTATAAATATCCATCCAAGATTAAGCCCAAAAAACCACAAAAGCTGTTTTATCTGTCCTTTATTGTTAGAAGTTTAGAATAAAGTAGACCTGGGCTACTCCAGGAGCCTACATTTTCTGACTGTACAGTAGCCACGGTTTACTTATTCCATCCATCTGTCTGTACAGGTAATTACCAGTTTTGAGCCTGATTTAGAAGTGAATTTCATTTCCCTTTCAGATTTGCATAACCCATTTTTGTAGGAACTGGAACAAAAATAAAGACCAGCTTAGACTCTGTGATTGTGCCAGTGAAAATCTAGTTTTTGTACAGAGCAAAGGATGGATCTCATAAAAAGCAGTACTATCTTGGACAAAAGCAACAGTCACCTCAGCCTGGTACAGTGTGTTATGATTAGTCTTTGTATGCAAGAGCGCTGCATGTGCTGCCAGCGTGTGTAAACATGATGCCTTACTGTGTATCAGCGAATGGGGGGTCAGGGTGTTTTGTGGTTGGCTGAAGATGCCACGGGACCCTGTCCCTGGTTGGCCAGTGGCCTTGATGTCACCCTAACCACAACACACGCACCAACGGGCAGGGAGTCCAGGTCAGCCCAGCCAGTCAGTCTGGAACCTTTGCACAGGCTCATAAAACACAGAAGCACAGAGCAGAAAATTGAAAGCATCACTGAGGTGCCATGCCTGTGCTGGGGAGGAAGATAAAAGTCTTTGGCCAGGGTTGGAAGCATCTTAGCTGGAGATGCATGCTGGGGGCTATAGGATTTAATAACCTAAGACCAGGGGTTGTGGGGCTGCAAGCACACAGTTGCAGAGCACAGTAATAGTTTACAGTTGTATGACAGTAAACTGCAAACCCCTATGATTAATAATATAGCTGTAAGGCATGACATGGCTGCAGTGTCCTCTGTATCTGTTACTATTCTGTGTTATATTTTTTTATAGATAGAGTTTGCAAACTGCATCTTGTCATTCACTGTCTTGGACATGAGACAAGTTGTCATGTTACAGCCTGTCATGAGTCTGTCTACCAAGATCAAATAATGCCTACCCAGAGAGACACGGGTGTTTGTCGTACTGTGTGTGTGTGTGACATTTGGATGAAGTCATCACAGCTCCTGTTTGATCGCCACAGCCCTTTGTGGACATCACTATGACTAAAGCTGTCATAGAAGCAGAGGGAACATGATTTATCCTCAGAGCCACTCCTTCATGCCACCTTTGGCATTCTGTTATAACATAACTAGGCAATAAGCTGATGGATTTTTTTCCAATTTGGTCCAGGTGTAGCTCCTGTTTATCTTCCTTTCTCTGTTCCCTGCAAATTATTTTCTTCCATGCTGTGCTGTCCACCACTCCCCACACCACATACCTCTGTCTTACCAGTATCTGTTATTCTCCATTTTTTAACTGCGTGTACTCATAAAGCTGATGTGGATTTTATCAGCAGAATAAAAGTGAATGTTAGCCTTAGTGCAGTGAGCCATTTCTTTAACTCCCAGCTTGACAAATGAGTTGTGACCTTGAGTAATAGTTGCCTATTATTCACAAGGCACCTGAGCAGATATAAAGATAGCTTTCCTTTCAGAAGGTGGAAGGTATATACAGTATGCATACACATAACAAAAGTTAGAGGTGGAAAAATAATGCGCAGCTTGCATTTATAAATGAACTTTATTCAAACCAAATTAAACTCAAATCAAATAAATGTTCTAGCGTAACCTGCCCCAGTTCTTCTGTGGATTTCAGCTGTCATTATCTCGTTTGCTTCTTATGCAGAATTTCTTCTTCTTCTTATCAATGAAAATAATTCTTTATGACTGTGCCTATGTGATTGCATTTGTTGTCAAGCTTCAGGATAAATCTTTTGCACAGTTCTCGACAAAATTCTTTCCTTCTTTCACCTAAAATCGATTCATACGTAGCAAACCTACAGTACCAGGCAAATCCCCCCACTCCCCTTTCATCATCAGCTATGTGAACAAAGCTTCAGTACCTTGATACCCACATACAGCCTCTAAATCAAATGCAGAAAATGTGATCTTAGAGTGCTATGTCATTTAAAAGTAAAATACAGCCCATGTTAGGAACCAGTTTTACTGTAGCACTTGGTTTTCATTTAGTTTTAGGTTTAATACTGCAGTATATTCAAGAGAATATTGGTTCAACCATTTCATTTTTCAAGTTTTAATCTGGTCATGGTTTATTTGAAAACTGAAAAATGCAGTCTAGTCATCAGGATTTTTTTTTATCACACTTAAAGCTCCCTACAGACTTATAGAAGATATACAACTGTTTTCAAAGGCAAAGCCTATATACAGATATATATACCTTATATGTAAGCTAAACATATAATGTAGTTAATGGGATGCAACTAATTAATTTCTGTGAAATTATAATATTTGAAATGCCTAATCACTTCACTTTCTCACACCCACAGTCTGAAGTATAAACAGTCATTCTTTTGCTTTTGTTTTCAACTTACACACATACACAATCTAGTGTGCACTAAATTTGTTGGGTGCTATGAATAGCTACAGCCATGGAAAATGGTCTGCTTTCCTCATTTGAACTGATGAGCTTTTTTTTGCCTTTCTTTGTATTTTCAAAATATCGTTTTTCTTTTTTTCTTTTCTTTCTTTTTTTTTTTTCTTTTTTTTTTTACCTCTGCCAGGGTCTTTTGAACTTGCAGAGTTTCCTTCACTAGTTTTTCTTCTGTTCATGATTCCGGAATTTCAGGCCATCAAAAAATTTTTGCTCCACCTCCCCAGTTAGTGTCTCACTTGCATTTGCTCTTTGTTTTTGATGTTGCCTTAATTGCCATGTCTAATAACTTGTGGTGCAGACACAGATTTTATATGCAAATGGTGAATTAGAGTATGTATATATCAATTCATGGATTAAAATGGTAGTGCATATCAGGCTTTAGCGTTATAGATCTGATATAAAGAATATGTATACACAATTCAGTCTTTGTGCATACTCACAGTTTTATGGTCAATACACAAGGCAAAGAAAAAACCTAAAGCCAAGAAAAGCTAAAGGAGAAGGCTGTCAAAGCTATGTATTTTATTGACAATGCATGAATAAATTCATTTCTACAGCAAAGTAGCGGCAAGTTTGTTTGGATGAGAGGCCTAATTCAGAGTGAATTTTGTAAAGGAAGAATGAATGAAATTCTAAAGTTATACGCATACAACAAATGAAGCAGCAAAGAGAAAACCAACATTGATTTTGAGAAGAACTGGATCTATGAATAAATAGAGGAAAAATAGAGGAAAATGTGTTTTTCATAATTTAAATACAGGTCTGTTTCTATGTAATGCAACCTTAGTGTAAACAGTGGAACTAGAATTCATTTGACTTCTGCATCATTCTAGATTAACCTCTGCTGTTATCAAAACAGTTCAAGCTCTTTCTCCTGGGTTCGTTCGTAGGGAGATGGGTTGCCCGCTACAGAAGTCAGCATGAAATTGTAACATTAAGAAATGAATTTCTTAATGTTGACTTCAGTGGCTTCAGTATTTACTTCTGTACAACAGCAGAATACATATGACGGTATTATTGTTCACCTGCACTGTGTTGACTGTAATCTGTACACCCTGGAATCTGATATGGGCCATATGGGAATAGTATGACCAGACAAAAAAAAAAAAAAGTAAAAAAACAAAAAAAAAAAGCAGTAAATCTGAATTGAGCACTAAGGTTTCATAGCCTAAATCTCCACTATGTAACCCCGACTTGTTTCTGTGACAGTATTACAGGTTCCAAAAACCTTTATTTTTCCCACTATCCTGTCTACCCATCCTCTTGCTCTGTCACCTCTACCCATCAGCCCACAGAGGGCTCTTTAGCTTCCCAGGGGCCAGAGCATGACCGCTTGACCACTCTGCTGAAAGGCATGATGGGTAATAAGTGGAAATGGCAGTGATCCGGCTCACAGCTCTCACTACTACTGCTCCCGAGCTCACAAATGCCAGTGAGTGAAGATGGATCCATCCATGGTCTGACCCCAGTAAGGGCTTTGCTGACACACCCTGTCTATCTCCCTCTTTATTGCTCACTCCCACTCTCTTATTCTGACCCTAAAAGACCACCTTACTCTCTCTCCCACTTTTGTTCCATAACCTTATCTCCTTCTTATCACATATCCTCTCTTGTCCTCTTCCCTTACTTTTCCTGCACAGTTCCACATAGCACTGTCGGTCTCTCATTTCCATCTCTATTATATTTTTTTCGGCCACTCCCTCCCTCATTCCGTAGCTTATTACCTGCTATACCTTGCCTGTCCTTTTTGTGTTTTCACTCCCTCCATCTCCTGTTTTCTTTTACCAATGCAAGCGCAGTTTCCTCTCACTCTTACTTTCCTTCTCCCAAGCGTTTTCTTTTCTCTTTCTGTAACTTTTCTATTACTTTTATTCTATAACCCATCTCACCCTTCCCGCACCCTGACCCGCTCTTTTTCTCCCTCCCATTCTCCCCCTTCTCTCGGAGCTGGGTGTGCAGGCAGCTCCTGAGTGGCAAGGTGACATTGTGTGTCATATCAGCATTCCACGGCAGTCCCCTTTCTCTCCAGAGAGTAATTATTTCTTTCAGAGTGAAAGGTTCAATTTGCTATAAAAGAACAAGAGCCTCAGGTATAGAGGGAGTGAGGGTGGCAGTGCGAGGAGGGGAAGGAGGGAGGAGGAAGTGATAGGGTGGCAGAGAAAAGTGGGGGAGAAATCGGACGAAAGCTGGGAGTGGAAAAGAATTAGAGGGTGGGACAAGGAAGCAATGAAAGAGAGGAAGAGAAAAAATAGTCAGTGAGGAGGACAAGCCAAAATCTACTAATGGACACACTGCTCTCAGACGAGAGCTTGCGTGTGTAATCTAGAGATGAAAGAAAGGTTCTATGAGGTGCTGGGTGACGTCATAGCTCCCTTGTACTTCTATCTCGTCCAAGATTACGTCACCCAGCTGGAACTGAGCGAGGCTCACAGCACAGCCTGGCACAGACACAGAGGCCAGAGTGCACGAGTAGTGTCCAGAAAAAGAAACTGAACAGTGATTGAAAGCAAAGACATTTGGGCCTATCTTCTGAGCTCTGTGCTGCTCGCTTCAGCCCTTTTTATTTTCACCAGCTTCATTTTTAGAATTAGAATTTGTGCTCTGGAGCCCCTAAAGGATGTATTTTAAGAGGTTGTGGGTGCAGGCACTGAGGTATTTGTAGGTAAGCTGTCTCATTTCCCATCCATGTAAATTCCCTTTCCACTTCTCGACACCCCCCACATGCTCTTTTTGCCTCTCCCTCTATCTCGCCCTGCCGGTGAATCCTGCTTCCCACAGTTACCTGCTGTAAATTGTTCCACTCTCTCTGGTGCAGGAGTGTTTTTTCACCCCAGTGTCTTCCTGTTGGAGTGTCTCTCACCACTGGGATTAAGGAGCCTCTCCAGACAGGCTGAGGCGCTTATTTAAAGCAGCAGGCTTGTCACCAGGACTATTTTAAGTGGGAGCTTGAAAGCAATTGCTGCCGTGTTCCAACACAATGTTGGCTATGAGTTATTATGCACTGCTTCAGTGGTAAGGAGCAGTAGAACCAAAAAGGCTTACCCTGTTGCTCTGACTGGAGCCTATAGATGAACAGGAGAATGGGGAAATGGGAAATGGTTGAAGAAGACTTAAAGACAAATGTTGCAATTTGTCAGTCTTTGTAATACGACCGGTAGCAGTTTTTGTTTTGTTTTTTCCATATAAATGCAATGACTATCACTTTTAACCTGTTCCGTCAAGTCATTTTCCTTGGGAACAGCAAGAGGCGTTCTAAATTGGTTAGCTGATAATTTCATTTTATGATTTCTAAAAAAAATTACACTGATTGCTCATAAGTACCATGCCCTCAGGCAAGTAACCTTTATATCCTATCCAAAAGCCGTTAATATTCTGTCCATATTAAATATTGTCCACCACCAAATAAATTGCATAGACTTTCCTCTGAAAGTAGCTTTTTTGCCTGCTGAATCTTTGGAGTCAGTCCCATCAACAGAAGAAGAAGATTCTTTCTAGGGAAAAGAGCTGCTGGATGCAGCTGCGTCTTGCTCTGTTGACTGAAGCGATTTTAATGTTTTATTGATTTTTTGATTTATTTTTTTCTGCTCCAGCCTCCATATACACACTCTCACTCTGTCTTTGTCATGAGGAACAGCCAAACAAGCGAAAACCTCCAGCAAGCTTTGATCTTGGTCCCCGTGTACTCACATCCGCCTTTTCCAAAACAACAACGCTCAGTCATTTTTAGACGTGCTTGATTTTGACTCACCTCCAGTGGTTCTGAATGATTATTAGTTCTCACTTTTATAGCAACAGGTGTCCAAAACTTCCTAGCATGACCATATAGTGTTTCGCTCCCACTCTGCATGAACATAAATTGTAAAATTAATAGGAAAATAAACCAGTATACCGGAGACACAGAATGACAGAAAGGGGAGATAAAGCTAATCTGCATGCCCCCACCCAGAGTTATCAGAGAAAGTGGGAGGCAGGGATAAAAGAAGATGAAGAGCGTGTGAGGAGTGGAGGGCAAGAACAGAGTGTTTATGAGGCAGCTAAAGCAGCATCTGACACCACTGAATGCAGACTGTTCTCTCACAGGCATTGGAGCAAACTACACCACTCCATCTCTCATACACGCATGCAACAACATCTCCAAGGTTGTATAAATCACACCACTCTTGTTACTGAACCAGCATATCCTGCCCACCACGAACAATTACCACCCCACCCCTTGCTCAGATAACAAAGCAGCCTATCTTAATAAGCATCCACCATGGGGAGCTAATGGTCTCACTGCTCCTTTTAATTTTATTCATACCTAACTATGAGATATTAATAATGAATGCAGAGTAAACAACAGTTTAAGATGCTGGCCACGCCATTGTGGACTAATTGGCTCATTAAATGTAACATTAGGTGGGAGAGGGCCCCTTGATTGGGAGCTGTAGGCCCCAGTCAATGCTAACACTCAAAGATCATTGATCTTTACCCAGCCTGCAATGCTCTGATTAAAGAGCAATAAAGATGGGGCTGGTTCCCTTCGGCTCCATAACATTGCCACGATTCCCTGAAAGTGCCTTTAGACACTGCCCAAATGCAGACTAATATTTTGTCTTTCATGATCCTCCCACTAAACATGGCAGGGTGAAACTGGTGCTGTAGGACCACACAGACACATGTGTGGCTACAGACCCCAGAGTAACAGAGGTGCTAAATGGTCTGAGGAAGAGATCGATGAGAAAGGGACTAGCTGCGTCCATCAGGTCCTAAGCACCCAGCATTTCACCTGACTCCCCAGGTCTTGACGTGACATGTGTGCATGATTGTGTCTGTGAGTGTTTCAGCTAGTCTCCTCTCTCACGCAGCTGCCGAGGTCTCTAAAGTGCTTCTGGTCAGTGCTCTACTTCCCATTTAAAAATTAAAGAAGTCCAAAATAGACAGGGGAGAGAATCCCACAATTATGCACTGCCTACCCTGCCAAGCACTGTATTTGTTGTAGTCAGTTGCTTCTGAATTTGGAGCTGGCAAACAGCCAATATACTTCTGTGTCCTTGCTAATGCATGGCATGCACAGATGTTTATGTACTATATGGTATAATCATTCATTGCTATCTGTATATACTGGTAGAGCTCACATATTACAGTAAACAACACAGACACCTCCTCTGTGTGCATGACTCCTACACCTTTCCAGAACAACCTGGTGGTAATGGTCATTAGGGGACAGAAGTGCTCCTAGCAGCCCAGTGGCATCTGGCCTGAACAGGCTAGCAAAGCAGTTCGCTGCCTCTACTGGCCAGCTATAGAGGGCAGTTTTATAGCAGCGCTCTGGCCCGGGCATTGACTCCAGGTCTAATAAACATCCAATATGTTATCCCACCCTCACACAACAAGCAGAGATGATGCTCTGTAAAAACACAACAAGGCCTTAGATTGGCCTGCAATAAAAACCTTTTTACAAACTTTGTGAACCTATATAAAGGACTTAGATAGCACAGGCAAACAGACCTTGACCAGCTGTATAGGGACTTAAGGGTTGCCAGTAAGAGACTGTGAAACGCCTCTCAGTTTCCGTTCCAATTCAGCAAATTTTTCTATAAGCAATAATGTCGTAGTGCTAAATTATATTATCACCCAGTTTAAACTTTAGGTCATGCAACAGGTCACCGTGGTCTTTTTCACTCAGAGTAAAATTAAGAAAAAAGCAGAGTTAAGATCATTCTCACCTTTGCTATCTGATGTGAAGGGTTTCTTCCATAAAACACAAGGTCACTATGCTATTATGTACAGTAAACATCGTGTTGGTCTTTCATCTTCCTGTTGAAACGTTATTAGCTTTGTAAATGCTGAACGGTGACCAGATCTGGTTAAAGAAAAGGCCTTGATGGTGTTTTTTCCCCTAGTTTTGTCAGTCCTGTTAAAATGTTGAGATTTACTGATCATAGCTTTTCATATTGGGAAGGCCATCAAGTCACTGTTTATTTCCATTTGCTCATGCTGCAGATATCTCTTTTTTTAATGCGCAGAATAGTTTCCCTCGGGGAGTACTATTTTCCTGTTGCCTTGGATGTTCATTTTGATAAAAATGCTAAAAGCCCAGCACTTGAAAATAAACGTCTTTCCTCCTTTAAATGGCTAATCCTTTTGACTTGCAGCTGCCACGTCCATGTTCACACCCAACAGCCATTACAATGAGCAAAGTATCTGGAGCAGCATAGCAAGAAATCAAACCTTGATAACGAGTGCCTCGAGTCTGGTTAAAGGCATGGGCTGATATCTTCTGTGCACAGCCTTCTTCCTTCCCATCTCTCGTCTGCACCCCCATCTGCCTCTCTTCCCGCTTCAAGCATGCCTGTGCTGCACCCTTCCTTTGCCCTCCACTGCCCCACCTTCCTGATCTCATCTGGAGACAGAGCAGGTGCTATGGAGAGATAGAGAAAGGCTAAGAAAGGCATCTCCACCCAGGCTAATGACGCCTGCTTCTTTCTGAGCTCACTATACTGAAACAGTTTCACTGCAGCAGCCAAGCTGAAGCCAGACGGGAACAGGAAACATCACAGAAGTTGAGGCAGACTGTAGATGGTCTCCTGCAGATGAGAATGAGATTGTTACCAGTGTATGTGATATGAGAAGCTCTCCTCACATCTGCCTACTTGTAGAGTCAATGGTGCTACACATGATTTAGATATGAATATGTGTGCCTCAAAACAATCATATTGCATCTCCTAACTCATAAAATTCCTGGGATGCCAACACAGGCTCCTAATGAATTGCATATAAGACACAGTTATATCACACCTCATATATAGTAATACTCAAACATAGAAATGGATTTTTTTTCTATTTCTTTCTATCTTTGTCACTCAGACACTAGTGGACATGCAACATATACTCTGGACCACACTATTATTGTGGAAAGGTGGCATTTTTCAGTGACCTTTGTGCTGCCAGACTGTGATATTCAGCCAAGGTCAGCAGCCATCAGCAGGAGGCTTGGAGAAGGAGAGGCAGTTGAAAAGTTCAACCAGCATGCACATGAACACACATAGATGTACAGAGCATGCATTTGGACTTACATGCACAAACTCAAGTACGGGTTATAATAGCCTATGCTCTGAATTAAAAACACTAGGCCACAGTGAGTCATAAAACACACCTTGTGATTCACTCTTCCGAAAAGTCAGCAGCACACACATGCCAGTATAATAAGACGAAATCTAATATGGAATCTAATATGATTTGCAATGTCCCGTATTGAAATATAGGCACGGAAACTATCGATGTGAAATATTTAAATTACTGTGCTTGCTGAGCACGGTTAAACTAACTTGCATACTTTTTCAAAATTGTGGACACACACATACTTCCCATCAAATGAAATACAAAAAGGGGACGGTGGGATTAACGGATCAGTTCCCAATTTCCCTCAGCCGCCCAGCAGTAATCAGATCATCTTGCACCTGACGTGAGGCCTGAATTCCATTAGGCTTTATTAGCAGTAATTATCCCTTGCCTCCACCCCATGCTGTTCTCTCACTCCCCATCCTCCATCATTCCTTGAGATCCTGACATGCCCTCTTCTCCCTACATCCTCTTTACTCCTCCCCCATTTTTTCCAGTTGTTTTCCACCTGTACCCTCACTGTGAGTGTCATAATTCTTGTGTGTTGGGCTCTTTGGCCATTGGCCACATGTTAAACCACATATTTCTGCTCAAGGTCACATACATTCATGCACGTGCACGTACATTATGCTTTTACTCTAAGTGGAGCTAAAGATAAGGCCTGTACTATCCAATCAACACTCCTCACCACCCCAGTGGTATTGAGGGGCCCAAAGATGAGGTGGACAATGGTGTGCTCTTTCAGATAGTGTTTCTCACTCAAGCAGGAAGGAGCATGAGGACTACAGAAAAGGCAAAATCCTCCTGGGAACAGCTTTTTACTCCCAGTTTGTGTTCATTTGTCCCTCCGCTCCCCTCGGCTGCCTTTGGGAACGAGTCAGCACTTGTTTTATTGGCCGTTACTGTGTGTCAGGGAGCAAATCGGTTTTTACTCACAGGTGTGAGTGGAGGACAAGTGTGAGTGTTCCATTACTTTTTGTATCAGGTTGGAATTATCTGGGTGTGAATAGGTTTGCCTCTCCCTTGCTGTGTTAGTGCAAAAGTTTGCGTTAATAAAAGATGTGGATTTGTCACTAAGCAAGAACAGATTTTATATTTACTTGTTTTTACATGAAAAAATTAGTATATGTGTGTATATACATATATGAGGTGTAGCAAAGTAGATGATGGAGCTGATTCCCTCTGTGCTGTTTATTATCACATTTTGTGTAATTATATAATTACTGCTAATCACCCACCTGAGGTGGCAGTGCTCTGCGGCAACACACTATTACAGAACAAACACAGCGACCTCAGCACATCTCACACTCATTAACACACTCCTCCCTCCCTCATTCTCTTCACCACTCTCCTTTTCTCTCGCTCTCTCTTGCTCCCTTTCGCTATGCTCATTATCTCTTGTCTTTATTTACATGCATGAAAACACACATGCGCACACATGCTTGTGCACACTTTCTAATGTAATGAGGATCCCAATCACCGTAATGAGATGAATAGCATTTCAGCAGCAGATAGGGGAAATTTATAGAGAGAAAATCTTCTCAGCAGGTATGTTTCTGATGTGAAACAGAAACAAGAAGAAAGCATCCCCAAATCACACCCGATGTTCTATCCCTTCGACAGGCAGTTGGGAGAATGGGGTAATAGTGTAGCGCTGCCATATACTGCACATCAGTTAACTGAATGTGCCAGTCTCCAAATGAGAGAGAATGAGGAGGGGGGGGGGGGGGGGGGGGGGTGAGCGATTCAGAGGCAAAAGACAAATCTCACATTTCAGACTCCATTTCAAAGAACATGAAATTCAATATACCACTCCAATCTAGTGCACGCTGTCATTGCTTATGCCAGTAATAGCAATCAGAGATATTGTATTCACTCCTCTCAGCCTCCCAGTGTCAATTTATGTTTATGTTTGCCAGTAAATATATTAAATGTCATTTAAGCCTTTTCAAGAAGCTGATTGTTTTGCTTTTGTTTTGTTCTGTCTGGTTCTCACTGTTTGTCATTCCGCAGATCTTTGCGCAGGCTTTTATTAATCTGCAGGCTGGATGGCAACTCTCACTAGCACTCCCCAATGCCCCATTGTCATCTGGTTGTGTAAATATCCCTACTAAATTAAATTTTACCCTCTGCAATGGGAACAAATTGGAAAGACACATATACAAATCTAGGTATTGTATTTATACCCGTCAGTTGAAAATTGAGTGACATTTGAGTCGTGCATTAGTGCGGACACCCTCTACATTGTAATGACCACCCCTGTCTGTCCCTTGTTTTTTGAGCTATGTGAGGAGAATTCAGCAGTAGAGAAATGAATTCTTTGGATTAGAAGACCATGCTGACACACATACTGAAAGGCACACAAACAGAAACAAACTGTGTGCTGCAGTAGCTAGGCGCCCACTGAGAGGCATTATGCTAGCTGACAGTACGACAGGATGCCACAGAGAGACCCCCAAACATCTCGCCCACATAATGAGACAGGGCAGGAGCACTGGGGCTTCTTCATAAAGAGGAGGGGTGTTTATGTTGGGAGGAGCTATTGGAATGTGACAGTCCTGCGTGTATCCCACAGAGGACATTCTGGACCCCTCTGTCACTAAGTGTATCTGAAGGATGCCAGCTGCAGACAGAGGCTGACATACACAGATCAACTGGCTCATATCTGCCAGGCAGAATGAATTTATCACAAGACAGAGACAGACAACACAGCCCAACCATGAACATCAGATGGAAAAGGAACTTTAATTAAGTCTGTGTGTGTCTGTGGTGTGTATGTGACAGATAACAACCTCTGTTAGGCTTAAAAAAGGCTTGAGACAGAGATTCCACTTTGCACATATTTTTTTCCCCTTTTTCTCCCATATTCCCCTTTATGAACTCTGTAGCACTGCAATTCTATCCACTTTAAAAGTGCAGGCGCAGCACTTTACGTGCCTCACCAAAGTCTATTACTGTAAAGCACAACTACTGCTGGAGGCCTGTTTGTAGGTACAGTATACACAGATATATAGCCATCTTCATTCTCATCAAGTATCACTTAGGGATACACCATGTTTTCAATGAGCTAATGCGGTGTAACAACGGCTTTCAAACAGTGCCGTCTTTAGAGTAACTAACATACATCTAGAAGGAGACGGTCACTGCCATAAGAAACCAGATGAATCTTCATCTGTAACACTGGCTCCTGTATTCATTCAGGCTCATAAAATCAGCAGGTGAGTAAATTTTAGTGCAAATCTCTTGATTCTAGATTCTCTGTTTTTTAGTATTCCTCTTTGTGGGTATCTTACTGATCACTGTATCTCGCCACAATGTCTGTGACTGGGCTTCCTTTTGGAAGAGCAAGGGAAAGTGTGCACGCAGAGATGAGGGAGACTCCAATCCAATCTCATTTAGGCAGGAGAGGGCAGAGTGCCACCAGGAACCTCCACTCAGTTACACCTGAGGGGCCTCAGCTATGGAAGGAGGATATGCAGCTTTGCATACAAATTGCTGCCGGGAGCCATTCTCCTGCCCACCTTACACAGGGGTACAGAAACGCTGGTGCCTGATTAACATGAAGGGTATCAACTCTGCTCTGCAAACATGTGTTAAAGCTTGTGATTTTCTCTTTGAGAATTGTATCCATCGCGTGGGCTCGGGTGTCTAGAAACATAGACATGGCATTCCATGACATTTTATGCGATCCATGTGTCATAAAGCTGACATAAAGGTTGACATACAGCTTACTTGACGATGGATTGGCTGTCATAAACATTGATGGCACTACATAACAAATGATCCTAAATTTTCATGGCACTGTTGTGACATTGAACAATGTCGTCTCTGCAATCGAATCCGGAGCTCATTTTCCAAGCACTGACCTAAATCTTAGTAATGTCACTTCGACCAACATGTTATGATTGAATGACTCTGTGATCGTACGCTATTTGTCATAAGAAGTCATTATACAGCGTAAATATCATAATCAAACTGTTATTTGGGAAGCCTTTATCCATGCTTTGGGGTCTGAGGAAATCAACATTGTTCGGTGCCTTTGGGATCCAATTCTGCAGCATAACTGTACATTATGTTTTACTTTAAGACAAAGACACAATAGTCTTTTTGTTTTTGAAAAGGAAAATCTCCTCTCTTTCAAATTGTGCAACAACAGCCCTTTTGCTATTTTCCCTCAATAACCTTTTTGACATATGGTAATCAGTAAACACAAATCTATATTCTGTTGTGTCCCGAAACCTTTTCCAAATTGTTCTCAAATAATAGCCTTCTTTCGCTGAGAAAGATGACATTAGACATCTCAAAATAAGAAACTAAAGCAGTTTTTGTATGCCCTTCTTCTATTTGTTCATGTGCGTGTCTGTAAGCATGTGCATATGTGTATGTGTACCCACAGGACAGCCTAGAAACTTAGGGTGAGCCAAGGAGATTGGTAGATTGATCCCATCCTCATCCATATGCATGGCCAGACATCCTCTAGAACTCTTTTGCTTTTAATGATAACTGGTCCCATGCATTGTTTACTAAGATGACAGGTCTATTTTCCTCTGATTTATAGCACTGTGGCATTCAAGGAGATACTGTACTTATTACTTTAAATGCAGTATGCAAAAACAAGTCAAAGAGACAGGCAGAGGGAGGAAGAAGGGAGGGTGTGGACATAAATTAAGGGTCATTGTTTCCCTTCTGCTCCAGACCGAGCAGCTGTTTGTTGAGGTCTAGACAGAGAGTTGAGAGCCGATCACCTTAGGAGGTCATTGCTGCGCTCAGCCCTGACTCACTTGGCTGCCAGGACTCCAGTGGAGGTGGTGGCATTGTCAAACTACCCTGTCAACAACATCTCTATATTTTTTGTTTGTGTATTTGGGCAAGTGGCCGGGCTTCCTCTCTGGATACTTACATAATAACAGAGGAGGGAAACTCCCTCTGGTGGTTGAACAACAGCCTCCCACTCTTTACTGTGATGCAACATGGATCCATCTAGCCCTGACCCTTTCCATCCCCACCTCTGCTACCAAGCAATAGGAAGGAGAGAGTTAAAGAGAAGGAGGTGGGATGTCATTGTTTTGACGGATTTAGTTACAGTAGCACAAAGATCAATTATTCAGCAGAGGCATGCATGGTTGCAGGATTAATGGTGCATGCAGCAGATAAATCAACCATTGGTCTCGAACCTTTCAGGGAGAGGGGAAACAGTACAAGACAAACATAGAAACGTGTTTGACGTTGGCATTTTATATCCATCCTTTAGCATTAGTAACCTTGAGATTTCAGGATAGAATGGGAACGGAGAACACATCCTGCCACAAATAACCGTCCAGATTTTAGGATATAATGTCAAAAAATGTCCACATTATATCATCCTCAATGCCGATTTGGCTCAGAAGGACAGAAGTGTCTCTCCGTCCTCAGACTGTGGAAGGATATGAAAAAGGAGGGCTGTAGTTGCTGTTGAGAGATTGAAACGCTGCTATATATTACAACCTCTGGAGACCTGTCGGCACTCCAACTTACCACCACCACCACCCCCACCACCATCCCCGTGTCTGTCTCTGTCTCTCTCTCTCTCGTTTTCACTTTGACTTTGCTCAGGGTCCTTTTCCCTTTCTGTTTTACTGTTACATTTCACATCACACCCCCTTTTTGTATTCATGCAATGCATCTATCCATGTTCTTGTCTGGCTGGTTGTACTTGTATTTGTATATGTGTGCACACATCTCTCTACCTGATTGAATTTGCTACATTCAGACCCCCTCCTCCATCCTTGTCTGTTTTGGCTGCCAGGTTGTACCTGTCTGGTATTTCAGGTACGTTTTAGCCCATCTGAGTGTGCCTATAATTCCCTTCCTCTATTTGTCTGCCTCCTTTATCTGTCTGTCTCTTTTATCTGTCTGCTCCCTAGCTGCTGCCCCAGCCCAATACAGCCCTCGTGGCCTTTCTTCTCCTACAGTTGAAATCACATACCCTGGTCAGGCTTCTATCTTCAGACACTAAGCTTCACCCAGCCAGAATGTCAAATCATTTCAGTCTCAGTCATATTTTTTTTCTCAACATAATTGTTACAGTGGGACTCTCATTCTGGCCCTGCCACTATTTCAGATTTCTTCACTTTTCAGTTTTGTCCAGAGTGTTTCCAAGAGTTTGCATGAAGCCAAAGTTAACCATTGATGTCCAGATTAGAATTTCAGATAATTAAAAGCGGAGGGAATACGGATGCCTTTGGCCATATCAAAGGGCCTTCGCTCCGCAGAAAGACATTTTGCATATGAGAAATGGTGGAGGAGTGAATAAAGGAGGGAGGAAAAGGGGGAGGAAGTCAGGGAGCCATGCTAGAAGTGGGAGGATCAAAGGAGAGATGGTGGCAGAGTGCTGTCCCCTGCTGTGCAGCTCTGATAAAGACAGGTTAGCGCCACAGGTCTTCTCACTGAGAAGGAGCCAGGCACAAGGCCAGGGGAGATGCATGAACAAGCCAGCTTACAAACATCTCATAATAACTCAGGCAGAAGAAGCCCTCTGAATTAAAATGTCACTTTTCATTTGCTTTCCTTTCCCTCATTTTGGCTCACTGGCTGATTTTTTCCTTCGCTCTCATTCTCTTACGCACTCTCTCTTGTCTGCCTTACCTCACCCTCTTAACCAACCAGCTCCCCCACTCACCAGCCACACATAATATGGACCCCTTCCATTGCATTCCCCACTGTCTTCATCACAGGGCTGCCTTGGGGCTCGCAGGCCCTTCCATCTGCCTGCTGTGAATCTGCAGCTCTCCCTGTCTTTCTTTGCCTGTCTATCTGTCTGCTGTTGCAGTCCTCATTTCTCTGAATCTGAGCTCTCCCAACACATACACACACACAGTCACAATTATGATCACTGGCAAAGTAAAAAATTTTGCCTATTAGATCAATTACTCACCAATTACTATTACACAAAATAAATGGAATGTTTTGTCAGTGTTAAATGTGCCTCACAATGTCAGTGTGGTTATCTTTTTAGCTGATGGCTCTATAATATACTTCTGTTTTCAGTATGATGCTGTTGACCTTTATTTAAACCTGAAAGTGCCAAACTCAAGGGTATTTGCATTAGCAGAGAAACAACTTCATGTCAAGTGTTGTTATTATCATTTCAAATTCAGTTTGTTGGTTTATTATTAAAATTCCAGGGGATCTAACACAGTGGATATAACATAGGAGGCAGCCTATACAGTCAGAACAAGATTGCTGCTGGTTTTATAGCACCTCAATGATCGATGTCATTACTGTCTTTGTTCTCGATCCTTTTAATCCTGCTGCTGAGTCTGGCTGTCCAAATTAGGTGTGCTGCCTTCTGCAGGGACTAAAAAGGGGTGAAGAGACTATAGTTGTAAAGGAAGCACATAGAAGCTGATGAAGGTGGTTTCTATGCTCTGAAGTAGACCACCATCTTACCCAGAGTGTAGGGAATGGAGGGGGCAGCTATCAATCTTTAATTGGGCACTGTGGGCCATAATAAAAACTTGTCAAAGTATGGTGGAACAAAATGAGGGAGAATGAAAGAGACCTACTGAGTGATATGGAAGGCCAAAAAAACAACAAAAAACCCCGGTGAGCCTAGTGCGCTTTAATGCAGTGCATATTGGCAGGTGCCACTCTGCCTAATTTCACACCTCCGTAAACCAGTGTGCACACAGACGATCTTCCAAGTCCCCTCACTTCCTCCCTCTAGCTAACCCCATCTCAGTCTCTGCGCTTTAATGTATAATTGGTTGCATTGGTGTGTTTCTCCTTCCACGTGAGAAACAGCTGTGGCTTGGCCCTTGCAGAACCTTTTGTCTCCCTGAAAGCTGGAGGTGCATGCCTGTATGCTCCATGTCAGGCAAAATGTGCAGCTTAAGCACTAAATAGGAGTCTGGTGACAGTTAAGGAAGCACACGGGCCCGTCCCTTCCATCTGTTACACCAGCGTCGTTTGATGTCGACTGATTTGCTTGTTCTTTTGCCTCTGTCAGTTGTCCAGCCTGCTGGACTTTAGGCCAGTAGAGATGATGACAAAGGGTGAGCAGTTCAGCCAGCCGTGTGTGTACATATATGTGTGTTTGTATGTGACACAGTGGGACTTCCAGAGTTTGACACGAGGACATCCTGTGGCATCAGAGACAGAAACGAGTTCTGATTCTCGATGCTCTCCTGCGACCCTGTGTTGCTCCACAAACCTCTCCTTCCATCCTCACCCTCTTACCCCCCAACTTTCCTTCCTTCTCGTCCTTTACCCGACCCCCCCCCAATCCCTGTTCTTCCCTACTCACCCTTTCTCGCCCCTCCTTCCTGTAGTCTGTGTTTGTGTTGGGAAGATTAAGCTGCTCTGACAAAGCTGTGTTTACAAATATGCAGGCAGAGAAACAGGCCAAGCGACGCTGAATAGGAATAGAATACAAATTGCTTTTTTATCTCTCTTAGGGCCAGGGCGAGAGAAAATGTGTTTGCGATTGTTGCTCCTCCGCCTGTGAAGGATAAAGCCTCAGTACTGGGTTTGGGCTCCCTGTTAGCATTCATTCTATCCTCTCCTCTCTCTGTCTCTCTCTCGGTGTCTCTCTCTGTCCTCCCACTCCCTTTCTTCCCCCCATGCTCTTTCTCCTCTTTGTCTACTCCACACACTCTGTCTCTTTCTCCCCGGCAAAAAGATTTTTTCTTGCTGTTTCCTTGGTAATCATATCTCCTCTTCTCTCCTTTCTTCTCTCCTCCCTAACTCTCTCATGCCTCCTTGATCTGTGCTCCTCTCTCCCCTACATGTGCACTAGTCCCTCTCCTCTCACCTCATTCCCTTAATAATTTTCTCCATTCCTCTCCCCCCCTTCATGTTTTCATACACGCTGAATATTTTTCTCTGTCACTCACGCTCTCTGTCTTTCTCTCCATTCATCTATCCCCTTTTTTCTCCTTCACTCAGTAGGACTCGTGATTTACAGTCTGTCTCAGCTCTTCCTTGCTCACACCGGAGATATTAGAAATTTTGAGTGCCTATAGATCACAGCAGGGGGAGAAGGCGTGAGCCTCTGCTAATCAGCCCTAACAGAAGTGTGCAGCATTACAAATCTGGGCTCTCTCTTACAATCAGGCAGCATGTCTGGCTGGCATAACCCACAGCAGGGAATCAGAGGTCTGTGATGTCATCTTCAGCAGGTCTCCATTGTGTGTGCATTTAGGGGCAAACAGTGGGTTGGATGTTTGCTCTTATTAATGCAGAGGACACAGTCCCCTTTTCTATGCTGTGGTACTTTTATCCTTACCTCAGCTAACATAAGCGAAGGTTAATAGACGGTCACAGAGATTCAAACAATGCCATCTATGCTTAATAAGAGGCATCAGTCTCATACTGTGATTCTGCCATTAATTTGTTATTTAAATAAGGACATGTCAGCTTTTAAGGACATTGTTGAATTTGAGATCTGTTTTGCTTGTATGCTTGCTGCAGCTAAATCTTTACCTGTAATCTTCTTCAGCTTTTCCCTCAAGGTATATGTGAATATATATTCATGTTCTGGCTTAATATCTCTTTGGCCAGTCTCCAGCACATGCATTTGTGTTTGACTAAGCGCAATTGAGAGACAGGGTACGGGAAAGCCTTCTTAGACTCAGCTGTTTCCTACCCACTAAAAATGACAGCTAAAACGTGACCTCCAACCTCGTGTCTTTAAGCTGTGGCTTGATAACCTGGCTGCTGTATGCATTACTCCAGTTTTAATGGAATGAAGTGTCTGTCATCATTGAAAGGGCCAGGCATGTAATGCAAACAGTTCCTCATTACTCTTTTTGCTTTGTGACGTTTTTTCATTTCTATTCAACACCGGCAATCTCGAGGTCAGCTCAAAGGTTAGAGTGATAAGAAAGTGGTGTCTTGAGATAATGACTAGTTTCCATTTACCTTTTCACCTTTTACACATATACTTAGTATCCATTTGTAACCTGCCATCCCCCACGTTTGTATAATTTGCTAACCTCACGCAGACTTCTAACTAAAGCTATTTTGCTTTGTTAAGATGTTCTGGGTTCAAACAGAGATTTTGAGGACAGACCATTAGCACTTCAAAAACAAAGACATTACTTGAGGTACAGTTATAATTTAATATGTAATAGATCTCCAAAGTAAGGCCTCTTTCTGGAGAAAAGTCAGCCTAAGGGAGCGAAAAGATATGAAAAAAGAAAAACCGTGGAGAGAAAAGTGGACAGAGAAAGTTTGTTACCCTTGCATATGTAGGCTTCTTCTTATATTGTGGCTACTATAGAAACACAGTTTGACTTTTGAGAATCTGACAGAAGAGCTGCAAGGTTAACAGAACTTTCTTTTGTTGACAGCCATCAATGAGTTGACTGCTGTCGTAGGCTGAGGTCAAGGCAAGACGTCTGTTGGCTCTTTGTGAAATGTAAAAAAAAAAAAAAAAAACTGCCCAGTATATTCACTTGTCCAGTCATTTCACCTCTCTTTGTGTGAAAAGGTTTTCAGCATTTCTGTTTGGCTTACTTTAAGTGAATTGGCCTTTATCCAGTGCTGCAATCAGAAAATATATAGCTACAGTAACAAAACTGATCAGTCTTTGTTTATTTGATGTGTTTATATGTATGTTCCTCCATCTGCAGCATGACCGTGTCAACTGAAATGACACAGTAAGTGCAGACCTAAAGAGTTAAGTCATGGGCATTTACTACATCCCCCCTTTCTCTTTATATTGATATGTCAAGGCACTTACCATCTAAAAGGCAAAACCAGCAACTACCTATTTAAACACAAGCATGAATGTGAGTCTTTTACTGTAGATTTTATTTACTTAGCTAGCTCTGTTATAAAGAATTTCCCTTGATGATTCTATAAGATTTTTTTAAGGCTGGTCTGAATGTGTTCCACTAACACAAGCTGCATTTTCTTTATAACTGTACATAGAACGCAACTGGGAAAAACTGTATTTTGCCTCCTGTACGGGCAGTGCAGGTGTAACTTGATATACTTGTGTCTTTGTGTGTTGGAATGTGGTGGCATGCCGTAGGGCCCATGCCACCCCTCCATCCCATTAGCTGAGCCCAGCCCCTGCCTGTCTCTGCTTTAACCTTGGCCAGCAGGCTGGAGGAGAGGGAAAGTAATTCTAACCTTAAAAACCTGCTGATTAAAGCTAGTTTGGTGGAATTCGATTCCACTTAATACCTTTGGCTGTGAGCCCAGCTGGCTAGCATTAGCATCAACAGACACAGTGTCTTCAGTCAGGGAGACAGACGTGCATGAGCGTGAGCTTCCTCTCGCATGTGCGAAAGCGTGTCTATAAATCCTATATCCTCTCGTCTGTCTTTTTACCTCTATATTCTTCTTCCCGTCTCTGATCCTCTGATTTCTCCCCCAACTCGATATGTAATTCTTGTATTCCAACTTCACTGCCAAGGTTTTTCTCCGGAAAATGTCTTTCCTCGGTTTGGTCTTGAATTTCTAGTTTTCCTCAGCCTCAGGAATGAAGCTAGACAGAGTAAAGGTATTCAGTGTTGCAAGTGGTCAGGGGTTTCTCTCTAACTGCCTCAGTCCTGTTATTGTTTTTCTCTTGAACTTGATGTATAGCTGTGTTTACACGTCCAGCGTGGCTAATTAATTCTCCTCTTCGGGGCCTGTTTATCAACTGTTTGTGTTTATTTTACAATGAGTATGCTATTTTTAGAGACAGTCATTTCCATAACATTTTTCCAGAGCATCATTTGTTTTGCTTTGTTGAGGAATTTAGGTTTGTTTTCCATTTTTCTCCTCAGCTCAGGCGCAGTCTGCCAATTCATTTTGTAGCTCGCTCAGTTTTGACTGATTTAGAAGCAGCAGCTGGTCTAGTGGAGAAGACTGGAGAGATAAATCTAAGCCTCTTTTGATTTATTATGTATAATGTCTCATCAGCCGTTGCTAAGGTCTTCAGATGCACCGAAGAATTATACCGTTACATCTTTACAAGTTTTGGCTTATTTAAAGGCATATAAAGAAGAAAAACCTAATAAAGAAAACATAGCAGGGATAAAAAAAAAAAACCACTGCCATAGTGCCAGTGCCATACCAGAGCTCTGCATTTTCCCTCTCTCATTTCTTTAAGGGCATCTACTGTGTATTATGGGCATTCTGGGCATAGTGCCACCTTACCAGACACTATAGATAATTTGATTCCCACTGAACGATTGGGAGAGAGCAGAGCGGGGAGGCTGACTGTAAAGAAAGCAGGTGAAATGCAGAGCATTACGGTATCAGTCGAAAATGAGCTCATCCTCCAAACTGGAAGTGGCACTTTTCAGCCCTAAGTCATCTAATCACATCTGTATAGAGCCAGAAATCGTTGGTTGATCAATAGTCATCATGGATGCTGTCAATGGCCAGGGTAGTTTGAATTTTGCATGGTCCATGAATCTCTATTGAGTATGGATTTTGTGTTCCCTCCATGGATGGGGTTGTATAGTACTGCCTGATTGGCTGCAGTGTGAGCTCTATTTATGCTGTTGTGCCCCAGGCTGAATCACCTGCCCCAGGCATCCATATGAACAGACATATGCAAACATGCACACAAACAGAAGTACACACACACAAAATGATACATTCCCGCTAATGAAGCAGTGAGCCAGAAGTGGCTTCACTAGGTGGATATCCATGTCAACAACTGTTTAATAGTGCAAAGCAAGTCATTCAATACAGCCAGGCCTAAAAAAAATTACACAAAATCCAACAGTAGGTTATGCTCATCCGGAGCAATGATAGAGTATGTGCGAACAAATGGTGAGAAGGAAATATTAGAGGATACATGAGTCTTACATAAAAAGATAGAACAATTCTACTTGAAAGAGTTGGCCTGACGTGATAAAAGGGAGCTGGATGGAGGGAAGAAATCATAAACAACAGGGTTTTCTTTTATGAAAATGCCAGGCAAGTTATCCATGTACGTGCACATTCCTGTGTGCCACTAAGTGAATGTGTATGCATGTGCGCTCTTCACAGTGGGACTAACAATCCCACAGAAAGACAAATGTGTGGCAGCTTCTGACAGTAACACGTTTGCATCACGGCAGGAAAACAGCAAATTGCCAACATAAATAAGGTGCCACGCTCTGATTAGGACTGTCTTCACACATCATTATGGTCTAATGAGAGAGTTTCCCCTCTCTCTCAGTCTCTTTATAGCTGCATGTCTGCTTGCCGTATTGCCTTCACAGACTTTGCATTTTACTAGCTCCTCTCTAGCTGCGCTTGACACCTGTCAGACATGATGGATGAATGTAAGTGAGGTGTCGCCAGGGCAACAGGCAGGCCAGGGGCAGTGGTGGCCTCCAGAGGCAAGACAGGTAGCCAGTGGTGGCTCTGCTTTTATATCTGAAGGCTTTATTTAAGACAAACTGTCTGGCCTGATTGCCCCGTGTGAACTGCGGTCCTGCTCTACTTCAGATGACACCCCAATTGGGAGGGGTTTTAGGGGGCGAGGGGGTCGACGGGTGTTTGGGGAGGGGTTCAGTCCTATAATACCCTCTCATTGGGTCATGCCAGCATTTCATTGCCTTGGCCGCTTGCTTGAGTGACAACACCAAATGAATTTGCTGCATCAGTGTCTGACTTTGGAGGACACACGTCGCTGTAACTCTTTTTTCTTGCTGTCCGCAGTGACAGCACATGAATACATTATGGACACACTACTTGTGAATTCTTCTATAAACTGCTGTGTGTCATTCTTCCGCTGTGCCTCATATTCGCACACGACGCCACACTAATAATACATCCACATTTGCGTGGCCGTGTTTGTGAGCACGTATGCAATTATGTGGGGGGGGGGGGGGGGTTTTCGATGTTTTTGTATCAGTATGCAAACGCTCTTCAAAATTACACATTGGGAAACTTTACTTTTTATGCGAGGACATGTGTGTATGTGTCTATAATTATGGTTTAATTGCTTGCCCTGCGATGTGCTGTCATCTGTCACAGCTCAAAGACAGCAAATAATGGTTCTGCTGCCATCACTTTGTCACCCAGACACTCAGCATGCAGAAAGCAGCAGAAACACCAGTAACTGATATGCGTCTTGAATTACTGATAAGCGCTCAAGTATGATGAGCTTTGTGTGTATGGGCGTGCTCGTGCTCTCAACATTTTCTTGGTATGCCTTTGTATCGGGGTCTGTTGTGATTTCTTCTGTAAGTATGCATAAAGCTGTGTGCATGAGTGTCAAAGCCTGTGGTGTGTGAAAATGTATGATTCTGAGTGGGTGTCGTTTTGTGCTTGAGAACTCAATGTCTAATTTTGTGAGTTTGTGTGTGTGTGCAAATGTGTGTGTTTGTAAGAGTGAATTGGTGTTTATGTTGCAGTAGAGTAAGGGTTCGCAGGCTTATGGATGTGTGTGTGTGGGAAAATGTGTTTGATGCCTTGTGTATATCGGCAATGACAGGTGCAACAGTTGTGTTATGCTTTAAGCTGCTTGTTTGTCTGGCACGCTGCTTTGTGTGGTTGAGAAATGGAGTAAACAGAGGGAAAGGAAAGCAGCCTGGGGGCTAATTTATTCACTCCCCAGTCGCCCTAGTCACAGAGGCCTGTTGCACCGGCCCACCTGTCAATCCAGAGGAGCATACCATACCGTTATACCATCCAACTGTACACTGCCACACCACACTCTCAGTGGGCCAAGCGCTTTAGGCTATAGCAGTATTAACCATGATATATTAATAAACGCTCTGTAATCAGAATGAACAAGACAGCAAGTTTTGTTTTGTTTTTTGAGCGACATCCAGAAGTTTGCAATTTTCTGTGTGCTGTGAAAGTGCAAAGTATCAGTGCTGGCACTGAAATTTAAAGTCAAGCGTTACATAGACAGAAAGTTGGCATTTCTGTTTGTAAGCACCTTTCACAGAACTTTCAACACATGACTGTAGTGAAATGCATAAACAGTTTAATGCCATATAGACCAGTGTCCTTTGTTGCATCACTAATCTCTTGAAAAGTGTCCAAAGTAGAGTTTGTGACGTAAATGCTCACGAAACTGCACAGGAGAAATGTGCGAGACGATAGCTGTTGTAGTCGACTGTAGTAATGTGATGTTCAGTTCACTGTGGGTGTGGGAGGAAGTGTCTGCCCATTGCCAGCGTAGAGTAATGGATGGCAGAGCTATGGGAGTGGGAGGAGGCATACATCCTTTTTCAGACAGCTGTAATGGATGAGAGTACAGCAAAAAATAAGAACAGGAGGCAGTCTGCATGCATTCACCCTCTCAAACTCTCACATGCAGAGTTCAGTAGTATTGAAATGAGTTCACAAAAGATGTGAATGGAACAATGGAACACCTGGTGAAACAGTCGAGGCTAATTTGACTCTTGTTAATTGGTCATAAGACTCCTATGGGTGAACATTCTGGATATACGCAGCCTCACACATGAGTTTGTACTTGTGTGTGATGTATTTGTGTTTTAACTGTGTAATGTGCCTTTTTTTATCCATTTGCCCAGTCTGTGTCGCTGTACAGTGCTAGCTGTAATTAACAAGGCAGTTTGATGTTGGCAAGCTACTTTCTATATATACAGGCAAACTTCTTCTGTAGGCCATGCATAGTTAACCAGGTTAAACAAGACAAACACATAGCACACTTCAAGGTGCCTATTTATCATTAAATAATGTAGTCCTCTTTCTGCCCATTCACAGCTCCCCAGGAAACCTCCCTTTACTTACTCAACAAGTGTTGAATGATGATGCTGTACCTTCCTGTGAACATGTGCATATGTGCATGTGCACTTTGACTAACAGTGTATAAAGTCACCACAGCTGGTAGCTCTCCTAATTTCTCATCAAACATTTATACCAAAGAGGACTTGGATGAAGCTCAGCCCTCTCAGCCTTCTCCTCTGCCTTATTCCTCTGGGAACCAGGCTTCATGTCTAAAGAACAATCCATTTTACCCTTGCCTTTTCTAAATATTGTATCACACAAAATCACAGCCTGTGTCCTAGCTGGTGAGGGTTATGGAAGGAAGGAGTTTTGTAGATTTTTTTTGTTGCTGCTGTAAACAAGCAAAAGCCCTGCCATCCCTTTAGGTCACCTGGGAGCCACGGCCATGAGTCTCCCAGAGAAGGATTGGGAAGGAGTGGGGATGGAAGGAGGTTAAGTGCTGCCTTGCTGCTGTTCCTCAGTGCGTGGTGCTTCGTTGCGTTTGCCTCTGCTGCCGGCTGGTGAAAAATGTCTCCTGGCCCCTCTGCCAGATATCAGGATGCGTTAGCAGCCCCGCCTAGCTCTTTTCACTGTAACGAGCCCCCAGGCACAGTATTATCTGTTTACGATAAGGATATTAATAACACTGTGCTTTAGTTATGTGCAGGGTTGCCCCACGGGGTGATGGGGGGGTTGAAGTAAGAAGCACCTGAATCATTCTGTCAAAGGTACTTTCCAAGGAGGACAGGATATAAGTGGAAGAGAGGGAGAGGGAACCGGGGGAGAAGTCATATGGTTATGTAGGGACAGTGATGAAATGCTGGTTAACCCATCCAGTTTCTCCCATCAGCTCACTGTCTTTGTTTTCAAGAACAATAGCTTGGCCATCTGCCAGCAGGTCCTTGTGGGAGTTATCATACGGAGAGAAGAGGTCAGGGTTTCAAAGGTCACAGCTGCCATGGTTAGCTGAGAGGTCGGTCTATTTCCTGGACTTTACTGTTGTGTAATGTGCTCTTTTTGTCTCCCTTTTCTGTCTTTCTCTGCTACCTCACTTCTGTCCAGTGTCTATATGGCTGCTACGTCCACTCCTCCATCATCCCCACCTTCCACCGTAGGTGCTACTGGCTTCTCCAGGTAAGAACTCCCCTTTGCCTCTTTTACAGTTCACCACACTTTAGTTTACTGAAGACTCTAACTGCCAATTCACAAGAACTTGAATGAGTTGCGTGATATCACTTTCTATTTAACCGGAGCATTTTCTCGTGACAGCCAGCAGGGACACATCAACCTATCCCTCCACTACCCCCTCTCGGCCTTCTCTTTTCTCTTCCCAGCTTCCATTTTCCTTATCTTTCCCAGTCATTCACTTTTCTGATGGCATTGCCCATACACGCCGTCCAGCACGGCCGGTATCTCAGTCAGCTAAAAGCTTTGCCATCTCCCCTGTCTAACAGCTGCAGTGATGGGCAGTAAAAGCATGATGGAAGAGGTTCCCTGTACAGTATAGTGTGCTTATTGTGGGTCGTCAAGTCTGCAGGCTGAGAGTGGTTGTAAATAGTAGTCCTTTGATCACCTACCCAATACATCTCATCATTCTCGTTTAGCATGGCAGCTATTATTGTTGGAAGGTGTCTGATACAGCCATTCACACACCAACACAGACACACACACTGTTTTAAGGGAGCATAAAGCATACACACAGAGGAAAGGAGGTTGTGGAGACTGTGTCTGTTTGTCTGTCTGTCTATCGATCAATCCATCTCTGTGTACAAGAAGAAAAAAACATCTGTGGGATAAATATACTTTGGCTAATGTGCCTCAGTTTAAATTTAAATGTGTGTACTGACTAGACTGAGAAAACATCATCACGTGCCATCGAGCCAATATCCCTTCCTCCCACAAACCCTACAACCATCCCTCCCCTCCCACATAAAATGACTGATAGTAAAACAGGAGAGCAGACCAGTGGGGGCAAAAGACAAAAGAGGGAAAACTAGGCTGAAAAATTGCTTAAATACTCTGGGAATGCTTAAAATAATTTGAGCGTTCCCACAGTAAATAAAAGCGTTCACACAAAAACTGTTTGTTTTTCTATTGCTTTATGTTGGCAGTGTGTGTGACAGATGGAAATAATTACTCTAGCAGATAAAAACATGACTCCACCTTCCTATTGGGATTTGAGCAAGCAAACCCACTTTGGTTGACTTCAGCCTAAATAATCTGGTGTTCATCGGATTACTTGCGGTGACGACCACATACTGGAAGTCTTTCATATCGCACGCAATAACCCTCTCTGTTCTCTCATAATAACAGTTTATTTTACCCTGCACTGTCCCTCACAACACAAAATGAACATTAAGCAACTTTATTGAACTGCTCTGGCCTCTACTACCTCATCCATTGCACGGTGGTATGAGCAGCACCTCTTAAGGAAATCTTCAAGAAATCTTCAAATATTTTCTCTTACAGCTTTTTTTCAAATGTTTTGCTACATTTCATGAAACATTGATTAAAGTTCTGCACACTGAACATCAAAAACAGCTCAAAAATGCAGCAAACCACTGTAGTTATTTCACAAAAAGCTGTAACTCACCCAAGATGTTTAACTCAAAGTGTCAAGATGAAGTTATTGTGTCAATGAATAAGTCGTTGCCAGCAAAACGAGAGCTTCTTCTTTCAATTGTGCAAAAACAGTGTGGTCAAAATGTTTAGCTATCTCATTAGAATGACTGGAATTTCTTTGCTCATCTTATAATGTCACTGACATTGAAAGCCTACTGCACCAGTCTATTATTATTCTCATGATAACTGGCTGCTTTTGTGTCAGAGTGAATACTCTTCAGATGTTGATTTCAAGAGCACAAGGTTTTACATTCTACTTTGTGAACCAAGAGAGCACTTACATTTGCATATAATGTGAAGAAAAACAGTTTTCTTTTCCCACAACAGCCACACAAGACAGACCGGTGCAGTAAACATGCAGCTCTGCCATAGATTATCGATACCCAAAAAATAATAAAATAGTAAAATAATTATGGGATGAGTGGACGTCCTGTCATGCCCATCTCATTCACCTCCCACCAAATGCGGTGCCTTGCAGTGGATCAGAAGAAGTGCTGTGTGTACGTGTATTTCACCTTCCTATATTGTGTTTTCTTGTCTTCGCTACACTCTCACACATCCTTATTCCTCTTCCACTTCCACGGCAGCCCCAACAGTGTTCACAAATTGTTGTAACTCTGTTGTGCTCAAGCACTATAAATACAGTATGTTTTACAATACTCATACTAATGACTTGCTCCTGTGTACTCAGCAGAATTTGACATTTAGAGTGGCTATTCTGCATGTGATGAGCTACACAATGAAATGATATTAGCATATTTAGGGGATGGCCTCATGATGGACCCCACCTCTCGCCCACACTCTGCTGGGATAGACGCCAACTGTCACTTATGAATTTATTATATTTCCATATGCATATGCAAGTAGTTACTGGCTGTTGGTATGCTTTTTTTCATTTGTGTAATGGCTGAGATCCCCCCTTTGGCCATTTTAGTTTAAGTGATTGGGGACAAAACTCACAGTCCTTGTTCTATGCAAAAATACTTTAATATCAAAACAACAGAATCAAATCATCCAAACCTACATTGTTTTTGTCTTAAATCACCTTTGTGTGGTTCTACTGTTTCCATTGTGTAGTGGAGGGATAGTAAGAGGGGATTTCATACTGAAGACTGTATAACTTTGGAAGACACCACTTGATTTGACTAATTCAGACTGCTGAATCTTCAGATTTTGTTCAGCTGAATTTCAGAATGAATATTAGCACCGAAGGAGAACTGTGGATTTCATCTTCCATCACTGACAAGGAAATGCAGTAGTAAGGAATCTCTGTGGGGCCAGTTTAGAGAGGAAGAATTTTTCAGTGATGACAACACCCTTAACTTACATATGGGTATAATGGCATTGTTTTCAGACAGGCCTAGAATGTGAACATGCTCTTTTTTCTATCCTCTCTAGCCGAAGTCAATTTCAGAGCTAGAGGAGCATGACTCGAGGATGAAAAATAGTCACATTTCCAGGGAAAGTCAGGGGAAAGTTGCGCTTGACACATACACAACACAAGGACACATGCAGACTTTCAGAAACATGTACACACCGAACTGAAAGTGAATAACACAGAGCTGAGGTCAAACTGGGTCACTCGCTTTTCAAAACTGCAACCTTCATTTTAAACCTCGCTTTCTGCCAGCTACAAGATAGACGCACATAATCACTCATGAAATTTTGAGAAGTTCACTGACTCTTCCTTTCTTTCCTTTAACTGTAGAGCATCAGTTAAGAACAACTGGTTAGTGAATCCTTGGCCCCCATCTCTTACACTGCTCAGCAGTTCTTGTTACACCCACGGCTCGAGCTGCGTGTGTGCAGCTAACACATCCACTTGTTCAAAGGAAAAAGCACCTTCTGCTGCCAGATAAAAAGCATTTATTTACAAACGTGCATTTTCTTTGGCACTAAGCATTTCTGGAACCCCAGATTTACGTCTCTTTTCAGGCAGTTTATTGCAGACCATCTGGGCTGACAAGAAACCATAGTCACAGTGATACAGTGATACCAGAGGTAAAGGATTACACTTCAGGCCATATCTCTGCAGATGCAGATAGACCTTCAGCACCTCTGTCTTTTCTTGCCACTTTCATTCAGACAACTGACAGTCAGCCTGGTTACAGTCTCTTTCGTATTCTCTTTCTCTCTTTTTCCACCTTCCTCTAGTCTCTGAACTCTCTGTCCCTGACTCCCTGTGTACCATTTGCTGTGTCCATATGAGATTTGCAGGCAGTAGTCTGTCAACAGCAGAGCAGCAAGGAGACTGGAGCTCCCAGAGCGGCAACAGGGAAAGGTCACCAGTGAGTGAAAAATGTAAATATTCAGCCATCCAGCAGCCACAGTCACGGAGAGACAGGGATGAAAATAACTCCTATTACACACCACCGACAGGGAGGGAACACAGAGGACAGAGAGGGTAGAGACAGACTGTGAATGAGCGAGTGAGATGGACACAACTTTTAAAAAGTTGAGCTGAAAAAAACCACACTGCAGGGAGAGTTGGAGAAAAATATGCATTTAAAGATTTTAAGGAAGAAAAAACTATTGTAGTATAGAGCGAAAGAGGACAGTGTGTCAGTATTTTTGGATATGTGTGTAACAGTGCAAGAAATCCAGAAGGCGAGAAATGAGAATGACAGACGGAGTGAGGTTAGTGAAAGGTGTTTTAGGTAGGGGGTGGGGGGGTTAACCAGTGGGTGTGTGCCTCTTTATCCACTCTTTATCCACTCTTTATTGAGTCAAAGCCTGGGTAATGAGACAGGGGACAGGAATAAAGACCTGCGAGGGGGGTCTTCTCTCATTCCATTCATTTTCATTTGTTCTTTTCACCTCTCACTCTCAATCTGCTCATTCCTGCCACACTACCTCCACCTCTCTATGGCATTAGACCACTTAAGAATGTCTGGCCCATCCCCGCAAATGGCTGAGACTGAAGGAAAGTACCACCACAGTTATCTGGGGTTGCAAACAATGAATCCAAATTGCTGCTGAGACAGATAGCTGCTCAGAGCGGACTGTGTGGGTTTTTACTCCGAAAAAAGTTCCCATTTCAGTGGATTTGTTAAGAAAAATAAATAATATTAAAACTGGGCTCTGTGTGATACCGTGGTGTGTTTTCAACATTGCTAACAAAAAATAGGCGCACAATTCTCCATAAATATCCTGGGAATGTCTGGCCACTCTTTAAATGCTGTTAGTTTTTCACAAAAGTGTGCATAATTAGATAATTAGATACACCTTACACAGAGTCTTTCTAGGTACAACGTGTCATGGCACACACATACACACACTCAGTAACACAAAGGATCTTGCCTGTCCTGGTGGCACTGATTGATTCTATTGCTCCGTGTCCCCTTCTCTTGTTTAGTGCTAATCGAATGTAATTCCCTGCTTGTGCCTCTCCATCAAATCAGACAGTGGAGTTTGTGCTGGCCGGCGGGGGCACAGAGGTGGGGATAATTATGATATTAATACGGAGGGGGTCTGAGGGGAAACTTCATTTGTCCCGCTGCCTGCCACGAACACAGAGAGGGGTCAATAGCCTCTCCCGCTTTTCCTACTTTAAAGAGGAGGAGAGAGGAATGAGATAATGAAATGACTAGTAAGGCAGGAGGGAATGCTGACGACCTTGTTTCTTCACAGCTATCACTTTCTCTCTCTTACCTTCCTCAGCTTAGGCCACTCTGCTCTAGTCTCTGTCTCACATGAATACATTATTAATATCATCATTCACTGCAGTTACATTTTTCTTATTACATTAGTCCTTCAGAGTATAATGACTTTGGAACCACTTGAATTAGTGTTATGTAGGAAAATGAGTTGTCACTGTTGTCCCTGTGATCATTCCAGCACTATTAGAAAGTATTTCAGGTATTTTAATTTATGTAATAATTCAAAGGTTACCTAATTGGACAGCCAGAGTGATAACTTTGTGATTAAAGAGAACTCTTAGCGATGTAGGCTCTGTGGTGCTGTCCATGGTGCTGAATCCTACCCTCTTCTTCTTTTAATCTTTTCTAACTATTCAACACATCAGAGCCCCCCCCCCCGCCCCCCTTTTTTTTATACTCCCCCCCCCCTTTTGCTCTGTTGATGTATCAAAACCACTCGGTGCTTTTGAACTCCCAAGGTATTCACCTCCTATAACAAGCTCGCCAATCTCTTCAGATCAATACATCTGGGCCAGTTCTGTCAGCACATCATGTTCACGGGCCAACACCTACTCATCAGGCCTCATGCCTCATACTCAGCAGCAGTGAAGACAGAGGCCTTTTTTCCAACCTAGTTAACTGAATGGGAAATGTTGAGCAGCTCCTTTGCTGTGCTGATCCGTCGGTTGGTGTGTAAGCAGGATACAGTAGCTCCAGAGTGGACATGCCTGCAGGCTAAAGACAGACAGATGGATTCTTTATATCTACCAGAGTCTTCTATTCATTCGGATCAGTTTAGTTGCCTCTGCGTTGAGCACTGGGAGACAGGTGCCGGATTCGTAGTGGCTCAGGTGATGTGTGATGACGGAGCAGAGCTGTCAGGTCCAGATTCACATCAGATACGTCCAGACTACGCAAAGCTACATAATGAATATTTCACTGAGATAAATCATGGATGAGCCTGGGCATCGTTCTGTTGATTTCACTCAGAGGGTAGAGAGTCAGAAAAACCTGGTGAGGTTTTGACTGGCTGTCTACAACCTCAGGGCAAATGGAGGCAGTAAAAATATAATTGCCTTTAGCTATGCAGTCTGTTGTTTGTATCAAATGAAAATGCACCTCTACAGAGTATTAGCTCAGATTTATAGCATATGAATTTGACTGCAACACCTGACATTACTGTTCAATTCCAAACCTCAACGCCGGACTGGCAGGAGAACAGGTGGCAGAATGTGCTATGGGAGCGCACATCAGTGTCTGCACATGCTTGTCTTTCTTGGTATGTGTGTGTGTGTGTGTGTCTCTGTGCAACAGACTTTGCTACTCTGTTACTGCACTATGGTGGGAAACCATGGTGCTCTCGGCAGGATGCTGCTGCTGGCAGGCCCCTACTCTCGCAGCCATGAGGAGAACAGCTGCTTCACGAGCATGTCAGGGTGTGAGCCATGTCCCTGTGGCTCCCCTCATTTTCCTCACTTCTCCTCCTCCCGATGTGCAGTCACACAGACACAGTTCTTTTGACGCTAACCTTCTCTTTTTACAATACTCATAAACATTCAAATAAGTTTCTCCCCCTGCTATCAACTCTGCTTCTTGAACTCTGAGCACATCTGCTACTCCCTGTTTCTACTCAGTGAGAAAATAGTTCGAAGTTTGTCTCTGCCCAGAACAGTAACACTGGGGCTTCTGACCTCTAAACAAATTGAAGGTTATACTGGTGCTTAATTAATGGCCCCTACTGGAGCACAATCTCTCCATATGATGAAAGGGAGAAGTTGAGCTAAACCCTAGAGGCACCGGGCACCTCCTTTCCTCCTGGCAGACTGATCTGTTCCTCAGTGCCTGCGACCTTTTCTCTAGGCCCGTCGCCTAGCCCACCAGCACCGCCAATTATCACAAATCCCCCGCTGCATTTGTCTTGCCATTTTCACTCTGCAGCCAAAGAGGCGTGCGTGACCATAGACTCATGCAGCCTCCTAACCAGTCTGAATCCACACAGAGAAACAGAGGCCCACAACAGGTATGTGGTGCTTAAATAATTCAGTTATCCTGAAAGGTTAAGGCTCCGCCAGTAAGGCGAATTGACATTCATCTTGCTCAAGAGTCATGCACCCGATTTCGGATAAAGTACCCATCGACATGTTTACATTTCGAGACTTCAAGATTGATATTGACACCATTATTTTACGTTATTCTGCTCTGTTCACTGTCCATTGCGAGCTAAAACAACTACAAAGTACTGTCCTGCAACCAGAGCCGAAAGCAAATATCTGAGTCTGAGTTAGCGAGTGCAACAAACCCTGCTCCTGATTTGATAATATCCTCTGTTCCTCTGTAATGAACATTCTCTTCAGCAACCATTTGCTGCCTCTACCATATTAGATAATAAGAAATCCCTGGGAATTGTGTCACCAGGCAGTCTTATTTGTGTTTACTTTCTGCCTGTGCGTGTGAGAAAGCACAGAACATCAGTGGATTCACAATAAATCTGTGCTGGGCCTATCTCATGTCAAGCCATGCGTCTGCCTTTGTCACTTTGCAGGCTCAGGCGTGATGGCAGAAGTGTGCACGCATCTCCCAGCTTCCCAGAGAACACTGGTCACAGCTAATGACCAGAACTGTCTGATTTGTCCTGCCCTGATTACTCCTCTGAGCCCCAATTAGCCGTAGATGAGGGCTGACATCCCGACACGATCACTTGGACGTGTCATAGTGGGAAAGATGAGCCAGGGAAAGAAAGGAGAGAGGTAAGGGGGGGAAGACAGGGAAAGTGAATGTTACAAACAAAGAGTAGCAAGAGAAGTCAGCGTAAAAGGTCTGGTAGGGCCAGAGTCATTCATTCTGCATTCAGTCAGATATTGATCTCAATTCCCCTTTAACCAGCTACCACTCATCAATGTACAAACCAACAGCTCTGATTGCAATTTCTATAATTGGCAATTTTCATTGTAAAAATCAGTCTCTGTGAGAGTGTTAGCTGTATCTATTCTGAGACAGGTTGATTTCTCTGTGGGTTAGGGATGAAGAGACTAAGGACTGTTTGTGGAAAGGATATAAGACAAAGTATTAGGTCAGTGTGGTCGAATCAATTTACTAGCTAAAGTGAACACTGAAGTCCTGAGAGCCTCAACCATGTTTTATAATGAATTAAAAACAATGCAATTTCTTTTCCTAATTGTCAGTAACAAACTCTGTTATGAGCATTGCCATACAGTATCTGTTGCTTCCAATAAATATTCCTCTTCTTCTTTTCACTCCTGCCATCTTTCCCCGTCCCCTCTTTATTTTTGTGTCTTTATTTTTGTCTGCCACTGTGTCTCCCCAGGATTGCTGAGCTATTGCCCCTCTGCATGTTTTGAGAAAAATCTCTTTTTTTGGCCTCCACTCTCTCCCTCTCAGTAGGGGGCAGTGCAGAAGTAACTACAAGGGCATATAAGCCTTCAGAGTCAAACCAGACTTCTTTTAGTCTTTTTTGATCTGAGTAGATGTCGTATTGAACACATATGCACACACACACACACCCTTCAATGGAACGGCTCTGCTCCTATCCCTGTCTGCTCTCCCATCTCAAAACACACCCACGCAAACCTGAGAAGACACAGAGAATGAGAGGAGGAGGAGGGAAGAAGAGGACGACGAAAGCAAATTGCGGAAGGGAAAGAGAGGCGCAATGGCAGGAGGGGAAGAAACAAGAGGTGGGAGGGGTGGCGGTGCTTTGAGAATGGGGATTAGAGTTAGGAGATTAGAGGTAGAAGATGATATCATTTGGTAGAGATGAGCGGGAGCAAACGAGCAGTGCAAATCACCTAACGTTAACGAGCTGCCTCATAAATTACTTCAGCCAAGTGTATGCTTCAAGCTGAATCTGGAGAGGGCTGCATAGTGCAAAGGAGGCATATTGCATGTACTAGTCCCTTCCAATACATAGAGGTGTTTTTTTTCCACACAACCCATAGTCAAATCTTGGCTTCCTGGTTTAAGTCAGACTGTGTATCCATTATGTGGCATCCAAACCATCATACAACTTCCATGATATTACTTTATCGTGATCTTTGTGGTTGTTTGTCCTTCAGGCAGTCCACACATAACGTGTGTTGATTCTGTTCTTGTGAACGTTATATATCAGGGATGCCTTAAAGAATGCTAAAACGTTCACTAGGTCGAGATCAGATAGTGGTGATCAAAACTTAGGTCAGTGTCACTGTGATTTCATATCGGTCCTATTTTTGGTAACGCAAATATCAATGTCTAGATAGAGCTCAAGAATGCATGCACTAACTTTGACTTCTTCACAAAGACATCATAATTCTCTGCTTAAAACAGGAGAACATCGCAGCTCGGGAGCATGAGACTATGAGATCAGTGTAAACACAGGGTTTCAGTGTTTAGTGACTTGTCTTTTAGGAATAAGTCCACTTTCTTCACTTTCACTCTCTGGAAGACAACCAGGACAGCTGGCCTTCTGTCCCTGCACCACAAGTTCATTATTTTGCTGATACAGAGCTTCAGGTGAATGTCCTTGCATCATTTGGTGAAGCTCTTTATCAGCCTTTTTCACCCTATAAGCATATCCTCCACCATAGCAAGTTTTATACTGGAATCATATATGTCAGTGATACCCAAATAAAATAAATTAAACACTTTATGTTATCTAAGTTTCACATATGGGTTTGAGCAGATATTATGTAAACTGCATAATACTTGATCAGCATAGGAATGTGACCACAACGTAATTTTAGTGTTCAAATTCCTTAAATCAAGTCATTTGACATGAAAATGTATATAAACCTGCATTTTTGTCCTTAAGAGAAGGAAGACAGGCAGAGTAGGGATATAGATGGATGACAACGACTTTTTCTGTTGTCATGTTATTAGGGGGGGGGTGAGGTTGTGTAGGTTAGAGGGGGAAATATACATTTCTATTTTAGCCAGGAACCCAGCAACAGCAGAATGACTTTCACTGGCTCGATTCTAAATATTACATGACTTCCTGACGGCAGTGTGCTGTCTGAGGCTCTGTTTGGCCTGGTATTAAACTGTCCGGATAAATCAGCCATTTACAAAACTCTATGCCTCTATCCAAAGTACTGTTTCTTCCCTCTTGCTTCCCTTATTTCAGTGGCCCTCTAGCTGCTTCACCTGTTTCTTATGCACCATTTCTGCCTTTAGACGGCTTGCTATGGTGCAGCCCATTTTGTCTGTGTACAGTGTGTATATGTGGAGTTATTCTGTGGTCCTCTGCCAAGGCCCCTAACGTCATATGCAACCTGGCAGGTGACAAATAGTTTTTTAATTGCTTGCACCAGGAAAATCATTAGTCTCTTCCCTTTCCTTGGTGGGACCGGGCAGGACGTGTGTGCAATAATAATAGCCTCAGTCCGGTTTCCAGTGTGCTATTTTTGGAGCGAGTATTTTAAGGGCCGTCTCTGTATATGCCTCTGAACGTGTGTACGTATAGTACGACTGTGTGACTGTTTATGTGCTTATGTGCAGCTGTGTAAGTGCGTGAATGTACACACACCTAGTAAGGGTGGGCTAAATGGTCCTGAGGTGCTTTTCCTTGGTTGTGAGAGAGGAGAGTGTGTTTGTCAACCCTGTTCCTGCCTCATGAGAGTTTTTCTCATTGCTGTTGCTATTCCCTAGGAGCGTGCTGTTTGTCTCTGTGTATGTGCGTTTTTCTGTCTGCAAGTGTGTGTACCTCTGCGTCTGGCAGACTCTGGCCTAGGCCATTGTGCTATAGTGCATTACAGTAGCAATCCACCGACACAGTAGCCGGCCAGATGAAGCCGTCCAGTTTATGGAGCAACCTGCAAACTCCAGCTGCTTTTGGTTGGGATTGTGCTTAGTGCTGAGATATAGTATTGATTTTCTCTCCTCGGTGCCCTTGCCATCCCTGCGTAGATATGCACCAGTGCTCAGCATCCATTCACTGAGAAAGGGGGGGGAAGGGGGAGAGAGCAGAGGATGATGTTTATGTGGCGATACTGACCCCATTCGTTCACACAGAAAAGGCGTGGAACATGAAGTGGCTAGACAGCAGAGGGGAATTGAGTTTGTGAGGCTCAGATTGCAAGATGAACCCTGAATTTGATTTCTCTGTTATACAAGCATTTGTTATTATATAGCTCAACGTCTGAGGGTGTTTGTGTGTCTGGTGTCTTGTATGGGTCTATTACATGTGTGGGTTTGTTTGGATTTATGGGTCTAGAAGGATGCTGGTGTGCGTGCACATGGGTTTTAGCAAGCAGGGTACATCTGTGTGGTTGATCTTCTGCATTTTTGCCTTTTCTTTGAATCCCCCATCCTCATCCTCCATTCCTTCAACAACACGGTAAAACCAAAAATCAAAAACACGTTTAGGCATTATTTGAAATTTTTCTATGGAACCCCCCCCACCTTTCCCCGGCCGCACTGCAGCGTTTTAAGTAATGGCAGTGCCTCGTCTCGCAAAATATTTCATAGATAAATGATTCAACTTAAAAATCCTATCAGGTATTTTATAAAAATAACAGTGTGTGACCTTTCTGTGAATTTTAATCTGGCGCATAAAAAAAATCTTTAAGCAATGAAAACCGAATTGAGCCTTTAGACTGCTAGTGTTAATGATACCTTTAGGTGTAAAGTACGTCAAGCATAAAAGTTCCAGTAACCACAGTGCTCTTGTCTTTGCCTCACATACGCGGGTCACATACACTGCTTTTCAAACCATATGAGAAATCCTAGACAGCCAGTACAGAAAACATTCCTCCCATTCAGTCTTTTTAGCTGTCTTTTACTAAATGACAGTTTATGTTCATATGTCTGATAAATTGTATAGTTAGAAGTATCTAAGTATAAGACTACAGTGCTTGTTATGAGTACTATACATACACTGTTCATACTATACATCCTCCTGTGACTGCTAGTGGATAGTTTCTCTGTAATTCTGTATGGCTTTTAACTAATAATATAGGTATAAGTGCATTAAGATGACTATTGTTTGACTATTGTTGTGAATTGGCATAATTGGGTACTAATATTTTTATGTTTTATCAACAAAAGGTTTAAGACCCTTTACTACAGTAGTCCTGAATCAAATATATTTTTTATATTCTTCTTTTTAATTTTTTGCATGAAGAATTTCTATTTTGCAGATTCCACCAATCTTTCTTCAGAGTGAAAAAGATTAAGCCCATTAGAAAATTACAAAATCAGTGTCCTGTTTCACAGTTTATCATAGTGTTATATGGTGGCCCACACAAGAAGAGTCACAAATTTTGGGGGGGACTAGCCAAACAGCTGAAAGCCGTTATTCTGTATATGTATGTGTGTGTGTGTCTATAATCAGCCTGTGTTATCCAAGCCAAGCAGCCCTACCCTGGCAGAGCTGAGACTGGGGAGACCCGGTCTCTTTCCAGATTCATCTCTCCAGCTTTGTTTGACTAAGTAGTGCCATGGTGTTGGTGTTGGAGAGGGCTGGAGTGGTAACAGCAGCAGCAGTGCAGCGTATGCGTGGGTTGCCTGAGCCAGTGGGGCTTGGCATGGGGAGGCAGCATATGTTCATGGCCAGCTTCCTTCCTCCTCTCCCATACTTATCTGTCTCTCTCGTCTCTTCTGTTTTTCCCCTCTCTCTATAGCTCACTTCTGTTAAACCCCACCTCCACTTTTGGCTTTGAGTGTCTTGGTATCACCTGTGGGAGACAGCACAGAACAGAGATCAAAGGGCACTGGGGATCCCAGTACCCCACCATGTCTGACTAATGCCACAGCCCTTTCTTCTAACAGAGACACAGACTTACACACTCCTCTTTGTCATCTTTTCATCTGGCATGGGATCAGAGAATATTTGGTGGAGAAGCTAATATGTTGTGCCTGTAATGGGACTCTCTGGTTCATTTTTAATGCCTTTCCAATGGTTGGTCACTCACACCTTGGCCCATCTCTGCCCTACATAAACACTGGCTGTTAGCCAAGCATGTCAGAGGCAACCATATCTGAATTCTGCCAACTACCTGCTAGATATGGACCACCATCCTGCTGCATAGCAGACTTAACTGTGTCCCAGATACCCGCAACCAGCTGCTTCAGCCTTTACACCTTCACTTTTGCTTCCTGCTCTCCTCCTTGCCTCTTGGACCAGTAAATGAACGCTCATTTGCAAGTTAGATAAATCCTTTGAATGTATTATTGATGCAAACAAATTAGCCTGTGGGCCCTAGACAATACCTAATGGAGCCTTGGCTTATGGGTGAAGTAGTTTCCAGCGAGGGCACTGTCGGTGTTCCAGGATTGATGCCTGCTCTTCTGCCCCGTAATTATTTCTCCTACAAATTATTCAGCTGTTCTGATGCAGTTTGGGGTTTAAAGCAGTGCTTCTTATTGCTGGCTATGTATTTCCAGGCCTTAACCCAGCTACATTCATTAGTTTATTAAAGAAAAAAGACATGAGCAATTAGATAACTGGGATAAAGCCACCTAAATGAGGGGATGTGTTATTATTCAAGTTTATGCATGCTACTCATAGAATTCACTGGGGTTTATGTTGGTGCTGCTTTTTCAAGGATATTCTCTTATCTTGTTGTACACAGACACATTCACACATTTTAACAGTCTCGTATAAGCCTATTCACATATTTACAGAGATTCAAACTGGCTCGCTTTTGCAAATATGCATAGAAACACTGTCAGAATATGTGTTCCTAATATAGGAAAAGTGGGGACACATCTGGACGCGTTCATCCTTGATACAAACTCACAGAGAAAAAGCAAGTGCGCATAATTTATGCTAGAAATAGAGGCAGAGGTTGAAAAAGAATGAGAAGAAAAACTCAGAGAGGAGATGAGAGAAAGAGAGGACTGCCATACTGTCCTCAGTGATTAGGACCCAGTATTGATCAGAGGAGGTAAGGAGAAGGCAGGCTGAGAAAGGGTGGGAAAAAACAGGCCCCGGGGCTCAGACCCCAACTCTCTGGTGGCCTCTGCTCTGTTCCGCTTCTGCAAGCTGGCCAGGGCCAGTGGGAAATTCATCAAAGGGTCTTATCCCCCTATCTGTCCCACATGCACACACAAATACACATATCCATGCATAACACTGGCCTTTGAAAAACATTCTATTTGATGACATCGTTTCCCATTTTTTTTCCACTGTTAGAGATGGTAAATTAAACCTGATATGTTATTGCCACTGTGGTGAAAAGAGACAGGGTGTCCTATTCTCCCAGTTGTCTGCACAGTGCTAGTCACATCACAAGGATCACGTCAGCACTCTAAAACTTTGTGCCACGTGTGCCATAGATCAAACACAGACACATGTGCATTCACGGATACAGCATCAGTCAGCTGCTCATGATGGGGGATCCATATTCTCCCCAAGTATTCAGTATGTGTACAGGAAGTATTCGATACTCCGTGCTCTCCCAGGGCTAGACCTGTGTTAATGCATTTTCTCCTTTAAGTCTCTCTTTTTTCCTCCCCCTCTGCTCCCTCTGCCGGCTTTTCAGCTGACTCTGGGCTTTGGCAATCTTATTTGCCTTTCGATCCAGATCAATCTTTGTCTTATCTACAGCTCTTGAATCATAAACATTTGATAGGCTCAACCTTGACACTGACAAACATGGAGTGGTGAGGGTTTGGGGTAAGGTGCCTTTGGAAGACTTTATGCGATCCCTAAAGACTATTGAACTTTGCCGCTAAGTACAACCCCCCCAAACACAGATATACGCTCATGTTTTGTGCGCATCTCATCACATAGACACATATACAAAGTTTGTTCCAGATATATTTATGTATACGTGTGTGATGTATTATTCATAAGAAGAAGCATTCATCGCAGTGACACACCTTGAACAATTTGAAGACGTGGTGTGCTTAACAGCTTATTGTAGTTTCTGCAATTTGGCTCACCTCCGGCTGATTAACACTGCCCTCGAGTCCTCACTGTGCTTTATCTTATGATGAATTAGCTGCTATAAGAAACATGGCCTCCAAGGGAATTAATGAATATTTACCTGACATTTTCTAATTTTTTCACAGTGCTTTTTGCTACTTTATACCCTACATTTGTTTTGTTATGTCATGTCATGTCATGTCATGTCATGTCATGTCATGTCATGTTATGCATTTCTAAGAGTCAGAAGATCAAATCACACAAAACACAGTGTGTTACTTGAAACACAGACTAATAGAATTAGTCCATGTCCATTCTCTTTCATGTTATAAATCTGGATTTTTGGGGGGATCCAAGCTAGTGATTGCTTGAAGGGACCCAGCTGGCTCAGTAGACGAACTAGAAGTTGGACACGAAGGTGTGAGATGGTGGTGCACCTTGAAGATGGGGACCCCATCCAGTTTTCACATCTGATTATCTTTGGTGAATCCAGGGTCACATCTGGTCCTGCGCTGAAAGAGATGTGACGTGTTATATATACCCTGTCTAAGTTCTTGATATAGTGCTTCCAGGAGCTGGTTTCTCTACTCTTTGTGGGTGTGCTACTGATTTGATCCTACAATATTCGTTTTGTTGTCAAAACAAAACAAAAGATTTTGGTGAAGTAATTCTTTAATTTGCAGGGTTGATACTATAATTGAGCATATTTGAACCCAAAACATTGTCTATTCCTAAAACTAATTGAATATTTTTTGGCATCTAAACCAAACCAGTAAGGATAAGTGAACTCCCAAAACCCAAACATGGTCTCTCTGGCAAACAACATTTCAACTCACTCCACCAGCAGCCCTCCAGCCTCCTAATGTGGACTTTGTAACCGTTCAAAAGAGAAGCACTATCTGTTGCCGTCCAATACCTTGGACCACCACCAAAGGACACCTTGTGCATATCTCTGTGACACCAGCGGGATTTGACAGAATAGCACTGTTTGACGCTCTGGGGCATTCTGGTCCCAGTCTCTCTTCTTGTGTTTTAATGGGACTTTCTTTCCCTCATTTTCTTTTTCTCTCTACCTCTCTTTTTGTTCCCACCTACATTTTTTGCAAAACAGCAGATCAAACTTTTACTTTTAAGTGTGTATGTGAGTGCTGCCAACAGCAGAGCAGTCAGCAAAGTGCCACCTCAGCACCTGTTCTTTAATGATTAATACCATATTGATGGTCTCAATTAATTTCCTATTACACCACCAGAAGGTTGCGGTCGCTCTGTCTCTGTCACGGCCCTGCACTTGTTTTGGGAAGCCTCTTTGTGGCAGCTGCTGGATGGAGATAGTATGCCTTTCTCTAGCTCACACGCACAATTTTACAGACAGACATACGACACATGCACGTACACAATCACACGCAGAGTAGTATCTTGTGGAAACACACACACACTATTACACGCTGCTTTGCGCCTCACATTTCATATGCTAGCACATAGATAAACAAATAAAATGTAACTCTGGTTTTTTGTTGTTGTTGTTGTTGTTGTTGTTGTTTAATCATTTTTAAAAGGGACTTGTGTTTTAGTTACAATGTTCAGCAGTGGTTGGAAAACGAGATTCATCTGTTTCTCTGTGCAGTGCTCTGTAGCAATTTTATAAACCACTACTCTCACCTGATTGTGTGACTTTGGTACAGCACAACCCCCTGTGTTTTACATTTAAACATGGCGCACTGCATTTTAGGCCATTTCCTGAAGGCATTGCTTTGGTTTGTGCATAATCCCCTTCCCTGCAGTGTTACATATTTGTAACAGTCTGTAAGCTACTGATTTATTCCCATGATGCAATCTTTTTGAACTGTGATTCGACATCACACTACCATGACCTTAACTGTCTGCAGACTTGTTCCTTGGATCAACTCGCAGTCAACACTGCCCCTGTTGAGATACTGGGGAAATGCTGTTTGTCGATTAGAGTGGCAGGTCCCTGATGCAGCTTTTTTTTCCCCCTTTTTTGTTCTTTTCATTACCTTTTCTTATTCAATGCACAATGTCTCATCTCTGTACTTCAGTCCAAAAACACCTCTATATCTTTCTAATGTGCACTGTTAATCTGAACCTTATTTTTTCATTCTGTCTCACACACACACACAAGTACCCATTCACACACTGTCTTTATTTTTCATTTTTCATGTGGACCCAGTACACACCATTGGTTGCTAGGAAACCATTTGAGCATTTTTTTTCCCCCCCATTGGTAGACGTTTGATTACCCATTTGTATGTTTTGTGTGTGTGTGTGTGTGTGTGTACTCATGTGCATGTGCAGAGGTTTCTGCGTGTATCTCCAGAGAGAGGTCTTGCCAAGCTGAGCTCAGGGACTGCTCCACTATCCAGCCCAGTAATAACAATGAACCCCTCACCCTGTTTGACAGAGGACACAGGCTCAGCAGTCCTGTGGCTACTGTTGTCAATGTGTGAAAGGCTCCTGATGCTTTGTGGTGTAAGTGCATATCTACATATGTGTGCATTCATGTTCACAACACTTGACTGGGTCAGTTCTGTGATACAACCCCAGCAGTTGTTTCTGATGCTGACCAGTGGCGTTATCTATTGTTCTTCAGCGAGCTATTGCAAAGGAAGATAGTGGCCAGGTTGGACCGTCTTGCAGCTGGGCACACATCAGTCCTCCCTGTGACTCCCTGTTTAGAAATGCACCAGCACATCTCACTCCCCTGGCTGCTCCTGTGAAGTCCTGATTCGCTCACAGACATGGGCAGAGGCACATAAATAGTACGCCTTGTCGACTGGCACAGAGAGAAAGACAACACACGCGCACAAACAAATCAGACTCAGCACTGATATGAAAGAGAGCAAGAGCCAAAGAGAGGGAGTAAAGAGAGATGGCATTAGCAATGTTTCTTCCTCCAAATGAATTGCAGTATGCCCTAAGAGGAAGAGATGAAAATAAGAGAGCGAGGTGATGAAAAAGACTCAGAGAAAGCCAGGGGTTGTGAGGTTATTGTCAGGTGGAAACAAAAGAAAAGAACCGTAAAGAGAGAGAACACATGGTTAAAGCCCCACTATGTCTGAGAGGGCTCACTAACTTTCTCTCCCTGCTTTTACTCCCATGTTACTTGGTGTCACCTGCTTGGCCACTGAATTTTAGGATAACTGCCATGGGCTCTGCTAAGGCCATTATGGCAGCCAGTTGGGCTCCGGTTGGCCCTTTCTCAGCTTGCCCCTGTGTAGCATTGACTCTCACTTGGGACCACCGCAGCTAATGGAGAGGGTAGTGTGTTCTGTAAGGGCCTTAGGAAGAATAAGTGGGCTGTAAACTGTGAGTTGTGTTGTGGCAGCTAAAGGAGCTTCGATGCCTCACTGCCTGGCTTACTGCCTGACTTACTGCCTGCTTGGCATCCAGAATGCTCCTCCATATTCAGGCTCTGAATACTGGCCTTTTGCACTTTTATTGTAATGCATGCAGATACTTGGCAAGGCAACAAACACACTCCACCTTTTACTGTGGTGCATTGCACAAATAAAATATTTCAAAGCGGGGAGGAGCCACACACAAAAATAGTGGAGCACTCTCTTGGATTCTCGCAGACGTGTAGAACTGCAAAATGCACTCACATATCTCCACAATTACACACACAAGTGCACATACGCGCACACGCATACACACAAACTTGCATTCCCCCACCCAGAGTGAAGCCATTCTGCCCCTCTAAGCTGAGTTATTTAAAGCCCCGCTCTCAACTCCATCGGAGTGATTATGTGCTACTGAATTAAACATCACAGGCTTCAGCCCCTGGCTTCCTCTGAAACACACTCAAACATGCTGGCCTCTTCCTGGTCCTCAAAAGTTCCAAGTTCTGCCTTTCATATCTCCCAGCCAGTACACTAGGTAGTGGAAGTAAAGAGGTGGAGTATGAATCTTCCCTAAATCAGGATCTCCTGCTGTGCCCCCTGCTCTGCTATTCCTCTCGCATACCTTGGACACAGGCATTTGATGCAGTTCACATTAAGAAAGCCCCCTGTAAACTGACTCTTACCCTGGATTGATACTCACCCCAGGCATCATTTTAGCTTGGCACTCAGGCAGTGCTGTAATTGATGGAGAGCTAGATGCAGTAGAAGGTGAACTGTAGCAGTTAAGTTGTGCTTTGACTCTAGACACCCCAATTAGAGTGTCTGTATTCTAAACTGGGAACATTTAAACAAAGAGGTTGTCATAGATAACCCAGAGAGAAGCAGGTTCAGATAGGGGTTTGCTCTGCTACCTCGACAGGAGCTTCGGGCTGTTTGCTACCTATTTGGGAGGGTTTGACATAGGGTTTTGTTTACCTCAGTGTGTGTTTGTGAGTGTGAGTTTGCGTGTGTGCTGATGAACTGCGTGCGCATGTCTGTGCTTCTGTGTGCCGGCATGAGGCAAGGCACCAGCCAGCCACCCCCGCATTCCAAAACACACCCTTTGGCAGGGAATGATAAAGGTTCCAAACAAAAGGAAGAAGTCTTGTGACTTGTGAAGGTGAACTTATATCACCACAGAGGCAGTTGACCTTGAAATGAGCGGTGGTGTTTGGGGATGGGCGGGGGAGGGCAGTGTTTAAGAGTGCAACCTCAGTGCCAGAGGCCAGGAGGCTGCCTAATGACTGGCACCCGATGCTATCCATCACCATGCCACTGCCAGGGCAGCTGCCCCCGCATAGCCAAGTGAAGAGAGCCTTAATCACCCCTTGTACTTATTCTGCAGACTGTGAGCACATGACATGCAAGACATACATCCGGTGCACAGGTGTTCCATATTCACATGAAACCGCACAGGCAAATGCAACGATGCAAACAACAAATTCTAATATGCACTGCACATACAGACAGCATGAATATGCAGTCAGTGCACTCAATTCAGACTCACAGCTCATTGCACTCATTCTGCACGCATACTGATGTACATACACCAACTAACATACAGAAATCTGCCTCTAGACGCTCATTCAAATGCTATTTATAATCTAATGTAGGCAGACTCAGATACAAAGGCAGAGACATCCTCACCCATCCCTGCTGTATTTGTGCCTTGATGCTGAATGTTTGTGACAAAACAATTGACTGCTTCTGCTTTCTTGATATTTTGTATTGAAATGGATATCCTGTAGCCTGCTGGTTCAATTCTTCCACACTGAACTGCCTCAGTTTTTTTTTTTTTTTAGTGTTTTGCTTATTTCCCTGAAAGTGGAAAGGGGGGCTTTTCCCATACCTGATTTCCTGTCTGCTCTGCACTTTCCTTCAGTATGACAGACTTTGAATCCCCCCACTTTTTCAGTGTCGGTTATTTTATCAGAGTGGAACAAGGTTTCCCTCCTTCACTCCCTGGCTCATCCTTGTTCCATGAAGCATCCCCTCTCAATTAAGATTCTTTCATGTTAATGGTGTTCTTATCGCTCCTGTGCACGAGTTGTGAAAGCGAGGCCTACTATGGTGGAGTACAATCATGGAGCAGAGCTGCCTGAATGACAATATAAGAGCTGTTACCCTCATTCTTCTTTCTCTCTTCCTCTGTCTTTCCATGTATCTCTGTCTCAAATTCTCTCTTTCCCTTGCCTTTTTTGTCTCTTAATGAGCTATGGTGGACTGTTGGAGGAGCAGCTACATGGAAGAACTCCAAGAGAGTGCCACACTTGTGGCAAGGTCACAGAGACTTAACGAGACAGCCGACACATCACTTGACCACTCACACCAGATTTTACCAACAGATGTAATTTGTGCTCGCGTCTCAGTTCGTTATATCTCTGTGCAGTTATACACGCACATTCACTATTATACATTCAGCACAAAGTAGAAAGTCATTGTATCTGTCTCCACCAACATCTAACTCCGTCTTCAGCTCCATCAGCGAATCTCTCTCCCTTTCTCTCCCTCCTTGTCTTTTGGAGTAGAGCAGGGTGTATGACTTCAGGAGGAGGTAGGCATTCACTGAGAGATCGTAGGAGCACTGGCTGCCTCTAAGTGCGTGGGTGCCAGAGAAACCTGTTGCCTGGCTACAACAGCACCTTTATCCTTTGGTTGCGATGGCGATGTCTTGCATATGCATGTGTGTGCGCGTGAGTGTTGGCACAACACCTTTTTCATGCTTGTCTCGTGCGTTGTATATTAGACTGTAATTGTCTGTGTGTGCGTGACTGTATTATTTTATATGTGCATTCATTCCGTTGCATGTTGGTGTTTTTCACTGTGTTTTTGAGAGAGATTGGTGAAAGGAGGGGCAGGAAGGAGCTCCACCACCCACACAGCAGGCCTTCCGCCCCCATGGCTGACTCCCCAAGACTCCTCTAGTAATTAGCTCAACATCTATCCATCTGTTCTAGGGAGGCGCAGTAAACATTAACACAACACAGCATCATCAAAATACTAGCTACACATGTTATATTTTATGCATACATGATAAATTCATGCATTAGTACACATGAGTGATTGGCACAGATGCTGACAAGCAATGTCAGGCTCATGTAAGAATATAATAATATACAAATACACAGTTGCGTATTGGTCAACGGGCATACAAGGACAAATCCCAGTGAGCCACTGCATGGGTGGAACTGTCAAAAAACCCATTAAGTTTTTACTGCCCGTCTGTCTCTTTACTGACCAGTTCTGCGTGCTTCCATTCAGAGTGTGCATGAAAGTGTGCTGCGTGCACATTATGTAATCAACCCTCTGACCTAACCTGACCCGAGCAGCCCCTTTTTAGTCTGTTTTACTTTTTCTGTCTTCCCTTATATAATCCCAGACTAATTTAATGATCTTCAGGACAGAACTCTGTGAGGTCAATACATCTGATGTAGGAATCTGTTTTCTAGTTGCCTGTTTCTAGTTGTTTACAGTGAATCCAGTTCATCCATGGCGGTGTTGTCTAAAATGCCTAAAATGTTTGCACATGCAAATGCACACCACAGCTTCCTGTAACTCTGTTCTAGTCTTCCCCACCGCTGCAGAGCGGAGGCTGGAGCTCTGCCTTGAGACTTGCATGGGAAATAAGAGGAAAAAAACAACCAAAGACTACATTACACAATTAATCAATAAGTTAATGAGATCTCATTTTCTCTGAAAAAGACTATCCAGGCAAAAAGTCACCCTCAGCCTTTTTCCCCCTACACTTGGAAAACCAACTCACTGATATTACACTGTGGAAAAAGAAAGCAGCCAGCAGGAAATTAAATTAAATTACCATCCTGATAGATTTATGTGACGCTTTACACTTTCATTGTGTTGTTTTCCTCTTTGAGTGGAGGTAGGCCCGAGTTGAGAGAGAACTGTTAAATATGTTGTAAAGTAAGAGGAGAGAAAGAAGTAAAACAAGACTGAAAAAAGAGTGAAAGTTCCAGACGTTATATGCCTCTGGCTCTCTTCTTGGTTTACAATAGGTAGCAAATTCCTAATAGTAAAACGCGAACATAAAGATTACTTATATTTGGATGAGCTATAAGACTACCTCATGGTCTCTTCCTTTGTGTTTATCGTGTTATACGTGTGTGTGCATATTTGTGTAGTTATGTGTGAAAAGGTAGGAAACAGCTGGGAGTGTGGGCGTTGGAGGAAGGAGATTGTGCGTATCCACGTGTATGATTGTGTTCAACTAAGCCTTATGTGTCTTGTGAGTACATGAGTGTCTGTTACACTATGCTAATTAGTTTGTCCTTGCTCAGTCTGTTTTCATGTACGCTTGTGTGTTTGCGCACACTTATACATGTGCTCTATTTCTGTGCACATTCACTCCCGACTGTGCCCATAGATCCACATACATTTATGTACGCTCGTAATTGAATGAAGCTGTCTACATTCTGCGCTTTCATTCCAAGTAAAGATTGAGGGCATCTCTTGGCTATTGACACAGCTGGTGATGCCATCTGGGGGCATTGCACACCGCCTGTGCCATCTCCATCCAAACAGGGCAGCAGTCATCACCTAGTGCCCATGCCAATGACAGGGGACAAGGAAAGCAGTACGATAACACAAAGCAATGTCTAGATCCAGCTTCTGCTGCTAGTGGCGAGGGAAGGTCATCTGTCTTCCATAGATTGCATTATGTACTGCTGAACTGTGAGTGCCGAAACATATCAGAGATGGTAGTTGTTCGCATGTTGGGACGTTTTCACAGAAGTAACTGGTTCTGTGTATCTGTGTGTCCCTCCAACCACACCCCTGCCTGATGTAAAAGGAAAATCAGAGGGACGGTGGGAGGCGGTGGAAGAGATTGTGGTTGGGGATGGAGGGGGGCATAGTCACAGATTAATGGTTCACAGTGAGAGGGAGCACAGACCTACAGTAGCAGCACCTTGATTTATTTGCCACTTAGTACTGATGAAGCCTCAAACTGCAGTCACACACGTGTTGTCACAGCATTTTTCTCGATCAAGGTCTCAGTCGGTTTGTCCATTCTTGCATCTTATTTAGCTGCAATTGCATGCACACATGTAAGTGTGATTTTGTGTGATTTACTTCTGTAAAAGACAAATAAATCTCCTTCTGTTTCTTTCAACCAACAGGAACACTCCGAGGCCAAACATTCAGAAAAGATTAACAAGCATACCCAGAGACCATGTAATGAGAGCATCTCTTCCTGTGGTTGTACCCATATGTGTGTTTGCACATTTGGCTGTGTATGGGTCAGGTGTATGTGTCAGTATGGGGATATTTTACCTTGTTTGTCTTTGTTGGTTTTAGTGGCAATCAGATGTTGACAGTGAAACAGAAATGATAAAGACTGAAATAAGAGCATTCCTTGTGAGAGCTGGGTAATCAAAGCTTTTCATGATTACAGAAGTGAATGGATGTTATTCACACCTGCACAACATTCCTTTAAACACTACCTATTATTCATAAGCTGTCAATTTAGAGAATTTGCAGAGGTAACCCAGTAACAATTTGCAGGCGGAAAATTATTGAGTTTTGACTTGGTAAATACAGGCAGAGTTAATTGAGGGCATCATCTCACCATGTGGGAGGACTTGACAAAATGCCATACGTGTGTTACACAAGCACACATTGTAATTAACACACATATGCACGTACAAATACACACATTAATGAGCACACGCACTAGTATACGCATCCAATCACACATTTGGAGATGCAGAGATACAGTCACATAATGAGTGAGATTATTGCAGATTTCTGATCCCAGATTTGTTCTGCTGCCTGGCTATGTTTTGGATTGTGCATTTCCTCTTCTGTTCTTGGGCTTTGTTGTCTGTGTGAGGGATACCATGCAGGGTTTCTAATTCAGCAACATTTACTTCTCACCAACCAGCTGGCTTGTTCCACATAAAAGCCCTCTCATCTGAGACACAGTAGCTACGAGTACTGCATGTGTCACTATCACTCCATTATATCCTTAAGAAACCATGGAACAGATTATCCACTATGCACTGCAAAAAAATCCTAATCTAACCAAGCCTTGTGATTGTATGTCTAATTGATCTATTTTGAGAATAATATATTATGCAAGAACAGAAAAATGTGTAAGAATGTTCAGAAGATTATGTAAATATGGGTCTTTTTTTATCTTAACAAATTGTACACTATAAAGGTAATTATAGAAGCTGGTTGCGTTGCATGCACATCACACAGTATGTGGATGTTTGAAGCCCTCTTGTGTCCGTCAAGACTGTTATTAGCTGTGCTAACGTGTTAATCACACTGGATTTGTTAAGTGAAATTATTACAAATATGTGTGTTTTATCAACATAAACACATTCACATTTTTGTTTTTTCAAAGCAGTAACAACTCATTTTAATAATCATTATTAACACTCTACCCTATCGAACCTTATCAACTATCATTATTCATTTCTATTTTTAAGTGCAATTGCATAATCGGGTCTGTTTGTTGGCAAAACACAAACTGATTTTGAAATTGTTAACATGCTGTCTGTGTGAGATTAGACTGATGAAGCTGATGTTTTAAAAAAAATGACAGGGACCAGCCTATTTGCTTTGAAATCCAAAGACAGGTGCTGTCTCACCACTGGTGATTATCGAGGACTTGTTTAGCACTTGTTACAGTTTACTGCATGATGTGTACTATCAATCCCCAAAGTCTTAATTTTTTCCTGCACTATGCTGAATATCTGTCATTTATGAGACAGGCCCGATTCCCTCTCATGTACAGAAATATATATATATATATATTTGTATGTGTGTGTGTGTGTGTGTGTGTTTGTGTGAATGAGAAGACTGAATGAGAAGCTCTTTGTAAAACTGCTGAAGTTGTGAATGTGAGATTGTGTATTATTATCTTGTTTGGTAGCTTTGGTTTTGAGACTTTTTCACTAAAATTAAGAATTAAATAAAGAGTGTAAGAAAAATTGACAAGCTGGTTTTGAGTTTCTTTGACTCAATACAATGCTTGAGCTGAATTTTTTTTACCACTTATTTCAAAAGAATACTCACTTTTATTTAGAAAGACTGAATATCTCACTTCAACAAATCTTCTAACTGTCCTTGCAGATAAATTGACTTGTTTCTAGTCTTCATCTTTGCAAATCAAGCTTTTATTTCTTGCATTTGTGTAACCATCCTGCTCGCTCTGATTTCCCCACAGAACCCTGATATTGTGCTCGTCCACTATTTGAATGTTCCAGCGATCGAGGATTGTGGGAAACCATGTGGACCTATACTGTGTTCCATCAATACAGACAAGAAAGAGTGGGCCAAGTGGACCAAGGAGGAACTGATCGGCCAACTCAAACCCATGTGTGAGTTGAGGAATTTTGAAGCAGGACAGCTTGTTTGATGGAAACACGCACACTTTTAAAATTTAAAATGACTTCTTTACAAACAAGGAAATAGCTTTTTAATCATGTCATGCAGAAAAGCAGCCTCATTGGGCAGCTTTTTGTGTCCATTAATCTCAAAATGAACAACAGTAGTCCATGTGTGAGAACTTGAGTAATACTGTTTTGGGCTATGCATGCATTAGCTTTTATTCATAGCCTTTAATATGAGCAGAGGCTGTAACAGCAAATTAGGCCTTAATAGTCTCTATGCACACCTGCATGTGCATGCATGGAAAGACTACTGGCAGCTGTTTTTGCCTGATTATTTATGTTCCAGTCCTATTATCTTATAGCTGGTACACTAAGTGCCCTCAGCACCTCAGTCAGAGAACATCTTTGGCTAGTATTCCTGCAATTTTAAATGAGTGCTTGTGCTCTTCCTGGAGCTGTCTCTTACTTGGAGGTCGAAGTTCAGCTCTTCCCCTAGACCTCTGGCACCACTCCGGCCAGACTGAGAGAGTGCATCTCCCCTCTGGTCCATGAAGGCAGTCAAAGCAGAGGAGGGCAGCAAGCTGGTTATTGATTCATTTTAGTGCGTGGGAGCAAGAATGTCTGACTCACCAGAAATCCCCCTTCACCCCTTATCTGGCTCTTTCTGTCTCTCTCCCCCCTCAATGAATTGATCTCTGTTGTTAATCAGCTTTACTAATGCTCTGTGAGTTGCATTATGTGTTCTTATGAGTCTCTAGACCTGCTCAAAGATCGAGGCAATGTTTTGGAAAAAAAAAAAAGTCAGGGTTCGTCTGCTGATGATAATAGCCAAAAGGGGACCTTGTGGGGGCATTGAAAATCTTTCAGAGAGCTGTTAAGATACCTTTAACAACCAGACTCTAATTCGGGCGTATCTGGCAGAGGCCAGCAGAGCTGTGACTGATATTCCAATGGCCAATTATTGGTGATGTGGCTAGGTAAAGAGGAAGGTGTCAGCAGCTTTACAAGCACACACACACACACACGTGCTGGCTGCATACTGAATAGGCAGTCCAGGCCATCATCACTGGGGTCTAGGCTGTATTGTTACCCTCATCACAGCATTAGTTTTAGGTCATTTTAACATAAAGCCTTACCTCAGGACAGTCGCTGAGCAACAACAGCCTACTGTATTCATTACATCTGTGGCTTAATGTAAAAATCAAGCACCATTTGCAGTAATGCGTAAAGTCATTAACTTTGGGAGTTGTTGGGACAAAGAGAGTGAGTGTGAGATGCCTTCTAGCTGCCAGGCTACACGAGGGGCTACATAAAGAGCAAAAAAAAAATCCCTCTCCTTCTTTCTGTCTCTGCTTTCTGTCTTTCTTCTCCTCTCCATCCTTCTCTCTTTCTCCTGGAGCACAAGACATGTCAACATGAACTCAATGATAGAGCAACATTGCCATCTAGTGGTCATGTGAGATAGCAACCTTAATCTCAACGCAGGGAGCAGAAGCCAAAACTTGTGATGAAGTTGGCCTCTGTGAATCATGCTTTATTTATATCATAAATTAGCTCCCCAAATACAGTCATTTTTCTATTTTGTTGTGTTTGTTTCAAGATGTTGGATTCAAATGTGTGTGTAGTTTTAAGACTCCCCCTTCGTATATAACAGAACGTAGCAGAACTTATGCGTGCCGTTTAGGTTGTATAGTGAAACTATCGGGACAAAATGCATGGGTAACCAGCTGAACAATTTTATTTTCTCACTTTATCAGGAATGTACAAAATCTAAATTTAAACTTTAGGGTGTGAGCATCAAATGCAAAGCACAAAATTTCCACAGTACACATTTCAGTGTTTTCATGTCTGGCTTATGTTTGGAAATTGTTCTTATTTGCTTTCTTAGAAACTGATGATGGTTCCAATTTCACAAGCTGAATTTTGTCAGCACACTCTTAGTTTTAAATCAAATCGTTATTTTTTTCCAGATCAATGCCAATTTTTCCAAAATAATTGCCCCCCTTTGTCTTGCTCTTCCCTTTTTGTTGTGCTTTTCACAAAATTTCACTGCACAAACCATTTGACATGTCTAATGATACAAAAAAAACAACAACAAAGGAAAAATGTGGATTTCATGGATCAGTTGAGCTTATTCTGTCTCTCCACAACAAAACACACACACACATTCTTGCTCTCAGTCACAAAACCTTTCACATGCACGAATGCTCACACACAGTAGTTCAAATATAAGCCCTGTGAAACATGGCCTTGTCTGACCTCGTCATCCTTAACACCCCGCGGTGTTTGATGAGAAAGAGAAGTAGCAAGAAGATAGGGGGGGCTGAGGGTGGGGGTAAGAGAGGGGCATCGCTACACAGTCACGCTACAGTTTCATAGACAAGGCAGCCAGCTTGATTCACTCTTTTGGTCTAATGCAATAAACACGCAGCACTCTGCAGCTATGCCCCAAGCCTGCTGACAGATAGCGCATGAGCAGTTTTAACAAACACTCAGACAGACAGAAGGCTTGTCTCCAGGCTAGACAGACAGGGCCAGAGTAGAACAGACCAAGGCAAGACAGACAGCACTGGCCATCATATAAACTGTTGTACTCTGCTGTCCCACATAATGTCCACTGGTGCAGAGACAACCGAGTGGGAAATGCCCAGCATCAACTGCTTTTGTCATTAGGGCTGTATGATGCTGCTCATGACAGGATCCAATCATCAGAATGATCATATGAATAGGTCGCTGTTTGGTGCCTCGGCTGTTGCTTCCACTGGGATTAAACCTAGTGGCAGTGCTCCTGTCATGTCTGCTTTAGAATATAACCCTCAGTGAGAAGAGCAGACAGGCAGACACGGTGGTAACTGTACGTCAACAACTCAGAGCCTTCAGGGGTGACACCCGTCTAGATGAACAGGGCTGTGGCAATCTGGCATGAGGGATCAGGGCAGAGGGGAAACAAGATTGTTTGGACAAATAGGCATGGCGCTGCATGGTGGATGTAAGTTGTTGCATTACGCTCTCACTCTTGCTCTGTCACCCTCTCTGAGTTTGATCATCAGCACAGACATTCGTCTGTCCTGAAGCTTCCATGTTGCTTTGCTATGGACGGAAATTCACGACACCATTTTGCCTTGTTATCTTTATTAGCATCATTTCATTAGTACTATTTTGTATATTTACATAATACAAAGTGAAGAGGTTAAAGTGGTTTAACCTCCAAACACAATTTGTGCATTAATTGTAATAACGTTAGATGAAACTTGCCCCTCACATTTGTTATCTGCTTTTTTTCCTTTTTTCTCTCTTTTTTTTAGCTCACCCACAGTAGATTAATGGCTGAATAAATCTGACTTTATTATACATCAAACTGAATCCTATTCATGTTTCTATAACCTGCCACAGTTAGTTTTCTGTGGAGCGTATGATCTTAGCTTGATCACTACAGCTCTGCTGACATCTACTGGTGACCAGCCTGTAATCTACCAAAGGAATGTAGAGCTTTCAAGTTTGATCCTTATCACAGTCATGCAATCATGTTTCCCAGCTTTTTTCACTTCAATTTAACTAGCTCTGTCTTTAATCTCCATTACCCTCACCCTCTTACGCTGTTTCCATCTCCTTTTATCTCAAGTGCAAACAGACATGCACTAAGCAAATCCTCAGCTTTTTTCATACATGCTCTGAACCTCATTCTCTCTATGTATCTCGCTTGCATATTTAACCAAAGGAGGTACTAGAGTGTAGAGAACTTGAATTAAAGCTGGCTTGATTTTGTTTGATAGTCTAAATATGCCTCACTTCTGAAATATTACCTTTTTCCCCAGTTGAGAGCCTGAGCTCTGCAGCACTCAGCGATGTCTCCTACCACCTTACAGCCACTGAAACCACTATCTGTCTCATCAGAAGTGGTGGCTGCTTGACAAGTGGAGCGATGAAAAGTATTAGGAGGTGCTAGTGAGGTGTGACTGAGGCAAGCGAGTGGAGCCTTACAGGAGAAAACCTCCCTTTTTCCCTTGGTGCAGCAGCCGATCCGGCAGCAGCAGATTGGTGATGTTCTTTCCCAGAAGCTTTTCCCGTCAGAACAGAGTCATAGGTCAGGGTAAGGGTGGCGAGTGGAAAGATTGAGCTTGCTGTCACCTTCATCAGCACTCACAGAGGAGATGCCATGGAGTAGGAGCGGGCACTGACATATAGGAGAAAAAGAAGCACAACAGAAACAAGCAGTCCAATACAAAAGGCTTGACATTATGTTGAAGTGATACGAGGGGAAAGCAACCGATCAATGCTGTACTAAGAAAGGAAACAGGGGGTTTAGGGTAAGGGGGGAAATTAGAGCTGTTTCAGTCTAATGCGGAAGAAATGATAGAGACTGAACAAATAATCAAAGGTACTGCCATTTAGATTCTTTATTGAAACTAGTCTGTCTGAGTCGGTGGATTGTTTTATCTTTAGGGAAAACCAGAAATACTAACTGTTTTTATGTGAAAACTTTTTTTGGGAGAGGTGACCAGCATGAGGTGTTCTAGTAGGTAGACAGGGAGGGCAGTGGGTGGGGCGGGGGGTTGGCGTGGCTGGTGGTCTGTTGGGCTGGCTGACATCTCTGTCTCCTCCTCTCTCCCGGCAGTTCATGGCATCAAGTGGACTTGCAGCAATGGGAACAGCAGCTCTGGCTTCTCAGTGGAGCAGCTAGTGCAACAGATTCTGGACAGCCACCAAACTAAGCCACCTCCCCGGACTCACAACTGCCTCTGCACGGGCACCCTGGGTAAGGGCTAGTGGGTGGGAAGGAGTTTATTCTATAAAAGAGAGAACTCAAAAATTCAGTGAGAGGACATAAAGATAATGTTTAGTATGTTGTAAATCAGAGAAGGTTGTTCTTTTATGGGTTGGTGATTTAATAGTGAAATCAAATGTAGGGCCCTATTATTTTTTAAAGTTCCTAATATCTGCGTCAGGGGCATATCTGAAATAGCCTTGCGCTTTTCAAATTTTATGCTAATCTCAATAGCATATTTTCAGCTGTGTTATTTCACTGACTTTTTTAATCAGAAAAAGAATGTAGAGAGTGAAGGTTTTCTAATTTAGAGAACAAATTACTCTAAGTAACCCCCACTTCCATTGTTATTTTTAAGATAACAAGGCGTGCAGAGCGTCCCATACACTTACATCGCCTTATGCCTATGAGAGGATTTATCACATGAAGAAGATTATGTTGCACAAAATTATAAATACAAAAACAAACTAATAATCCATCTTTGCCTCAGTTCATTGAATAGTAGATTTGCCTAATTTTTAAGCACTTGGAAATCAATAGAATAAATTTGCCTGTTTTACTCCCTCACACAGCTAAATCCCAAACCTCTTTTGCTCTGTTTGCCCTTGTATAGGTGCAGGAAGCAGTGTGCACCACAAATGCAACAGTGCCAAACACCGCATTATCTCCCCAAAAGTGGACCCCCGCTCAGGGGGATACAGCAGTGCCCACTCAGAGGTACAGAACAACGATGTGTCTGAGGGGAAAACAGAGCACAGTGCCCATGGTGGAGGAAAAAGCTCTGGGGGAGGGACTGGAGGGGGTAGCACCAGGGAGAAACGCAATGGAAAAGTCCACAAGCCTGTCCTCCTACACCAGAACAGCACAGAGGTGTCATCTACAAACCAGGTTGAGGTCCCTGACACCACCCAGAACTCACCTGTCTCCATCAGCAGCGGCCTCAACAGCGATCCGGACATGGCTGATAGCCCTGTGGTGACAGGGATGAGTCATGTGGCCTCTGTCATGTCTGGCCTGTCTCAGAGTGTCTTTATGTCTGAGGTCCCTGGAGACCCTGTCTACAACATGTCTCCTACTGGGGGTCCAAATACTCACCTCATGGGTGCAGATGCCACTTCGCAGGGCCTGGTGCTGTCTGTGACCTCCGATCGTCACAAATTTGCTTTCCCCAGTGGAGGTGTAGGAGAACCTGGGACTACCACTGCAGGAGACAGTCTTTCCATGTTGTCTACAGCTGGGGTGTCTGAGGAACTGGTGCTCTCCAGCAGTCTGGACTCGGGAACCATCAAGATCCCAGAAACTAATATGAACTTTGATCCCGACTGCTTCCTGAACAACCCCAAACAAGGCCAGACCTATGGAGGCAGCGCAATGAAGACAGAGGGAAACTCCTCCTCCACCTCGTCTTCCTCTGGTGGCAGTGCTAGCACCAATGGCAGTCTACAACGCTCCCCCACCATGCCAGATAATACCTACACTTTCAACTCAGCTCTCATAAAGAACATCAAAACAGAAGATACATCATTTGAGCAGCAGCTGGCCAAGGAGAGTGGCTACCAGGTGGGGGCAGTAGTGAATTGTGGGAGTGGCGTATCTGTGTCATCTGGTGCTGGTTCAGGTCAGGGCAGCCTCAGTCTGACAGCCACGGGCTCCCTGCTTCCATCTGGAGGTGGTTTGAGTCCCAGCACTACCTTGGAGCAAATGGATTTCAGTGCCATCGATGCCAAGCAAGACTATACGTCCAGCACTACCACAGTGAGCTATGGTCAAGCCATGTCCAGTCCTCACATGCAACATCAGAATCGTTCACCCAGCTTCTTCCTCCAGGATGCATCTCAGACCAGCCAGACTCAGCAGGGGAGGCCCAGCATGGGCCAGAAAACACATTTGATGGAGCACAACTCCCATGACTCTGGAGCTTATATGGGGTTACAAGTTGTAAAAACAGACTCACCTGGCAGTAATGGCCACCTTCATCACCACCATCAGACCCATCAGACCCAGCACAGAACCAACTGCAATGGAGGCTCACCCACAGAAGGGCCTGGCCAGGCTGGCTCTCTCCAGCTGCTACAATACCAGGGGGCCTTTCCTGGGCTGGGCACTGAGCACGAGGAGGTGGTTGGTCTAGAGCAACCTGGGAATGTGAATTCAGCTCAGACTGGAGCCACCGAGAATGGAGCTGAAAATCTGCTCAAAGCAGGTGATCACATCCAGGGATGTGGGGCAGGAAATGGAGAGAGAGGAGGAACAGAACGTTACCTGCAGCAGGCTTCAGATGGCAGCGAAGGAGGGACAGGAGGTGCGGGTGAAGGGGTAGCAATTCATAATGGAAACAACACCAGTGATAGCAACAACCACCCCCAACAGCAACAGCAGCTGCAGCCTCTTCTCCAAGGCACGGGCATGGTGCAGGGACTCTACAATGCTGTAGGAACCCACCAGGGTCTGGGTGGAGCAGCCAGTAACGGAGGAGCTGGAGGAACAGGCATGGAGATAAGTCTGGATCACTTTGACATCTCTTTTGGAAACCAGTTTTCTGACCTCATTAATGACTTCATCTCTGTGGATGGTAGTGGAACAGCCATGTCAGCTGGAGGGACCTTATATGCTCACCAGCTTGTCACATCTCACAACTCAGATAACCAGACCACAGCTGGTGGGCCTCCACAGCAGGGCCAGGAAGATGGAGGAGCCAGGGGCTCTGGTTACAGCCCCTCAGAGCTCTGCCTCCAACCCTGCTGCAGCCCCCAGTCTTTAAGTGGAGGGGCCAGTGCAGGAGGAGGCACAGGAGAGACCGGCTCATTGTCCTACATGAATGTAGCAGAGGTGGTTTCTGCAGCTGTAGCCCAGGGTGCTCTGGGGATGCTTCAGGCTACAGGCCGTCTTTTCATGGTCACTGACTACTCGCCTGAGTGGTCCTACCCTGAGGTGAGTTTTTTTCTTTTTGGTCATTTATATACCAGCCTAATTGTTGAAAGAGATTAGAAGGACTCACAATAGTCATATTTGTAATAGTCACTTCTGCACAAGAATACTCTAACATTTTTTAGAGTAGCCCACTCATCTAAAGTGCTGTCTGAGGTGTTGTTTTTTTAATACAAAAAATAGAAAATTAAAAAATACAATGTTAGATATGTAAATTAATAATTGACTAAGGATTGATTATTAGAAAAAAATGAATTTAATTTATTGAATCTGAGTAACAAGCTATTTGGTGATTTGACTCCTATAAAGGAACATGGCAAAGCTGATATGGTAGAAGGTAGGACAGTACCCCTGGAGTCCATATGCTGGTGATGGTGAAAATAAAGCAGACATAGACTTGAAAGAAGCTCTCTGAATGACCGGAATGAGGTGGAGATATGGAGCAAATGGGACATTAATGAGTGAGTGGAAACAAAAATGCAGAACAGCACTGAGATTTAAAACACAGGCAACAGAAGCTGATTGGCTCACATAAGGCAGGTAAAAAATTTTGAGTTTTGAATGTTTGGCAAAGAAACCAAAAGAATAGAACAGCAGCCCAAATGCACAGGAATTCAGACAGGACAGTGAACAGAGACCCTTCTTCTTTAACTTAAGCAGACGCTTCATATAAGAATAGGCTATCCTTATAAATACCCATTAGATTGACAGATTTATTGTTTGTTTAAATTGTATATTTTGGGGGGCCTGTTCATCATGTTCACTTCAAACTAAATTATCTGAATTATCCACAGCAAGATCTGGCCAGCGCAACAACTAATGTGAAATCATAGCAAACCAAAGGTTTTATGTCAGAAAGTTGAATACCTGTAAAGCAACACACATGATAACACGACAAATATAACAACAGTAACAACAGTAAAAAATGAAGTTGTCAAATTTTAATTAAACACTCAGAATCACATGCATTATATTAGATGCTGTCTTTGCTGATGCAGACCCATAGAAAACAGAAGTCCTATTATCTATTTGTTATTGCTCCAACATACTCAAAAAACAACAGCAAAACATACTCTGACCTTTTCTGTGACCCATAATAAAAAACAGTATTATATAGTACAAGCTAAGCTCTGTGTGACTGAAACTAAATGGAATTTTCTATGCAGAATTAATAAAGGAGTTAATATAACTAAAGAACGATCCTGGAAAATATGACAACCAGTTTCATCATATTAAATTTATGTAATACTTTGTTTTATTTATACATTTTATAAATAAATTGCACATAACAGCTTTCACTTGCATCTTTAATGTATCCCCTATTTGTATCCCAATAGTAGATTTTACCACAAGAAAATGAAAATGAAATATGAAAATCAGAAAATGTACATTAAAGTTTTTCTGATCCGCAAACAAGGAATGATAGATATCTCTATAAATACATAGATTTATTGCTGTTTCAGACATGACTGTAAATGGCTCAATTTAAATAATTACCTGATACAGATGTGGTCAAAAGTTTAGACACATTAATTATGAGCATGAATGCCATGGTAATTTTAAGCTTATAATTATTTCTCTGAACAGTTTTTACCGGGTGGAATGACTGTACAGCATACATCCTTAATTACTTTAAAAAACAAGAATTGGTTGAATTGGTGCAGTTTTAAAACACAAAGTGTCAAAAATATGCATATAGCTTCAAATGTATACATACATACCCACTAATATTTAATTAAATGTCCCTTAGTTAGTAGTACTTACACCAGATGCTTTTGGTTGCCATGAACAAGCATAATTCTGGCTGGATATTTAACCACTTTGTAGAGGAATTTGTAGAGTTCATTTGAATTAGTTGGTTTCCTTGCACAGACCCAGGTTTTAAGCATACTTAATGGCCTATTTCTAAACAACTGCAGATTTCAGTTTAAACAATTGTACTTATGCACAAGTTAGAATTTGTTAGGATGTTCAGGAATAACCCAGGAACCAACAAGGCTCATGTGTCAGTGTGACTGTCCACAGTAAAGCAAGTTTATCATGACTGTGGATTTAGAGGGTGCAATCACAATGCATCCTACAGTGACAAGAGGTGTGGTAGAGGAGTAGAACTGAGGCTTTCATACATAAGAACGCTAAACAGAATGTTAAGTATGGTGTAAGGAGTCTGGGGCTGTTTTGCTATGGTACGTTAAAATAATCAAGAAGGAAGACAACTTCCACATTCTTCAACTTTACCTCAACTGAACAGCTACATGATTGAAACAGAACAATGATCCCAAACACACATCAGAACTGGTTTTGGAATGAATAAAGCAAGCTAACATTCAGCTTCTGATACAGCTTTCTCACAGCCCTGACCTCAGAAAATTTGTGCATTATGCTTAAAAGCTAGGTCTGTGCTTTTAGGGAAATCAGCCAATTTAACCTCCTAGGACCTGGCGTCCACATATGTGGACATCACATTTTGGGACGTCTAGACCAAAATACTTAATTTTTCTCTACAAGGGCCTGATATCCACTTACGAGGACATTATACTGCCACTGTTCTATCAAAATTTGAAACAAATGTCCTCATATGTGGATCTCATTTTTCTCAAAAACAAAAATTAGCTAAGAAAAAAAAAATCAGGTAATTCTTCGTTTTTACATTCTTTAGGTCCCAATCAACCCAAATAGCAAAGAAAAATTAAAAATGCATGCCATGAAAGAGTTCGGGTCTTAGGAGGTTAAATGAACTCTACCAGTTCTGCCAGGAAAAGTGGTCAAATATGCAGCCATAGTCTTGCCAGAAGCTTTTTGACGACTACCAAAAGTGTCTGGTCGGGGTGCAACTTGCCAAGAGACATTTCACCAAATACTAGTGTAATTTTATGTATATATTTAAACCTGCATGTATACCACTGACCCTGTGTCGATTAGAGAAAATCCAAAATAAAGTCAAACCCATGCACACAATTCTTGATTTTATTTTCAACTTACCGTGATGCAAGTGATGAGCGTATGTAAACTTTGACCACAACTGTGTTTTTCTGTTATAAAACTGACATAATTAGAATTAAGACATAATATCAGCTTTTTGTTTGTTTGTTTTTTACTAAAGAAGGAAATATCAAGGTTTATAGAGCCACATCGTATCTCTAAAATCGAGGGAAGTGAATGAAGAAAGGATTGGATGATTGCAAAAAGTAATGTAATAACTGATAATAATCGATTGATTAAATATGTTATAATGTGTTTTTTTATTGAGTAGGCAATATGGTAATAGGAAAGCGCTTTCCATTATCACCTAGTAATTACAGTCACGCAAGACAGAGTGGTATGATTAGCATTAGTGTTGAGGACTAAGCATTTGTACTGCTTAAATTCCAAATATATATCAGAAAGTACTGAAAACTAGTAAGTAAAAGTAAGTTTATACCCATAATTGCATGATTATGGGTATACACATACCCATACCCACTTAATTTCATGCAGCTTTCATGAAATTAGCCTCTAACATTGTCTTCTAAAATAGTTTTTTAAAGTAAGTTAAAAAAAAAATTAAATATAGATTAAACAAAATAGCTGCATCCATCTTCATGAATTAACCAAAGATATGCACACTAATATTTACTTTTCTTATTTGCACAAAACATGAGGTCATGATTATCCAATGACTCTGTGCTGTTAATCTTTAGTTATTTCTGTCAGCAGCAATGGTCTACTTCAGCCTCTGGAGGGCAGCAAAATACTTAAACTCAGTGTGGGTTTTTTAATATGTATTTTTAAGAAAATTGGTGTGGGAGGGCGAAATGCCAGCTATCCACATGGTGGCAGCAGAGATTAGTGTTAGGATTGTGTTTGCTTTACCTTGGTGTCATTCTCATCTTTCCACTCTAGGTGGCAGAATAACAATATATATGATATTCAGCAATCAGGAATGCCGACTTTGAATGTGTTATGAGTTTATCCATTTGTCTTGTTTTTTCAGGGTGGAGTTAAGGTGCTGATCACTGGGCCATGGCAAGAGGCCACCTCAAATTACAGCTGTTTGTTTGACCAGATCTCAGTTCCAGCTTCTCTTATCCAGCCAGGGGTGCTGCGTTGTTACTGCCCAGGTAAGACAGGAGAAAGCTTACACATATCCTTACACACATATATATATATATATATATATATATACATGTATATATATATATATATATATATATATATATATATATATATATATATATATATATATATATATACATGTATATTATATGTATATACATATATATACATGTATATTATATGTATATACATATATATACATGTATATTATATGTATATACATATATATACATGTATATTATATGTATATACATATATATACATATACATATACATATGCATATACATATATATGCATATATATGTATATGTATATGCATATGTATATGTATATGTATTATATGTATATACATATAATATACATGTGTATATATATATATATATATATATATATATATATATATATATATATATATATATATATATATATATATATATATATATATAATATACATACATGTATATTATATGTATATATATTTCTTTGGTAAAGGGCCAGTATCATCATATGATTCATAAACCAAAAACAAACAAAACAAATGGTCTGTGTTTTTTTTACTTTTTGGCTAATTTATGAATATTTTCATTTTACTGAGATTCATTTTACAATTTTGTAGTGAACTCAACAATGCTAAGTGAGCCACTGTTTACCTCTGCTGTTTTCTGTTTCATTTTGATATTTACTGTATGACAACAGTTGCATTGTAACATGATCCCTAAGTGTTATTTTCATTTACACTGAGAGAAGAAACCCATGGAAAGGAACTCATAAGCAAATCTGTCACATAACCGTGACACCTCTGTGTATTTTATATGCCCGGATGTCTCATTCCTTTCACCCTCTCCAGCTCATGATACAGGTCTGGTGACGCTACAGGTGGCTGTCAGTAACCAGATCATCTCTAATTCAGTGGTGTTTGAGTATAAGGCCCGCGCACTTCCTTCACTGCCATCATCTCAGCACGACTGGCTTTCTCTGGATGGTACGTTTCCTCTTGTATTGTCTTTGGCTCGTTTATGATGACTGCATCTGTTGCTTTTCACATTTTGCTTTCTGTTTTCTTCACTCTATCATTTTGTTACATAATCCCTCCCCATTTTTACTTATTCTATTTGAGCACCGTCTACTATGACTTTAATAATTTTGTCAGTTTTGATTAATGGTTCATCAAGCAGCTCAAATCATTTCTTTTTCTTGGCTTTTAACAATTTCTTCACTACCTACACATTTATTTTCTTTAACTCACTGGAGCCAAACAACTGTGCAGGAAATTCATTGTGATTTCACACAAATAGAATCCAGATACTCATAGCTGTTATATACGGTATTTTCACAGAGCTATTGGCATTTTAAGTGACACATTTTTGGTTGTTCTTAAACGTTTTATTTTTGCATGTATCATGCTGGATCAATATTCCCCTTGGAATCAAATCAGGGTGTGATTAACAGCGTTTTTAGAGCTTGTACTTGAGAATAACATGCAGGTTATTTGATCTTTGAAGGTAAATGTCACCAAAAATCTCCGTATTGGCTGCTTTTAATCATTATTTCAGCTATTGCATAATCTTTAGAATCTTACTGTTCCTGGTTTTGAAAAGGGTAACTTTACTGGCAATAAAGTTGTATGGTAATTTGATATTGTAGTAGCTCAGCTACAGTTCCTGAGTGATTAGGGATTATTTTATTGTTTGTTTGTTTGCCTTTGCTATACAAATTTAACTAAAATGAATTATAAGTCTGTACTGTTGTAACTGGCATAATGTTTATATATTCATTGATATATAATGTTTTTAATAGCCTTTTTAATTGTGCTTTCATACTGCTCAGTACCATTTTGATTTTACCCAAGAAAAATTGATTTTACTGTGTCTGTCATGCTAAGAAAACTGGAGTTCAACATTTCCACTTTGACTTTGTAGTCTGCCTATCTGATATGCAAATTAAACACCACAACAGATGTGTCAGGGCACATTTTATTTTAAGATCAGCTGGGTGACAAAATACTGTCTACATTGTCTCATCTTGTCTATATTAAATTTGGCCACTAATGAGGTTATTTGTTTAAACCTTAACAGCAATGTACTTAAAGTCCAGATGCCTTCTTTTCAAGCTCCTTAGACTACATGACCTGGATGACTGATAACCTACACAGACTTAAAAACAATGTGAATTCAGTAATAAACTTGGGTTTGTTTTTATAAGCGTTTGCAAAAGATGGTCAATTGTGAATGCTATGTGTGAGCTCCTTGCAGAAAAGAGGACTTTTGAGCACCATGTAACTAAAACTGCTGCAGGGATGACAAATTTTCATTCTGTTTAAAGTCCAGTCCAGTCTGTGAGTCAGAAGACCTGCTGTACAGTAAGAGTATTTACCAGATTGTAATGAGTATGTGAGTCATTTATGTTTGTTTGTGCATGTGTCTGCTGGGAGACGTATTGCTGCAGTGGTTGAGCATTGACAGGATAAAGTAGGGCATGGTGAAGCACAGGCTCACAGGACAGCTGCAATGCAGACGGCCCTTGAGGGAGTGGGAGTGAGCTGGCAGCTCCCATACATGGCAGAACCAGTGAATCCCTCCGCCATTCATACCCTACTGCCTCACTGGCCCATTCACAGAACCAGTTAAGGAGGAGCTGACTGTCTCAGAGAAAACACAGCCCACCCTATTACCTTACTTAAATTAACCCATTTCTTGTCTTTATTTAGTGGTTGTCTGTAGTCGATTTTTAAAGAGGACAAAGAAATGAGCACTGGGTGCACTGGAATTTTCAGTTTTTGGTTGGATGTCATCTTTTTAGCTTCCATGCATGATGCAATGATCGATCATTCCTTTTAGAAATTAGTAGAGCGATTAAGCTCATGCAGAACAAAGCATTTGTGTCATGCAGCATGTACAGTACACCTTAGTGGTCGTTGTCCCATGTGTCCAAATCATATATGACCGTTTCTGTGCGTACCTCACTGTGGCAGGGAGCGGGGAGAGAAAAGGAAAGGATTGTTTGTGCCATTCGCTGTTGGTTACTCCAAGAAAATGTTGTGCTATGAATTAGTGTTCAAGACTGAGCCGATGCTTTTGGCGAAAGCCTGTGTGACAAAGAGCTGCGGGGTCTGTGTGGACAGCGACTTTGACGCAAAGCGCACTTTAACATCCACGAGGGTTAACGTGAAGATTTTTAAGAAATGTTTTACATTTGTCTAACATCGTTCTCTTCTACAATCACATTAAAAAAAAAATCCATCACACTTTTAGCAACTTATTTCAGAAGTAGGGCAGCGTTTAATTATGTGCGCTCATCACTTGTCCGGTGTTGTGAAGCGCAACAGAGTAAACAAGAAGCGCTGCGCATATACGCGAAACAGTAATAACTAGACACGCTTTATTACCCACTTTCCAAACGTTAATGTGGTAAGATTTATTTTTCATTGTGCAGCTTGGGGGTGAGTCGCCTGATTAACTAGAACTGCTATAGGCTGCTGCCATTAGCATACGTGCCATACGTGCAGCATTTTGTCTGAATACGCAGCGGTGTGCTGTACAGCGTTCTGAGTTTATTCTCCCGTGGAAGACTAACTGTGCTATGATGTGCTAATGGCACAGCTGCCTGCCTGCCTTGATTTGTCATAATGCAGAGTGGGGGAAGGGGCGCGCTTTTCTCTGCAGCACTGCAGGTACGGAGCCATGGGCAGGACAGAAAAGCTGTCGGAGATGCAGAACTCTCGTCGTCGCCCCACTAAAGTCCCTGAGCTCAGACCCCACGAACCGAGCCGGAAGAGGTTCGCTAGGCACAGACAAAATTACAGCCCCGCATAGCAGCACCTAGTGACTGTTAGTGTTTAAGGGAGCGTATTGACAGTACTGACTCTGAGCCCGACTACACCGGCAAGACAAACGGCAGATCGTGTACACACAATGCAGGAACGGAGAAGTGGGCGTGTTTGGGTAAACATGGTAAACTGTAGTTTGAGACGGCAGTTAGGGCTGGGAGAAGGCGAAACCCGACCGGATTTCGAGTATTGCGCGGACTCGTCTATATCTGCTTAAATCTTATTATTATTATTATTATTATTATTATTGGGAAATATAATAATAACAGTAATAATAATAATAAGAGGAGCAAGATTTTATGCGCAGGATCGCGGCGCGCGCAAGAGGCGACAAGCGGGAATTAGGGCGTCTGTTTACCGGCGGCACGTGCGCACAACGTTTCCTCGCTGTGGTATTTGTCATTTTACTGCAGGCTGGGATAGCAGAGGCTACTAGAAACACTAGGAAAGTGTGCATGTGTTTGAGGTGAAACAAGTGTAGAGGAGGAGGAGGGGGCTATTAGAGGAAGAAGAGTAGTGAGTGGTCTCTCTCTCTCTCCCCTCTCTCTCCCCACGTCGCTCTCTTCCCTCACTTTGTTCTATTGTTGACGAGTGCACTGTTGAGATTGAGATTCAGTCTACACCAAGGATTTATGAATATTTTTTTATTTTTTTATTCCTCCGTGTTACACCATGCAGTAGCCTGACTGCCAGACTGTCGGGGCAAAACTGCAGTTTGAGTGAAATGCAGCTTTGGTTGGACTTCTTTGGGTCAGGATGCCAGTGAATGATACCTGCATTTCCTAAAAAGACAAAGGGGCTGTATTTTTTGGCTTTGAGGTGGACTTTACCAATGGAAAATAAAATAGAAGGTTAGAAGTGTTAAGCTCAACCTTTGGCTGTAGTGCTGTGCTGTGTTGTGGTTGTGATGTGTTTGGGCTGCTTTTTTATATTCTGTACGTTTCTTGTGTTTGCCCGAAGAAGTTCCACGTTTCTTTGAACACCCCGCATGCAGAGTTATTGTATGTCACTGTGGTCATCGGTGTGTGTGCTGTAACAGAGTTTTACAGAAACTGCCTCTTTTGGCCACATGCTTCCAGGTGTTTCATGCAATTGTGCCTCATTGCAGGGCACTGGAGAGTTGACGCTAATAGTAGCCAACTCCTGACTCACGACTTGTGCTTGGACGTGTTAGACAACTCCAGACACCTTCAGAGACAGTAACAGCATTTGCTTTTGCTCACATTTTGAGGAACAAGGGAAGTTAAGTAGTAGCAGCGACTGTTTTCCAAGCCCTGATGCTTTAAGCATACATCGGCTTTCAGTTTGCACTCTTTCCTGACAGTTTTAGTCAGTTATGTCTGAACTGTGGGATCATTGTGTTTTAAACTGGTGCAAGCACTGTTTTGTGAGTTAGGCTGTTAAACACGGTGTAGTTGCTTTAGTCAAGCGCATTAATGGGGTTGTTGCATGTGTGAGTTCTGCTGAGGTTACCGGGGCCAGTGTGTAGCTGGTGAAAATCATTATTCTGTTGTTTCACAATTTGAATTGCATTCAAAGACAATATCAACGGCATGGACACATGAACATACCTTACTACAGCAGCCTAGTCTATCATTCAGCACCACAGTTTAGGTGGACAGCGACTTCATTTAGTCTTCCAACTTTGCTGTAGCTTAGAGCTCTCCAGACTATTTAAACTGAGAGAATTCCAGGCATGGGGTACATTTATCGACCTGTTGCTCCTCTGTGAAGTTCCTGTTTTCAATGCATAGCACATTATGCAGTGCCCAAACTTTATCCAATTTTAAAAAGCAGTGACAGATACAAGAAAAAAGTTGCAAAGTCTTAGGATGAGTCACCAAAGTGCTTTTTCATGTTTTACACAAGAACTTATGCATATGCATATAGTGGTAATATACTCCAGAAATTTTAATTCCCACTACAATTTTTTTCTTCATAACAAAACAATGTTATGTTGTTTACAGTTTTAGAAAACTCATATTCACTGTTGCTTTAACACAAACATTAATTTTCTTGAATAAATGTGTTCTGAAAATCATGCTGAATAACTGCTTTTTTTAGTAGGGAAACTAATGCATTTTTGAGGGCGCTCTAGTTTTTGGTGGTTTCTGGTTGGCAGCAGTAAGGACAGACTGAATCTTAGTATAAATGCACTAATCCACGTGTTAAGTATACCAGTGTTAGTGGGGAAGCTGAAGCTATGTGGCTGTAGCAGGAGTGGTAATTTAATTATTAGTTACTTTGTCAGGAGTTTGGTTCCTTTTATCATCAGTCTGTCTTATTATTATAAAGTGTGGAACTATGAGTAAATATAAACAGTGATATTAAAGTAGCAATAATATATATTCCTAATATATTGCCCTATAAACAGCAAAATTGGAGCAATTTTAATGCTAAATATTTTACTGCAGCCCTTGTACAGCAGGTGTACCTGTAGTATTAACGAAAAGAAGAATAGCATTAGCAGTTCTAGTAACAGGAGTGGTGTGGGAATGCTTACACCTGGAGGTGAGAGATCAGCAAGGGCAAGCCATTTTAAACAGATAAGAATGTTTAACTAGAAACAGTCATTTTACCAGAGAACATAATTCCCGGGTGTTCATGTGCTTCAGTTCGACATTGACTGTTATTGACTTTTCTATAACAATATAATTGCTGGAATGCTTTTTCTTAAAGCACTGACACTTAATTTAGTTAGTCTATGCCTGAGATATAGTGGGGAGATGATAAAACAGTAACGCCTATCTAGTCTGATGCAATCCAGAATAACAGTTATGCAATGAGGTCTACCTCTGTGAAGCTTTCCATGTGTAGTTTCTTGTGATTGCCATCGTGTTCAGTAAAGTCTAGTTGTGTTTTGAATCTGTACATTGTATTTTCCTGTAGGCTGCTTTATGTTATTAATGCCTGAAACATTAGCAGTGATCTGTTAATGATTTATTTGTGTTTTTATCTAATTGTGTTTTAAATTTCACGTTAAAATTGATTGGTTTGGCTCTCTGTCAGCTTTATTTATAAATCATTAAGGATCACATGAATTTAAGTGTGCTCACTCTGCTGTCTGTCAACAGTTGTAACAGCTGACAGAAGACTTAACTATGACTTCAACTACAGTGTTGGATAAGGATTCAGGGAAAGTGCAGAACAGGCTGAGAGTCTCTGTTGAGTGCATTCAGCCAAACTCTGTTGTCTTACTATTAATGGAAAGCTTTGGAGAAGTCCTGTCCCTTGGGCTTTGGTGTTTCATAGCAGATTGATTTATCTTTGAAATTATTTCCCCCACTCATCTCTCATTTGCGTTTCTGCCTGCAGCGGATGTGTCAAGCAGTATGTAGTTGTTAATGCAAATAGGAACCTAATGAAATGTACTTGTTAGTGTATCAACTGAACATGTTGAAAAAAAATCAAACTATCCTGCTTTCCAAGACATAAAACCAATACTCTATCACTCTATTAGTGGGATAGCAGGTGACAGTAAATTTCAAGGGGTGTGCACTCTTGGCATTTTACCTCCATTGTGGCACAAAGTATCTATTCTTTGTCCAGACTGTACTCGTATTGACCTGTCTATATATATCTGGATGAATGCCAGAATCTTGAGAGCTGTGTTGAAGCACTGTGACCTGAAAAATTAGTTTTTGTTTTAAGACACAGAATTGCCAGGGGATAATAATTGAAAATAATGCCATTGTTGTCAGCTGTTACTACTTGTAGTTTTTTATGTACTAAAGTACATAAAAAGGAGAGTTTTATGTACTTTTATGTACAGGTATGCCAGTGATGTAGACTTCTGGTTACCTTCACTTTGGTATTTAGTCTTGAAATTAAAAGTGTGACATTAGAGCTTATTGGCTTGTCTGTGAAGAAATTCAACCGTTTTCTGCAACTGATGTATCCAAGATGAACATTTGTTTACTTAAAGGAAATTCAAAAGTATATCTTACCCATCTGAGAGGTTTCAGTCAGTTGATTCAGCTTTTCATTGCAGTAAACACTTACATATTAAGTACATTTAAACATTAGATCACTCTGAAAGCTCATTTGTTGTTTTTGTACATTAGCCTTGTGACTGATTCATGAATTGGCCAGGGTATGCTCTGTCTCTCACTCTGCCCTGTGGCCTTTTACAGGCTGAGGATTATAGCAGATGGATGGATTCTCAAATCCTAGTGCTAAAGTAACATAATCTTAAAAGCAAGCTTGTTTCTGTTGCTTTAAGTCTTATGCTTTGCACATTTAAACCATATGTTATCACTCTTCTAACAGCAGTTTAAAGCAAGGCAAAAATATAGAACAAATCCGAAACCGGTCATTACACTAAGTCAAAGTAAAGTCTGTCTTTGATCAATGCATACCCATGTGTTCCAGCTGTGAGGGCTGTTGCCAGATGGCCTGGCTCCCTTGCTTTGCATGGGCACAAATACTAGCTCCTGTCAATCAGTTCACACAGAGACCTTGGTGGAGGCTAGCCTCTGGTCTTTCCACTGGGTTACATGTGAGAATCTGACTGGCTGCAGAGGGATAATGAGGTCCAGCATTTAAACTGAGCGGCACGAACAGAACCCTGAGTTAAAAAGTGAAAATTAAAGATCTCCTTCTGCAGTTAATATAATACCCTGTAGTATTATCTCAATAGGCACATTTTTCTTGAACTGTGTATTTTCGGTTCCAAGGGTGAAATAAAGGTTGTTTTAGTGTGAACACAAACATTACGGTGCCTCCAAGACACTAAAGCTCTATTAATAGTCTTGCCCTCACCCTCGATATCTCTGACAAGCTGCTTTTCACTTGTCACCCTTCCCTGCCCTCTCATCTCCCTTCACCCTTGTCCTGTCCTTACTGTAATCTCCCCAGCTGTTTTATTCCTCCCTCAAGCCTGTTCTCACTTTCGTTGTGCTCCAGTGTGCCTCCATAAGCAGCCCTGTCCTTCCTTCCCACATGCCCGTGTATATCAAACTATCTCTTGAGGAGCTCTGCCATGTCCCAAAGATGACAGCCACTGTCAAAGTCTGAAGTCTAGAAATGTATTGAGTGAGTACTAGTCCCAAAGTTGACCTGCTGTTCACCATTCTCATTGCTTAACAAGTAAGGAAACGATCACATCTAAAGACATTTAGTGTCTTTAGATTTTTCCATCCTCTTCAGGCATTCATCCCAAATGTGATACGTTTTCCTCTTAGTTCTAACAGGAGACAAGTCAGATCATCACTTGGCAGCAAATTCACTATAATTTCGAAAAGCACTCTGTTGTGTTATGTAACGGACTGTAAAGGGAGAAAAAAGAAAAGGTTCACTCTAACTGTGTTAGCTAGAGTCATTAAAATAACTCTTATTGAATAACACTTAATATGGCACAGGATAACCAACACCAGAAATGAATTTAGATGCATAGAAGTGTGAAACAGAGCATAAAAATGTATTCAGAAAAGTGAAGAGGTCTCTGTAGTTTTGTCATTTTTATCTCCAGTTTGGAAAGAAGAGGTTAGCCAGGGTCCAATTCCAGCAGGGGATTACAGTACCAATTTCTAATACATCAAAAGAGAGAAAATCTGATTCACTCACAGAAACTTAACCTGGAGTTCTTGTCTTTATAGCTTTAAGTTTACACTTCAATAGACTAAACACCATTCATTCAAGTTCTCTAATAAAAAAGGTTGTCTGCCTCGTTTTTGTACCCAGTTATATTATAAAATAGCACGTCACAGTCTGCCCTAAATATGTGAGAGTGACCACGTCTGCTGCCACACACCGTCACAAGGGAGTAAACCAGCAAGAGGGAGGCCGTTAACAACGTCACCGTGTTGTTAAACTGCTGTTTGGCTGCTCACCTTCCCTGTCTCCTCCTTCTCCCCTCCCACTCGTGTCTACCCCCATCCTCCCTCTGCAGTGGACGTGCATCGCATTTGGAGCAGCAGGCAGCAGGTGGAGATGACATCATCTGCACTGCAGCACACTGCAGCACTGGGTCTGAACAAAGACATGTCAGCCCACTGCTAACTAACCCCCTCCCTCTCCATCTATCCATGTCTCTCCTAACATGTCAGACAGTAGCAAAAGGCAGAGCAGCCCCCTTACCAAGGAAGGTTATGGTGCTGTGACTTATCTCAACCCCTGATTCCCCCTTCTGACACAGCCACTCCAGAGTCCTGAATAGGCTTGTAACTATTAACCTTACTAGGCTCAACAAGCCCCCATGTGAATAGGTTGACATGAATCTCCAGTTTACATAGAGAATAGGTAAGCATAGACCCTAAAAATAAGCTCTGTTAAAACTCTAAGGAGCTTTCCTGTTTGATATGACTGTTCTGGTCACTGTTCACTTAGGTAGTCTGCAGCACACAGAGGAAAAAACGAAGACCTTATTGTTGTCCTTTCAGTTCATTATTCTCAGTGCAGTATAATGTCACTGTGAGCAGTCATTTACCATCTAGTGAAATTCGTTTCTGTTCAGCGATAGGAGTTACTTGACCTCTTTTACAGTGGCTTATAGAAGGTCCCACCGTGACATTAGCTTTCAGTGGAGCCTTGAGCCATGACTGCCAAGATACCGTAAAACGCAAATGTCATCAGGTCGTGCTGTGAAGGCTTCCCACTTAGAGTCGTTAGGTCCTTACCTACGGCATCAACACTGAGAGTAGGCCAAGTACACAAGAAAAAGAGGCAAACAATTTTTTCATTGTTCGCCTCTCTCCATTTTTTTTGCCGGTGTTCTGAGTCCTTCTCCTCCCCTTCATCAATAAGCCAATAGCACACAGGCAGACCATATACACACAGCCATGTTCCTGTCGCCTAGTTACCAGTCGGCAGCAGGTTGCCACAGAAACGGCCTCATAGTGGCTAAATGGGGAATGCTAATGCAGTCTTCTATACTCCCTGCTGCAGTGGGCTCTCTGTGCACATCCCAATCCACTGTCTGTACCCAACATGCTATGTTAGTGTGTGTATGTGCGTGTGTGTGCATGTGCATGTATGTGTGTACAAGCACTTGCTGTTAGTTGGCATGTAAGTTAGTGAGTTTTAGCAACGAGTGTGTCTTTTAATCTTGAAGTAACATATGGCACCAGGTTCCAATTCCAGTGGGTTGGCTTTTTATTAATAACTACTGAGATGCATTTTTTGCAGTGATCAAAACCAACCTGACAATATTACAGTCAGCTTAATTTTCCAATTACGCTCTGTTTTATCTTTTGGGTTTGCTTCAGTTTAAATAGTCCTTATAAGTCATTCGCTCTGTCCTTTCCTGTCTTAGCTCTTGAATTATACAGTGTGTTTCTGACATAGAAAGTATCTTGTTGCAAGCCTGAAAATATGCACAGGACAACCATGCCATAACAACCAGCCTGAATCAGAAACAGTCTCTAAAAAAGCCTGTAAACATTCTGAAGTCTAATGCACCTCTGTCCATTCAGATTTATGGGATATTTGTGTTTTAAAGGACTCCGTGCATGGGTGCAAGTTGTGATTGATTCTATGCTGTCATTTTCTTAGTTCTCCTGCCATACAAGCTGATAGTAGAGGGGAAGGCTGGGACTTCAGGGCCATAATGGGCTATACTTAATCAGCTGTTGAATGCCAGCTGTACACTCCCCCCCAGAGCTTGTCTGAATCCCTCTGAGGAAGAGTGGTTCAAATTTAAAATGGCCCTGCTCTCTGGCCAATCTTTCAACCTGTTTTAGTCTGCTGGAGTGGTGTTTGAGTGATGTGAGAAAGATGGCAGCAGGAGTTTAGTGATGGAAGCCATTAAGGAGTGATTGATAGGCTTTACAGATTATTTTAGTAAAGCCAATTGTTTTGATGAAGTGAATGATGGATGCACTTATTTTCACTTACATTCCGGAGTGATAAATAATGATCCTAAGGTCTTGCATTATAGCTGAAAGTAATTACCTTTCCCTCAGCTTTACAGCACCTCAAAAGTAGGCATTAGTGCATTCGTTTTTAAATGGTTGATTGTATGCCTGACGATGATTAGCCCCAAGTCACTGTGACAGTTCTAGTGCTCCTCAGAGTAACATACTGGTGCAGCTGTGGTGCATACTGTGTGATCGTTTGTCTTATCAGGATACAGGGTTGTTTGTGCTTGTACGAGCAAACACAAGACATCTTTTTCTTTTTCTCACACCAGATCCTCATTGTATGCCAATGTGTTTTTCTGTGTCTTTATCTTTGCCCAGATAACCAGTTCAGAATGTCTATCCTGGAGCGCTTGGAGCAGATGGAGAGGAGGATGGCAGAGATGGCCAGCCACCAGCAAACGAGCGGTGCAGGGAGTGGTGGAGCTGGGGGAGGAACCGGGGGAGGAGGGGGAGGGGGAGGAGGAGGTGGTGGTGGAGGAGGTGGTGGAGGAGCTGGCGGTGGAGGCAACAATAACCAGTCACAGGTAAAGAGCCACATCATACCCCTTGTGTTGTGCTGAATGACAGTCACTGTGCTTGTCACCATGGACAGCAACCGTACAAACAGTATATGCAGCAACCAATAACGATCTGCTGTTTTGTGTCTTTGAGTGTGTATCTGGCCAAACGCAAGCCAGCAGCTCCTTTGAGAGCCGTGTTGTGGTGGTTTGTGAGAAGATGATGAGCAGAGCTTGCTGGGCCAAGTCCAAGCATTTAATCCACTCCAAGACCTTCAGAGGCATGACACTTCTTCATCTGGCTGCAGGCCAGGGCTACGCCACCCTCATCCAGACACTCATCAAGTGGCGGTAAGAACATAATTCTCTAAGTACTTGATGTGCACATTAAAACAGAAGTGAGATGCTAATTGTTTCCTTTTTTTCCAACCAGTACAAAGCATGCTGATAGTATTGATTTGGAGTTAGAAGTGGACCCTCTCAATGTGGATCACTTCTCGTGCACACCTCTGGTAAGGGAACTGAATTTAACATAAGACAATGCAAACAAAAATGAAGAAAATCCTGGCTTGTGGTACAGATTAGCTCATTTTTGCTTTTTTTGCTTTTTTGTGTCCATCTGTATTTTATCTAGATGTGGGCCTGTGCGCTGGGTCACCTGGAGGCAGCGGTGGTACTGTACAAATGGGACAGACGTGCCCTAGCTATCCCAGATTCTCTGGGCCGCTTACCCCTGTCAATTGCCCGCTCACGTGGCCATACCAAATTGGCAGAGTGTCTAGAGCAGTTACAGAGGGAAGAGCAGCAACCGCCAGCCCCTCTACCACCTACAACTCGCATGTCTTTTTCCCCAGCCCCTGATGCCCCCACCACAGACAGCTGGATGGTCAGCTGGGCAAACACCAGTGTAGTAGCACCAAGTGGCAAGAAAGGATGTCCTGCCACCACAACAACCACACCCAGCACTACCAGCCTCAATCCAGGTTAGTAGAATGGAAGAAAAGTCACTGACTGTGAGATGCTTTATTTTCTGATATTTTGTTGCCATTTTCACACATTAATCAGATCAGAGCATTGTCCAAAGTTACCCCGTCTCAATGTAGCTGAGAACAGGAAACAGTCTGCTTGAGATACATTCTCGCTGCCGGACATACTTTGCTTGGTTTAGTTCGCAGTGATTCCTGGATAGAGCGTGCAGGAGTCAGAAAATATGTTGCCCACTCACTCTTCACTTAGCATCACACTGACTTTTTACCAGCGAGCTGCAGTGCATGTGTGAAAACAGCTTATAACAAACAAAATGTTTATTAGTGTGCTCTGCAGCTAATTGTTACGTGTTGTGTGTTTTTCTTTTCTTTTTTTTGCAGACTTGAGAAGGCCAAGGTCAGAACCCTCCAACTACTACAGCAGCGAGGGCCAAAGAGACCTCCCACTAGCTAAAAAACATAAACCCAACCCAGAACTGTTTCAAACTCGCCCTGACAAGGCCATGTCTGTTCCTTTGAGCCTGGAGCAGCAACAGCTGCACAAGCTGTCCTCGAGCACTAAGAGCCTGTCCTCAGAAGTCCTGAGCTCAGACAAAGGACTGTCTACTGGAGGCAGCACAGGGACAACAAGATGGACCTCCAGAGAGAGTTTCTCCAGCAGCAGCAACTTGGGAAGGAAGGCGCTGGGTGTCAGTGGAGGCAGCAGCTTGGGGAAGGAGAAACTGGCCAACCGGTTACGGCAGCGGGAACAGTTAGGGATGCTAGTGATGTCAGAAAGTGAAATGGCGGATTCAGAGCTGCTATCATATCGGGAGGATCTAGAGAACCAGGACTGCCTCACACAGATGGATGACCTGCAGGTGAGAATAATAATAATAATTAAAAAAAAAAAAAATACAAACATTCAATGTGGTCAGCTGATTGTGTAGAGCATGGCAAGTATTACCAGTCAATTGGTATGAGCCAATTGATGGTGCTGCTAAAGATTCTACAGCAGAAATTATGTACCATCTGATACAATATCAAATACAAGGCACATCACATTTAGTAAGTAACATTTGGCAGAAAAGTTTCAGTTCTAGCAGATCTTATGAATTCAGAAAACATTTTAAAATAAAATTTAAAATAAAAGCAAAAAGAACATTTGCAAACTTGCGTAAAACCACGTGTCAGGGTGTGGCACCACTTTGATAGGGTGACATACAATACAGCTACACAATCATCATTAAAGAAAGCTTTGCAGCATTATAACCACTTTTTTTTTCTGGCCTCCTGCATTCAGCAGGCAGAATACACCAGGCCTGGCATTCTGTCAATGCCCGTCACTGCATAATAAACTCTCTTTATTGATCCACTTCAATAGCCAAGGAATTGTTCCAGGGATTCAGTCTAACTACTCCTCTTACAAATGAAGTGTTATTTTTACCCTCCAGAAATATCAGTCATCATTTTTATCCCTCTCTCCTTTCTGTTACCCCTCTCGAATCCGCATTATTGTTGCAGCACCAAACAATTACATTTTTAAATTTGCATGACTACACCATAGTAAAACATAATAGGTAGTCTCTCAAACTGTATATACAGTAAAAAAATACACTGACTCCTCACGGGTTTTCTTTTTTTTTCTTAATAAAACAGGTAAATATGATGACTCTGGCTGAGCACATAATTGAAGCAACGCCAGAGAGAATCAAAAGGGAGAACTTCACCGCTGCAGACTCTGTGCCCTTAGACACATCAGGGGTCAGCAACACCATGAACTGGCTGGCCAACTACCTGGGAGACGTAGAACAGCTGCCAAGCATCATACATCTACGGTAAGATTCACCGTGGTGCAAGGAATAGATATAAATATAGCCAACTGGATATGCAATACCCAGTATATTGCATATCTAGTATGCCCTCCCACCTGTTTGAATATTTTCTCTTTTTTTCTGTGCTTTGTCTAAAGGTACCTGATTTAATGTGATTTAATGGATAGACAGCCAAAGAGAACACATTTGTACATATATGGCTTTTAGAATAACTTGCAGTTTAAGTTTAATGTACTAGCTTTAAACATAATACTATAAAGGATTAACCGAAAGTGTAAAGGAATGGGATGTCAAGCTAAAGAGAGGCACTGTCTGATTTGAAAGGTGCAGTGTCAGATGTTTGTGTACTGGCTGTGAGTTTGCAAGGAGTTATATTGTTAGTTGTCGAATTGCTGCAAGCTGTAACGCAGTGTAAAAATGGTAAATATTTTCCTGTTTTTTTGACTGTAAACTGTAGAATATATAGAATTGAAGAGACGATATGTGTCATTATCCTTCCTCAGATCTCTGTATAATGAACCCCTGACCCCATCATCTAACCCCAGTTTGAGCCCCGGAGGGTCTCCGTTGAGAGAGGGCCCACTGGAAAGGTCAACACTTCCTTCCCCAGCTGACTGGAGTGAGTTCATCAATGCCTCCAACAGCAAAGTGGAGCGAGACCTGGCCCAGCTGACTCTGTCGGATCCAGAGCAGAGAGAGCTATATGAGGCGGCCCGCCTAGTCCAAACTGCCTTCCGCAAGTACAAGGTACAGGCCCCGGTGCTCTGGTGCCATAAGCTGTGGACTGGTGTGAAATAGATGAAACTGTTTTTGGTTTCAGGCCAGATGTTGAAGAGTTCACTTTTGTTTTTGTTTGACTCCATATGGTACTTTGTTGTAGTAAAGGGCAAGATTTTGATGTGGTTGATTTCATGTATTTTATTTCTTGAGATGTACTGTTTCTAATCATGGTTAATATCTATCTTTGTGTCATTCTCTGTTCTTCTGCTAATATACGCATTACAACATATACAAAAAAATATACAAATATGTCCCTGTGGTTTCAGCATGGGAAAGGTGTGGCTTGAGCAGAGCATGGCCTTGCTTAGAAGAACGACTGCACTGTCCCTTGTGTCCCTGCTGCACTTAGGCACAATTACGCTAATGCTCTCCTACTTCCTCTTTGTCTCTGTCTCTCTCTCTAAGTTAGACGTATGGAGCCTGCTACTGCCTGTTTTAAACTAGCTATCAAAACACCAGTCCTTTTCCCCTTGCCCGATCCCATTCCTCAACTCCTTACCCTCCCCATAGCTACTTTTAATAAGTTTTCGTATGACAAACTGTTCACTGTCGTTCACAGTCGTCTGTTGTGCCCATCTGCCAGCTGATGCAGAGGTGGACCTTTGTCTCTCTGTCTCCCTCTCTTTCTCTTTCTCAAAAACCTCCCCAATTTTCACGTGGGTCTGGTCCACCAGGCGTGGACTTATTCCAGGGTGGCATTCACATGCTAGTGAACCATGTCACCAGGAGACCTCAGGGACACAGAGCCACTAATATCCTCTGTGGCAAAAATGGGCTCTGTTTAAACTTCTGACCTATACCACTTTACTCTCCAACAGGGGCGGCCGCTCAGAGAGCAACAAGAGGTAGCTGCTGCTGTTATACAACGTTGTTACAAGAAGTACAAACAGGTAGGCACCATAGTGCGTAATGTCTGAAGTTTTCAAAACATAGCCAAATCTACATCAGCGTTTACGTCTCAGTACTTCATTCATTATCTTTCCCTTTTCCCATTTACAAGCTAACATGGATAGCCTTGAAGGTAAAATGTTCTCATTGCCATCAGCTGATGTAATCGCCACACTTGTTGGTTGTGTTCTTCCACAGTGTGAAGCCATAGCACTGTTCGTCAGCAGTAACGTATTGCTTTGTTCATGTCGGCAGTATGCACTTTATAAGAAGATGACGCAGGCCGCCATCCTTATCCAGAGTAAATTCCGCAGCTACCACGAACAGAAGAAGTTCCAGCAGAGCAAGAGGGCTGCCGTGCTCATTCAGCAATACTACCGCAGCTACAAGGAGTTTGGCAGGCTGAAGCCACACCACCGCGGGGCTGCTGCTGCTCTGGTGCAGCACAAACTAAGGTAGATGTTCATCCACATACTGAATTAACTGAATCACTTGAATCTATTCATTCTGAAGCTGAGACATTATATTAATGAAGCGACCGCTTTGTCAAACTACATTATACAAAATGATGTTCTTGATTTATTGGACTTGACTTTGTGAAAATACCCTTTTAATGAGAGAAGTCTAAGCACTTTGGAGATGACTCATAGTCATTTTCAGTTTATTAATTGTAGTGTGTTTTAAATGGGTACCTTTTAGAGTTTCAGTGAAAGATAAAAGTTAAACTGTGGCTCTGCAAAAGATGCTTTTCCGGACAGTGAGACGCTGTTGTCTGTCTGGTGTTTCATAGAAGTAGTCTGCTCACAAAGAGGCAGGATCAGGCTGCCAGGAAGATTATGAGGTTCCTACGACGTTGTCGCCACAGGTAGGCTCTGTCACTGTCTCAAACACACGATAACATACTCATTTATACATGGGCTAGATAGAGTTCACTGTCAGATTTACTGCAGCGGTTGGCCTAAAAGAATAATATCTCATTGAGATGATCAGTTAGTCATTGTAGAAATTGCTGCCATGTTTTCATCCATCTCTAGATTATTTTTTTTAACTCTGTGTAATGATTTTATTGTTGTGGAAAATAAATGGGTAGTTAGAAATGTCCCCAACACCTAAGCTCCACCTCCCTTCCCCTCACTATACCTGGCCCCCACCCGTTCTCGCCCCCTCCTTCACAGTACCTACTGTGTGCTAATAGCTGTCTGGTATTGTTTTGCTGTTTATGCCAAGCCCCTTGATGGACCATAGACTGTTCAAGCGGGTGAGTGCAGCCTCAGCAACTCAGTTCGTGCCTCTCTCTCTCTCTCTCGCTCTCTCTCCTTCTCGCTGTTTATTCCGTATGCCTCTTTCTCTCTTACTTCCTGTTATGTCTCACTCTTTAATAATACAATTATCTCCTCCTGGGGTCTCAGCATTCGCATTCTCTCCCTCCTTTCCTCGCTCATTTTCTCTTTTGCTCTTTCTCTCCCACCACCTTACCCACCCTTCCTCATTCTCCATCACTATTGCTTGATGCCTGCTTGCATGAAGGCTGCCGACTGGAGCCACAGGTGGACTGAGAAGCTCAGATTTAGAGCAGAACATATCAAACTAACAACTTGCTTATGAATGACAAAATCACAGAAACACTTAACAGATACTATTTTGACTCTCTTTATCTCTGTCTTTCTCTCCTTGGAAATTACTTTTTGTTTATGTTTTTTTTTTTTTTCAGCTTTTTGTGGTTATGCAGTTTGAGAGAACAGGAGGCTTTTTCTCAACCATCTTTTATTCTGCTGCATGACAAGTGGTGACAACTATGGGCCTTGCTTTTATACCTTTAGGCATGCTATGGGCCTGGTGTTTCTCAAGTAGCTGTCTGTCTGGCTGGCTGACTGTGTGCAATGTTTCTAGCCACTCGACAGACCGCGAGGGGATTTAACCCCTCTCTAACTTCTGTTTACTAAAACTGTGTGAAGCTGTGTTATGCCCACTGAATCATCAAGACAAACCAATAAATAAGCCAATAGTGTACTAAAAGATTCACCTAAATGGGGAAATGGTGCAAATATTGTATGCATAACTTAACCTCTGATTCTGAGACATTAAGATTACATGTGTTTACTCTTTTTTGGATTAGTTGTATGTTGTTCAAAACTAGGTTACCATGCTTTTAGAGCAGATTAGATTGTTAATGTTACCACCTGTTATTGCAAGTGTGTCCTCTGTACTGTGATATAGGTTTGAAGCCGTTACAGAAAACAAAAAAACCCACACATATAGTATAAAATAGTTTATTTCTAACACCAGGACAACAACACACAGCTTTAATGGATCCATACCTCCAGGCAGTATACCAGCTCAGCATGACAAGATCCACCACTGCATCTAATCATGCAGCATCACAGTCTGCTTCTCTTCAATATATACATGTTGTAGTATTGATCTTCTCAGAGCTAGTCTAAATCCAACCAGAGCTAGTCTAAACCCATTACAAAGTGGTGGTTGTTTACCATAAAGTTAGCCTTTATGGTAAAGCTAATTGTTGTAACAGGCACTACTTGACTGATAATGAATCAGTCATTTGCTATTGTTCATAAAATCTAGTGTAATAATGCATGGATTTTAGGCATAATGATACTGAGCAATAATTCAATCTGTCAGAATACCACATACTGGTAGATTAGCTGAGAAAAACTGTAATTATTATTAACAATATTGTGATAATACTGTTTATGTATCTGTATTTATTTTGTCACATTTAATCCCACTTCTAAATATTTTGTTTTTACTAGTAATGACTCTGTAATTATGCTATAACAGTTCCTTTTGTTCATTACAAAGTGAAAGCATTCTGACCAGCATTTCCTTTCACAGATGGGCTGTACTTCCTACTACTGGGCTGGTTTGATATTTTTATGTGTATGTGACTTAGTAAACTCAAATCATGGCTGTTGCATTCATGGACACTTTGTTTTTTTCTGTGTTCCAGGGTGAAAGAATTGAAAAGGGCCAGGGAACATGAGACCCCTCAGAAGAGCTCCCTTGCGATGTGACATCACTCTCCTGACTCCTCTTTTCTTTTTTGTTTGTACCCGAGACATTTTACAAGAGAAACTGAGAGAAAAAAAAAAAAGAAACACCACCAATGCAAGCACTGCAATTATTACTACTACTGCAGTGTTACTGGTTCAACTGCGATTACATATACAACAGCATTTTTTTCACATATCTATTCTTTCCACTGACTTGATTTTGGTTGGAGAGTGGCAACTTCTACAGGATTATAAACTAAAAGGGTAGGGGTGGGGGTGCAGAACATTAGCTTCTTGGCATTTTTTGCACTTTTTCATGGATTGCTTTGTCTTTTTTTGAATATGAAGAGGATTTGGACAGTGAAGGAAGCAAACGCGGGACAAGAGGTGTAAACTGTGGCTGCTGCAGAAGATCTCAGAGGACAGAGAGACCATGCCGAAATACTCTGAGCTCTAATTGTATTTCATAATTTTTTAAGTGACCAATCAATTCATTTGAAGAAGGGATTTTTTTTACCAAATATATTAATAACCCACACGCCCACTTCTATCCACTGCTGTAGATTAATATTCAGCTTAGCTCAACAATTCCTCCTGTCCCACTGTGCTCTACCCCACCAGTCTACCCACACAGGCGGAGCTACAAATGAATGTAGTTGGGGGTTTACCATACTGAAGCAGATGGGGGATCAAATATTTGTTTTAAGATTTCTTTAAAAAAAAAACTATGCTTTATCATATATATATTGTCACTTTATTACTTGAATTGTTCCACACTGTCCAATGTATTTCTTCCATCATGTCCAATGTATTGGTGATCTGTATCTTCAGGCTATATGTTGTTAAATCCTACCAAGAAAAAAAATGCATGACTTCTTGGCAAGAAAAGTCTTTGCTTGTGTGCTTTGGTCTAGTCTCTCAGCCTATCCTCTGGTTTTGGTTTTGTTTCCACTCTATTGGTCCACATATCTGTACTCTTCTCTATGAATTCCAACATTTCATTGATGAAGCTATCCCTGTATTGTCTGATTTCTTTGTATTTCATTTTGGTTTGCCTTGTTGGTTTGATTGCTTCTTCGAAACCTACAAAGTGGAAAAAAACCTGGCTTATTTTGTGTTGTAATGGTTATGGTCATGCAGGTTATTACTGTTTTTTTGAAGTGAACTTCAGAGCCTGTGAAGGTTTTTGAGGGGAAGATCACATACATTGCCTTGACGTCTTAGAGATTCTTTGAGGGGTCCCTAAGCTTGTCCCAAAATAGGGGTTTGACAAATCCATATTTTTGACAATTGAGCGATTTCTGTATATAAAGAAGGCTGAAAGTACGTAGGGATTAAAAAAAAACATGTACCCAAGGGGGATTGTATTTTAGAAATATATTATTTTATTCATTAAAATGGGTCAAAAACAGGTAAGAGACAAAAACAGAATATTTGTATAGTTTCGTTTGAATGCCTAAGAAGTATGGTTGTATTGTTTGTATATAGTGTAAATACCTGGGATAAAAATGAGCTATGTGCATGAAAAGTATGAACAGAGTCAAAAGGGAAAAAAACAACAAAAGCAGTAGTGGCTATGCTCTGTAAAATTAAAACTATTTCACTATTAGAGTATTTTATTTTATTTTGATTGTTCTTGAGAAGAACATTTTGCTAAAGCATGATATTATTGCAATATGAAAAAGTAAAAAATACTGTATTTAGTGTTAGGAGAAGTCTTCAAAATTATCTTAAAACAAGTATGGTTGTGTTTATTTTATTTTATTTTCATTTCTTTCTTTTGGGCTACCAAGAACCTTTTGCCAATGGTGCCAAGGTATGTGAATGCTATATAGCTTAAGAAGAAAATTAAGTTAATTTTTGCAGAACAGATAATCATCCAGTGAAATACACACTAGCACTGAAGATCATCACATCAAAACTGGCAGAGGATCGCAAAAACGTTAAGGTACACAGTTTGCAAAGAAAGTCATATTCGTGCTGAAAGCATTTAAGTCTGTCACGCGTGCACCATTACTACAGATAAATAGAGCATTTATCAATCACCGAATACACCGTAACAAAGTTGAGTTACCTTTTTTGTTGTCATTGCAAATGGAATGTGCTGATTTCTCATTGCTGAGGTATTATCTGATCTTTAAGATTGTAAATGGCAGCCTTGCCCGTGGTGGACATATAAAACAATTCACATTGTTACTCTGTCCCTGAAAAAGATGGGAGTAAACATGCAAACTTTAATTTACAATGTGCTGCATCGACCGACACTTGGAGAATTCAGAGTTGTTCCTTGTAGTCGAGTAGTGATGGGTGTTTCTCTGTGCGGTGTTTCGGTTAAAAGCACTGGATCAAGGCTGCCAGAGTCTAAATATATATGTTGTATTCCATGTCAGAAAAACGCGTTTAGTTAAAAACCACATGTAGCATTATGTCCATGACCACATTTCTTTGCCAAGCAGCTGAAAACAAGTTTGCAAAATGAACTGTGCCAGCAGTCCAAGGTGCTAAAACGATTCTAAACAGAAGGATGGCACTGAAAGTAGTCACTGTCCTCACTACAGAGTCCAAACAACTGCAGAAACTAAAGTGCAAACCAGTGCACTAGTGCCATTTGTAATTATGAAAGATAAGATGCATTTTGTGCATCGGGTTATTTATAAAATGATAGTATAGCAGAGAAAATGTAATTGGGATGGAGGAACAATTTGAGAGATAACAACAGTAAAGCTGCTGGTTCAGAGGTGCCTGTTGGCTGCTGTTTAATCCCTATTATATATTACCACCATGAAGTCTATCCTGTATCCAAGTATTGATACGTGATTATTCAGCCAAGTGCCACTGGAAAACTTGAGTTTTGTTTAGTGAACTGTTGTCATGTTTGTTAAATTATAATTAAGCCAAATGTGTATTTTTCCAATTTATTTACTTGAGTCACTGTTTTTTTAATTGTTTGTTTTTCGCTGTTGTTTTTCCAGTCAGCTGATATGTAAACGTAATTTCCAGAGTGTTTATGTAGGAAGTGCCTATATTCATATCCTAAAAACAGTAATCCGGTTTCAGAATACTTGCATTGTATCTGAGGTTGATGTGAGAGAACGCGGTCACCCACAGACAGTGCTCTATCTTCCACATAAATACACACGATCGCCACTGTTATACCATTCCACTCACCAAAGCCACAATTATATGCCTGCACACAACACTTATAATACAGCACTCAAGCTTGTCAACATGCTAGCTTTTTTCTTTCTTTGTTTTTGTCTTCTTTTCCATTTTTTTGTTGGAACAGCTTGTTAAAAACCACATTTAGAAATGCCACTACTGGAGTTTGTTGCCTTGCATTCATCCTCTAGTCTGTGGTTAGAATGCGTAGCCAATGCAATGTTGCGGCAAAAAGGAGAAGGATTTATTATGCTTGCATGGGTAAAATAGTTAACTGGGTGACAGAAGTGCACCTAAAGCATGCTTATTTTCCTAGAATCGGTAGTCAGATAGACTTGTTAAAGGACTTACTGTTCTGTAAAGCAATGAACATTGGTTTGAGGTGTCACAGAACTCAGAAAGACAGAGGGCACGTGACTGAAGGGCAAACCTACTAATTGAGCCAGTGATCAATACTCAGTAGCTACTGATGATTTCATGGCAAAGCATGAAGACGGGATTGTTTTTAGACAAGCTCTAACTTTTTTTTTGTTTTTGTTTTTTAAAAATCCTTTTTAATCAGTAGATTCCCAACTTCAAATAAGACAAAAGGACAAGGGTAGAGACATTGTGACAGTATATATAGCAACTAAGTGACACACGGTACACACAAACGCACGCACAAGACACTGCACAGCACACATGCAGACATGTCAGGTGTCAATTTCACTTGTACATTGAGTGGTGAAGGCAGCATTGTTATTATTTATTTATTTATTTTTACCCAGACTGAGGGACTGGTTCACCTCCCTTCTGTATTTTACTCAGGGTGCCAAAACGGGGAGGAGGAAACAGAGCAGGACATGTGATTCACAGCAAGAGAAGCTGAAATTCAAAACCCCTTCTAGCAGACAAACAGGTTCAACAGTGCAAGAGTGAAATCTTTAACACGGCTTGCTGTAGTGTATGAACAGTTTCCTCAAAATAACCTCAGTACACACAGTACTAGAGCCCTGAAATGATGGTTGTTTATGTATATGTCTTTAAGATAAATGATTTGACGCTTTTTCGTAGAAAGCTGTCATATTATTGTATAACTTTGGCCACTTCTTTAGGCCTTTATAATTCATTTAGGTGACAGTGTAGAGGGTATTTATGATTAAGAGTGTAGCTGTATGAAAAGCTTAAATCTTGTTTTTACTGCCATTTGTGAATGGGACGGCAGGTTAGCTGACAGTATTACTAATTTCGAGATGTTCTGTGAATTGACCTGAGAATCTGCCTTTCCTCCTCTTCTTTTTCCGAAGCACCCCAACCAGAGAAAGGTAGGCACATCAGGACAACAGAACACAAACAGATTTACAGTATATTCCACTTGTTGACACAGAGCAATAAAGAACTATTTTGTGGAGACCTTATAGACCTAGCAAAGTTTAAAATGATTGGACACATGTAGTCGACTTACTCTTATGCAAATGCCAGTATTGCAAGACAAGCATTCAGTAGTTTATGGACAGCAATTATATGGCACCCTTTACCGAACTGCACGTTTTCATCAATTCCAAACTGAGAAGAAAAAAAAAGGCCCTGCTTTGATAGAAAGTCATGGGTCCTCGACACTTTGCATGTGAACTAGTGTTAGATCTATTTTCCTCTCCTCTATAGCTGTCTTTCTCTCTGTCTTTCCCTGTTATGTGACCCAATTTTTCTCCGCTCCCAACCCCTATCTTTAAAAGTTTCATGTCCTCTTGGTTCTCCTAATGTGTTTTTCTTTCCTCCTTTTTCTCCCCTTCTCTTGTTTGTAAGTTTTATTTTTGTAATTGTGCATGTACAAGCGTCACTGACTCGATGGATATGTTTAAAAAAAAAAAAAAAAAAAAAGAGATTTCAGCTGCTGAAGCCATGCAAAACGTTTTGAATTGCCCTTAAAATATGGAAGATGTTTTCTGAATGCTTTATATTCTTTCTGCTGTAAAATAATAAAAAAAGGAAAAAATGAAGAAAACTCGAGAACCAACTTTGCAAAGTCTTTTTGTTTCCTTTTTCTTAATTTACGGAAGGCATAGTGGGTTCACCTTTTACCAAGAAAAGACAAATACATGATTTATTTACAATACCATTTTTTAATTTCTGTTCAACGAACAGTGCTGTATAATCTTTGACTTTCACGTCTAAAAGAAATTTAGCCATACATTGGACAACCAATGACTTTATATGTGCATTTCACAGTTCTAACTAAACCCTAATAAATCATCTTAGAGCCCCTTAGCAATATGTTTCAATCACAGATGGGGCATTTTGTGTATGTCTGTGTGTGCGTGTGAGGGTGTGCGACTGCACATGCGCTTTATGCATGTGAGGTATTTCTTATTTATTTTGGCTGCATGTGCCAGTGTGAGTGTAAGATGTTTGATTTTTTTTCTTTCAGTGCAAGCCCTGCCTCGTGCCTGTTTTCAGTCACTGTTTTAGACACAGTACTTCCAGAAACACTCTGAATTCCCTCCTCTCTTCCTGAACTGTTTCCGGATGCCCAGCGCATGGCTGAAAGGATTTAGGAGACTTTGTTTCTCCAACAGGACCTGAAAGACAAGATAAAGCGATTTACTGAATTATTCACAGGGTGTTGCTCACATTACTTTGATGTTTTAGGAATAACATTAATTGAAAACCTACCTCTCTTTTGAGACCCCTAGGAAGCAGACCTGTTGTTCTGACACCTGAGAGAAAAGGAAACATGGTAAACATATGCTGATAGCTTAGCTGTGTTTCTGTGAATGTCAGTAGAGTTCATTTAAAACAGATGTACTGTACTTTTTCTACTCTTATGATGATGGTTGCTAACGTTAGACACGGCCATGGTTTGTATGTGCAAGTAATTCCTGTGAACCTAAAGTTTAGGCCCTGTGTGCTCAATGTCAGACTATTTTTTCTGCTCTTAGATCTGCATGATGTGAAAAAAGGGGATCTCATAAAAGTACATAGATATGTTCATTTGGTCATCTCAGGCACTCGCCTCTGTTTGAAAGGGGCAGCGAATCAGAAGAAAGTGGGCCTAAATGGAGGAAGAGGAGTTAAAGTTGGGGGTTTTTCAGGCAGTAGATAAATGAAGGGGCTGTACCAAGTGTAAGATTTTTAAACTGTAACTAATGCAAAGCTACTCTAGCAGAACACAGCATATGAAGTATATTAAGCTCAAAATGTGCAAATGAGCTTTAAAAGTAAGTAGTGCTTGATTAAGCATATTACTATGTAACTGTGTATGAATCCACATCTAAAGCACACTCTTTTCTGCAAAATTATGTCATGTAAAGTCACATTTGGTTAATGCACGTTTCTTACCATCTCTGTTGATCTCACCAGATATTAGAGTGGAATATCTAAGGCCTGTACCATCCTGTTCAGAGAGAGGCAGATCATCCAGACTGCTGATTCCTCGGTCCTCCGCTGATACTGAGGAGAACCAAACAAGCCCACACAGTTGGTAGGAACACCATTGAGAGGTACGGATTCGTGCTGTGAACATTTTGTAATCTAATTCTCACTGGTAATCACAATAAAGCATTCGAAATAATTGAACAAAAACTCAATCTCCTCTCTGATGGCAGAACTTTGGCATGTGAACTTTGGCAGAGCAATCATTGTTCAACACTGCAGCTCTAAAGTAATTACTTCAAGGCCCCAGGACATGACTAGCTTGCCATTAATCGTTGCAAATTATGTTTTATTACTAAAAATGCTAATCAAGGGACTGACACAGGGAATTACTTTGTATAACAGCTATAATAAAGATATTACTTTCCACTCACCAGGTCCTGGATACGGCATCTCAGCAGATTCTGTAATGGGGTGGGCCAGCAGTGGGCTTGAGGCCACAAGCACAAAGGCCCAGGAGAGAAGATGGTTACACTTCATCAGTGCTGATGGAAGTGGCTCTGATTTGCACAGAGGGTGAAAAGGAGAAATCTACGTGCTCTGCTGATCCTAACGGTGTTATATAGTTGAAGCTGTAGCCTAACCCCTTCCCACCCACTTCCTGCATGATGCACAACAGACACAGATAGACCTTTTCTTGCTGCTACAGACGACAACATCATCCAGAGTCACACTCTTGTGATAAATCAACAGGTGACTTATAGTCTCAATAAAAAAAAGATGTGAGTTGGCCCATTCTTCAAGGGCATAGTCATATTTTACCTGCTCTTAAGGTTGATTGAATGTTTTTTTACTGACTTTGTAAAAGGTATCGAGGCAGGTGTTTAAGATGTCACGTCAGTGTAATCCCACGAGGGAGCAGATGGAGAAACAGGGCAGACAAATGACTAATATTTTTATACTACTAGTTCATTAAACTCTTGGACCATTTGAATCCTCTGGCTGTATCTCTGCAAACAAAGCCCAGCAAACCCCTAATAAATCTGTAATTATTTAGAGAGGTGGAGTGGACAAGTTAAAATGTTGAGGGCCATGTTGTCTATAAGCCGTCTGACATTTTAAGACAACAAGAAAATGCTTCCATGGACCACTGAATCAGACTGATTGATGCATTTTATTTAGAAGCCTGGCGGTTTTAAGCTTTTATATCTGTGCTTTCACGTCTTAGTCATGCAGTAAAACGAAACTTTACGAGTACACCAAGCATCACTGCTCAGCCTAACAGAGGCTATTGCTTATGAGATGGGTGATGGGGGGGCGGGGGGGCAGTTATTTACAAAGTCATATTTTGCACCTCTCTGTGTAATTTGTATATTTATTAGATGTATGACGTCAGCGTTCAGTCCCTGATAATGAGAGCCAATGAAGCAACAGTGACATTTTATTTTATGCTTTCCATGCCAGACACTCCGTTAGGTGTTGCTATATATCATGAAATGCAATTAAAATTTATATTCTGAATTAGTCGAGGCCAGTGTGCCAATTCCAAGTTATTTCAGCATCTATAATAGACTATGGCTCCCCCAAACTTGATGTTTTTCCTACTCTATGCAGTCCTTTTGACAATTTAATCAAGAATTTCCTCCAGGCATCTGTGTTTTTGGGAAAACATTTTTAATTGCATTTTATAATAGCATTTTTAATGCAGTGTCGCCTGATCGCCATATTCACTAAATCTTTGAATGATATTATGTACTGTAGATGGTGAGATATTCAAAATCTTTCCAACTTTACATTGAGGAACATTACTCTGAAAGTTTTCCACAATTTTTAGATGCAGTTTTTGTTTTTCGCAGATTGGTGAACTTCTGCCTATCTTTACTTCCCAGATACTTTTTATGTCTAATCATGTTACTGACCTGTTTCCAGTTCAGAATGTTTGTCCAGTTGCTTCTTTTTAATACCACTGACCTTTTCAGCCTTTTTTTTTTGAGCTATAAAATTTTCATAAATCAGTAAAATGTGTCTGTTTACACATTTTTATGTTCTGGTGTGAATAAAATATGAATTTATAAGATGTGCAAAAAAATGATGTTTGGTTTATTCACATTTTACACAGCATCACAACATTTTGAAATTGAGATTGTACTAAAGTTTATTTGAAGCATGTATAAGATTTTATCTGGCTGAATTAGACAACTGAAATTTCTCAGTAAATCACATGATAGGGTTGGGCTGGTTTTTCTGTGGGTTCACCCGAAACCTTGGCTGATTGTGACCCACACCCGTTTTCACACCTTGGCTCTCGTGATTAGGTAGAGGATCAATAGGGGGTCCACAACCCTCCCATGGGGCTTAAAATCTGGGACTCGCCACCTTAGAACTGAAGAAGCTTCTCGGATGAGAGGTGAAACTTCTTCAAGAAAGCTTAACCTACTAAGACTCAAACTCTTTCATGGCATGTGTTTTTAATTTCTCTTTGCTATTTGAGCTGATTGGGCAAAATTTAGTGTTGTGCTCTAGACAACCCAAAATGTGATGTCTACACACCAGGTCCTAGGAGGTTAAAGAAGTCCAGACACTTTTCTTTCCAAGCTCCTTAGACTATGATGACCTGGATGACTGAGAACCTTTACAGACACAACTGAAAGTTCCATCTCTCCATCTCAGCTCCATAATAAAATACTGAGCAGGAAAACACAAAGAAGGAATTTCATATTTGGACATTGCTAGGTGTGGTATAACAAAGCCATTCATAGTCTTGGCGATGCATACAGAGAAAGAGGCTCATAGACACAAGTGACGCCTTTTATTTCATGGTATGGGAATAGCCTCGGGTGACTACTTTTCATGCACCACACAAAGTCTAGAAAGATGCTTTTCGCTGGCTTAACACCTGCTAAAAATGTGGTCACCACCAGGTGGAAACGCCATGTGCTAGTTGAACTGAATGAGACCCCCTCCGGCCACATCTCTTTCTCTCCATCTGTTTATTTCTTTGATACTCTCAAGTTTAATTCTTCTTCTTCTTGATCTGATTCCCATGCTTGTTTGTTTTTTATTTTTTGGTTAATATGCCCTTATTTACCAACCTTTATCCCTGAAAACATCTGACTGTGTAAACCTCCTGAAAACCATGCATCTTAAAACTACGTCTCACATCAACAAGTTATGACAATCCAAACATTGCCATCCTTTTCATCTACGAGACCAGAGATTTCTTTCTAACTTGACAATATTTCAGCGGCACAAACGCAGCCAGCAGAGGGCATCGTTACGTTTAGAAACGTTACGTTTAATATACACATTACAAGTAAATTGGGTTTAAATGTATTTCTAAGGGGGGGATCGTATTCTTCTAGTCAGAGCTGTCTCTCTCCAATATTATCAGTCTTAAAACTGTCAGTCTGGCTTATTATCTGTACACTGCAGGAAATGTTAGTTCTGCCTATTATTTCCGCACAAATCTAGTTTTTTTTCTTGAAGCAGATGTTGAGTGAAATTAATTATCAGCTTTGAATTCGACAGATAGATTCCTTCCTCAGCTCCCTCTCTCAAATGTCTTTTCGTTCTTTCCCATCTCCATGCTTTGCAATTAAACCAATAAACACAGCCTACTATATTCAAACTACAGCAATAAAAAGAATACATAGTAAAGTATAGCCTATGCCGCTCTGGAAAATGTGAGCAATTGGAACGTTTGAGATGCCTTCAAGGACTGTTGAAAAATACATATTCACTCGCTGGAACAACTATGTATGCTTAGGCCTGGACAGCATTACTGGAGCTTTAATAGTATACAAGATGGGTGTCACCAACTTTAGTGTCCTGCTACCACGTGTCCAATCTGAATTCATAATCACCTTTGGCCTGAATTTAGCTCTTCTTTTCTTACAGTATTATTTTTTCTACACCGACCTTTCATCCTGCCTCTGCCTCTACCACCGAAGAAACCGGACTTTTCGTGGAATGAAAGAGCTGGTAAAACATTTGGCAATACATTTGAATTTTTATTAAGATACCGTGGCTCGTGATAGACGAGAGCCCGAGTTTCGGTTTGCACGTAAAGGCAGCATCTTTTAACCGCCCACAGTGTTGCCGAACAGGAGCTGCGAAGAAGCAGCAGCCGGAGCGACAGACTGTGGGCTAAGTTTGTCCGCCCTGGCTTCCCATCACGAGTCTACGGGTCTTTGTTTCTGTGATGAACAAGTACCTCCGCTTTCGCTTAAAATTCACACCCAAAGTAGAGGCGTTAGAAACGGTCAAGTGCGCTCGTGACATTTTGGATAGTTTGTAGCACAGACAGAGAAACAGGAAAGGAGAGAGGGAGGGAGAAGTGCGAGCGACTCCAAAGTTGACACTTCGCTGTCATGTTTGGTACTTGTTGAATAGGCTGTGTACAAACACAACACTGCAGTGTGTGCGTGGGCGGCTGCGTGCTGGGAACAGGTAGGGCTGCTGTTATTTTACTTTGTTCTGCAAGTGGCCTTCAAATTATGTTTACATTACATTCTAACCTTTAGTTAATGGCAACAGTAGCGTTGCTCCTGGTAGCCATTGATCTCAGCTAGTTAGTGAGTAATCAGCTCTGTGGGCGAATATTAGTGCGTTAATATCTGTTCAGTATGTTTATTACCAAATGTTTTATTTGAGGTTCGAGTTCACTATGGTTGTCTGGCGTGGAAACTCATTGCTTCTTAATTTTACTGTATGTTAATTAAGAAACAATTTCTTTCTGTTGCCAGAGTCTTCTGTATCACCATGAGGCTTTAAGGGCACAGGGAGGACAGTGATGGCAGAGCTGGAGATTGACCAGTCCAACCTTCCACGTGTCCAAGAAGGTAGGCTTATACACTCCCACACAGACCCAACTTTAGCAGCTATAGAGAGTTCAAGAGAAAAGTGGTTCGTGGTATGTGCTGGAGAAAAGCTTTTTGTGTGTGCGTGTTTAGCCTCTATACATGCAGGTTAGAGATCATGGGCACTTACTGAGCTACAGACATGGAGCCCATACGCATTAACAGTTTTTATTGACACTCTAGCTAAGAGCAGACTTGTCTACCCTTCTGTTTGAGAGAGAATGAGAGCGACCACTTTGTATCCTCTCATTTTTGTGTTATGACTAACTTAAATCAGTGCTCTGTATCTACATCGGATAAGAAGTGTCTTGTTGTGTGTTGTGGCTGATGCAGCAGACAGTGCAGATTTAAGTGCTGTGCTGCATGGTAACAGGAATAAAGCTGGCACCGAATTGTCTGTTAGGAAAGCTAAAAAACTCTAGTCTGTTTATTGCAGTCAAATTGAATTGCTTTGTATGAAGTCACGAGAAAAAAAATAAACACACAGTGATCTGATGATATTTCAATCAAGTTTAATAATTGTTCAAATGTACTAAGCATCTAAAAAGAACTGATCATCTTTTATGAATCACTATCTAACAAAGGAAACGTGCGCATCATTAACGCTGTTCAAACAACTGAAGTATGAGCAGGGTTTTTCCCTGCAACAGGTTGGTCTGGCCTTTCACCAAAGGAAAATCACCAGGACAAAAATATTTTTAACCAGCATTTTCTAAGTAGGGGTTAGTTTGCCCAATCTTAAAAACAAAACCATTTTTGGTTATTGCATGGCCAGAAATAACAAGCAAATGCAAGCATTATAAAAGGTAACAAAGCCTCTTTGTCCAAGCTTTATTTGAACCAGTCATTTTTATGTGCGCAGTCAATCCCCCAAAAGGCTGAGCCTGGAAAAAACTTGATGAGGGTCCATGCACATGTCCAGCCAGCTTTAGGTTTATTAAGCTGGTTTCCCGTGTAGAGTTTGAGACAGCAACCATACAGGAAAGACTAAAGCCAGGTAAAATAAGGCTGGAGTACAAAGTTGTTGTGTACAAAGGGTCATGTTGCATTGCTTTACAGAGATTGATCTCATGAGTGACAGAACTGGCATACTGGATGCAGATAAGAGCAAAGAATGAGATAGCCGGGATATGTGAATCCATGGGAAAGAAAGGGGAATTCAGCTCAGATGAAGGTGTTCTGCAAAATACTCACAATTATGTGCTTGTTTTTTTTAGCTTGGTATAAATGGTGAGACAAAATTGAGCTTATTCATTGTTTGTCTTTGTTGTGTTGTAGCTGTCAGTCTACAACAATACATTTCAGCCCTTCTACAAACAGCTTTCTGCAAAATAGTTAAAAATGAAATCAGTGCATTATAATTGTTGTTGAGGTAGGATATATTCCTGTAACAAGCCATACCTACTCTATTCAGATCAAGTATTTTCTCTGCAGTACTTCCAAGCACTTTGCAACTGGTTCTCTAATGTGTGCCTTTCTCTTGTTTTGTATATATTTCTCTTGTTTGCTATTTATTTCTGCTGTCCACTATTTCATTTTTATTCCGGCACAGTCGATGCGGAGCACCAACAATTTTGTTGTGCATGTACAGCGACAATAAAGGGCTATTCTATTCTATTTTATTCTATTCTATTCTATTAAACTGGTAACAAAGTGTATAAATTGTCGGTTGAGCATATTCTTATTTGTAGTAACAGTAATATATGATAGCAAATATAAAGCTCAAGATCCGAACTGGGTCAACAGCCCGATCTGAATTTATCTTCAGAGTCATTTTAAGCTATAGATTGAAAATTATTCAGCACAATACATTTAAAATGTTTTAAACAAATATGAATTTATTGTCTAGCATATTCAGTATAGTTAGAGAAGCGTGTATGTATGGAAAGCAGGAATGTGTATTGGCAAGAATATGGTGATACTATGCGTACCACGATACAAGCATAAATATATTTTAAACATGCCAATGTGGGTATTAAATATGAGCAGAAAGAAAAAAGCTAAGCAACGCCACAATATTGTCTCGGTGTTATTAAGATGCAGCGCTAAATTGATTTTTATCTGCTTGCATGTATGTGTGGAAACATTCACAGGTTAGGAACTTGTAAGCTGTCGCCTCAGTGAAGACTCATTCTTTGGCATGTCCAAGCTAATGAATGGGATAGAAGTAGGTCTGCGAGTCTTTTTATCAAGGGAGATAATTCAGCACTCCACTCTTGTTTCCACACACAAAGGGCACACTGTGCAGCTTAGCATTTTCATGCTTTATTGAGCAGGGGCCAGTGCACAAACAAAGCCAGTAATAGCACCTATAAACTTGTCAATGAGGCAATTGCAGTATGTAAATCATCTATCTGGTCGCTGATTTTTTTTCTTTATCCATTATTTTTTTTACCAGACAGACATTTTCTCTTTTTAGCTCTGCGATGGTTTACTTTGTGTTCTTTTGTGGATGCATATGCTTCCTTTTTCCTAAGAGCCAAAGTTTCCCTTGTCCCTTTCCACCTTCACTTTCCTCAGCATTTAAGAGCCCTGGCAAAGTCAGCTTTCTTTGTTTCCACTGCACCCCTTATCAGTTCCTGTTTTTTCCCTCCTCTCCTGCTCCTGATATAGCCTGATGTGCTGAGGGAATGCAGCTCCCAGAGGAATTCCCCCCACCTCCCCCTCATTCCTAATTTCACTCTCACCAACTGACCCAGAGTCCCAATACCCCTCACCTCTCTTTGTTCTCCCTGACAAACTGGTCTAGTTCAGGAGTTATTTGGCCCAGTACGCTGCGTTTATAGCACAACACAAAGATCTGTGGGATGGTCAGGCACTTCGTGGTGGAATCTTGTGCAGAAAAAGCAGTGAGGAGGAGAGCAGAACAGTCCAGAGAGGAAGGGAGCGAGAGGAGAGAGCATGTGGGCGGTCGGTGGGGGATTTTGGCTGAAAATAGAACCCTTGTCATTTCTCCTTTAGCCGGTTTCTTTGTTTGGCAGGCATTTGCAACTGCTGCTATCCAAGTAGCTGTGAAGATGAAAGTGAAATATCTCTGTGAGTGTTTGAGCGGCTGTTCCTGCGCGCTGGATCATAGACATGATCTGCATAATTTTGTTTTGAAAGATCGGCTGTTAGTGCGCTAATAAAAACACATTCACCTATGTGTTTCTGTATTATGAGTGAAGGTTGCAGTTGAAAAAAATACATTTAAATGTATGGAAAACAGACTTTTCCATACGAGTGTCTAGGCTTTAAGGTCATAGCCGTGGTAGGTTCTTGCTTAAAAATTGGATATTACAAAAGTCAAACTAGTGGGAAGCTCTGTGCTATACAGTGATGCTGACTCAGGCTTTTTTTTGTTTCTTTTTTTTCTTTTTTTTACATTATGTTTTTGCTTTGTACTCTTTCTCACTCTCAGTGGATCTTATCCTTGTTTTTTCAAACGTAGCATTAATTTTTTTCCCTGCTGGATCTTTGATTCACTATCCTCTTAGAAAACAGACACAACCCTATTAAGGACCTTCATTAAGAAGCTTACAGTTGGATTGCCTGCAGTCACACTGAGCATATGTTTTTTGGGGGGGATTGGTGGCTCTGAGTGTGTCACACCTTGTTTCACAAAACCTGTTTAGAAGTAACAATTGTGAAATCTCTGTTTCCAACCCCTATAGCAGTGCTGTGGAAAAACAAGTTCGCCCACAATGCAGACACACCCACATGCACATCCATGCTCATGCCAGAGAAGACTGTCATTTCTTTCATTTTCCCCTCATTTTCCGCTTTGCTCTTCTTTCTTCGTTGGATTCGAAGAGTAAATTGTTTGGACTTGTCATTTTGTACCGTCGGATAAAATCAATCCTTCGACTTAAACCCTCCTCACCGGCAGACTGGACCCATAAGGGCAGGTTAGAGATCCATTTAGCGGATAGTCTCTTAAGCTCAGCGACAGGTGTAAGTGGTAATGCATGTCTGTTTTGGTAAAATTCTCAGTGTAGGCTTGTAGGGTCGTTCGTGTTGTAAAGAGACTCCCTTTGGGGCTTTGTGCTGTCTGGGTGATTTTCATGGCCTGTGACAATTGAGCCTCTCTAGATTGAAACCTACTCCTCAGAGACTTCTTCTTAGCAGTATTTTTTTTATTTATTTTTTTTTAGCAGTGTTTCAGGCATTTGGGTCGTGTTTTTTTTTTATTTTTTTTTTTTTTTTTTTTATTGTCCTATTTTCAAACAAGGAAGAGCCTTTGATTGTTTATAAAACTTTGGATACAATTGTGTTTTGTATAAATGAAGAAAATTGTTATAAGCATTATAGGATTGGGCGTTAGTGGTCAAGATAAAGTTCAACAAAATGCGAGAGGAATGCATATTTAGATAGGTATGAGTTAGATATGAATGAATGTCTTGAAACATTCTTCAAGCTTGGAATGGATCAAACACCTGATGTTATATTTGTATTCACCTGCTGTCCTGTAATCCTAATATATCCCTATTAGAATGAATGTCGACGCCACCAATTTGTTGTCGTCATCAGTATTACCATCTAATACATCTCCAGATAGTAAGTACATTTCAGAGATCTTGGTCTGCCTTTTATTTAAAACCTTTTTTTTTTTTTTTTTTTTTTTTTTTTGGGTAAATGTGTACTTCATTTGTCTATACACCTTTAATAATAACATGCTGCTCTCCAATAAGCATCCTCAAGCAAGTGGCAACCTGACCCCTGAACAATCCAGTGCAATTTAACACAACAGCCCTGGCACAAATTCTTTTTTTTATACCCGCTCATATTGATCATTTTGTGTTGACAGTTATGTGTTTATTTTGAGGCTGTGGTTAAAGGTAACATTTTCCTGGACATCTGTCCATCCACTTATTCAACTTATGGTCACAGCTGCCTGGGTACAGGCTTTACCAATCTGTCACAGGGCTAGAAGGAAGAGCATTAGAAGTGTCTCTCAGTCTAAAAACTTACAAGCATCAGAAATTGAGTAGCTTTAATAGTATGTAAGCTCATGCTGGTGTACCCAATTGTCCAAGCAGTATATATCACTACTAGGTTTTCCTGAAAGTTTAGAAATATTATCTGTCTATATATCCTAAAAAAGGCTAAAAGAATAAAAAAAAAAACCCCAACAATATCAATGTAAAATGTGTTACAGCCTGCGTATAAATTTTAAGCTTTCACAAGCTAATCAGGTTATCTTAAACAACGGAAAGCATGTGTGCAACATTTGTGGAGCCATTGTCTCCACAACCGTTACACAGCCCGCTGTGTTGGGCTCAGTGGATGGATTAGCAGAAGAACAGGTGTTTTTAATTGGCCCAGTCTCTGGCTCAGCATGAAAGGTTTTCAGCAGTGAGCTAAATCTCCTCTTAGACACTGTCCTCTGTCGTTCTTTTGCTATTTAGAAGCCTCCATTGTACGAAAAGGCAACTCTCTGGGTTCCCTGATGAAAATCTATTAGGTGGCTAAGCGGTTTTGGCGGGGTCGCTGTAAGCTGTGTGAGTGGAGAAATGGAAGAGTTGGAGAAACATCTAAGCCACAATGCTGCTGTCTGTGTTCATTTTCTCCTGAGTAACGTTTGAGTTTGTTTGACAGATCTTTAAACACAGATAAGAAGCTACTGTGCCTCATTAAGGACTACTGTAAGCACTTAATATGTTTATAGTTTAGAATAACAATTGTATAATTCTTATGTTCTTGAGTCTATGTTAAAGTGCTAGTCTTTGCAGTTTTTATTGTTTTTTTTTTAAATGTGCAAGGGTGAGAGTTCACTAATGACATGAAACTGATATGTTTTATTGCCATATCTAGCAGCAGGTGGCCAGACTATTGGATCACAGGATATGAAAGACTTGTGGCTTGATATGGAGTACCAGACAGAGTTGGAATACAGCAAGCTTGTAGTTAAAGCCTTTGGATTTATGTCAGCCTTACAGCTTTCATTCGACACACTGTACATTTGTACCATCTGCAATAACTTAAATGTTTGCAGGCAGCTGCTCTTAAACTTTGCATATTCATTTGGTAGGCATAGTGAGCACATAAGTGAAAGAAAAGCATGCATCTCGGCATCTCTTAGCATCCTTTTAACAATGAGCGAATGACTATGTGTGTTGTACTGCTGTTACTGTTAAAAGCTGCTCACACACACGTGTAGCACATGAGCATCGCTCAGGACGGTGGAGCTGCTATTTTGCTCTAAAAGTCTGTGACTGCTAATTTTGGGCACTTGAATCTTTCTCTGAAATGCTGCTACCCTGCTATAAACATTTTATAAGATCCTTTCATGTATTTAACAGTGATGCCAGAGTGGTGGATGGTTGCTTTTTTCAGTTTAAAGGGACACTCCTCTGCTTTTGTCTGTGTCGTGTAAACATCCATCATAACACACAGCACTTGTATCCTATTGTTTCCCTTTGGACAGACTGTTGGACCAAAAGCAGCACAGTTCATCCAAAGGCTTAGCTTTTGTTTTTCGATGGAGCCATTGACATCCATTCCTGACTGCTGTCGGTTTTCTGTTGTTTTAATAATCGTCAGCCTCTGAGAACTCCTCACTTTATTAAACACTTGTATCCCACCCCTTCATTCATTTGTGAGCACTTTGTAACTGTTTGTAAATGTTGCTGTTGTCTATTGTTTCAGTGTGCCAGTGTTTTGCTGTGCTGGAGGATGGAGCACTGGCACACAACCTGCAAGAGCAGGAGAGTAAGTACAAAGTTAAGCAGCTATTTGACAGCTGCATACTGTGCAAGCGTCTACTAACTTCTATTATGTGAGCTGCACTCCATTCTGTCTCAGTGAACCACCACTGGATGTTGGGTTCATCTTTTCCTGAAGTATTCACAACCACAGTGTTATGCTGCAGACTTGCCAAGGACTTGCCAAATAATGCAATCCAAAACAACAGCTCCCTCGAGTATTTTAATTACGCAACCAAAATTTTATGAACACTTTTCAATAACTGTCAACTCTCTGAACTGTTAACAGAACCGCACTAAAACCATCTTTATAAAGGTAAAAACGTATGGCATTGCTGTTGGATTGGTTTGCGTTAGATTGGATTTTATTGCAAAAACTTATATTAAATTGACACAAAGAGATAGAAAAGATTATATAACAACCAGATGTATTTGTACTACATAACATATGTATTTCCATGAAAGCCTTTTTGGTTGCTGCTGTGGTGTCTCTGTACATCTTTGTAAAAAAAAAAAAGCCATACAATTTGGTATGTATTTTTAAGATTCCTTGAAAGTGTCATCACTGAAGAGCTGGCATGCAGCAAACCATGTTTCAGATAATCAAAACATTCATAATGATTTAAAATGAAAACAGATTTAAAGTTCAAATGCATTATAGTAAATATTAATTCATATGTAATAGATCAAATACGGTCCCTTTTGATACTTGCATTGCACGTTACCTTACTATCTTCCCTTTTCTCTGCCTTGCACTTACAGTCGAGCAATACTATACCACCAACATTCTGAAGAACCAGCTTGTGCAGAATGACATCCGTGTAGCCAAGAAGCTGCAGGATGAAGAGGAGGAGCAGCAGGCCCAGCAGAGTGCCCTTCAGAGACAGGCCTCCAGACAACTGTAGGTGACTCCTCAAAGCACACTCCTGCAATAACCACACTGTGCTACATGCAACCCTTACGCTACTGCATGGAAATTTATTGCACAAATTTGTGTCTTCTTTTACTTTGCTGCATGTTATGTTGATTATTGTATCCATAAATCACAAATATGAGAAGTAATTTTCTTCTGCGACTGCTTTGTAGAGAGGAGCAGGACTTTGAGTACGCCCGTGTGATTCAGGAAGAACTCCAGAGATGTGCTGAGGAGGCTCAGAGGAGGGAGCTGGATGATGAGGTGAGCTTTTACTCACATCTCTTTGCTTACATAGCACATTTTATTACCAACCTGTGCATAAATTATTTTTTTTTTTAAAAAGCAATGTGTATTTAATCTTCTTTTACAGTACCCAACATTCAAAAAAATAAATCTACCTTTATGGAGATAAGAAGAGTCTGGTTGGACCCCTTTGAAATGAGATGATGCATACATCTCAAAGGGTTTACCCAAATATTGGAACTTTATCATAACCTTAAATGGGTTATTTACCTTAGCACCCATGCTCGCTATAGCCTAGGTTAACTGGGGAGCTTAACCATGAGCTGTCATGCATTTAACCAAATAGGGAGAAACCTGTTAGGTTTGGTAACTTTGAACATATTTGATTTAAAAAAAATCTTATCTTTAGCTCAGTTGACTTTGATGGAAAGTGTACTAGTGTTATAATACTACATGGCTGGTAAGCTCATCTTACTATAATATACAAAATCTCTCTCTGTTTTTCTGCATGTTCATTTTTTGTGTGTGTGTGACCGCCAACACCTCCCTAGATGATCAGGAGAGCATCCAAACTTGGCACACAGGTACATCTTAGGCCCATGAAGGTTCTTATCTATATCAGATATTGTGATGTTGTAACTAGCAAGGGGATAAAATAATCTGTTTTCAGCATTACTGTCCCTATAACACTTTATGAAAGTATTTTATCATTTTTATGATAGTTTTCATGACAGTAGTATCTAATTTATATCCACAAATTTTCAGTTATATTTATCCTGATGTCATCATAATATATTACCTGGCAGCGGCCTGTTAATGTTCTAAAAGGACCTGTTTTCTGTTATTTCAGTTTCAAAATAATTACATCTCATTCATATACATAAAAGCTGAATTATACATGATCTGTCGTCTTCATGTTGCCTAGTAATCAATCAGCAGTAGGCTAAAATTACCCTTTTTTTGCATTTATGCACCTTCAACGCCTTATAATATCATCATTTTAATGTCACAGCGCACACAGGTCAAACAATACAGTAGCATGAGCATGCACTTGTATTTTAAATGTATTTCTTAATGTGTATCTCTTTCTTGTGCAAATCTATAGTTTTAAAGTCAAGTCAAGTTCAAACCACTATAGACTATTCTAGAAGATATAGACGTGCTCCTTGAATGAAAGATGTGCAAAGTAGAAAATCAGTTTTCCTCTACCAGCCACTCATTTTTGTCATTTTTAATTTAAAAGCTCCATGGTATTAACTCCGAACTGAACGGTTCCCCTGATAATAAGATAAAAAACCTTGACAGCAAACTTTGCAAAGTAAAATATTGTGAGGGATTTGTTCCTGAAAGAGGAACAAATCCTTTCCCATGGGCATCAAGTTGCTGGCAGTAACCAGAGCAGAACAGGATACTGTATGAACAAGTTTACCTTCAGCACAAACTAATACTTGGAGAGATACTCGTTTCCCGTCTGTCCTTGGAAGTATGAGCATTTCTTTCTTTTGTTAAAAGGGATAGCACAAATATATTTTTTTACTTTTTTTGTATGATATGCATACAAACTTACAAAACAATGTGAAAAAAATCAGGTGAAAAGTAAGGAAAAATAATTTTTTATAGGATTTAGTGATGGTAAAAGGTAAATTAATACCACTGGCATTCCCCTTTTAAAGTCAGTGAAATCACACACAGCACAGGGACTCATAGGCATTTATGGCACTTAGGATGTATTTATATATCATTTAATTATGCGCCTGTTACAGGGAGTATCATATGGCTCATTCTGCTCACACTTAGGACTAACTGAGTAAATAATGAATCCCACTGGCAGAAAAGTGCTGCTCTGGGCCTCGGGTGTATCCATTGCTCCAAAAGAGGGCTTTAAAAGCACGGTCAGCTGTTTAGCACAGTCGTTCAAGCGATGATGGCTCAAGCAGTTTCACCGGTGCTTAGCTCCAGACATGGACCAGCAAGCGCTTTATCCAGAATGCATTCATATGTGCGCATTTAGTCATGCAAAACTTGCACACTGTCGTATTCTCAATTTTGTTGTTTAATATTTTAATCTCTAAATAGATCATTTAGATTTTAATAAGCTCTATTACAGAATGATGGCTTGAATGTTTTAGCCCCATTAGCACTCAAGCTCTATGTATAGGAATATTACTTCTGACTGAAAATATTTCAACAGAAATGTATTGCTATGAAACTTTGCACTTACATTTATGATCTTGGGAAAAAGAAACCTGACATGAGCGATCTCCTGATCAATTCGTTAGTGTTGCCATGAAATGAACAGCTAACAACTAACTAATGCTATGATCAGGTTCAGTTCCTTAGTTTATCAACTGATATTTGCAAAACTAGTGCCATGTCTATTATCCATAGCTGCACTTTGCTTTTAGTGCTTATTAGTTTAACAAATTATGTATATTGTGACGTGTTGATGTGAACTCGATAGCATGATGACATTATCATTTAGCCGAATCACTATTTGACCTGAGTATAGCCTCAAAGATGTACAAGGTGTATCTGTTCATAAAATACACTATTATGCAAAAGGCTCGACCCGTCCCTCATTTTTTTACATTTTGCTGGGAAATAGATGCTGCAATTTAACATGTGCAAGCATATTTTTGAAATGCAGTGTATAAGGCAAAAACAGATTTTGTGCAGTTTTAAGAAACTTAAAAGTCAGTTTTTGGTATGACCACCTTTTCTTCAACACATCCTTAACTCTCTTAGGCGAGCTTTCTTGTAATTTCTGTAAGTAGTCTTCAGGAATAGTTCTCCATTGAAGGACATTAAAAGCCCTTCTTTGGATGTTGGCTTCCTGTTGTTCCGTTTTCTGCCACAATGTTTTAATAATGTTGAGATCTGGGTTCTGAGATGCTATTATTTTCAATCTAGCTATGCTTTTATGCACTGCGATTGGCATCAGTGTCATGATTTAAAAAAATAAATAAAGCTATTCCCAATCAGATGCTTTCCAGATGGTGTTGCATGCTGGATCAAAAACGGACAGTAATTTTCTGCATTCATAATTACATCAAAACTCTAACCATGACAGCGCATCCACTGTGTTTTAGACACTGTAGACACTCACTGTTATCCTTCTGTCCTGATCTCCTGTAGAACCAAAATATTAAGATTTGGTTAATCTCTCCATAGGACTTCCTGCCACTCATTTTATTTTAGTGTAGTTCTTGTGTAATTTGGCATTCTTAAGCCTTTTCCCTTTCTTTATGAATGGCTTTTTGACAGCCACGCTTCCACTGAGACCATTTCTAGGTGGCCTCAGTGAACAGTACACGGATCAACTGAAGGGCCATGCATCAAAGTCATGCGTCAGGTCTTTGCTGGATTTTTTTTTTCCCTATTTCTTGAAGACATGTCTTTCAGCTTTTCAGATCAAAGTAGCAGATGTGTAACTTCTCTTGTCTCCACTTTAGTTTTCTCAGTGTGTTTTTTTAAGGACACTTTGCACACCATCCCAAGATACTCCTTGCCCTTGGTAATCAGTACAAAAATATTATTTTATGCTGTCAAACTTTGTTATCTTTGACATTTTTTTTATTATGCTAACAAAATGGTAACAGTTGATGTGTTTTTGTGACAGGCTGCTAGTAACAAAGTGCCTAAAGATTCAAATTAAAATAAGCTCTTTATTCCTCCCTTCACTTTGGTCTCTTTTTCATGCTTCAGTGATTTACAAGTAAATGTTAAATGGCTTAACAAACAAAAAACATTCCTCTGAAATTGCTCGTGTGAAGTTTGTCTCCTTAGACACAAGCTATAAAAGAAATCAGCCGTGGCTCAAGATGCTTACACAGTGCTGTACATCTAGTTTTAATATAAGCAAACATGAGCATGACCATCTGGTTCCAAATCCAAGTTTGCAATATAAATATAATGCTCGGATAGCTGTTTTTACATGTATCTATCTCCTGTTTATGGTATGGAAGTGAACCTCTACAGAGCTGTAAATACAAAAACAATTCATCTTGCAGCCAAAACATGGTTGTCCAACCAGATGGTTCTCATCAATCACCACTCCCACGGTGTTTGAATGTTCATACACAAGGCAAATCCTGCCCCCCTCAATGATGCTGTCTTGATGCATTTTGTATAACTTGCTTTACCAAAAAGAAATTCATCTGATTCTTTGAATAACATGAATGGTGTCGCTGAGAAACGAGAAGTCTATTGTGCTGGAAAAAGTCATCGACTCAGCCATGAAAACTCTCCAGCTGGCCTGGTTGTCTGTTTCACATGGCTACTACAGCAAAATATTTTCTCTACATGGCAGTTTCCTTTTTGGAGAAGGCTGTGTACAAAAGCTCCTTGTTTGGAGGGTGTGAGGTCATAGAGGGCTATAAAATTCCTTGATCATTAGTAAAGGGGTTGGGTTTGAACTCTGTGGTTTACACTTTACATTAAATGTAAACCCTAGTTTACTGTTTTGGCTCTGCAGTATTTTCTTTTTATGAGTGTTGACGTGGGGATCAAATGATGAACTATTAGCGCACACGTTAGCTTACCTTCCATAATGACGGGGAGATCAGAGGTGTTGATTAAATATTTGCCTCCCTGTAGATCGTGTCTTTAATTAAGGAACAGAAGGCATCAGGCTGTGCACTTTTAAATGCCAGATCCCTGTGGCACTGCACGCCTAACCTGCCATGGCAAGCTGCTGATTGTCTGCTGATGCTGGCAAAGTGGCTTACACAAATGTCCTGATTGCAAGGCAAAAGCAGCTGTGCTTGCTTTTGCTTATGATTTATGTTGTAAATGCTGCCCACAGAGGGAAATCTCATAGAATTCACTGGTTGAATTTTGATGATTTATTGGTAGCACAGAAAAGTAGCACTGAGATACATTGAAGCTGGACCGTAGAGACACAAAGCTGCTCTGGTAAGACCAGACAATCCCCTGTGACAGTGTTACTTCAAGTGGAGCAGTGGCATTGATCTGCTTCTGCTGTAAAAGTTTACTTTTTCTTAATTTTTTCTTACAGGTTCTATTCAGTCAATCAGAGTTCTAAATCCTGTGGTGTCACTGGCCACCCAGAACAGAATTCGTTAAATGACCACTATTAAGATGTCACATCACCTCACAGCAGTATCAAATCCCCCAACATCACTTTGCATGTCCAATGTAGAAAGATTCCTGTCTTCATGTAAAAATGTGGTCTAAGGTTGTGGTCCATTTTGGTTGTTACCTCACCAATGAAAGCAAATCTAAAGAGTGGTGTGAGGTTTAAACCGACAAAGGAATATCTGGAGCCCAAGACAGCTCTCTGCTACATTATGAACAAAAGCAAAATCATCCATATGGGATATATTAATTCATGGATAAGATTTTCCTTCATTGTCAAGTTGCAGCTGTTGATTTTATCTATGTTACATTGCCCTCTGTTGGTGGAAAAGGGTACAATGTACGTGGAGCCTCATTCTTGCAGTTATGTCGACTCATAGTTCCACATCAGTGTAACCCGGCCATTTATAGTGTCATTCTTTTAATCGGGGAAGCTCAATTTTTTTGTTTTTTGTTTTATAATTTAGTCTTTTATTTGCTCTTGTTTGTTTGTTTTTTTTACTATGTCATACACTAAAAGATTCTGTCATTCTTCACATTATTTTATAGAAATGCCTTACATGTTGTTGGTGAATCTTGTTGAAAACTATACTGGAAAATAGAAAGATATCTTTGATTAAGTGCTTATTTGATGGAAGAGATCATTTTATCTGCTGAAAGTCATATTTGTGTACACACTGGCCTTGTTTCCACAGGAAATTGCCAAACGGTTGCAAGAGGAGGAAGAGGAGAGTATCAGGAGACGAAGTAGAGGGTCAGGGAGCCATAGTGAAGGTAAAGCTTTATTGTATATAGTTATGAAGGTTATTTAGAAATTTTCACATTGTTTAAATAAAATGTTTTGAGGTTTTGGGATATTTTTAGTGGTTTGCAGAAGGCTTTGTTATACTTCCATAGGACACAACCTGGCATTATTTAGCTTCTTACTAAACGTTCTTGGCTCTGCTTGTGATCATTACTGCAGCTGTATTTAAATCACTCACCACAGATACTACAAGGCCATGAACAAAAAAGTTGCTCATTTGTTCATGAATATCTTCATGTTTTTTTGTTCTAACTTGCTCTCATGTTTGTTTTGATATTGTCTTTAACGCATGGAATTACATTTTCAGCATTTGCAGGGCTCATTCTTGTATGTAAATGCATGGAAATATGTCAGTTATATTTCATCCATTTATACTAATTGTAGATGCAGCTGTTTGTATTGCTGTGTTACCTCATCATTAATAATAATCACTAACAGACTCACCCACCCACCCTTTTTTGTTTGCATGTTTGGCAATACCAAAGGCAGCACGAGTGACCCTGCACTGCTATCCCTACAACAGCACACACACAACAGCGTTTGCCAGGGGGAGGAGCAGTACCCTAGAACCACCACCAGGTGGCGATCCTCTACTTCTCACTCAGACATAACTGGGCCTCAGACTAACTCCCCAAGGGGGTTAGCAGCTCAGAAAAATACAACTTCATGGTCAAATCAAGGACACCCCAATTCCATTAGGCAAATTAGGAGTGAATTGAGAGAGCCTTTGAGTGAAAATTCAGATGACTCGGACACAGTTTTCTCTGAACAGCTCTCTGTTTGGTCCCAGAGGCTGAATGAAAGATTCAACACTGCACCTGCTCGACAGCGGGCATCTTTACATCAGCCACAAGAGAGAAATTACAGAAGAGTTTACTCTCGTAGAACATTCTCAGACGAGTTCAGGGAGGAGAGAGAAGAGTGGGACGAGGACTTTTATGAAAATGGTGATCTGAATGAAAGGAGGCCTAGGAATCAGGATAAAGAGAGGAAGTACAGAGATGAGTATGATATCAGAGGTCAGGATACAGGCTCTCAGTTCGTCGAGTTTAGAGAAAAGCGACGCAGTCACAGTGAATCTGTTCGGCTGCATGACAGGGATAGACACAGCAACAGAGACTTTGCAAAGACCTGGAGCTACAAGGACAGCCCTGACAAACACGTCCGTTTTCGAGATGATAAGAGGAGCTCTCGCAGGGAGCAGAGTGAAAGCAGCCAAGTGTGGAAGATGCTGGCCCGTGTCCTCAAAGAGAGGGGTGTGCCTGTGAAGCTTGGTGGCAATGGGGCGCCACTGCAAATAAGGCCTCAAAGCAGAGACAGCCAGGTGTTTCATGGGAGTGAGGTCTCCTGCGGCGACTCCCAACCACATCAGAGAGCCTTCCACAGAGCTGCTTCCACGAGGCACAGTTTCCATGGAGATATTAGGGAGAGAAAGAGATTGTCATACCGAGAGAACAGTGGGAGAGATCACAGAGAAGACCGAGACAGGCATCATGATAATGGAGAGATTTATGAGATTAGGAGAAGAGACTCAGACCTTGCTAAAAGAGAAAGACAAGGCAGTAGAAGGTGGAGTAACAATGATGAGAGGGGAGAGAGGAATGTAAATAATTACAGAGTCAGGAGGGCAGCAAGCGAGCGGAGGCATTTACACAGGACCGCAGAAGAAAGCTTAAGCTCAGAGGAGGAGCAAGACGTGGAGAGGAGAGTAAATGTACCCCGCCGAAGAGCCCCAGGGCGTAGCCAAAGTCTCAGCACCAGCAGCAGGGCTTCAACCAGGGATAGGTCAAGGCGCACAGCAGCAGGTAACACTTAGACCTGCAGCCAACTCTAATCTGCAGAGGGAAAGCTTCCAGCATGGTGCTGTCCCTCTCTGTGTACATCTGCTCCTCTCATCTTCCCTTAATCATCCCCTTATCTGGAGTTGGGCTTTAGTGGTGTCTTGATTCCTTACTGAAGTGGGACGTTTCCCTGTTTCATATCTACAAAATCAGTGGTCTAAAATAGTCTTTGCTTTGTACTTTAATTCTCTACTTTTTCTTCTTCTAATTCTTTTTTTTTTTCTTTTCATCTTGAGGGTTGTAAGATAATTAATTCCAGGGAGTTGCTTTCATTTTGCATCTTTTCACCTTGTGCTGTCATTTCAAATGTCATTGTAGATAACCTTTCCCAGACTCTTTCGGTAAGCTTGAATGATTAATGGGTGATGTTTTTTTTTAACAAATCATGTGCTCATCATCATCACAGTTGCTCAATTTTCTGTGAATTTGAAACTGTCAAACTTCATCTTTAGGAGCACCACTTCAACCAGAGCTGAGTGAAACTAATCTGAGCCTGGGGGAGCTGCAGCAGGTTTTAGAAGATGAAGAACTGGCCCTCAAGCTACAGGAGGAAGAGGAAAAGCTGTTTAGGAGGGTAACTGATCCAAGAATTTAACATGAAACACTGTAGTTTAGAAGGTTAGCAGAAAAACAGAAGTTTGGTTTGTTGATCTGAACATTTACTTTCTGTTTCCTCACAGAACTCTCAGCCATCTCAACGTTGTCCTTATCCAGACAGGGACTTCAGAGTAGCACAAGTGGCACAGGATGAGGTGGAATGATAAACTGACATGTCATCAGTATCCGTTTATTTAACATCCAACTGATTAGTAAGATCATGCCTTTTTTTGTGTAGGAAATTGCACGATTCATGCAGAAACAAGAAATTAAATCAAAGCGTAGATCTCGTGAGCTGGAAGGGCCTGAGTCTTGGCGTGAGCATAGGGCGATGATAAATCATCATGACAGACGAGCTGCAAGAGAGAGACAGGTTTGTTTGAACATGTGGTTAGGAATTCAAGACAAAGACAAACATATACACAGCCCTGTTATGCATATGTGTGAAAGGTCTTTATTGGGTGTTTCTGCCAGCAGAGTTTTTAAACAAGCTGAGAAACCTCTTTGTTCATTTCAGGTCCAACGAGAGAGACTTGACTCAGAGGGCCTTCCTTCCCCGACTGAGGACTGCTCTCCAGAGAACCTTCCGCCAAGTCCCATCACCACTACACCGTAATTAACAAGTTAAATCTCTTAATTAATGCTGTATGTCTGATATTTCAAAAAATATGGTGACTTACAGCTGCTACATTTATAGATCAGCCCAGCAGATTAGAAACATTGCAGAGGAATTGGATCCAACCTTCCAGGCGAGGAGGCAAGGCACAATGAGCCTCCAAATGGGACAAATGGGTATTTGAACTGAACTGAAATAAAACCACTGTTGAAACTGTTGAAACAATAACTTGACAGTTCCTTTTCCTCCATTGTAGGTCCAGCTACTCAGCCCCTTCCTGTGCCACAGTCAGGTCTAAATGAAATGCTTGAGGAGCCTACATTTATTCCGCCAACAAAGCGTCAAACAGACAAATCAGGACGAAGTAAATCCAAAGAGAAGAAGGAGAACTGCAAGCAACAGTGATCTCCAACACTGCGTTCTGCTGTAGGCCATACACCGTTTCTTTTATAGCACTTAATCAGTTCAGCTAGAGTTCTCATTGCTTATTACTTTAGGGTTACACGGATAGCATTCACTCAGCTGCCCCTACTAGCACTTTTTTTTAGAGCAGTGGAATAAGGAGACTTTTTAGATTCTCGATTAAGTGAGTAAAGACAACATTTTAAAATCATGGCTTTTATAAATGCTAAAGGGAAATGTTGGGTTTGTTATTGTATTTTATATGTAGTTAACCAGTATACTGTCAGCTGGATCTCTCAGTCCTCCCCAAGTTGTGCCTACACTTTATTTACATTACAAATACACTAAACCATCCAAGTAGACTTCTATGTTCTGCCACCTAGTATGTAACTTCATCCCATTGTCTAAATCAGAATCAGAATACTTTAATAATCCCTAAAGAAATGATGTCTAAACTAGGTATAATGTGGGTAAAATAATTATTTGAACCCATGGTGAATTTGTAAGTTTGCTCACTTATGAAGATATGAACAGTTAATAATTTTATGGTAATTTTATTTTAATGGAATGAGACAAAATATTAACAGAAATCCAGAAAAAAACACATTATATAAAAGTTATAAAATGCTTTGCAACTTGAAGCTTCAGTTCCCTCCACAGATTGGATTGAGGTCTGGAGACTTGTTAGGCCACTCCATGACCTTAATATGCTTCTTCTTTAACCACCCCTTTGTTGCCTTGGCGATATGTTTTGAGTGCTTGTCAAATTGGTAGATCCATTCACAACCCCTCTTCAGTGTTCTGGCTGAGGGAAAGAGGTTCTCATCCAAAACCTTCACAGTACTTGGCCCTGTCCATTTCCCTGTTATTGCAGTCAAGTTGTCTGTACTTTTAGCAGGAAAACAGCCCCAAAGCATAATATTTACACCTCCATACTTGTTGTAAGTATGGTGTTCTTTGGATCACACTCAGTTTCTTTACCTCCAAACACAGCAGGTCAAGTTGATGCCAAAGAATTTGATTTTGGCTTCATCTGACCGTAGTGCTTTCTCCCATGTCATTTTATTTCACTTCTGAATAGTCGCACAACTGTTTTTACCTTCTCACTAAGCTTCTTGCTGATAGTCTTGTAGTCCATTCCAGCCTTGTGTTAGGTCTACAGTCTAGTCAGTAACTTCCTCTGACAGCTCTTTGGTCTTGTCCATGGTGGTGAAAACTTTGAAATTGATTCTGTGGACAGGTTTGCTTTATACACATCAGATTGCCAGTATCTGTAATTGATTGACGGATTGTAATTGCCTGTATGTGCGTGGATATAGGCAATCTGTGGGAGCCAGAATTCTGGATTGGTTGTAGAGGATCAACCGATCCTCTGTATTTTTGGTTGAGATTCTGTCGCTCTCCATTAAAATGAAGCTACCATAAAAATTAGAGACTGTTAATTTCCTCTTAAGTGAGTAAATGTACAAATTCAGCAGGGGATCAAATAATTATTTCCTCCACTCTATTTCTTGGGGGAATCTCCAGAAGCATGTGAACGTTAATCTTTACAAAGAAATAGTGACAAAGTAATCTTGTTTCAAAGCAGTTCTTGTCATGTTTGCTGTTATCCAACGACAATCAAACTAACTTTGTTTACTTTTTATAGATGGAAATCCCAGAAGTTGTAAAACTGGATCACATTAACATAGTGGTAGTGAAAGAAGTCAAAATTAAATGTAATTATTTCCCACTCAAACGAGGAAGTTCATTATACTCTTGCTGACAGCTCATGGAATAAATAAAACTATAGCTCTATGCTATAGCTACATGAAGCTTAGCTGCTACTATTACCTTTTGGAGCTTACAACTACATTTCGCAATCTCTGAAATCCAACACCAAAGACAGACTCTGAACTAAGACACTTGCATGTTTTACCAGGTCACTTTAACACTATTCCTAATGCCAAACAGGAATCTAACAGAAGTGACTGGAAATAATTTTGATGCATGTATTACTATTTATTGGTCTCTCTTTTTGTTTTGTGTATGTTGTTCTTGCTGCCACATTTAAACTCTTTTCTTTACACAACTGAAATACGACACCATGACTGCAACTATTCTGTACATAATAAATACAATCTTTATTGCGTGTTCAAAAATGTGATGTAAGTACAGTGTAAAAATACATATAATCAGTTTTATACAGTACTATAGACAGCTGAAGACATTTTATAGGAAACCACCGTGAGACAAAATTATACATTCAAACCAAAAGTACATGACATTCATCAGGTAATATTCAGCAGGTATAATAAAGTGCTGCAGTCGTATTAAAATGTCACTGTATGACTGTACTGTAATGTTAACACTTTTTCACTGTGCCACCTGTGAACTTTGAAGTCTTTAACTGATTTTTCTTTGCTGGAGAGGTGACTCATACGCTGCTCTATTACTATAGGCGTGGGTAAACGTTTTCAGGCAAAGCCCACACAGTTTATTTCTCAAATATTCCATGAAGAAACACTCGCCTTTTACAGACCAGGGGAGCAATAGAATTAAAAAAAACAAAACCGTTTGGTCTAATCTTGCTGCCCACTCTGCTGTTCTAGAAGAAAATAAAAGTAACGCACTCTACAAGACTCTCTCTGGGGGGTTTCCGCTTGTCCCCTGGGTTTAGCTTGCATGTCATTTACATTAGTCAAGCATATTTGTTCACAGGATTTCCCAAGACATTCAAGAGTTACAGCGATAATTGGTGGATTTCCCATGTGGCACTCGTGAGGAATACTGAAAGATTTTCGCAATTGTGTTACTAAGCTTTTGAGCATTTCATTTTTGTTTTTATTCTGACCTGTTAAACGCATACTTGATCTGATAAACACTTAGTCATACAGCGTGCCTTAACATGCTCAGTGATTGTCACAGCTGAACAATTTTTACCTTTCATTTGTGAACCATTCTGTACACTCAGTATTTCACTAATAGGTCTCCCTAGTGCTTCAGCTTGAATCGTAGCTTTATCTACTTAAAATAGGGAAGTCCCTTCACTGGACTTTTTTGACCAGTTAAGCAACAGTTGGAAAGTCCATATAGTTCCTGGTAAAGTTCAGTGGAGTGGAAGAGGCTACATGCAATAATGAGTCTAGCTACCTATTTTCACAATTTAACAAATAATAATTATATAAAAAAAAAAGACAAACTGTAAATGACCAACAGATAAAACAATTAAAACAACAAAACAGCCATAAACAGCAGGTAGGTTGCTATGTTATGTTGAGGCTTTGAGCATATGTAAAACCATACTACTGGGAGGTAATATAAAGGCTCAGAAAGTAATATGACTAAAATCAATCTGTTACGCCCACTTGCGCACTCACCCACATCGTATTTTCAAACTGAGCAATACTTGGCAGTTTTACCACTCAGGCGTGCAAATACCAGATTAATGATTCTCTATCATACTCTTACTGACTACAGCTGTTTTACAGTGTACTGGGGCAAGTAGACTGAACTTTGAACGCAGTTAAAAACGTAAGGGTAAAAAGGCTAGCTTTTGCTCATTGTTATTTCATGACTGCGTTCACATTTCAAGATGGCAAAAAACCAGCCTGCTGTTAGAATTTACATGGTGAATAACCTATTGTTAAGTCCACTTTCTTCTTTCCCCTCTCAGAATTCCCCTTCCTCTTGTTTCAACTGACTGTGTTATTGAAGGATCACTGAAACTGTATCCAGTTGTTAAAACTGGGCAAGATGTTACAGTTTGTTTTGACCTCTTAGGCCTTTTTACACAGTAGCTTATGCTGTTCTAAAATAAAGACAGCTGGCCTAAGCAACTTGGTATAACAAAGACATATTTTTTAAAAAAAAAAACAAAGCAAAAAGTGGCTCAGTATGAAGAAAGAAGAATCCCATTTTAGCTGTAAAATCCTGTTTCCTTAAAGGAAAAGGCTACTTCCATGCGGCTTTCTAGCCCAGGTCATTCCATTCATGCAATCAGCTGCTCTGAAGAGTCCTTAGAGTCCAGTGACTCTGAGCTGCAAGTGCTGCCCTGTTCCTGCTGAGCCTCATGGAAACTGCACTCTATTGCAATTAATGTCCTGGGATCATCTGAAGGAGAAAAAGAGGGAAAAAGTAAGAAATTAAAATAGTTAATCTCTATGATTCAGGTGATATATTACCAAATCATGAAATGCAAGAGAAATTACCTGTAGGATTTACAATGATTTTTTCATGAATTCTCTTTTTTGTCTTCTTTCTTTTCTGGAGGTTTTTCACAGCCACGATAATGATGATGGTGACGGGGAACAAGACAAGTATGCCAATGATAACAAACAGTGGCCATATCGGGTCTTGAGCATCTGTTTCAAAACAGCACTGTTATAGTCAACTTTAGATCAGAACTGAAGCAGTATGATAAGAGGAAAAAGAATCATGACTTACCAGAGTCAGGTTTAACTTCTTGGCCACGTGTTGCCTCAGGTATAACTGGAACACACTTAATGTCATTTAATGCATCTCCTTTGAACACAATCTGCTCCTTTGGATTGGAGCACCTGGGAGAAACAAGCGTGACAAAAGATTCCCTGTGACTTTTCTGGGATTTATCAAGTGTTTTATTACAGCAACAGTAAAACATGGTGGTGTTTAGTAAAGGGTATTATCTTACTTGGTACTCCAGGGTTTGCACTTCTGGTGAACTTTGTCATTAAAAGTTCCATTTGGACATTTTCTGCAGTCACCTGTGGAGAAAGTCAGTGAGTTTATTTGCCATTTAACCCAACATGTGTAGTGTCTGGGCTAAAGTTAAAAGCTTATTATTTGTACTTTTACTTACGATTAACTGTAGGTTCAAAGCCTTTTTCACACGTCTTCACACAGAAGGAACAACTTTCATCACCACAAGTAAGTCCTTCTCTACAGCCACACTTGGTATCAGTTGTGGCAGTGCAGGCTTGTAGAAGGACCTGAGCACCTAAACATACAAAAAGATTAAAAGCTCTTGTAGTACTACAGATTTCTATATTAGCCCAGAATTTAATACACTGCTGATGAAATGCTTTTATATGGTTGTGACTTAATTAATGCACCAACATACCTACACACTGTGTACAAGGGTAACACCTGTATCTTTTAGGGTGCACTGTATAGGTCCCGGGCTCACAGGGTGTACAAAGTTCTTTTGGGGTTCGACCACACTCCTCGACTAGGTGATTTCCTGCAAAAATAAGCAAGGGAGTAAAATACACATAAATTTCAGTGACACTGGCTCCATCAAAGCTATAATGCATCTTAATAAATGACAAAAGATTTCCTTTTTAAGGTTCATAAGTTATAGGATTGGGGTTTCTAGAAAAGTTTGAACTCTAATAACTATATTTACTGCTCTTACACTGGATGTACAGGAATGAAACTGACAAATTCTGTCAGTGACATTTCCCAATGATTGGATATATCATCCTTGCCTTTGTTGTGGATTAGGTGAAAAACCACTGAAACTATCTTTGGTTGCATGTGGCCACCGCAGAGGAACTCCTCAAAGGTTGGAAAACAATCTCTCACTTTTTTTTTTTTCAACATCCAAAGATAATAGCTGGGTTTAATAATGTGGAAGAAAAGACTTCTTTTATCTCACTCGTGAATATACAGTAGGCTAAACTGTAAATGCAGTTTAATTCAAAAGAGCGCCGTTAAAAACAAACAAACAAAAAAGCTGCACAGCTGTACAAAAACAAATAAATGTAGAGTCTATCTGCAAACTTTTATAAGATTCTGGATCTTTTTTTTCTTTATTACCTGGGTGACAGCGCTCACAGCAAACATCTCTCCCCTTTAGCGTCCATTGCTGGCAGCCCATCTCCCCAACACTGCACTGGATGCCCAAAAAGAGAACGATCAGCCAGGCGATTACAGCCATACTTCAGCTTCCCAGCCTTGAAGATGATACAGCCACTCCAGGAGAGAGTTGATTTAATCCAATCGAAGAATTATTCCAGGTATCTCTTCCACGCGGCACTAATTCGGCTTTTCTCTTTACCTAAATCTGTGTGAGCATCGTTCTGTGCTCTGCACTCATATTAAGCAGACTGTATTGTTGCGACTTCAGCAGTCAGAAAGGTTTTTAACCCTCTTGCCAGCTGAGCGCTTATAAAAAGTGTTGTCGCGGGGGACGGGGGGCGTGTCACAACGGTCTGACTCAGCATGGTACAATTCATCTACATGTATAGACAGTTTTTGTCTTAGTCATTTTTATACAACTACAATGTATTTATTAAAAATAAATGAATTCATTCAAAATACACAAAGAGATACCAAGATATTAAGTTGTCGCTGGCTGTAGGAAAAAGAAAAGCGAAACTTTGCTCAGTCAGATTACAATATTCGTTTCTTTTCCTCTACCAGTAACCAAATAAAGCCGTGATAATGTCGTGTTATGCATGCCTTCAAACTTGAACGACCTTTCAAATCTGTTCTGCTCTGTTCTTCATAGAAATGTCTGAACTAGGGCTAAACTAGATTTCCTGGAACTCAGATGCAATCGCCGCAATGTGTTTACAACAGCACAGTCAAGTTCTCCTCCTGCAAATGTGAAGTTAATTCAAATAGCAGCTTTACTTTCTAGAAGCTTTTGCTTCTATTTGAGTGCATTTACGCAGTATATTGTCTCCCAATAAAGCACTAGACTTAACTACCTGTCGTGGAAAGGCTTTGTTATCACGCTATAATAGAAATAAAAGGGATTTTAACTTCATCGTAACTTTTCTGTTTTGTCTCTAACGGGGAAACAGTCATAAAGGGGGATTTTTTTTTTAATTTTTTTTTTAACTTAATCTCCTGGACTTTATTTTGTCTATACGGTTTTATAAACAAAGCTTAAGGATGCCAATACCATTGTCTTCCTCGTGGGAGTCAAAGCACCATAGTATACATACAATATACACTGAAGAAATGCAAAATTGAGGTGAAATTAAAGAAAATGTACAGCATAAAACTTTTTTTAATTTAAGTAAACAATTGTTAAAATACGATTTTATTCACAACAGAGAACGCGTCATTGTTATTTAACAGATGAGTCATAGGACAAGACATCATGCCCAGAATCACAAGTTTATTTAAAGGGCACTGAAAATGTCTCGAAATTCCCCCCTCACGGACTCTTCAGAAGATCATTATGTGTCTGGTGGCTAACACTTGTATTAGACAACACACGTGGCAAATATTCAGGTAGAAAATGAAATTAAAAGTGTTGTAAGAATATTTCTTCTAAAATGAAAGTGGTGCTTTTAAAAGTGACCTTTATTGTTTTCAGGTGCCTTTGTTCAATTGTGTATAGCGATTCCCAAACTTAGCACTTACTTCCTTTGAAAAAGGAACCGTTTCCTTACAGTAAGTGGTGTGAGTTTGGGAAAACACTGGGAATTTGCTGACAAATGATGAGGTGTCAGGTGATTACATGTTATCTGGGGATCTTCTAGCTCATCTTCATGCTTAAATTCAAACTAACAATTTAAGTGCGAAGGGGGAAAAACGAACCAAATAAATACATGCACATAACGTTTGTCTGCTGAGTCATGATTGTAACATCTCACTATCATATGATACTTCGTGACATTCGCAGACGAGGCCTTTGACTTTCTAATGCATCACACTCGACCGATAGCGTCGTCACGTCAAAGTGCGCGCGTGTTGTGAGACTGCGTATGTACCTCATCTGCCAACGCACCCTAAGAAACCCTTCCCACATTTACTCCTCAACCTCCTCTTTAAAAAATTCAGCAATGAAGCACAGTAAAACCCCAACACAAATTAACATAATGGCTCGGGAAATACTTCAGGGCTGTTCGGTAAGGAGTTTAGCAACACAATCTGCTGGTAAATGAGTGTGCGCTCATATTTGCATGTAGGCTGACATAAGCTTCAGAGTCACAGTCAACCTGGAACTGTCATGGCAGAAGGCTTTGTTAATGTGGGACTACACGTTTTCACTTTACCCGTTGGCCTGTATTTCAAACAGCACGAAGGCGATTACAGGTCATTGCGCTCTTCTGGGGGCTGCTGTTCTAGTAGAGTAACTTATTCTGCCTACACAGCACTTCCTTCCTGACGAGCATTTTTATTACACACCCACCATAGATGTAGGTGTGTGACGTCACTCAGCAACCGCGGCTGTGGTTGTGGGTCAAGTAGATGGGGGTCTGTACTATACAGTCGGCTTGTTGTTGTATAGCCGTTTTACAAGTAACACCAGCCCACTGGGAAAGTACACGTAGTTGGTGTACTGGAAACTCCACTCAGGGGTGTTAACTGTCAAGTGTCAAAACCAACATTAAAACTTTGTTGCAACATATTAACCCATCTCGGCTATAATTGTAAATGGTTGTCTATTCTTCAGGCGACTGTTTTGTTGACCACAGGCCGGTCATGAACACCAACCACCCACGAGATTGTGTCATACATTTGAAATACATGACACTGCTTTCTAATTAAAAACAGGCAACAGCACCTTAAGCACATTTTCAAATGGCATTTTTATCATTTTATCAGTCAAATGTATAGTTTGTACAATAATATACACAAAACAATGTCTCCACCTAGTGGCATTTCACTCAGTCTCCAGGTGAGGTGAAAAATGAAGACAGTGTTTTGAACATATATATTTTTATTCATATATATATATAATAAATTTCTATTTACAATTTATTCTTCTTTTTTAGAGAAAATTAAAGAGAAAGCTTTGATTGCAAACAGTGCTTCATACTAAAGGGAGGGAAGGACAAAATGGGAAAGTGCTCATAAAACTAGTGTGTGTTATTTCCCTCTTGTAACTATATTTTAGGTAGATACAACAGGGATTTGCCATTGTTTTGCAAGGAGATCACCATCTGAAAGCCAGGATTCCCCTTGAAGTCACTCTGAACACAACAACTAGAAGTGACAGCTTCAACAGTATGAAGAGCCATGTCCACCAAACAATGTGAGGCTTTGGCTTTTATCACACTGACTTTTCAACAAAGTCCACAACTGAAGGAGACAAACCTGATGCTTTTGTCAAACTACTTCATCTAATCAACCTTTTTGAGTTTGCTTTCACAGTTTGCTGTTGTGAGTGTCCAAAGTTTGCAATCCTGCTGATCTTTAAACATGTTTAAACATGTTTAAAGTGTTATGGGTGTCAGGGTTTAATCACTGACAGAAATAATGATACATTCGACAAAGCACACCTAGGACATTGAGAAATGGCCACTGTTTCATAAAGAGTGATGCCTGATTGTCGGTCAGTCATTCGTAGTAGACTAAGTATGACACCATCAATGCAAAAGGATCACATAAATAACATCACGAAAATGTTCCAGTGTATGGATTCTTCCTTTAGAACATAGGAAAGAGGTAACCTCCTCCCCCAATAACGGTAATACTTTAAACAAAATGAATGAATACGTTTTCTTTAAAGCAGGTGAGACAGTCATGCAATATGCAGCCTAGTCGAACTAAAGGCTGGCTACAGGGTCTCCCTTATGGAAATCCTCGGATTGTGAACTGATCAAGGTTAGCGTTATTAGTAGTTGGCAGGTAAGAGCTTAAATACGCCAGTGGCAGCGCCTTGACATAAGGGGAGTGGGGCCAGAGTAATGTGCTAAACTGTAGCATTATACACAAATATGAGTTAGGTGTTCCAGTCCGAGTTTTATGTCCAGAAAAAGTTTCATAGGCCATAGTTATTGGCCTGGGTCTGGGGGATTGAGATCCAGGCCCAGCCAGCTTAAAGGCGCAGAACAGAAAATATCCTAGGTAGAGTACACACTCCCAAAAATGTCTGCATGGTATCTTTTCAGAAATCAGTACACTGAATACCACTCACGTTTCACAAACTGTACACGTCACGTCAATACAAAAGAGGGTTTTCAGCCAGAGGACCCCTGCTTGTGTGCGAGAGGACTACTCCTGTTGTGCTCTTGCTGCCTGTATTCCTTTCCTTGGACATCAGAGGGACAGACAGCAGGGGGCTGTGGAGAGGGCCAGTCAGTGTCTACATTCTGAAGTTTAGAGATGGTCAAAAGACTGAGAGGAAAAAGGAGAACAGGGTTGAAAGGGATCAGGGAGAGCTGTTTTGTGCTCACTGAGTTTAAAAGGCACTGTTCTGTCACATGATGTCAACAAAGAACTCACAGGGATTGCCCATAGCATGCTGGAAGGACTGGCGACTGGCGGTGAGCTCAGGAGGAACGGCTGCTAACTCTCTCCCAGGTGGGGCTCCAGGAGGCGTGCTACTGTTGAATGAGGTCTTGGGGGCCAGACGGGCCAGACAATAAGGGGGAGGCAAGCCTGGGGGGCCGTAGGAGGAGGCATGGCTTCGCTCGCTCTGGGCACAGGAGCCTGGAGCTGGCTGAGTAAAGGCGGCGTGGCTGTAGGTGAACGGGGGGTGGTTGTTCTGTGTGACAGGGTGGCTCCTGTGTGAATGACTGTGGCTGAGACTTGACCTTGCGTGACTTTGGCTAGAGATGGCGTGGCTGTGATGGCTCATTTGACTGGCAGATCTGTCACCACGCCGCCCTCCGCGGATTCCTGGCTCTGATTCACTGCATGTTGACCTTTGACCCTTTTCCTGTGGGGATGAACGTCTACCTTTGCCTGCGCTGGGGTTGGATCCACTGCTTCGGCTTCCTGTTGATTGGGGGGGGGGAAAAAAAAAAAAAAAGAAGAAACAGAGATTAACAGGTTAAGACTTCAATAGAATATAAACACCCAAAAATACACAGTGAGCAGCTGCAAGTCATCAGCTACTGATGATTCACGACCGGCTACCGATAAACAAAGACAAAAGGTCACACATTAAACATCAGCTTAATAAAGACTTCTTGAACTCCACCAGAATTAAGCATAACATGAAAAAGTGCTCGTGTTTGAAACACAGTAAAATGTGTCAATGTTAATAAATACATTACTGCACTTTGTTTAAGGTGTGACCACATTTTTTGTTATGCAGTCTAGCAAAAGTCAGTCAAGGGCAAACATGATTATCTCAGTGATTTCTGCCCCAAATTCTGATGCAGCAACTGATTTTATGGCTTTTTCTTATATTCATACAAACACTGAAACAGTCACAGATCATAAATATAAACATGACACACCTGCATCAGAAAGATTACCACACAGCACTTGATGAACAACGCAGAATGACGTATTTGTTGTGTTGTCAATTTCTCAGTAATAATACGTGTCACAACTCTCAATGCTGTTAATAAACACTGCTGGCATCAGACTAATGGAGGTGTATCACACTGTTGCAAAATCAAACATTCCACGCCTCCCCTTCCACAATGAGCCCAACAGTACTGGGTAAAGTGGTGCATGATTGCCCCCTATCAGCAAGAATGATAGCACAAGCCTCAGAGTGCTCATCCTGCATCATGCACCTCCCAGCACAGTACGAATGCATGCCTAGAGGTGCAGAGAGGGAGAATCGGCCGTCAGGAGAGTCACAGACAGGATACACATGGACCAAAGAAAAATTATGGGACGGGCAGAGAGAGAAAAAACAAAAAACCCAACAAAAACCTTAAAGCTACAGTATGAGACGTGGAGAACGTTGAGCACAAGAGAAAGAGAGGAGTGGCAGAATAAGATTGAATAGTAAAATAGAGAGAGCAGCAGAGGAGGAGAGGGGGTTAGCAGGCTTACCGGTTCCCCCAGTGTCCGGGGACTACCTCCTCCTTCAGTCTACCGTTGCCCAGCAGAAACAGAGGGAACAACAGAATTACACACACCTCCCAGCCCAGTCGTTCCTCTACTACCTGTCGTGTCCTAGTGCACTTTCCCCCGTTAGCTTCAAACTAACGTAACGCCGGTGGCTGTTACTGATCCTTTATATGCAAATATGCAGAAACTGTCCCCAAGATTTCACACATGCACTCATTACCATGAATGCTTGCTCTTTTCTGAAAACTCCCAAAGAAAGAAAACCATGACATTTTTTTGTCACTTGTCTTTCCAAAATTTGCTGATAAACTAAACCAAAACTAACCGAAAGAATGGCAACTGGGCAAAATGAAAATATGGATGAGCCACTCAAAACAATGAAAATAAGACAGAGAGATGGTAATATATAGTTTCTCATCATTTGTCTGGGCTACGTAGTAAAAAATATACAGCAACATTACCCCTGCCAGCTACTTATACGTACCGCCCCAGCGCAGACAACAAAAACCATGCAGCACCATCACATTTTGATTCAAAAATCAAAACAAAAGATCATTCAAGAACTAATGGAGACACATGGACTTAGTGTTGATCATTTCAAGCTGGTGATTGATAATCACATGGTTGATCAGATCTGTTTTGTGTACACACCCAGTACTGCAGAGCTGTCCGCTGCATGACTCAAGATGCTCATGATTGACCTTGACAATACAGGATGCATTTTAGAACACAGATATTTATATTGTATTGAATAATGCAATCCAATGTCCACTTCCTGCCCAGAGAGCCAGTAAAGCTAACATTAGCATGAGCCAGACATTCGTTAATATGCCAGAAAGACTTCATTAATGTCGTGTTGCATGTTGAGCGAATATATTATATTAATCAACGATAGGCTGATGGAAAACTCGTCTTGCCCCTCTTTATTGCTTACCCTCACTGTGTTGGCTGCCTGCGCTCCCACTGTGGAAACTGTGGCATGGGTCTGAGTATCCTGGTGGAAAGCTCGGGGGTGCAGTGGGGAAAGGAGGGTAGGGGAATGGCTGCCCGCCCAGAGGCCAGGGGTTGCTAGTGGGAGGTAGTGGTGCCAAAGTGTCCTGCTCAGAACCTCCACCACTGGATCCTTCATTCAAATTGAGTGAGGCCATGTCTTGAGGAGAGAGGGAAAAAAAAAGCAGCAGAGAGGGACAGAGTTAGTATAATCCTTCTATTTAAAAAGAAAATGCCATAAATGTGTGAGCTGCTTAATTAATGTAGGTGTGAAAAGTGGATGTACTTTGGCAGAGGTCCCCAAAGGTATAGTAGCACTGTTCAGAGAAGGTGATCTTATTGACAGTGTGTCTCAAGTAACCATGCTTCAACAGACTGCTCGCGTACTTCCTCGCATCACGCCTATCCTTGAATCCTTCCACTCTGGAGTACAGCCAGTCCACTACATCAGCACCTAGCATGGCAAAGAATGCACACGTGGACATGAAGTTCAGTTCCCTGATGTGTGGAACAGATGCTAAAAATACCACTTATATGCAGCAACCACACATCAACCACAACTGCAATAGTTAGGGCAAGCAGCACAATGCTGCAAAACTTTTGAATAAAGTTAGTGGAGCTAATGCTAGAACTATGATTCTAATGCTTTTCAGAAACCAATAAACAAAAAAAAGAGTCTACATGACTTGAAAAAAAAATACTTCTATGATGTTGTTTGTTGTGTTTAGAAAGAATAAACCACCTAAAAAAAATTATATTTTTTGATACCATGCATTTGAATTGATTTCAGTCTTGTAATTTAATATTGTGCTCTCTAGGAAACCTACTGATCTCTTTATTCCCTTTTTTAAAGAAAAAAAAAGTAGTTATTTTTATTGCCCACACTCAGCACAGAGGTTTCGATCACTATGCATGCAATGCATGTCTGCACATTTCCAAGTAACCAGCATTGCTTACAGTAATACAGCCACTGTTTCTAAATAAATTTCTGCATTGGGTAGATTTTCTCACCTATAACAGCATTTGCAATGGTGATCTTCAACCACATCCTGTCTCGAATCTCTAGGCCAGAATCAGGCAGCTGCATCACTTTGACAATAGTTGCCATATCTGTTTTACTTACAGACAGAGGCAAGTCATCAAACTCTGAGATGGAAAAAGAGAAACAATTTTGATCATTATGACCTCATTATTTATAGTTCAGTTACTGAGAAGTGACCTTTTATACCTTTGGAATACAAGCATGCTGATCCACACAGGTATGCACACAGATGTACACACGGGTGTTCACAGACGCGGACTACACCTTTCTTGGCTGCTGCCTCAAAGCACATTGTGCGCTGTCTATCTTGCGTGCTGCACAATATCGTTTATTATTTAGTATCTACTGTTATCTACTGCTAGCTAGTTTATTGTGATGGTGCTGTTTTTATTATGTTGCTCTTTGTTGTTTGCTTTCTCTTCTGTTTTTTTTCTCCATACAGGTGATCCAGGTGTTTTGTTTGTTTGTTTTTCCTTTCTTCCCCCCCTTCTCACCGTCTCTTCTCCCCTTTGGTTTTCTTTCTCTCCCTCTCTTTCTTTCATTCTTTCTCCCTGTCCTATCCCCCAGTCATGTCTGTCCCGTTTATAGCAACCGAAAATAAAATAAATTCATAATTATAATAAAGGTCAATCAAATGGACCAATATGGCAAGGCCATGATGATCCACTTGGTAAAATAAATCCGCTTGGCATCTTTCTTGGCCTTAAGACAACAATTCTGATGGCTAAAGATCCAAACGGGACAGGAAAAAAAAAAAAAAAAAAAAAAAAAAAAAGAAGTGACCTTTTATACTGGAACAAAGCAGCAGGTAACCTTTACCATAGTGAGGGTAAGGTGCTGTTAGGGCTGTGGTGTGTGAAATCCAGGCTGCAGGATCAATGGGTCTCACTGGCTCAGCTGAGAAAATAAAACAAAACGAGAAACTTTTTATAAATAGGACAAAGTGAACACGGTATGGTTTAAACATTGTCAGGTCATCATTTGCGTTGCTCCAAATATTACACCACACTGTCTGTCTTACCACGAGGGATGGTGAAGTAGCTTCGGGGAGATGGGTCCCAACATTTGGCAACAGTAAGACTAATGGGACTGGAGAAATACATAGAAAATAAATGTTACACTTAGAAAAATCATACACAGAAATATGCTGTACTTGTTCCCTTTTTTAAAAACACCAAAGCTGAATAATCTACTGCGCATTGTCATTCTACTGCGAATAACAATACGTAACATAATCACAGTTGTCAAATGTGAAAGCCGTCGATGGCTTTCATTTCCTATAAATCCTTTAATGTCATCTACTCATTCTACTGATGAGCAGTCGACACTGACTAAGAAAGACGAAAGGTCAACTTCCAGGAAAAGTTGCAACAGTGTCCAACGGTCAAGCAGCATTATCAACTAGCTTTTCTTATTTATTTAGATCCTTTGATTTTCTATACAGCCCCATGACTCACCAGCACATTGGTTCTGATATTAATTAAATTTCATCTGATTTTAATAATCTTCCAAGAAAGAGTCCTTACCCAGTTTTGGAAACAATCTCTCTCAGGATCCTCACAGCGTCATCATTGCTCATGTTCTCAAAGTTGACGTCATTCACCTGATTGACAGACAAAACCAACAATGTAATTTCTTTACATTTTTGACCATGTTTTACTAACTAAAATATTATTTTGAAGTTCTGAAGAGAACTTCGATGCGTTTATGCATTTACACTGTGCACGCATTAATCTCTGCTGTTCTTTTAGGGGGTTCAGATGGCTGCAAATCCTAAGGTCCTTTTGATGGAATAAACCCCCACAATCATAAAACAACCTATACTGTTTGTATCGGGGCCACAACAAATTGGAAGCGTCCATCGTGCGCTTAAGAGTGGGTGTACTTCTGCCGCAAACAGAACAAAGGATGGGGAAGGAAAAGAGAGGCAGGATTCCAAGTTTTACATAAGAGTTTAACAAGGGAACTAAATACAACCGTCATTATTAACATGCAGCAAAACCTCAGAGAGATGTTGTCACTGCAACAGCAAATTCGAGGCACAGTTATTACCAGTTCAAATATCTAGTTATGGAAGCGTACCTGTAGTAGCATGTCTCCAGGTTCTATTCTGCCATCAGCAGCTACAGCTCCTCCCTTCATGATAGAGCCGATGTAAATACCGCCGTCCCCCCGGTCATTACTCTGACCGACAATACTGATACCAAGGAAGTTGTATTTTTCTGTTGAGATTAAAGCAGGGGATGAATACAATTACAAAGACTCGCTTTGGTACTGATATGAATTCTACATTAAATTCTATGACGTAAAAAAAATGGGCATGGATGCAACAGGTTTACCCATGTTTAGTGTGACGGTGATAATGTTTAGGCTCATCGTGGAGTCTGTGATACTGCTGAAAGACGACGACTGGTAAAGGAAGAAGAGGTTACAGTGAGCATATTGTGAATAAAAGTGGCAAAAAGCCCATTTCAAACAATTTATTCATGTGTTTCAAGCACTCAGTGTCAATGTCACTTTCAGCAGGGGCACTGATGTGTTTTAAGAGGTGCATACCCGGTCGATCTTTGCCACTTTGTGCCTCCGTCTGCGCCGTTTGTGTCTGCGCATCAGCTGTGAAGACGAACTCTGTTCTGTGGAACTACTGAGCCTGAAGAAGAAAGTGAAATTAAGGAAAAGATGGAACATTAAATAGGGTATTTGAATAAGGCCAGAGTGAGCAATTTAAGCTATTTAGTATATTCACTGGGAATTTTCCTTAAAACTCTGTGAAGGTCTATGTACACACATACAGTTTCGACACAATAATAAATTGTTAGCCTTACTATTCCTATTTAAATTAATTTCTAACACACGCTTCTATATCTGATTGCAGTTTAAGTGGTTAAGTCTGATTTATTGTTGCAAATTCTTCACTGTTTTTGCAGCTTTTATGAAAAGAAAAACAACAAATCACATCAGAAAGAAGACAAAGCGACCAAGTTAAGTGTTTAAATGGCAAAACTGGACAAGAAGTTACCTGCTAGCATCCTCATCTTCTTCACTGTCGACAAATGAGCTGGACTCCAGCTCACTGCTCATTACTGAGGCACTGTCGTAACCCATGGCCGAGTCCCTTGCAGTGCGCTCTGATTTGGAGTGACCATTGATGCGAGGGACTGTAGAGAAAAAGTGCACAGCAGCAGTAAGTCAGATGGAGAGGGGGGTCATCATTGCAGGATGAAGTGAGAATAAGAGAGCAACCAGAAGGCGAGGAAGGAAGGAGTTAGTGAGAGTGGCTGGAATACAAAACAAAAATCATCTGCAACAAGCATTAAACTGTGATCTCAGGAAGATGTGGACATTGAACTGAAATATAACTTCAATTAGACCCTCCTGCAGGTGGAATGACATGAATTTTAAAAAAACGTAGCAATAAAAATGAAAAATAAATGCATTTTTTTGTAGATTTGTAGACTTTGCAGAAAACCAAGAAAAAGTAGTGCCCTCCCATCAGAGGAAAAATACAAGGTCTGTCTCCATACGTACATTGGCAGTGAGGTGGCGCAGTCTCAGGGTAACAGCGGATTGGCTGAAAAGGTCTCACAAGGCGAAGAGGGCGTGGTAGCCAACGTACTCGCCGAGAGCAAGCAAAACATTCCAGCAATGTAGTAGTTCCCATCGCTAGCTCCGCCCACAGGGTGCTCATTTGAAAGACGAGCTACTGCACATAAACACTCAATCAGCAGAGGGACCTGACATCCAGTGTTAAGACTCACTCAAACATATTTCCTCTCGCACTCTGCTGACTGGCGCCATAGAAAACAAAAAAACAAACAAACAAAAAGCAAGTGTGCAGGTTCACCAAGCCACCCTGAAAAATCTGCGTCTTTGTGCTCTGCTCCGTCTGTGCTAGCTGCTCTCTAAAAAGCCTGAGCCCCAGTCAGTCTATGCCCACCAGCTGGCTGTTGACACACTTCACAGCTTATCTACAATAGAGGAAGTGCCAGAAATAGGGAATACACAAAACGACAATCTATCAAGAGTGACGTGTAGTAAAACAAGAAGCGAGTGCTATGACTCAACAGCAAAGTCACGTTTTGAATGAATATGCGAAACTTTGAACACGGCATTATCGTGACCTTTCCGAAAGCCGTGACACTTCCAGCAATTGACTGTTTTGTGTGAACTCTGATCTTTAAAGAGAGAAACATGCAGTCTAAATAATTCTATAATCAATCGAGCTGCCTTTTGATGAGAATCGTTCATAAACAGAACCAGCCTATAAAAGCTTACAACTATTAAATAAAAATGTCACCTTGCTTCAAAAAACAAGAGCTTTCCCATTTTAACCAACTATCCATAACTCTGGAAAAACAGAAAAATAACACCAGCGTTAAATTAACCACAAAAAACAATAGAAAATATTCCAAAGCCCAACACCATCCCGGGAAATAACACAGCAAATCCCTCTCACCGCAGCTGACAGCACGCCTTCTTCCAATGAACAGAGAAAGTGAGCTGAGAGTGAGGAGAAAGCATTACCTCCTCCCTGACTCTCATGCACGCAACTGTTGAATGACTGTTAATCTGCCTCTGACCAATCAGACGATGGTATCCTCCAAAGCAGAGAGAAGATAATATGTGATTTTATACGATGGGCTGTCCTCTCCCCTCCCTTCCTCAGGTGAAAACACTGTCGAGTGATTGAAATCACAAAAGCTTTGCAGCCCTATTACAACAAGAACAGGAAAATGAACTGAAGACACTTTTTCATAACAGAGAGTAGTTTATGTTCACCAGCTGTTTTGCAGGCTTTGTGTAATACTTTAATACAAACATAAGTGCTCAGGCTTAACTGTGTCTTCTCTGACCTCAGCCTTGAAATCCTGACGGCTCTGTACAGCATAACATTTAATGCCTGCACAACGTCCTCTAATACAACTGGTTAAGATACAGAACACCTGGCAGCCTTAAAACAGATCATATCCCATAACTCCATGAGGTACTCTTGCACCTGTTCTCCCTCTTAAATTTTTTAACTGCTCCATTATTCATCCTTGAATGCTACAGCGCAGGAAAGAAAACTGAGAAAGACGAGAGAGAGAGAGAGAATAGTTTGAACAAGTCTGAACATTTTAACCGATCTTTGTAAAACAGCGAGGAACGCTCGCATGTGTATAAGGTGACAGGGGAATTCCTGCTGCTGCTGCTGCTGATGATGCTGCAGGCAGTGAGGCACAGAGGTGGGAGGAGGTATCTGTCTTTACGTCTCGCTGTGTCACTCGGTGAAATTAAAGCTGAATTACACTTAATTGGACCTTGTTACACAAATTTATGAACCAGCTCCTCTCTGAGTTTCTCCGGGAAAGTATATGTGCGTCTAGATTGGATTGAAGTCAGTAAACACAGACCACGGGGTGGATAACAATGTATATTTCATTGAGTTTGTGATCCTTCTCACATGCAAAAAACAACAGATGTTCAGTTGGCTGTTAGCAGCAGTGGCAGCAGCAATATGTCTGTGCCAAGTCAAAAGCCTCATCATGGAGTGCACCAGCGTGATCACGATGAAATCACTGGCTATGCTCATGTGCAGATAGTCTGCTAAGATAAATCTGTTCCCCATCTACAGCCCTCCATACAACCCCAACCTGATGCTGTAATCAGTGATGCTAATTGCACCACATAAATTAATGAGTATTTGGTTAATGAGCCTGGAGCGCAGGATGCAAAGAGCCAGGCTTGCTGTGAAGACAGGACAAAGGGGAAGGGGGGAGCGAGAGAAAGAAAGCGAGAGAGAAGAGCACAGTGATTTTTGCTGTGAGTGAAAACAATGGCAGACTGCGATTGTTTATTACTTGGTGCCAAAAAACCAACAAATTTTGTCAAAAATACCTGTGTGGGACAGAAACCGGATGAAAGCAGGTACCTCTACTGATCACCAATGTGCTTATGTGGGTAACCACTGCAAAACCTTCCTGTTCTCTGTTGTGGATAGCACAGACAGCCTCCCTTACTGAAAACACTGAGCCTGCAAATAGGAGTTCTTGCGAAGGAGCAGGAAAGTGCTGCGCCTCTCCTACCGAAGAGCTTGTAATAGAAATTGCTGTAGTCAAATGTCAGCACAATAAAGCAAATGCATTTGCACTTGATAACAGTTCTCAGGAGCTTTTAAAGTCAAGATCCAATCAATTTCTTTTCCAGATGGAATGGAGGCATTTTTTATTTCAACAGTGACTGCAACAGACTCTCCTGTTATAATCCAGACCTGAGAGCCACAGAACAAACAGAAAAGAAGGACAACTTCTGGCCAACAATTCCAAAAACGCTGACATACAGTGAACTTTTTGCTTTAATATAGCTACAGTTGAACATGTACCACTTGAGCCCCAGGGACCTTTTTCATACATGTCTACTTCCCGTCCACATTTTTTGGTGATTGACTTGTGCGGAGTATGAGAGTTAAATGGAGAGGTACTGAAAAGTAATAAGTTGGAAATGACAAGATAATTGCGTTTTTGGGATCCATCTGTTCCTGGCTGATAATACTCACGCTCAGTTTCTCGAGCTCTCCTCCGTGCGCGCTCCCTCTCTCGCTCTCTGCGGTGGCTTAGGAGAGACTCTGTACCAGTCTCTGTGTCCAGGCCGTCACGACTGCTCACTGCATTGGCACTGCAATACACACATTGGAAAACTTCAGTCAGCTTCATAATGATGTACAAAACACAGAGTATCTCAGTCTGCCTCGCAGAAAGTGTTTCAAATGAATTCTCTAGCCAGCCTGAGACCAACACTCCCGAACATAATCCCCAGCTACAGTATACTTCTGTCTGTTATAATATCTGTATGCCTGCCATCCAGCCTTAGGGGAATATGCAACTCATATCATGACTCTGTTTCAAATTCAGTCCCTCTGGCCAAAATAGCAATTTCATTGTTCGGTGGTATGTGATGTGTTTTTCACTAAGTGTCATTAATGACCAGATACCCTGAGAGGGAGCCATTCTGGACAATACTGGCATTAATGAGACCTATTGAAAGCCCAGATGGTGCCTGGAGCATGATTGGGAGAGAGACAGAGAAGAGAATGACAGATCGCATAAAAAGTGAGAAGTGGTAGATCAGGTGTGGGCTGAGCAATAAGCCGGCCTGCGTGTACTTGAGGTCTGGAAGGAGTCTGGGGGCTCTGGAAGAGCTGGCGGGCAGATTGTTATTCTGTCAGAGGGCTGGAGACGCCGTGGCCTCAGGCACGAGGGTTAAGGGACTCACACTGCCACCGGGCTCCTAGGAAACCTGAAGCCGATGAGAACTCTACTCAACCCTGTCAGTCAGTCACACGCACTTAGGCATGTATGCAACATGTATCTGACACCTGAATACCTAAATAATCACACCTGCGTAAATGTCAGTGCACGCGCACAAACAGTCAAAATCAAAGTGTATAAACAGAAAAAAGAGGCATAAAAAACCAAACCTGTGAGCAAACATCATTCCTCTTTTGAAAACAATGTTCTCGCACACCTCAGTGCCTACGTGTGGCTGACCAATGCAAATTAAAATCTCAGGAGCAGACAGGATGCCGTGTCTGCCGTGTTCACTCAGCGGGATGAAGCGCTCAATTGGGCATGCTTACATGCGCGTGCTACAGAGTACTAATGGGTGCACCTGGGCCCGGCTTCACCAGCACAGGTCAGTGCATGTATGCAAAAATCAGTGAAGATGCACACTTCAGGTGCATTTCTAGTGGAACTGATTAGAAAGCTATGTGATGATCGATGCGGTGGCGACTGCCTCGCTGTTAGTCCTGTCAAAACCTGTCAAAGGGGGCTCACCAGCCAGCCGACGGATCTGCTATTCTGGTGGGAGATTATCCGAGGCGCTAGGCTCCAGCTGTGAACAAATGCCACCCCCTTTCAATCCCCACACCTACCACCCCCACTCCCTGCTGCCAATAGCCCCCCCCCCACACCCCACCCTTCCATTGGGAAATGGAGATGGGTGCTTTTAATGTCTGCTAATCCGGATTACCGAGCAGAAGCACATCAGTGTGTCCATTCTCAGACCAAAACACCTATTCTGTGTGTGCTCATCAAATAGAGCCATTCACGCCGACAAACACGAGACGCATGAATAAAGCACAAAGAGAAAATGATGTGGTAATAATATTCTAGCTATTTGCAGACAGCGGTACAGGGGGTAAGGCTGGATTCATTTCAGAAAGAGGGGAGGTTCGCGATAGGGAATTCACCATACTGTAAAAAGGCCTGGCTGTCTGACTCAAAGAGCGAAAGAGAAAGAGAGAGCGAGGCACGGAGGGGGCGGGTAAAGGGACAGCCAGACAGTTTGCTGTTTGTTCCACAAGGTGGCGGTAGTCAAAGCTGGCTGGGAACAATAAAATCATCAGGCCAGATGACAGCCAAACAGGAGTGAGCAGCCCATAGAGGGCAAAAGAGAGCTGAGATGTCAAACAGTAGATAAAGAGATACACTGAGACATGACAGATTGCATGTTCTCAATATAGAGCCTCAGCCATATTGCTCTAGTGCTGTAATGGCAATGACTCTTGGCCTCCACTGCCCCCAGCCCTTTTGGCTATATTTAGGAAGGGACTTCTCCTTAGTGATTACAGTTATATTTTTTAAATCTGCTGGTTTTAAGGCAAAGTCTGGACTCAGGTAGCCATAACGTTGAGAAAATCTCAATTTTTGAGTGCTTAAGCAATAATATGATTCAGACCACATGTGCTTTTTTTTCAGAGTATGGATGAATGCTCTTAGTGACTGAATACAATGAGCCTCACTTGAGTGCCAGTATTTGCCTGAAGAGGTTTATGCTGTCAAGGCTATTTCAAGAATCAGCCGCCCAAGCAGCATGCGCATCGTGTTTACATAGACGAGCGGAGTAACGCCTTACTCCATGGCTGTGTGGGCGGGAATATATACCCAAGTGGGAAAAATACTCACGCCTATGCATATTCCCACACTGTAGTGTTAGCACATACTTCATGCTATATTCACACAGTGGCGGAGCGACCGTCTACACTCCCCATGTGAGCCTGTGACGATAAATCTCTCTGTGGCACGTTCCACGTTCTGATTAGCACATATAGCGTGCTGTGAAATAAAAAGGTCAACCGGTACGCAGGGCTGCGTGCTTGAATACATCTGCCTACACGAGTGTGTGTAATTGTGCATACATGACGAGCGGCAATCATCCTACTCACTGGAAGGACGGGGGCCGTGAGTCCCCGATGCCCCCTGTTCTCTCGAGGGGTGGGGGAAGTTCTGGATGGCTCTCCGTGCATTGAGATCCTCCATCAGAGTGTGCACTCTCTGCCAGGACCAACTGAGAAAAACAGGTTGGAGGAAACAAAATTATTCATTACAGATTAGACACATTCAGGTCAAAGACAAGCACACGTTATATTGTGCATATTTTATTGTATTCTATAGGCTGCATAGTGTGGACACAGAACTAGAAGAAAGAAACTCTGTAACCACGCAAACTCAAAGATAAACTCAGAGACAGACGTCTCTTATGTGCGAGTCCACTCAGGGGAGGCTGTGAAATTGAGATGTGGCAAAAAGGCCTACCGATGACTTCTGGCTATGCTTATACAACTTGAGAAACACTGCAAGCTACTTAGAAACTTAAAAGACTTCCGCGCTTTTACTCAGCTGAGTGTCGGTACAAAGGATGATGTACAATGACCCATCCTTTCATCTGAGACAGAATAATGAAAGTTAAAGCAGACAGGCGAGGAAAGGCCAACAACTCTGTGGGCTGTGATTATTCTAATGCAAGCCTGGGGGTTCACAGGCACCGCTATGGTGCCACTCGATTCTCAAATAAAGAGTGGGATACTTTTCTTTTCTCCATTACAGAGAATATAAGTGTTACTGCAATTTACATCACCTTCTGTGCCTGCTGTGTACTGACTTTCTGGCTTTCTTCTCGAAACATCCTAAGAAGGAGCAGATTTCTCTCTGGTCCTTGGATCTCCAGTTTTATAGAAATTTGTTTCTATTTAAAACAGCAGCTGGTGACCAAAGTGCTGTAATTCTAAAGAAAAATCAACATAAAAACATAGGACAAGCTGATAGAATTGAACAAAGGAAAAATAAAATGAGAAAAAAGAGAAGCCAGAGAATAAAATGTTTTAAACTTCAGGTTTTCAAACGGGTTTTTAAATGTCTAATGTTGGGGGGGGGGTCCTGCTGTGAACGGGCAGTTTGTTCCAGAGTTTAGGAGCAGCCACAGGAAACGCCGATCTCCTCTATGCTTTAATCTGGACCTCAGGACAGCTAGGAGCTTCTGGTCCGCAGACCTCAGCGAGCTTGAAGGAGTGTATAACTTTAAAAGATCAGAAAGGTACGAAGGCGCAAACCCATGCAGTGCCTTAAAAATAAATAATAAAATCTTAAAATCAATTTGAAAACCGACTGGCAGCCAGTGTAAAGATGCTAGTATAGGACATATATGGTGGATGCATTTATTACATTATTTTCCTTCTGGCTTTGAGAGAGTTTTTTATGGTAGACCTTGAAGAGAATTCCTGATATATTTTTTTCCCAAATACTTTAAATTGTACACACTGGATTATTTTATCTAAGGCCTCAATCAGAATCAGAATCAGAATAATCCCATAGGAAATGATGTGGTTACAGTTGCTATAAGACAAGAACAACAGTAACAGATTTAACTAAATTAAATAATACAATATATTACAAAGTCACAAAATATAAGAAAAAGCTCTAATATACAAACAGCTCAATTATAAATATCCAGAATATTACAGAGATTAAATATATATGATTGAAATTAACTTAATGAACGTAACTAATTTTGGAAACACTGGACTTGCTAATCACACTGACATGAATATGTGGACCAGGTTAATCTTCATATTACAGCCAGAATCTCTGACGGCCCAAATACAGCACATATTCCAAAAAGCACATCAGATAAATTACAGAGTATTTCAGTCTAGCCCAATCTGGTTTGCAAGGACCCTCCCTGGGTATGTCTTTAAATTCCATTAAAATCACCAATAAAATAATCAAAAGCACAAACTTCAGCGGCAATTTACATAATGATGTCCCAAAACTGTAGCTTTAAAAATTGTTCGAATATGAGTGTAAAATGATTTCAGCCACGTTCCATCTTAGGTTCTGCAGCTCCCCCAGCATGATAGGTAGTATTCTTAATTATTAATGCATTACGATTAATCTGACATTGCCCCACGAGCAAATGTTTATCTTTTCATTTTATACTAAGTTTAATAGCACAGAAATTTTCCTTCCTTTTGAAATGTTTAAACATGCAAGAAAAATAAGTCTACATCAAACTCACCGTATATGTAGTCTAGTTAGTGGAATCTAATATATTTTTAATTGATTTATTGTCTGAATAACTATTAGAATAATAAGTCCAGTTAGTATGTGTGGCTAACATACGGTGTGCAGGTGTTTTAATCACAAGATTTTTTTAACAAGGAAGAAATAATGACTGCAGAGGAAATGCTGTGCAGCGACACCACGAATTGTAATTTTCTTTCTAAAACTAATACATCAGTCACTTCACCTGCAAAGTTCAACATTAAAATGATAAACAAGAAAGAAAGAAAACATAATAAAGTGTAAAAATCATCAAATCAGTCTGCTGAGAGCTCTTTGAATAGTAACACATATTTGTGAAAACGGGAGCTGGACTTAAATAAAATGTGGCGCAATCACGAGAAAACATGTACATATTAGGACTAACTGTTATATAACAGTTGACTAACTGTGACTATATCGTCTGGGCACACTTAATCACAAGTGGAGGCTATTGTGAGAGAGTATCGACAACGATTAAGTGTTATTGAGCAAGACAGTCGCTAACAAGTACACAAACACCACCATGTGGCTCTCTCTGACCTCTGACCTCCCTAAGCAGAAAGAAAAATAATGAGTTTCCCCATAGGGATCAATAAAGTACGATCTATACAAGACATTGTTAAAAAAAAACAAAAAGACACTGAGCAAATTAAATTACAGACCTTCAAACTAATTTATAAATCTTTGCTGCTACTTTTGGATCAATATTTAGAGACAGACGTTCTTTGTCCTATATATATATATATATATATATATATATATATATATATATATATATATATATATATATATATATATATATGACTGATTAAGGTGTAAATCCTTCTCTAATAAAGATAGACTGATTTAATTTGGCATAGCCTATTGTCTCTGTAGACATGGGTTCACAGTGCTGTTTGTCTTCAGTAATTAAAAACACTAGAAATACACATTGTATGTGGCCAAAGGATTGCAGCAGATTAGGGCTGTCAAACTCATATAGTTCATAAAGAAGTACAAGTAACTGTAAATTACCATCCATGTACAAAACAGATGAATAACTTCAGAAAAACCACAGCAATTCCAACAATATGTCTCAGATTCTTTCACATTTAGTTACTGTTACTATCATTACATGTGAATGACAACATATTGATCGCCAAGGCACGAAAGCTAAACGAAACAACGCTTTTATCATTCAAACAGCTTGTGATCTAGAAATGAGCTAAAATAATAACAAATTTCCACTCCAGTAGCATCATCAGCTCTATTCACATGGCTGAGATTTCATTGTAAAACTATAATTATTAATAACTTCTATGCAATTTTTACACTTTGCAAAGACACCCAGCTTGACTGCACCACTGAATGGATTTGGTGGGTGTATGTTTGACCCCCCTGCAGTAAATGGTCATTTTAATGGTCAACCTAAACCAGCTCTTTTGTTAACAGGGCCTGGTTTAATATCTAATGGATTCACTCACACCTTTATAGTACAGATGAACAATAGCTTAAGGTGAAGAGTGTTTGATAACTTATGTGGAGGCGTTGCATTTTAATATGTACATGATCTATGGGTGCTCCACATATCTTTGCAGAGCTGAGACTACACAGCCAGGTGAACAGGGGCAACACGGATGAGCCATCCATCTCACTTACCCAGGACACTACTCTCCCGTTGAAGCATGGCAGCTTGGCGTTGTCATCAGAGATCTCTTCTTTGACAACCCTAGGGAGCAGGCAGACAGATACAGTCAGGCTCACTAACCAGTGGTCGGACACAGAGTTGGCTCAACAACACAGCATGGGTCGACCTGCAATGTTGCCCCACGCTGAGTGACATTCACGCACTGAAAGCCACGTTTTCAACATTGTTTTCGATCAGCTTTGCACCCTTTGTAGCATGAAGCAAGCTCATAGAGTAGCGGTGGTGCTGCATTCAGTCTCTATCCTTGATTTATAAATATCATGGCTATCAGACCACTTACCCTGAGCACAACAATGTGACAACAGCTCTGCCTACAAGGGAGAGAATAGAGATAGATAGATAGATAGATAGATAGATAGATAGATAGATAGATAGATAGATAGATAGATAGATAGATAGATAGATAGATAGATAGATAGATAGATAGATAGATAGATAGATAGATAGATAGATAGATAGATAGATAGATAGATAGATAGATAGATAGATAGATAGATAGGCAGGCAGACAGACAGACAGACAGACAGACAGACAGACAGACAGACAGATAGATAGATAGATAGATAGAGTAGGAAATGCCTCATAACTGCGACAACGAGGCGTCAAGTGTGTATTAATAGAGTGATCCTGTGCGAGCGCCTCCTTCAGTTTGGCTGTAAATTCCCAACAAAAATACCTCCCAGTTACCCTTTGACCCTCTGGGAAACAGTTCAGCAGCAAGCCGTCACCACACCTGCTCAGCTTGTGTCACACAGATCAGGCCTGGAGCTTGCTGAGGGGCAGGAGACGATCTGGCAAAACACACTCTGACACAAGTCACGGGGCTCTAACATCCTAATATATTTACCAGATTCCACTGTAACTCCCTGGATGACTTTATGTGTTGTATGTTGATTGTTTTTTTTGTGAAGGATTTTCCTGGAAAGGCAGCAACTAAGTCTGTGGAGATCTCACGTAAGCTTCTTGGCTTTGAACATGCTACATGAAAAGGGAGAGGCATGACTTGAGAGCAGCAGGAAATCCAAAGACGATTTTATGCAGCGGTGTCTCTGACAGCGACTTTACAGCTTTTTTTTTCTCGTCCTGTTTGCCAGAACGTCCCTGCAACTGAAATGATTAGCCAAGCTAGTTGTGTTTTTGTGTGCACTGCCGCTGTGGGAGCTGTATTGCTGGGAGTGGTGGACAGAGATAACGTAGCCTTGTGGCTGGAACTGACGACCACAGAGTCTGCTGCTGTGGCATGTTCCACCTCAGGGAGGAAAAGGGAGGGAGGTGAGGGCCGACTCTGCCGGCCACTCGTTAGGTAGGAAGTCTTTGCATCCTCTCTCTCAAGCTGCATGACCAGCTGTACAGTGACTTGTGAGGATGTGGGAGTGGCCTGTATAAATAAAATAGGAATGATTGCTTCTTCCTAAAGTTTGACAAAAATAAGGATTTCCACTCACACATTTGACCTGCGCAAGTGTAATTTATGCTTTTTGGCGTGCAAAATACTTTCGCTTTGTGTTGTAAGATATGAGCTGAGACGCAATTCCAATGATAACAGCTGATGACTTTAACATCTTCCATCTGATATCAGGACCTGCTTTAGTTTCACTTCTAAACCCTAAGCACAGACGCACAAATGTACACACAAACACACACACACCGTAAACCCTGTTTAGAAAGCAATGTGTCTGGTGTGGGCTGCTGTCAAAGATCTGACTTCTTAGGGCTGACAGCTTAAATAGGTCTTAACAGATTTCACAGGATAATGACAAGATTTACCCCGGTGATCGTGGAATATTCCACCGCTGGTGATATTTGTGTAGCTGGGAAAGATTAGATGTGTTTGTTTATGCTTTGAAAGACAGAGGAGGGCTGGGTTAACTTGCAGCCTAGAACAGAAACCAGAGGTGGGAGAATCCAGCCACCTCAGACCAGCCATCCAAGAACTTTGGTGGGCTCATGCTAATGACACTTTAAACAGGGAAGCAAAATATTTGTAGTCAAACAAGTTTGTGAACAGACTGACTTCAATATGCCTCCGAGTCTCACTCAGTAAACACCTCAATTCAAGTTTAACCATGTGTAAAGCTGGTAATAATAGCGAGTGTACTGTCAATGGCGCGTGACGCTTAAAATCACAAAGTTCATACGTTTCAGTTCAGTATGTGATTGTTATCGTTGCAGTTGATGCTATGACATCAAATTCCGGTATCACCTTCAAATCTGTCACAATCTGTAAATGATAAAAGCAAGCAAGGAGTGACGGGAGTGCGTTTGTGCAAAAAGCTGCAGATTTTTGTCCTCTAACTACAGCAGGAGAAAGATCCCCTTACCAGCCCCCTATTTTCTGAGGCACAAACAAGACTGTTTCTTTCAGACCTTCAGCTTGGCTGCTTCCTCAGCTCCAGAGCGCCTCTGTGACTTGCATTATAGTGAGGTTTCAAACCCACTCACCACCAGTGGCAATGACAAAACGCCATATCATCACCTTGAAGTCTCCAAAAAAAAACCAAGTGGGTTGCTTCAAAACAACCCAGCCAATTAGCTTCCTGTCTTATGAATATGGATGAGCGAATGAATATTACTGACAAAAAAAACAAAACAAACAAAACAACTGAAGTATGACATGTGTACACGAAATGTTCATCGCTTAATTTGCTGTGCTCTGTTCTGTGGATGGAAATGCCACATCTCCTAGTTACATGTTTTCCATGCAATTCCAAAGGGACCTGAAACGACACGTTCACTGCGGTAAGCTGAAGCGGCTGGGGCGCAAACCGTTTATCAAATTTGTGTGGCCATTCCTTAAAGAGCTGATATGGCCAACACAAATGTAGTTCAGCAATCCCATAAGAAAATGGCAGTTTTCTCCCCTGCGCACCAGGGGGTCTACTACAGAGAACCTTGCACTGACTGCTCATTTACATTTCAAACACTGTCTATAACTGCAAGGGATTTGATGTTTTCCCTCTCTGCTCAGCAGTCTTATTCCTCCCTTGCTAATTCTCCAGCAGCCATACTGTCTGTGTGTATGCAGTACAGCCAGCACGGCTACCACAAAGCGCTGCTTTCCTCTGTGCCTTTGACTGAGTTTGCTTCCATACTGTGCCAGTACCATACGGCACTGCACTCACAGAGCCTGAATATCCAAGCGTAACTCAAAGGCAGGAATGCTTGTAGAAATGCCTTTGTAATATCTACATGGAACTCGACCCTGTCCAGTTCACAGTGTAATATGACTGTATGCTTCATGCTTTGCAATGCATATGCGGGAAAAGAATCTATGAGACTGTGAGTTCAGCAACTTGGAGTCATGTCTCTATGTGGAGAGAGCAAACATGCTTTGTTTGTTTCCATAATCTGCTTGTCGATCACCTGAGGCCCAGTGAGCGGCCCGGCCTGCAGCACAAGACAGGCAGGAAGCCAGGCCTGGGGACAAAGCGGCGCACCAAGACTAGCCTGCAACCAGGAAGAGACAGTTTCCCTCACAAGGTCAGGCTGCAGTGGAAATGCATGACGTTCGGCTCTGTAGACACTGCCTGCCTCTGCATTTCCTCAAATCATTTTTGCGATTACGCTGCTAGATACAAATGTACGTAGGCCCGTGTATGACTCCTCAGATTGGAATGAGAGCAGTCACTGACACAAATATGTCATCCTCAGCAGAGGTCTGACACAAGTTGATCTTGCTGACCGAGAGAACTGGAGAGCTTTGTAGACCTCGTGTAACGCCTGAAAGCCAGGATGGGTTGACAATAAGAGGGGCAGAAAAAAAAAGAAACAGAAGACTAAAACATGGAGGAAATATTTCTGTTTTGACATTCATAATAATCAGGATCCAGTGAAGGAAGTGAAGGTAACTACATTTTTAGGGTAGGATAAATAACAAAATATTCACATTTAAATCTTTTGCGTACACCGTTATTTTACCCAGCATGCTGTCCCCATCAACACCCCCTATTTTGCTTCTACAGACAATCTACATCATAATTACCATTAGTAAATTAAATTACCCATGTCTCTCTCATAATAACATTAAATGCCAGTGAATTGTAGGATATAACTAGATGGCAGACAACTGCACCACCAGCACGCATTATTTAGCTTTGATGTTTTCCTTAGGAGCTCTGTAATAATACAATATATTACAATGTTGATCAGAAAATTTAGCGAGACAACTACTTTAAGGACTGAATGCTGTTAGAAGAATTAATCAGAAAGGTGATAAAATGATGCACAGTCACCATCACTGCCATGTGGTTCCCAAATTGCCTTGGGATCCACCTGCAGTGCACAATATGTGTTAGTAAACAAATACAACCATATAATTCATTAATAAATAAATATTTTTAATGGTTATTTCGAACCCTGCTAAAATTATAACCAGGTACTGGGAAATAGACCATTACGAAATCTGAGAAGTTGAATATTGAGACCTCGCCAGCATTGCTCTGACAGTCATATTCCACATGGTTAATATATTGAGGTTAATATGAGAAGCAGGGGTCTGGCTCTGTGTAATGCACACAGGTCTGCGTCATTAGGGCTCTGGACAGATCTGGTACAACTTCAAACACTCAAGTGTCTCCTCCGCTGAGCACAGGGTAGCCTGTAATAATGAGCAGGTGCCAAGAGCAGACATGGAAACAGACACGGTTCTATATAGTTTAGCGCACATGTAGCAATCTGGCAGTCGGGATCGTTTGATGTTGTCTATAACGCGCGCTGTAATAAAAGGTGTAAATACACACCGCAGCAAATAGCAAATGAGCCACACGAACAGGCTAATAATAATAATGATCGCCGACAGTAGCCACTTACCCAAAATCCTGGTCCATGGATTTGAAGAAGAATTTGTAGCTGTTGACCGGCCGATTGTTGAGGACATTTTTAAAATCCGCTAATGTGACTTTCTCCGGAGGAACAGACAGTTTGACCAGATAAGGAGTCTCCTCCTCGTCAATGTGATATATTATTTTAGTCTCCGCCATGAGAGTGTGAAAAGGGGAGGACAATCATGGGAAAGCAAAAAGGGTTGGCAGCGCAATAAACAGGCCTGCTATGTTACCAGCTACCCGGAGAATAACATAGCAGCGTTCCCTAATATATAACCCTGTATGGCCCGCGACGGAAAATACAACTCCGTGCCTTTGACAAACACAGCGAAAATCCAGGCATAATCGCGTTATGAGTGCCTGTATTCCTGCTCCAGTGTGAGTCGGTACGGTGGCTCTCTCGGCACTAAAACAGGAAGGGACAGTCCACATCCTTGCGATATGGAGTTGGGAATATTGCTATTTTTCACAAGCTAATTGGTTAGACAGTGCTGTCATCTAGCGGTGTATCTGGGGTGTGCGCAGGCCACCTTATACAACACGCTCACACAGCTTCCTCCACAGTAGCCTACAGTCATGACATAGAACAAAGGAGGATGTGCAGCGGCCCAATGAAGCATGGATACTGCTTTCCTGTTATTATAATTGACTTTATACTGCAGTTCTTATTGCGTAAAGCAGCGTCACTTAAATTCAAGCATTCATCCGATATTTATTCATCAGTTATTTTTATTCTTATGAAAATAAAGGGAAGCCCAAAATATATAAGGCCAAAATAGTCTTATTAGTATATTGTAGAAATAACATACTCACGCAGATTTCTCTTTTACTTATTCGTCATAAGTTTCTTGGTCATCCATTCACCAGATTATGTGGGCTAATGTCTTTGGACCCTAGAATGACCAGGTGTCCCACTTGTGGTCCCCATCTCATATACCAAGACAAATACCCAATATTTTGATTAGCTCTTGTTAACTTTGATTTCACAAGAACAGGTGTGGAATAATAAGGGATAGATACACACCTACTGAAAAACTAACAATTGTGAGAGAAAAGGAGAGTACAGGAGTCTTTCAAGTTAGCAGAACTTGTAACGTGCATAGTTTGGGTGCATAGATTTCTAAGTTAGACATGTCAAAATTTAAGGTCTAAGACAAATTGACTAATTGGCTCACATGTGGTTTCTTGGGATTTGGTCATTCTGAGGAAGCCACTTGAAGCAAATATAGTGTTTGCTGTTGTGAGCAGAAGAAATCTTTATTAGAGGAGAAGAACATTAAAGTGTGCAGGTGAGCCAGAGAAAAATGCAAGAAATAGTTAAAAAAAAAAAAGGCTAATCTACATTTTACAATTTAGCATTACTGATATAGTAGACACTCTTTTTCCTCACAGAAGTACAGCAGATACGTTCCTGTATCACTTACCAGAAGATTCATTCAAGAAAATTCAGTGTTTTACAAACCAGGGTACATTATTGTTGTTTGATGCAAACAAGAATGGTTCGAGAATTTTCCTGAGTTTGCACAGACTGAGCCTATAGTCCATTGTCATAAAAGTAACAACATTACTTTTCACCTGATAAATTTTCAGTGAACCAGGTAACTGTACAGTATGTCAGTTTGGGTAACTTATGGGGAGGAGAATTTTAATCTGCCTTTCTGTAAGCAAAATCCACAAAACAGGGTAGTCCCTTTGTCACCACTGTTGAGATCTGTTTTTGTGTAGCTAGAATAATGTCATACTCGTTTCCAAACAACATTTGAAAATGTCTACAACATACAGTAAATTGAATTATGAAACATTATGATTTATGTGATTTACACTACAGCAGAATTTATGCAAAAAAAGAAAAGGAAATATCCAGATTTCAACAATTAAAAATAGCCATAAGCTTGCAGCTCCATAAGCATGTGCAGTACATAATAAAACATACCTCAATAAAGAGCATGCATTTAGTTAAAAAACATATTTTAAAAACATTATATAAGAAAATGCTTTGTATTTAATATAAACAAAACACTGAATGCAAAGAGGAAGGATCAAATATAAGTTTAACCATATAGTTATAACAGCTGGTGAGAAGGAAAAAAAAAAAAAAAAAAAAAAAAAATATATATATATATATATATATATATATATATATATATATATATATATATATATATATATATATATACACATACATATATATATATATACACACACATACATATATATATATATACACACACATACATATATATATATATATATATATATATATATATATATATATATATATACATACATATACATACATATATATATATATATATATATATATATATATATATACATACATATATATGTGTGTGTGTGTGTGTGTGTGTGTGTGTGTGTGTGTGTGTGTGTGTGTGTGTATTATTTTTTAAATCGGGTAAATCGGGTAAAAAAAAGAAAAAAGAAAAAAAAGAAAGATGATGTCCTTTACTGAAAAAGCTTCGTGTGCTAGGGTTACAGCAGAGGGAGCATTCCTCCTGTCCTCTCCTGGGTTTCCTGTTTTTCTCCTTTTTCTCCATGGTCCTGTATTTCTTCCCGTGTTTGCCCTGGACCTGCCAGCAGCGTCTCAGAAATATCACATTCACTTCCACATCTTCCCATCAAATTCTGCATGCGGAGGTGAGAAAGGGAAATCGTAACACCAAAATCTGCTGAAAAGATGCTAATTGTTGTGTTTACTCACTGAAATACACAGTTTCTGCTCACCCTTATTGCAGTCTTTAGCCATATCGCGCTCTTTCATTATGTTGTTTTTGTACTCTGTCGATTACAGTAGACACACAGAAAATGAGCTGTGGATGGAAAGCGAAGTGTGCGTATTTAATGCGTTTGGGTGAAGTTTACTGCACCTGAATTCAAAGGCTCTTGGTTACAGCAAGTCAGCTCTGTGCAGTCTAAAGCCACTTCACCTCCAGCGATTGCGGTTCCCCTGTGAAGAATTTAATGTTAGATTTAATGTGAAGTTAAAGCAGCATAACATTAACCACATGATAATGCATTACCGTTGGGATCGACCCAGCTCATACTCCAGCCCTGTAAAAAACAGAAAAAAAATCTCAAGTGCACACAATAATAACAAAATGTAAGCCTGATAAATATGCTTTTTATGATGCTAAGAAACACAATCAGGTTGCAATATACAAGTAAAAACCAAGCAGGAATGTTATAATAAAAAATACCTCTCTTTTTGCGCCGTCGAGTCAGCATAATAAGAGCAATGACGATAAACCCCAACAGTAAGAATGTCGCCAGGAAGTAGCCCAAATGTTGCATGAAATAACTTCGATGCTCGGGGATAAAGACATTAACCACACGTGGAGGCTCGACCCCTTCGCCTGAGAAAAGAACAGGAATAAAATAAAACTCCTTCTTCAATAACCTAATTAACTCTCCAAGAATTACTGAATATTACACATGATAAATATTGAGTGAGCTCAATAAACCCTAAAACCAAACAATGCAATGTATCCCGGGGATTTCATGCTCATATCTTAAATGAAATTTATTGTATTGCTGCATTGGATTAAACTAATGGCAATAAACAAGGATCAAAATGAAATGTAGTTCCACGCAAGTAGAGGTTTTTATTCCTCCAGAGGCTCTTTTTCATTTGTTCCCAAAAGCAAAACACCGGAGCAGGGAGAGCAGAGAGTTAAATGTCAAGACGCTGTTTGGCAGTAATGACTTCCAGACCTGATGTCATGCAGCTGTTATTTTTTTCTCCCCAGAAAAACACAGGCTGACCAGAAAAGTGGAGAAGTGTGAGGGAAGGGAGACAAAGTCTGTAATGTGGTCTGTCTGCATGTCTGAATTACTTTTTCATTTTAAAATTGCTCTAACAAACACAGAAGCCTGGTTTGAGCATGTATGGAAAATAAATCTGTGACACCTTCAGCAGAGTTTAGCAGTGAAGTCTACCATCTGGCAGGCCGCTCTAAACATGGCAGGCAGCAAAGGGTTTCACAGTGACCTGAACTGTCCCAATGCACCACATTTATACATCTACATAGTTAAACATAATTTCAAAAACATAACAAATAGAGAACTGTTTATATTTTCTTTAATCATTATTTCAAACCACAATGTGTTATATCACGACTACTTCTGCAAAAAGTACGCTTATAGATGTGTTGCTAATATACACCAGTAATTGGTCATAAATTAAAAAGCAGTTTAATCACAGAAAATACTAAAATTGTTTAATCTCTAGTCTTTCATTAGCAGCTCAAAAGAACAGTCTAAACTAACAAAGAACTAATGAGGAAAACATGCAATGGTCTATCTGTTGTTATGCATTAAAAACCAGCCAGTCAACAGAAAAAATATTTATTCTAACTTAATTACCAACATCCTCTGAGGGGGTCTACGTATACACTGATGGCAAGTAAAGCTGTCGTTGCATAATGTGCCTAATATGCATGAAAATGCAAAGACATACCCAAGGTCATTGTCTCTACAGCACAACTGCTGAGAGGAGAGCTCCAGCCATGCTGTAGCAGTGGTCTATTACCATTTTCTTAACAGATCAAGTGTGTATGCTTTAATGGCTTTTTTTTTTCAAATGGTGGGATACACATCATTTGCAAGTCAATGAAATAAAAGGAATCATCTTCTTTTCAGAGGCTGATATTTCTCTTGAACTGGTGACAGCTCACAAAATGCTTCCCTCATGATTACAAGGAATAACTTCTTTTTATTTTTGTTTCATGTCATCAATAACTACGACAACAAAGTGAAAAGCTGTGAAAAGTTCCCATGATGCTTGTAATGTAATGTGGGTGAATAGAAATAGTTCTTTTTTTTGTCTAACAAGCTCAGTGAGGTGCAGATAAGAGCTAAGTGGGCAGGAAAAAATGCATCACACATGCATTTCTTTCGAGCATAAATTTTAAATTGGCTGTCATTTCTTTAAAGGGGAGGAGAATCTATAGTCTAACACGTACTTTCATACCCTCCCCTTACTTTGCTCTTTCATGTCGCAGCTAGCCCAGATGTTGAACAGATGGGCTAGACTTCCTGTAACTGCTGATAAATATGCCTCTACCAGAGAAACGAAGGAGAGACTGGAAAAAAAACAAAACAAAAGTGGAGAAGCAGTATAACAGGTCTAGATGCCTGGATTAGACTTCTGGAAAAATGAGGAACAAAAAACCAAAAACACAGGATGTGACCATCCACTCCAAAAAGTACTGGATGTTGAAAACCATTCCTCTGCTCAGTCTAGCTAAAATATGTCCAGATAAACAAATTAAAAAAAGCTCTAAATGAAGCAGTTTGTGAGGAAAATGAGAGCACTTCCATCACAGTCGATTTAAAACTGTACACAGCTTTTTAAGCAAAAGATGCAAATAGATATCTCTATTCTATCCAATCTGCAAAACCAAATAAACAAGTATATGAAAGAATTTCTTTCTTTCTTTCTTTCTTTCTCAACTAGCTCCTGCATTCCTTGGCTCCTCCCTCTTCAGCTCAAACACAAAAACAGGGAGGACTGAGGAGAAAGTTGGCAGGAGGAAGAACTGATTTAACTGACCAACTATGCCTATAAATATAACAAAAAAAAACAGGAGCGGTCTTATTTCTCCATGCACAGTTCAGCCAAAAAAAAACATACAGGAAAAACCATTTACCATGACTATGTTGTGGGAAAACAAATTTCTAAGGATTTTTGTTACTTACTTGGATCTGGTTCATCATTCTGGAAAATTCTGGGTGCAGGAGTGGAATCAGGCAGGAGTGGAGGTCCCACAGTTAGTCTGAAGATGCGCCTCTCATGGAGACCACAGTAGTGATGGTGCAGGTGGCAGGAGTAAAGGCCTTTATCAGCGGGCCTCAGGTCGGAGATGAACAGTGAGAAGTCTCCTAGTGTAAAAGCATCCTCTGCCACGCTCATCTTGCTCTGGGCAAAGAGAGGTCCGTAATCCCTACGCTCTCCGGAGGCATACAGGTCCACCAGTCGGTCGGCCTTATCAGGACGCACTCCAGGAGGCTGGAAGTCCCAGTGGGCCACCTGCTGCTGGTCCTCCTGAAGACCCTCTCGCCACAGGGGGCGCCGGTTCACACAAGGCAATACCACTGAGCTGCCCAACAGGACCACAAACACAGTCTTCTCTCCATCCCAGTACCGCTTCTCTTTACGGGCTGGAAACACATTCAGGTGTAATAAATTTTTAGGTGTAATTAAATACATCTGCATCACAATTCAAGAAACAAATATAGTATTTTAGATCAGATAGCCTCACCTGACTTAGTGACGTCAACCTGGATTTGAATAGACTGGTGAATCTGACAATAGTGATGGTGTAAATTACAAGTATAAACTCCTTTGTCAGTTGCTGCCACGTCTGAAAAAAATAAAATAAAATAATTAAAATAAAATTAACTCAATTATATTAAAATTATAACTCAGCACGAACAACGTTCATAGTGCTACTGCAAAAAAGAATGAAAAGTCTCACTGTTGATAGTAAGGGAGAAGTTGCCATCACTGAAAGCAGAGTCTGGGATGAAAACGCGTCCCTTGTTGAAGGCGTTGTAGACCCTCTGGTTGGCCCCAGGTGACATGTCCAAGACTCGTTCCACAGAATTTTCCGGGCTGCTGCGGACCAAGTCCCAGTGCACCACCCTCTGACGGTCCTTCAGTCTGTCTCGGATCCACACCATGCGGGGGCTGTGACAGGGCAGGATGGCCTTAGATCCCGCGGGAAGAGTGATGTTCTTCGCCTCCACCACTACACCAAGCCTGTTGCTGCTGCTGCTCTGTCCCCAAGCTGACACAGAATATAAACACATGTAGTCACAAATTCAGTGCAACAAAGATGTAAATGTAAATAATCCAAAATAATATGCTGTGCCTAAAAAAAAAAAGTCTCTTACCTCCCGGCAGGAAGAGCACAGCAAGAACTGAAAAAAACAAAATCCAAGATGATTAGAGTTTTATCCTACTGATGATTTTAATTCACACAGCCTGCTGATGCTGCGTTATATAGATTTGTCTCCACATATTTCCACTGATTAATTCTTGAGAAACACTTCAAGCGCTTCCACCCACAAATTGGTTGAAGTGCCTGGAGAGTTTAGCTTTGATCTCGTACTGACCCAACACTGAATACTTTCAGAGTCTGAGCAGATGTGGGTTCAGTGAGAGGACAATTTAAAAGAGATAGAGTGAAACTGAAGAAACAAGCACGCGGTGAAAAGGGAACGCTTTAAAACAGAAGTTCAGCAAAGGAAGACAAAAGTAGACAAACACACCAGATGTCAACAACACACTCTGGAAATACATTTCGCTGTTTGTGTTTTCTCGCGCTAGGGATTTTCCGACAGCACATTTGCTATTTCTAATGCATTTTTCCCACAGTGCTATTTCCCGTCTGTTTACTGAAAGGCGGGCAGAGATGTATGCAGTCAAAGCATACAGAGCCCCTATTCATCTCGGCTGCTGCTGGCTTGTCGCAAGGCCGTGATCCTGAGGGGATGAAGAACCAGGCTGTTATTCAGCGCACTCCAGTCAAACTCCCAAGTGTCAAAAGTCTCGGAACAAGACCAAACACCTGTTTGTTTTCACCATACCGGTACTTGTTATTATAAACTATAGAGACAAGATTTATTTCAGTAATGCAGTGAATCTTCTTTCAAGCTTTGAAATGTTTCATGCAGGTACGGTGGCAAATCAATAAATCGTCACGAGCTCATCAGCTTTTAAAATCACATTGATAAAAAAGATAAAAGTAAGAGAACATTAGGTTCCATTTTAAGATGAGATGACTGACTTCCTCTGTGCAGGTCATTTCAGAGGCCGGAGGCACTAACTGTAGAAGCTCTGCCCCCTCTTGTCTTAAACTGGGCCTCAGGAAGAGTTACAAGACCTCAGCCTGGGGATTTTAAGGTATGCTTATACTAAGAGGTCAGAAATATCTCAAGAAATTAGACCACGAAGCACTTTCAAAATGTGACGAATAACACTTTGGCCGGTGTTAGTGAGATAACACTGGTATGAACTGGCTCTGGTCAAAAGCCTTGCATTTGAGTTCCACCGAGTCTGTAACCATTAGCAGCATTTTTAAACTGTGTAAAGTATTTAGATTTACTGAATGTTATCCAGAGGAGCAAGTAATGAGTGGAAACTTGCAACAATTATTGCACTGTATTGTTTTTTTGTATGCATGGTTAAATGCAGGGTTTGACATACAACACAAGTCAGTAACTGGTTTAGCAGTTTTAGCTGTGTTGCCTATCTTCACCATTAGACTATGAGAATACCTCTGCTACTGTTCTTCGATGCAGTAAACTCAATAACACTTCAAGCTGGACAAAATGACTTCAGCACACACCCTGGCATCAGAGAGGAGACCTCATCCTGGAAAACTTTCCTGGCTTTTCTACTGTAGGGCAAAAACTTTCCTGCAGATGGTAAAAACAAAGCGTCTCAGCCCCTTTAATTGTCTGTCATCAGACACACACAGGCTGTTGACTCATGAGGCTGTTTTAACAGTAAGACTTAACAAGGGGCTATTGAATTACTAGTGATAATAACAGACATTTGCCAAATAGAGTGCAAAATCACTGCTGTCATTTTACTCCCCAAACTCACACACGTTGAATCACTCATTAAAATCTCAACCTGAAGGTAAAATAGCAAAACGTTGTAGGTATGATTTAAACATAAAGAATGAGTTTACTCAGCATAAAGTCTGTGATTCACCGATGTTGTTCAAGTGTGAAGTTTGCTCACAGCCCAGTCACAGGTTGAAAATAAATCAGACAAATCTGTGCAGCTGCAGACTCAGCTAAACATACACAGATACATTCAGAGGCCTGGAGGGCTTATTGACTGTCCTGTGGAAACAGCATGTTAGCACTGATTACGTTCAGTAATTACATTCTAAACCACTGTAAACATGCTGGATTATTTGTGTATGGATTGCTTTCTGCAGATTTACATGAGTTTCATCTTCACGTGGAATAATTAGGTGACGTCTGTAATTTTGAGGTCATTTATCATGTTCAGATGATCTGATGGCGCCCAAATGTCATAGCTGCCAAAGCAACATCAGCAACATCTCAGTGTGTGGGCATCTTCTCTAACCTTATGGAGGACAAATTGAGCTCAAAATTTCAGGGGATTGCCTGCTAGGATTTTCCAGAGCATAAATATGCTACCTTATCGTGACCTTGTCATTTTCTGCCATGAATGAGTAGCTACATGTTTACACACTTGTTTGAGTCAAAACAGCACTTCTAATCTTTTCCATGCCCTGTTGTTTTGTGGCCGTTCATTAAGTTGGATCCAACCATCATAAACTGTGTTTATGATGGTTGGATCCCCCTCCTGCTCCCTCTCCTCCACGCCGTCCGGACTCCAAAAGACCCACTCGTGGTGAAACACTCATTACTGACACATATAATGACTGGCTGCTGGATTGTGCTGACTCCTCCACTCAGACCGCAGTTAACTGGAAACACATTGGGTTGAAGCCATAAAAAATCCCAGAGTCACAAACTATGGCCTGTCTACTGTATCAACATGCCGGGGCCAGTCTGATTGCATTTGATCTATTTTATTGAATAGATCACTTTGAACAAAAAAGTTAGAAAGTGTACAGGGCCGTAGTTTGAGATTAGATGTTCATACCTACAAGGGGCTTTAAATGTAAAAAATAACATAAAAAAGGTTAAAATGATGAAGATCATTGGTTATCAATACAAAGCGTGAAAACACATTACAATAATCTTGCATCGGTTAACTGAGTTTGCAAAAATGCGTGTACAGCAAAAACAAAACCCAAAAAGCAGTGAAAAGTACAGATGCAAGATATTTACAGTTACATATAATAGCTTACAGAGACTCTGTGAGCGAAGAATAATGAAAAGGATCAGAAAAGTATTTAGCTGAGGCAAAGCAAACCTGGCAAAGGAGTCTGCTTTTGTTACCGACTGACCTGGATGCAATTATGGCACAAAGAAAAATTTAGCAAGCGTCTTTTTTTTCTTTTAAAAGTGAGACGACTTAAGAGGACTTCACTTACTCTGAAAGAGAGCCATGTCGAGGAGGAACTATTTATCAAAACTGTCAGATGTTAAAAGCCCGTCAGAGGAGGTGAGTGCAAGAACTGATAAAGGAGCGCCTGAAGTTCACCCAGCAGCAGCAGGACTTTGTTGTGTTCATGCAGACTGAGTCTACACAAGTCCCACCCTCCGCTAGCCAATGAAATCCAACACTGCAATAGTTTGGTGCTAAACACTTCACAAATATCCGCACTAAATTGCACAATTGCATTTTGTTATAGAACACTGGTATCTTAACAGCATTTCGGATAACTGCACCCCAAAAACACAAATCTCCGTTAAACTAAATACTTTCCAACAATCCCAAAATTATTTTAATGCGACTGACAGCTGCTAGAAAATCATCTTATAATGAAACAGATGATTTGCAGCTTTTAAATTAAATATTAAGTGATAGCTGCAATGTATGTGGTTACGTTGGCATTTTATTTTGTTCCACGTGTCCCACATGAAGAGTTTTTTTAATGTTGGAAACTTCCACACCACTTTCTTCCTTTGTGAGTTATTTGCAGCATAAACTTCAGTTAGCATTATTTGCACTATACTGCCATCTACAGTACAACAAGAAAAAGAACAATAGCTGAAGTAGCTGACACTGAAAGTCAGCCTGGAGGTGAAAAAAAACAAAAATAGAAATTCAGACATCACACCTTGAGCTTCACAGAGGGAGTTCTTTATTAGACTATCTACACCATTATTTAGCTCATCACTCAAATATGCTTTAATTAAAGTGAAAAGCACACACAGCAGGTTGATTGTTAGAACAGTGTGAAGTGTGGAGAGTCATCCAGGGTAAACGTTGGGACGCAGACTTTAATCAGAATTTTTCAGTTCCTTCTGTTTCCATGCTGTTTAATGAAGATCTTAGGTGTGCTCCATCCCTCTGGAGCCTTCTTCAGTCCAGCTCGCATCCAAATCTTCTTCAGATCCTCCTCAAAGCGTTTCTGTATATGATAAAGACACAAAGCTGGCTGTTTTATATTCATCTAGCTTTGGAAAACTGTAACTAGTGCACATCAGACACACAATGATGAATTGGAAGGAATAAAACAATGATTGCATTTTTTTATCATTACCGTTTCATTATCAAACTTCAAGACATCATAGTGGGGAAAAAAAGAAATGGTCTGATAGATGTGAAAGAAAAGTCCCACCTGCTTCTTCTTTCCTCGGCCCTCCAGCACCCTCTTTCTCAAGAACTTAGTCCGTTTTTGCAGCTTCTTGTATTTATGTCGGTTCATCTTCCGCCGCCGTATCTCTAGAACATTCTTACATCTGAGTGGTGTTACTGTACCCTCCCCGTCTTCCAAAACAGGGACGGAGATTGGCGGCAGCACCTTCTCCTCCAGCAGCTCTACATCCTCCTGTGGCTGAGTGGACTCCAGCAGCGGAGGGAGGGAGTAGCGTAGTGAGAGCCAGCTCTCCAGGGGACTTACTGACAGTTTACGTGGTATGAGAGCCTCCTCCAGCTCCGGCTCAAGCTGGACCCATCGCGGAGGAGACCTGTTGTCTGCCGCTGTTGAGTAGTTTCTCAGTTTTTGATGACGTGAAGAGCAGTAAGCAGAAGCAGCTGGTTGTAGACATCCATTCAAAGTTTCTCCATGAGCTTGAAGTGCACCTTGTCATTAAGGGGAAGAAAAAAAGTCTGATTTTAATGAAATAGAAAACATAGTATTGAATGTAGGCAGACAGATATTTGGCTATTTGTTCTTACTTACAAGTTGCTTTGCGTAATAGGCTGAGACGAGGGATGATCTTTGAGGCAAACATTGTCAGTGGTTATCCAAACAAGGTCATCAGGAATGAGCTCACTGGTCCCTGGTCCTGTGGCAATAAAAAAGGACAAAGTATGGTCTTACTCTGCTCTGTCACAGTAATCAAACTAGTAATGTAACAGTAACTTCAGACTAGGGCTGGATGATATGGCCTAAAATCCATGTCACGGTATAATTTGAAGCAGGCGCAGTAACGATATATATCGCGATATATTCTTTTCTTCTGTATGACTATTTTACACACTATAAGGCACACTTAAAATCCTTTAATTTGATCAAAAATCAACAGTGTGCCTTATGTATGAATTCTGGTTGTGCTTACTGACCTCGAACCGATTTTATGTGGTACATGGCGCACAGAAATCTATCAAAAAATGTTTTAGTATGGCTTTGGTAAGCCCACCGCTTGATGGATTGCCGGAGCATTACGGCTGCCGTAGTCAGGAGCCTTGCAGAGTGATCCAAAACTGGGTCCAAAACTCCGTCTGCTTCAGGTCCCAAAGTCAAACGAACACTGCGGCATCACTGAGAGTTAAAAACTGTCTAAATTCTTTCATCTTTAATAAAATGATCAGCGTTAGCCAGAAGTTAGCTCGCTAGCTTCCACCTAAACATGATATAGCATGTTCTGACTGAGAGATTTCTGAAAAAATTCAAACGTACAGCTCTGCTATCACTTCCAACATAAATGAGGACACAAAACTAAACAGCAGTGACGTTTGTAGGGTTACTGAAGTTGGGCTAGCTGGTATATAATGATGTGCTACGTGATCGCTAGCGACACAGCTGTGTTAGCATAACACAGGGGCAGGCAACTCCAGGCCTCGAGTGCCGGTGTCCTGGAGGTTTTAGATGTGTCCATGATCCATCACAGCTGATTTAAAGGGATAAATGACTCCTCAGCATTTCTTGAAGTTCTCCAGAGGCCTGGTAATGAACTAATCATTTGATTCAGGTGTGTCAACCCAGGGTGGGATCTAAAACCTGCAGGACACCGGCACTCGAGGCCTGGAGTTGCCTACCCCTGGCATAACATAAACAGTGAAGCTCGAGGATGAACGCTAACACTTTTCCACCCGATAAAAGTTAATGTGAAGATTCCTGATGGTTAGAGACAAATGTAATCGCATGGCAGGATGCTGTAAACGGACCAAACTTCAGTCAGGAGAACAACTGAGATAATCCATCCACAATAGAAGGTTAGTCATTAATATACTGCAACAACATGTGAATAGAGCAGCTGTGATAGAATACAGCATTAATGAATCAATGGTACAGAAGTGGAAGAAGCAAGAAGAATGAGTTGAATAAAGTTTGATTTATCTGACTGCTTTGTTTCGCTTAATGTGCCTTATAATCCCGTGCACCTTATGGTCCGAGAAATACGTATTTGACCTTTTTATTTGGCACACTGCAGTATAATGTTGCAAAGCGCCTCTTTTTAACTTCAGTGGATATTATACATGGTTATGCTCAGGATATGTCAGCCCATTTCTACTGGAAATGCCTTTTGGTTAAACTTTCAGCAAGGAATTTGCATTTGCACTGTTAAATGTTTATATAGCTTTAATGCATATAAAAACAGCTACTTGTTTAAGTAAAATGAATGGATCAGGGTTTTTTGCGCTAGTAAAGTTGTGGAGTTGTATTTTGTCTCGCAGAAATTATATAGTCAGTTATATCGTTATTGCAAATTTTCAAATATATATCGTGATATATATTTTTGACCATATCGCCCTGCCCTACTATTTAGTCTATAAAACAGGGTTCACTAAAGCACCAGTCACACATGCCTAGAGACTAGACTGTGACCCCCTGGTAACAGTGCAACTACTGGTCACTTATCCATGTGCCAGCCACCCAGTGAAAATTTGTCATTTCAGCCGTTTGGCGGTTTCTTGCCATCTGCAAAGATTGCGGGTTGCTGAATGAAGTCTACGTTCATCTGACCGAGACTTTAGGTTCCCGAGTTTTCAGCAAAACTCGCTGCTGATGAAGACTGAAAGAGGCACCTGAGAGCCCCACAAAAAAAACCCCAACAACATTTAACTTTATGTATACTGTCTTGTCCAACCAAGCCGTCTAAAACTTATTTATGATAAACCAGAAAAAAATATCAAATTTCATAGAAAATAGGTCCATGAATTTGTTGGGAGTGTATTCTAAATGACAGACAAATAAAGGGATCCACTATTATTCAAATTGCTGCAGATGAATATTATGTTATTCTAGTTGCAGAGTAGCTGATTTATGCTCATTTAAGACATGTTTATGAAAGAATGCTGAGAGTAATGCCAACTATTTTCTGGCCCTTTTCTTGTTTACTAATTTTGTGACTTGTTCCAGAGATAAAAACAAACAAACAAACAACAACAACAACAACAAACATTTGTTTTAGTTCTCCAACCATAGAAATATTAGGTAAAAGCACTTCAGAATCACTTTATCTATTAAGTTCATACATGGAACTAACAAAACAAATTTACTTTCCCTCTGGCATTACACTCACACATAAATACAGTAAAATAACTATTTGCCGTCACATGCATAAAATAACGCAGAAAAAAATAATTAATAATACCTTTTTAATATATGTTACCGGATGTTAAAATTTGAATTGGATTTCACTGCAAAAATGTGAAACATTTTGACCCTTGAGCTGGCAACTGGCTGTTCTCAGGTTCTTAACCTGTAGGTCTCACTGGTTTCCACTGTAGCAAATTAGGTTTCCAGTAATTATTGTTTAGGCTAGTAAAGCTGCGTGAAAGCTGCCTTTAGCCATCTCTACTTTAAGAGTTACCCTAAGTGCTGGGACACTGTGAAAGGCTTATATAATGACTGTTATCAAAACCCAGAAATAGTGGATGCCAACCTCCCTCCAGGTTTAAATCAGCGGATAATCAGGCGCCCAACAGCGGGTGATTTAAAAATGAAAATAAAAAGTCCAAACGGTAAGACAGTAAATAAATAAATAAATAAATGAAATAACAGAGACCGAAGGAAATTAAAGAATTATGTAATTGCCAACTGGCTCATCATGGCTAAACAACCAGCAGCTCCACTTTGGACGAGAAAGCCGCCAAAACGCTCAAATATTAAAAGCTAAGGATAGAATTTTTCTGCCTTTAACTACTTGGTGGCATGTTTATAACAACCTCGTTTAATTCAAGAAAGAGTTGGGTTACCTAGTATTACTATGATCCGAGGTTCCGTCTTCAATGTGACTTCAACTAACCACTTCCGCTCCGTGCGACACACATTTAAGTCGCTTCCGCTTTCTCCGTGCTGAGAAAGGTTCCGCCGAGTAGATTTTTATTCCTTAAGGCTTTGCTTTGAAACAAAATGTCCATTCTTCTTCTTCTTCTTCTTCTTCTTCTTCTTCTTCTTCTTGTTGTTGTTGTTGTTGTTGTTATCAGTAGTAGTAGTGGTAGTAGTAGCAGTAGTATTACAAATTTATCCCTTAAAACCCAGGACCATGGGAGTACGACAGTTCACTCGATGGATAAAGTAGAGGAGGAGCTGGAGGTCTTTTATCCTGATATTACCAGGGATTTTGTTGGTGTAATTTTTTCATACCTTCCTTGACCAAACAAAGAGAATTTAACATCACTGGTACTTTTGTAATTTTCTTGTCGGGCATTTTCTTAATTTCTATTTCAAGGTCTTTATATTTGAAGAGTTTTTCTATAACATTCAGAGTGAATGTTTCTTTCAGTAGGGATAGAAATGTCTGCTGGTCTGGATTTCTTTATCACTTTGCATTGTCATGCCCCACAGTGTTTCATCACTTTTATCATTTTATTAGTAGTATTAGTGGTACGAGTAATATTAATATTAATATGTATTTATTTATTTTTAAGATTAGTTCAAGAAGGGCTCAAATTCTTATACATATGGTGTAGTAGGCTGATAAATCCAGTGCATCTCTCAGGTGTCTTAATTTGTATCTCTTCACAGAGAGGCAAGTTACTACTATTGTTTATGCAAAAAATGTAAACCTTACTTATTAGCGTGCTTTTTTAAAAATTAACTAATTAGTATTTTATGCTACTACTAATGTGATGAATCTTCAGGCAATTATCAGTATATAAAACTGAAACATTGAACATGTTCAAAACTTGGATTTTCCTATTTCTCTTGCGAGTATGTACATTTCTAAAACTCCTGTGGCCGGCACTTATGTGGCTTGCAATTGTTGGGAAATTCGAAAACTAGTTTCGGTTATGGCTCAGTTTTATTTCCCTTTAACTCATTAAATCTGAATATGTGTCTTTCCTCCATGTGGCACAGTTGCATAACCAGGGAATTCTCCACTTTTAGATCGCTCTAGTTTTGAAAGCTTGTGGGCAGCCACATCGAATCATTTATTCATGGGGGTTTCTCGCTCAGCTTTCATTAAGTTTGTGGGAAATGGAACACCTACAGTATGAAGGCATTTCTCTATATGATTTCTACTATCAGGCATTGAGAAAAATAGTATTTGTGTGAGAAGAAAAGGATGGAAAGATGCTACAGCTAAGTAATGAGCTTTCACTAAATGTTGTAATGCAACACAAGGAAAGAAATATGCAATAGATAGTAAAGTTCTCAGGGTATTTATTTACAAAAACCAAAAATAACATCAAGGACAAAACATTCATTTCACTGTAAATCCTGCTGCCCATAACTTGTTTGCTTCACTAGCTATGCTTACACCATCAGTGTGCAACATAAGGCAACTGAAATGATCAGCTGGATGTACTGTGAGATTTCCCTTTAACAGAACAGTCTCTGAAATTATCTTAATTTATAAAATCCTCTCAAAATATTTAAAATTTGAGGTTATGGAAAAACAAAATAAAAAATGCAAAAAAATTAACTTGGCAGTAATTGGTCAATCCTATTTTGAATTATCTGCCTATACATTACACATACAGTCCTCAAACTTAACATCTATTTACAAAATCAGTAGTGGTATTTAGAGTTTTTGTCTTGCTTTAAAAGCAAATGAAGGTTCACTGTTTCATTATATATCTGCATTGCAAATTTACTGCACTCAATGAAATCCCAACCCCTGAAATAGACAGAGCTTTACAGATGACAACAATATAGTTCACACCAAAACAACACAGACAGTACAAGCATATGACTGGCTGTTTGTAGTCTTTGTAGTCACCATAGAGGTACAGCATAAATACTACTTTAAAAGGAACCAAATCAATAAATAAAAAAGTACATTAGAGAGAGAAAAAAAACAGCATAATGTTGAGAGCTATCTCCATATCAACATTTAAGACAGACAAATCAGTTAAATCACTCATTGATTGGTACAGTATGTTTATACATTAGCAGATTTTAAAGATTTATGCCACAAATTTTTAAACTAGTGTGCTTAAAATTATTCTAAATGTATTAGTTTCACATTTAATCTAATACTGCTCTCCCGTTATTGGCTGCAGAACACGTGAGTGAAAAAAAGTGAGGTAAAAAAACTGAAGGCCAGGGAAATTGTTTAAATTATAAGGCCATTTCAAGGTATTTACAATACAATGCTATCTTTACCACAAACTATGATGTTAAGTTTGGTAGGTAACAGTGGGCACTGGAGCAAAGAACACAGTTATTTGCTGCAGTTACACTTGTATTTTACCCGGAAAATAATCACATTAACAGCAATGTTAGAACTTTTTACCACATTGGATATTTTGTGACAAAATACTCAAATCTGATGCCAAATATTTTGTACAACACGTACACTGGAAATCTTCATTAAGCCAATATCGTGGTTGATTTGGTAAAACCATCCAGGCAGTTCACTTGTTGCATCAACAGTCCTTCACTCAGTCTCAACAGAGAGCACAATGGCACTGTCTTTACCGTGTATAACCAGCACACCTTGGCTTTAACGAGACAACTCAGACAAGGTAATATCTCATACAAATAAAACAATTATATTTGTGCATTTTGGAACAAAGGTCAGGTTTTAAAAAAGAGGCAAAGAACAGAGTGGAAGGAAAGAACACTGTGCAAAAGCTGAGCCCCTCTGTGCATCATCCACGCCAGTGTCCTCCAGGTTTCTCTAGATATGCTGAACTCTGGCCTCACCGAGCAGCGGACTGGCCAGGCTTTTTCTCTTTTTTTCATCTTCTTTCTCATTTTCCTTCTCATCACTGGTCATGGCGAATGCCTGCACTTGTCTCATCTCCCAGAAGGATTGTGACTTATGGGAATGCTTTTGGAAGAGAAGAAAATTCTGGTCAAAACTTTAATACAAGTATAAGAATGTGTAGTATTCATATAATTAGTGATATTTAAAAATAAATCCAGCTTTGCCATAACACAGATTTGCTTTTTTTTTTTTTTTTTATTCCTCAGTACTGTTGACGAGGATTATGTATAAAACTGAGACAGAAGACTGTTGTATAACAAATGCTCCCAAGCAGCATTTTGGTTTAGTGCATGTGGATACTGTGTTTCGGAACCATCTGTGCATAGTAAACCTGTGGATTAAAGCCATAAGTGTGCAGAGAGGAATTCCAACCTGAAGATGGAGATCCAGGACACTACCAGGTGAGTTGAGCTAACAGTTCTGCACACGGAGCAGTGAAAATAAAAAGAACGGTATCAGTAACAAGTCACAGAAATTAGTGCAGCACTGCAGAACAGTAAAGCAGAGACTGTATTGGTCTATAGGAATTGGTCAGTCTTACAGAAGAGTATACATTTGTTGTGACTGCAAATTAAAAGAAAAAAGTGCAATGAACACAAATGAAAGCACGAGATCTTAGTATAGAGCTGGCTGATTACTCACTGATGAGGACTGCTGATTGTGTGATCGTTCCAGTTTCATCCCCTTTGCTCGATCAGGTTTACCAGGCCCTGAAGGATAGGTTAGCAATGTGTGAAAAGACTCATACCTGATATAGACAGTTATATAAATATTAAATGATACAATATGAATCATTTATGTTTTGAAAAAAAAGAAAGCTTTTACTTGTTTTGCAGAAGAAATAGAAAGTCAACTTTATTACACATTAAAGAGGTTAGATGAAAGACTATACTTGCGAATTAATATTCTGAAAAGATAGCTGCATATCAATTTCTCATTATATATTACACTTGTAAAAAATATTATTTTTTATTATATGTTAACATCCTCATTACAATCACAAAGCTACATGATTATTTATTAGCTTGTTATTACAATAAGTCATGAATTGAATGCATTAATTATGCATTGCTTAACCATGGGCTTTCTTCACTTTAACCCTTCCCTTTAAACTTTTAATAAGCTGCACCTTGTTCACCAAGCTCTCTGTCTCTCTCACCTGGGGAGCTCCCACGACTGGTGGTAGTAGTGTTACTGTTGTTGTCCTCCAGCCAAGTGTTGTAGGGGAAGGAGTCTCGCTTGTGTGGTGTTCCAGCAGATGACAGACTCTCCTGGAGAATATGGCAAGGTGACCAAGAAAACCAGATTATGTAGATTATAGTGAAAAAACAAAAATGTGATAGCTTAAATACAATTTATAATTTGTGTTTCTACATGTAGTACATATACAGGATACACTGCTTACCATGCCTGTGTCGTATTCCTCTGTTGCCTCTGTCTCATTCTCCTCCACCACACTAGCAAAGCTGCTGGCGTTGGAGGACGAGCGGGAAAGGTCGTGAGCCTCAGGGATGGATGCGGCCCTGCCAACAAGATAAGAACTACACCCTGGGTTAACAACTCCAACCTGATTTTATCTTATGTATAGTGATACTACATGTTAACCTAAGGGAGGATTACCCAGCAGTTACACAAATACAGGAATGGCAAAACATGCTATTTAAAATTTTCAGTGAGTGTCCAGGGGATATGGTAGGAGCCTGTTTATTATATATACCTGTTCTTGGTAGTTGTGAGCACCTCAGGAGAGCTCTGATTGGATGAATTGTCAGATTTGGGATCTTGAGAGGCGTGGCCACTGTCAGGTGTCTTCTGAGTGTTTGGGGAGTTATCTCTACTGCTACAAGGTAAAAGAAATAGTGTGAAAAATAGAAAAAAAAAAAGTTATTTTATGTAGAAGATGGTCTACAGGTATATGCTATGTAAATGATCACAGGAATCTTCTCCCACCTCTTCTCCTGGACTTCTTGAATGTTTTCAATGCCGATGGCACTGCTTCGCCGGGAGCTGAAAGGGCCAGACTTTTTCCTGGTTGGGCTTTTTCCTGGGATTATCAGAGACTGACAGGGAAAGAGGAAAACCGTTCAGGGACAATGCCAAAATATTTCCAATACCTTGTATAATAAAATAGGTTCATTTCAAGAGCTTATCACTTTAGGTATTTATAACTGAGGAGAGCTAATGGTTACTTTGACCACTGAACCATTCATTTGTCGTGTACTGTATCATAGAGAACACTTTGGCAAAATTTCAAAAACATATCATCCTGAATTACCAGGCTGAAGAGTAACACTGCTCCCTCCGAGCTGTCAGTATGATGAAAAAAATGTTAAAATATGCTTTTAGCAGCTTAATGACAAGCCCTGGTGGCAGTCTTTCAGCCAGAACAGAGCACACTAAGGCGGGAGATGAAAGATGGGTTTAAAAGCTCCAGAGCCTAACACTAAATATGCTTTCTCAGCATCTGCTTTGTTCGTTCAATCTCCCTTTTAATGCTCTCAAAATGAGAACTTTAAAAAAAAGAGGCTTTTATTTAATGTGGCTTCAAAGAGCAGTGGGGGTGCAGGGGGCGTTTTTCACAATTTCTCTGTAAGGGGCTTATTAAATTATAAATATTCCTTATTTTTTAACAAATACAGAATTAAGCACACTGGAATGAAACTATAGAGTAAAACTGTAGCAGGTGTGCACATACTGCAGTAAAGCAGAGAAGAAAATAAGAGTAGAAGCAAATACTCTTAACAGTTCATACATATATTAGTCTAGAAAATATAAAAGATTGGACTTGCTAAAGCAACTAATTCACTGGAAAATGGGCAGGACTATGTTCACAGACTAAAATGATGATGCCTTTTAAATAATATATCCTGTCTGTAGCACACAGTTTCTGATATACGGAATACACATTAGGGAGCTGAAATGTGCAGAGAAGCATGTTTGGCTATGATGCAAAGGAGCCATGCAAACAAGAAAAGGAAACAAAGACGGAAAGCAAGTAGTTGGAGAATAGTTAGAATTAGACATGAACCTCTTCTACTGTTCCTATCCCTATGGCACTGCCTCGACGTCCATATTTACTCGGACTTTTGCCTGGGACAAGCAATGACTGATAAAAACAGTGAGAAAGAAAGAGACAGAATAAGAGAGAAGAGACAGAAGAGAGAGTGGTGATGACATATGAAAAAACAAAGAGAGGTGGGGAAAAGGGGGGAGGAGGGGAGAGAATACATGAGATATATACAAATACATATGAGATATCATGCAGTAAGTCATGTTGTCCAAACAAACTATGAAAGGCGTGTTAGCTGGAGAATACAGGGGGAGATATTTTGGTTCCATGGGTGCGACACAGGCAGCTGAATGGGAGAGAGGAATGATACACCAGTTATGTGAGCTGTATGTCTGAAAAAGGAAAAGGAAGGTAAATTCAGCAGAGGAGGGCACACAGCATGTTATACATTAGGAATCAAATCAAGACTGGCTTATGAACAAACAGTAAGCTCGTTAGTCATACTCATTGATGAAAGATAATATATAATAGTCTAATATGTCTAATACAGAGAGAATTAACTTAATCAGTTTATATAAGATACACAGTATCTCTCAACATATACCCTACATATAACAGACAGGCCACCATATGTAGTCACTACTGATGGAAAACTTGTAACTGTAACTAAGGTAACAGTCATATTTTACTTTCAACTGGGAGAAAAAAAGAAAAATAAATGTCCAAACACAGACTGTATACAAAAGCTAAACCTAGTTTTCAAGGCTTTTTGATTACAAAAAGAAGTTCACTTTCATCAAAGTGTACAAGAAAACAATCCTCGACTCCCTCCATGTACCCACTAAGCATGTTCTGAGTTAGTTTTTGAGCTCTGTGTTAGGTTTTTAATCATCGCTTTCAGGTGTTATTGAATACAAAGTTATGTTTATTTTGCAAATTATAGCTCCCATGGTTCTCTGGGAAAAGTATAAAGCAGGGTGGGCCTTTCAGATTGGGCTTATCTTATAATTGCCAAGCTACTGAGTGCCCCCCAGTTTCATAATGGGAGTTAGTCCATGCTCATGAAATCCAGTTAAAAAAAAAAACAAAACTCAAGGCTTTAAGAAAAAGGGGCACCAACCTCATGGTGGCTGTGTCTGTCTTATATATGCAGCATATATGTGCACAAGTTTAGTTACAGCAGTATTTCTGAATAAATTATTTAAACTGAAAAACACCTGAAAAGATTTACAACTTTTCCTCTTGATGACATAAATATCAATTTCCCCAAAAAATGAATTTAAAATCATTGCGTGATTATTAAAAGAAAAAATGTAAGCATACCCACACATTATACACACTATCACACAAAGACAACTCCAACCCATGTTAGAAATGAAGTGATCGCTCATTAACAATGCAGATGCATGGGCATTTAAATCACGTGAACACAATTAGAAAAAAAAAATGCTTTAACCCATTCAGCTTGTGTCCTAAACATATCCACTTTCATGACTGTTAAGTCAATCCGTTTTGGTAGTGGTAGACAATGTGCAACCTTTGCAAAGTGACAGTCAAGTTTAAGACTCAGGCATAATTGCTTCCCGTGTCCAAGTGTGCAGTCTCTCTCTCGCTGTGAGAAGTTAGTGCAGCAGGCAAGTAAAAGAGAAGGGGGTATGAACTCTGTTAGATCTGCAGAGGGGGAGGCAGAAGCAGCGAGGCTCACCTCGCCATAAGTACTGGAGGAGTGGGACTGTACTTACTATCCCTGGGAATTTAGGGCTCTCTGCGGGGTTGTGGTTAAAGTTGCCGCTCAGGCTAGTGGAGACTGTGTGCGGCTTCTTGAAAGTAAGACCCATGGCATCCATAGACTGGCTTCTGCTGCGCATCACCCTCTACAGAGAGACGAGGAGGAGGAGATACATTCAGATGGTGCTGACCTCTCTGACCCCTCGGTATCACTGAACAGGCCAAGAGGAGCCTGGGGGCTGTCCCTGAACACTGACCACTACAGGCAGAGAGCACTGGCCAGATTCTAATTCTAACAGACGAGAAAGCGACAGAGAACACTAGTATGCTTTAGTGCCTGAAGGAGGTTCAGATGAGTCATTTTTATTTAGGTAGGTGATAAGAGAAGAGAGTGGGAAGTAGAAGGGCCAAGTGGCTCACAGATGTCTGACCACACTGAGTCTAATCAGAGCCAGAAGAAGTTTAAAGCCCAGTGCACCTTTTTACGAACATGAAATAATGTGGAGAGGCAGAGGCGTCTGATGATGAAAGGAAATTATCCGTTCCATCCACATTCCCCAAATTATGACACATGAAGATGATAGGACCATATAGATACGTGAGCGGTGGCACTGAAACGTGGCGAATCACAAAACAACTATAAAGCATGAAGAAGAAAAGCTGGGAAGCAGAGAACGGTATGTTCCAGGAGGACAGAGCAGCAGAGCTTCTCTTCATTCAGATACAGATTAAGAAAAAGCTACTACAGCTCAGTCTGCATATAGACAAGAACAGAAGAGAAATACTGCCAGAGAGAAGTCGCGCTCATGTTCACATAAAAAAAACATCTCTCAACAGGTAACGATGAATACTAATTAGAGATGCCACTTTACAGGCTAATAATAAAATGTAATTTAATACTAAAAGTTTGACATTTTTGAGAAATATACTGATTTACATTCCTGTTGGGAGTTAGATCAGAAAATCAGTATCAGTCTCAAATCTGTCTGCAGTATAAAGTCACAGCTAGCAGTGGGTTATCTCAGATCAGCATAAAGGCTAGAAACAAAGAGCATACGGGCACCTCCAAAACTTACTAATTAATACATTATCCAAGGGCAGAAATCGCTGGTTTTGTAGGGAATAAAACGACTGATTTGTCTGAGAACACTGTTTGCCTCTGAGGCAGGTGGAGCTTCTCTCTTTTATCAGTGTTTTTGCTAAGCGAAGCTGCTGAGCTTGAATTTAAATTATGTAAACAAGAAAGCTCCTTTTGTTTTGCTTGTGCAAGTAAAACATAAAACCCTAGTTTCTAAAACAAGACTTTGAATATGCAAACTAGCTTCAACTTTTTCTTTCTGAGAGTTCCAGTGAAGCTGTTGACCTGAAGCTCCAGCCTCTGCTTCTGCTTTTCCAGTTACCTTAAAAGACTCAAAGAAGCCTCCTCCTCCAGCATTCCCATTTTCCAGCTTGTCGTCCTCTCCTCCAACACCCATTATGGCCTGGCTGTTTAAGTGGAGCTCCTCATAAAGAGTCTCCAACAAGGCCGATCGTGTTCTCTCCTGTCGCATATGCACGCGCACACACACACACACACACATACACACACACACAGAAATGAGGCAGAGGGAAGTAAATAAAATTTGCTTCCCTCAAAAGACATAAAATGTTTTAAGTCTTTCTTAAAAACTTACCTCCAATTTGGCAAATTTCTCAGCTTTGTAGCAGGCATATTCTGCATTGATTAGCTTAGTAAAAAGGAATTCATGGAATTCGGGGCCCTGCATAAAAGGATTAGAGAGGTAAGGCATCTTCTCGGAAACTAAAAGATGATCAGTGAGGTCAAAGATCTTCATCTTCTTACTTTTTTAAAGATGGCAGGGTTTGGGAGGGCGGGGCCAAAGAAAGGTACATCATCCCGTGCTGTAACTGACACCTAGAAAGAAAGATAAAGATGAAGTGCAATAAATGCTTTCAGGAGAAAATGTCAGAAAGGAGAGGAAGCGGGTTACCTTGTAGAGAACATTGTCGGAGCAGGGGTTGACCACTTGGACAACAATGTAAGCGTGGAGAAAGTTGGAGGCGATCATGTCTGGTACAAAGGGAGTATTTTCTTCTTGGAAAACGATGGCGACAATGTCATTTCCTATGTGTCTTTTTCTCTGCAACTGCAACACAACAGCCCAACAGCAACTTAGTTTTATATATAAATATATATACATATTTTATATAAAAGGGTGTAAATGATTATTTTCTCATGTAACAATTGGCACAATGAAAGGAGACAAATGCCAAGCATTAGATGAAATGTATGAACAAAGTTAATGCTCCCTGGAACTCCCTCCCTGGAAAAACAACTCAAACAATAGATAGAGATCTATTGTGGTTTTTCTACTGATTACTGTTAGTATCATATTACTGATAACACAAAGCTAGCTAACCAGGAATATTTCCAACTGAAAACATCTAAAAGGATTATGTGTGATGACAATTACACAGCATTTGCGTTAAAAAAGAAAAGACTACACAAATGTCTTTAATTTCTAGCACCAAATACAGGCAAAGTCTGAATCTTTACACTACTAAGTCTATGAAACACCACCAGGGAGTGCTGTTTCCCCGATGACAACCTCCACAGAAACAGTTTGCTCAAAGTAGCCCATATGTAGCACTCACTGCTGCAGGAGAGGCTGAACATAAAGGCATTGGTCTTATCTCTGTTTGTGGATGGCTTGATAGTAAATGATAGCATTTTTCATCTTGCGATCCTCAGTTTTTGTGTGAATGTGTGAGATAAAAGAAAAAAAAAAGTTGCTGCGTGAGCAATGCAGTGCTACATCTCAGCTTTAAATCACTTCGAGGAATGAGTGCTGTTCACTAACGCAGACACCAAAGCATTCGCTGAAGTAATATATCTCAAATACCAGGGAGTTGTTGTTCTGGGTTCTTTTTGTAATTTTATACTGCAGGCTTTTTGCACAACAGGGATGCACATATGCAAAATATGGTTCTGTGATGCCCAGAGGGAACCTGCCTAACCATCCTTTGAATCATAAAAGGTGTGTTAGTCTGGTATTGCATTACAGTACCTGCTGGGTGTCCCCCTCTGTGTAAGGCAGCTTTGTGGACACATGAAACATGACCTCTTTGTTGCGGTAGTTGCAGTAGACAGATTCTGTGCCAGTCTGCCCGTGAGTCACATCTAACCCTCCGCGGAAACTGCAAGCACACAGAACCATGTCTAGGAGGATATTCTCCACCATCACTGCAGCAGCGTCACCACCTTTCATGTAGCTAGTCTGATGTAAATTGTAGTGGCATTATGTTATGAAATATTAGATGGGGGATATCGAAAGCTTTCAAACCACTGTGAGGACTTTACCCTTTAAAGTTATGCAGCTCAATTTTCTCTCCGAGAAACTCCAGGAATTCTACAAAGGCAGGGCTCTCTTCGTTGTTGCCAAACAGCTCTTCCTCTGAAGTCTGTAACAAATAAAATTAATTTTAAAAATAAATAAAAGAGCGAGCTTTTTGCAGAACGATGAGAACAGTTTGTATGAGCACTGCATAGTTTGCAGATAGGTGCCTAATGACAGTGACAATGCCTGAGAAGAAAAGGGAAAACTAATTATGGGTAGGTAAAATTGTTTTTGCTAAATAGTCAGCAGTGGCACAGTGAGAGCTGTATGTTGCAAGTGTTATTTTTTTCTGGAACAGATCACTGGGGTCAGTAACTAGAAGCGAGAGAACGTGTATCCAGTGTGTGTTTTGCACTTTTGTTCAGACACGGTGCATTTGCATTTGAGATAGCAGAGGTTGTTCCAATTAATTACAAAAGTAGGTAGAACATTTGAAATAAGGCTTTAGGAAACATTATGATTGTGATGGACTGCTGATTATCAATTGTCAGTAACTAGAGCGATGATCTGAATAAAAATGCCTCCTTTAAAACAAAGGGATGCTAACAATACCTGGGACAAGGTCCCACGGCTCATTTCACTATTTATGATTTGCTTTCTCTGTGCAGTGAGCCTATTTGATCGTGCCTTTCTCCACTTAGCATCCCTCCTGAATGTAAGAGGGTCTTTTCTATCTTTGTGAGAAGGCCAATTAGATCATTTAACATGTTTAACAATACATTTAAATTTCTGTAGTATTTGCAAAATCAAAAGAAAAGATTTCTACACAGTGATGTCTCGATTTAAAGATAGAAAAGCACTCAACACCTCTTTTGCCACCCCACATAGTAAACAAGAGGGCTGTGATTGCCTCAGAAAATGAGAGAGTGTGCTGAAGGCAGCCACAATGACTGGGCTTAAGTGAAAGCCGTAATTAAGACCACAGAGGACCAAGTATAATAAGCTTCCTTAAAAATGGATGCAAGTACTTCTACAGCACTGCTTTTGTACCTGATCACATCCAGACTTTATTGCTTACCTGTCCAAACTTTTGATAGATGACTCCAAACTTAAAATTGTTGCTTATCACATGTTCATCGAAAGTGACAATAAGTCTTGAAGCCTGCAAAAATCACAGATATAACATTAAAGAAGATGTATATTGCTATATCTAATTATATTTATCTGCATATATTATTTATTTCTCCTGTGTACACAAGATGTTTTTTCCTGTTCTTTTCTCTCTCTCGTTTTTCTTTTGCTAACATGCTTCAGTGCAAAGGTTGATAAAAACCTCAATCCCATTCAAAGATGTACTGAAAAGTTTGACTGAAGGTAATATGATGCTGCAGTATATTATTAAATATGAAATTCCATCATTTCCCCTTCAACTGTAGGATATTGCTTAAAGCAGCTGTGAAAAAATCTAACCAGATGCTGAAAGCTCATACTTCTGGGCCTAGAAAGAAAACCCTGAAAATCTGTGATCCAGAACTTACTTTGGGATAAAGGACAGGATAAAAGCGGTCCACGTTGACCTCTTCGCAGACAAGCTTGAATTTAAAAAAGCCGTGGGAAATAATGTCAGAATGTGCTGGAAGTGTCACAGCAGCTTATCTTTAGACAAAAAATATATAAAAATGGCTTCTTACCTTGGCCATTTGGACCACATTTGGAAACTCTGTCAGACAGGAAATGGGGATCACATCATGGTAGGTTTTCAGCTTGGTCCTGATGAAGCCATAAAGGAATTAGTGTGGGTTTTATAGCCATATAACACGAAGCAGCGTTTCTCAGAATCTGTCAGTTGGTGCAGAGATGATCCGGTATGGACCATGATCAAAGTTCCCCGCCCTTGCCTCTCTTTGCCTTCTCTCCCTTTCACCATCCCCACCCACTAACTGGCCTAAATAGTCCATCTGTTACTCTTCTGTGGAAATGACAGAGCTGTTGACACTCTTGCTGGCTTTACGACTCTTATGATAACACCCTGGGCGGATGTGTGTGTCCGGTCAATGCTGGGCAATTTAGGGGGAAAAAAATTACTCTGTAGCTAGAGCTTGTTGTTCACAAAAGAGGCAAAATCTTACACATTAATTACTTCAGATTATGAAGTAACCAGGCAGATTTAAATTGTTGATTTTCTCAGACAATTGGGCAACATTGTACTGAACCCTGCATGAAAATTAAGCGTTACCTGAGCATTAGACGCAGATGTTCCTGGTCACCGATCACCTCGTATTTTAGGGAGAACACCAGATGTCCAAGGACACTGTCCACTGAATAGTAATTAAAGTGTTCCTGAGGGCACAGCATACATTAGTACCACCATTAGTATCTGTCATAAAGAGGCACACGTGCGCAACACGGGTAAATGTGCTCCAGTTCATTCATTTCCTGTCTGAGTTCCTTTGTTTACTCGTCCTCTGCTACATGCAACCAATTTTGTTTACTGGTATTATGTGTTTGCAAGAACACTTGCAAAGTGTAATGCATCTTCATTAGCCACAGTGTGTGAGGTGCCTAATTGTGAGGCAGGCTTACTGTTTGTACTTTATTATGCAGAGATTTGCTTATTTCCTATTTGTCCCATTACTGTAATGAAGAAGAAGTAATGTGAAATATTTCATGACAGCAATGAGACTCATTTGAAGAGGAAGGAAGCTGTTATAATGAGAACATGACGTGAATATGACTTTGGCAGTATCACTGTGGAAGAAAACAAATCTCTGAAAAAATTGTAGTAATTTAACTAAGTAACTTAGTACAGTTATTAATGTTCTCATTAATTGTAATTTTAACCATGAAATAGAACAAAATTTGACTAATATAATGGGGGAGCAATGGGGGAGATATTTAAAATGCATCCAGCTAAATATAATCGATCAGGGACATCGAAATGTCACAGATGATATGGTTAAAAACTATGCTAAATATGGTAACTTACTCAGTTAAGTAGGTTTAAAATAGAGCTGCAGAAGAGGCAATACAAGGGGAGCCTCTTAGCCAGGACTGCAAATCAGCAAATGCAAAGCTGATTTAACTTAATATGCATACTACAGTTTACTTGTCAGCAGCTCCATGTGTTTCTGTCATGTACAGAGTAGCGAACCTTGCCCAGGAAATGTTTCCTGAAGAGCGTAGCCAGGGTGTTACATTCCAGCTTGGTCCGAGTGTTCGGGGACAGAGGCTGGAGAGGCTCCGTGTCTCCAGCCTGGCTCAGCTCATGGTTGGTCCCTTCAATCCAGTAGCCCCCAAACTGTGGCAGGAGGATAAGAGGAAAGGGGCTCTTTCTCCCCAGCACCTGTTTCAATAAAAAATAGCAATGAAACACAAAGTTACTTCTCAGAGATAGACAATGAACTAAAAATTTGACTTGAGAAAAAAATGAAAAAATGAAAAAAAAAAATTAAATTAAAATGAGATTAGATTAGCCTGAGTATTTACTAGTTTAATAAGAATGCTCGTAAAATTTCTGATCACAGCTTGTCTTTTGAGGCTTAAATGAACATTTTATTGAGACTTCGGATGTCTACAACACTGAGTCAACTGCTTTCAATATTTCTATGTTTTTATTGGAATAAAATAATAATAGTAACAATAATACTGCAACACAGCTTCGTACCTCATGGACACTTGGGTACGGTATGTAATCCTCCTCAGTCTGGAAAAAAAGAAAGAAAAATGCTTTTTTTCCTCATCGAAGAAGGACAATAACAACAAAATAATAACGACTTTACATTCCCAAAGGACACTGTTTCAGAGTAATTGCATAACAGTTATGCAATAAAAATCTGTTTAGCAATGACACAGAAATCAGCCAACAATGCACACCTTAATGAAAGTAAGACTATTTGGCACACTGGTGGTATAAAATGCTTCATCACTTTATAATTATAATGTGTTCAAAAGCCCCTTTCAGAACTTTAGTCTACAGAGCTTAGCATCCCACTTGCTTGTTCCTGTATGGAACATGGGCGTTTCAGTGCATTATGAAGAACACATTGTAATACTGAATGCTGAAATAATTGCCATGTCTGTCAGAGTAAGATAAGGTGGAGCAGCCGTGGACAGTGAGAATGAATAATTTGTGTTGCTACATGAAGAGTTATACCTTAAGAGGCGGAGGAAAGGTGCACCTCTGCTCATCCATCCTGTTCCCCTGTAAGAGAAGCAGGTTAGAAAAGGACAGGAGGGTCACACAAAGTGGCACGGAAGTCCACAAATACCTAAAGTCAAGCACAAAACCAATCTATGAACACAAACTGTGACATAAACAAAAGGCAAAAAAAATGATCAAACTCATTATGTAACAGCTCAGTTTTCCCCAGAGATGTGCAGCAGGCAACAAAGCAAAGTCAAAAAAGGGACAGATGGAAAAATACAGAAAGAAATCCATTATGGTCCTCAGAGTGAGGAGAGTGAAAGACGTTACAGACGTGAGTCTGGAAGCGACAGAGAACTTTATGAAACACACTGCAGAAAAGTGTGAATAAGAGTCTTGGGGTTAAAAAGATTTATAAGTGACAGTCGTACAACTGCACATGGGGTGTGTCTGTACGTGAAAAGAGAGTGAGGAGGATCGATGCAGAAAAAGAGATGCAGCGTTACTAAATCAAGGCTAGATGATGGCGCCGACCATCATGGAAGACGATGCAGTCATCAATACACTGTCCGACAGTGGAAATAGACAATCCTGCGTCACGTCCCATGCAAAAGAAGAATTACTGCCAAACATGAAAGAATAGTGTAGTGAATAGTGAAGCACCATTGTGACTGCAATTCATATTTTTTTAAAAGAAGATAAATGTGCATTTAAAAAAATAATGCACAGATGTTCTATTATAAAACACATGTCTTGTCATTGGGAAAGCATGAATACAGAAAACATCCTTCCAGAGTCTTCAGAAACCAGGAAATAGATTCTGAGGTGAGATAATGAGCTTACAGTTCGGCAAGCCAAAGTTTCAACCAGAACGTTAACAAAGACGCCGAGACAAACACATTGACAACACTCCTCTGAAAATACTCAAAATCCCTCTCATGTTCGGAGAGGTTATGAGTACTGCAGCAAAAGAGAGCCAAAGTGTTGCAGAATTAGGAAGAGACACTGGCTGGTTAGTTGCTTATTGAGCACAGCTTAGTGAGCCAAGACAAAATACAGAGATGCGATCTTTTATCATCTTACCTGCATCTTTTCAATCATTTCAAATAAATCTGGGGTCTGGAGAGAGGAGAGTAAGATTCAATGTTTAGGCTTCTTTGTCTAGAGTGCAGAGGTTAGTTTGCCTTTGACAGGCGTTAGTGAAGGTTCGCTGAGTTCAACACTTTAAAATCATCACACTCCATCCAGTGACAGAAAAAAACATCTCTGGAACACCGCCTTTACATGGTTATTGTTAGGGTGTCAGATCTCACTGCTATATTTGCAATACTGCATGATGGGATTACATTAATTCAAGATAATGTGTGTGCAACATTCTATGCACTGCTTATTAGACATGAAAAAAATCCTGGTATGTGCATTTGTGCCAATACAGAAAATGATGCTCTTTATGTTTCTGAGAGCTCTATTCACTCTTTACAACTGTTAATAACCCAACATCTTGCAAAACAAAAATCCAAATAGACTTTTTAAAACTTTTAGAGGGCAAGAGGTCTATATAGTCAACACTTTACGTCTACAGTTAAGGTCTCTGAAAACCCCTCAAAAAGTATAATAATGCAACATTTTCTGTAGAAGTCTTCTGAAAGATGCCAGAAATGCCTTAAAATTAACTAATTAGGTGTTATTTGATACAAACCTGACATGGTTAGGAATGTGTTTGAGCTGTTAAAAGCATGAGGACAAACTGACCTTAAAAGAAGCGTTAAAGTTTACATTTAGGAAAGCCTACAGTAGAGCAGATGTCGTAAAGCTGGTAAATTACACATTCTTAGCCAGCTGTTCCCACCACTTTTAAAACAGCCAACGTCTAAGCTCATATTTATTTTAATAAACATGTTACCTTATTGCAGAACATGATCTTGTCGCATCTCACTGTCACGTGTGACTGACAGGAAAATGAAAAATCGACCCCTTTCTTTAGAACGAACCACAGTTTGTCTGGACATCACATTCCAAATCGGCATATGTCATGTGAGCATAATGACAATAAATATTGCAAAAAATGATGAAAAACAATTGTCCGTGGACATATTGGTTTTCGGTAATTAAGTAAAAGGCTGAAAAGTTCAGCCAGTAAAGCCTGACAAAGTCAAACACTTTGTGTACAGAGCAATCGTGTCTTGGCTTTCAGTGTGACTGTGAGTAAAGTCCTCCACCATGTGCAAACAATAGTCTGCCACAAACCCTGAAAGTAAATAGCTCTGGGTTTAGCCAGAGATTCCCATATGGAAAACAAATGCAAATATTGTGTCTAATAACACTTATAAATTTACTATGATTTATTCATAAAAGTGGGACCTTTCGCATTATACTCACGGAACATAACAATAAGTATAACTTGAATAGGAATTATGTTACATTCAATAAATAGTATGAGAAGTAAGTGTTATAAGACTCATAAATCTATACACATAAGATTGATTATGAGTATGAGAACAATGGGACCTGCAATGCTTTGCTAGATATTATCTTTGGGCTTGAACAAAAACAAGTGTGCTATAAATGTAAACTCTCTCTCTCTCATATATCTATCTATTTATATATATATATATATATATATATATAGACAGATAAATATAGATATAGATATATGTAGATATATAGATATAGATATATATAAATAGATATATAGATAGATATGTCATTAGTTTGGAGTGACTGTCCGTGCCTTAACTTAAAGGTGTCCTCTCCACTTTGTCTGTCATTTGTTGATGTTTTGTATGCAGCATGTTCCTAAAATAAAGCTACTTACATTGCTGGGTTTCTTCCAGTGTGTCTTTGTCACCATTGGAGCATAGTTGTGTTTGTCAATATTTTTAGCCATTTTTAATTCTCCTTGACAAAAAGTCCTGCAGCTTCAAAGATGTCCCAGTGTCACTGACTTCAGCAGATTTGGATTAAACGCTCCATGACTGCTGTGCCTTTCTGAAATGGCAAAATCCTAGCTGCATCGCCGCTGTTTGCAAGCATCACTGACAAAGTGTTGGATCAGACAAAGTTGGTGACAAGATCCACAGAGTCTCCCAGTGTGTGCTCTAAGCATACAAGATTATCTGCAAGTTTATGTCTCAGGTTGCAGGCAAACCTGCTATTGCTTAAAGCTGAGAAGTAATCCTCTGACTGAAGCTGGAGGTGTCTAGCCTTCTGCTGATCCCTCTTTGTCACTCTCTATCTCTCAAAAGCATTGCAGGAAGAACTCCAAATTCTATACCAACCACCTCTGTCTTTACTACTATCTGTATCCTGGCTTAGGCTGACAGGTGGCAAGAGGTGGAGTCCAACCGTTCTACGGTCACAGACAACAGCTGCAACTATGTCCTGTTTACAGATCACCTATTACACTAGAATCAGGATATAGCATAAAGTAGATGTTAGAAAACTATGCAAACCAATAGTAGAATGAAAGTAATGAAAAGGAACAATCTTTTGATGAAAAACAAGACATCTAATTTTTTCAGAAATTGACAAAGAGGAGGCGATGAGGGGATCCCCAGGGAGCCAAGCTAGCACACACAGTGCAGGTGTAGAGCTCAGACCTTTCATTATGAGAGCTAATAGGATCGCCATTATGACAAGAGACAAATTAAACACGCATGGCTTCCTCTTTCTCCTCTTGACTTATCAGCTGCAACGCCGTACATCCTCGCAGAGCTCATTAAAACTTCAACCAGCTCCATGAAGTGGATCAGATGGATACACGTGAATGTGAAATTCACATGAAGTCTGGTTCTTTGTTCTGCATTTTCATTCCAGGGCCATTAAAGATATTTCCTGACATCTCAAATTTACAGAGCTCTGTAAAAAGTCACCCTGACTGGTGTAACAAATCAGTAAAAAAGGTTGTAAATGACATAAACGTGTTTTCATTAGAAAGCTCACCCACAATTACTCATGCAACCCTTTCTAAGAGCAGTGGACAACAGTTCATGATTATTTCAACACTTGGTTTTGGTATACTATTAAACTTATTTCTTTAAGCGCTACGGTTCTGGTGAGTAAGATGTTTCAGTTAGTTTTGTTTTGTTTTTTTTATCTCGGCTATTTCTGCCACCAAAATTTGAAAACTATCACTTTTAGAGTTTTGCATTACATCTCTAAGAAATCTGCAAGATTATTAATAGGACAGTTCAGTTTGAATCAGGCAATGGCCATAAGAGCTGATGGGGTTAATTGCAGATTGACCTGCTTTTCGCAGGGCTCTAATTAAAGTGATACACTCCTCGGAGTCTTGCTCCACTGAGCCCTTGTTGTACTACAGCACACCACATTACCACGCTGTCCCTAAAAATCTTTCCATGCTTTCCCTTTTTCTACTTTTTCCTCAATTAAAATGTGCAAAAAGGGGAAAATGACATAAACCAGAGTTGCTATCCTTAAATGTCTAAGTGTCAAACAAAATGTTTGACTAACTGGTAAGTCTGTTTTACCTACAGATGGTGCATGCTGCAAGGATCAGGAATGATGGTTTCAACAATCCAATCTCTGAATTCCTGAATTCTTAATCCCTTTCTCTTCCTAATCTCCCTGCTTTCACCAGATGAAGGCAGATTGTGAGAACTGTAAGCCCGTTCCAAAGTGTGAGGGATCTTTTGAAAGCAATCCGACACGAGTGACACTGTTCCTGTCGTTTAATCACTGAGGAGCTAGGAGCTATTCAGTTTCTAAGATCCCAAAATATCTCTGCCAGGTTTTCACATCAATCACAGAAATGCTAAAGGTAAGCATAAAGATTCTGACAGCAAAATAGATTTGCTACGGACGTGACAGTCAAAACAGATTTATTGAAATTATTTCCTCCTATTTCATTTTCACTTTTGGCCCTTTTGGCCCTACACCTTCAATAACAGCAATTTAGTATTTCCTCAAACCATTTTTGCTGAAAGAAAGAATATTAGTTCTAGTATAGCTGATTCATAAAGGCAAAAAAAAATGCTTTAGTGAACAGGAGGCAAGCTGAATGTGATGAATCTGAAAATGACATGACAGCTAATAAACCGCAGGCATTAAAGAAATGGAAGAGCACAAATCTTCACACTGAAGCTTAGCCTTATGAAAACCCAGAGGAAAATAAGCAAGGCTCAGGAAAGCATAAAACAACTGTGTAATAATTGAGCCCCACTCAGTGTTATCATGCATAATTGACATTCCAATTAGGTTACACCTCATGGATGATGATGGGCATGAAGAAGCTAGTGTTTTGATTTAAAAATGACTCATTCAGGCTTTGATTTGTTTGCTCTGATGGAATCAGGCTTGTTAGGCTTCAATTTAAAAATGGTCAGCATCCGGCTGACAATTTCCTTCTAAAAATAGATTTCTATTAATTGAATCAGTCAAACATAATCATCCAGACACAGAGCTCTGTGTGCTTTAATACCACAAGTTACACAAAAGAAAGCAAGGATAGAAATCAAAGTAACACGCCATGAAACTGGTACATCACAAGAACACTGAGCAAGTGCATCCAGACAAAAGCAAGTGTGGAGACAAGATCAGCTGAGACACGTTAAAAAGATCAAAGAACGAGGGGGTCACACAGAGGTCTTTAATATAGGTCAGCAGTCAAAGTGCAAACTCAATTTCCCCAGTCCTACCTTTTGAAATGGTGAGGCGGTGAATGGGAGCTTAGGATGGAGCAGCTGGGGCTCTAGAGTTGCAGAAATTCGGGGGTCACTCCCATCTTGTTTCCTAAAATCAGACAGATGGAAGACAACATTCAGTCAGAAAAGGTCACCCAGTTTGAGATCAAGCAAGAGGACAACAAAAGGTAATGCCTCAGGAAATGTTGTTGATCTCTTTTGGCAAGAAAAAAAAAAGTCGTATGGAGTGTACGAGGTACTTGTAGTGGTGTAAAGTCACCTTTTTGAAATTAGGTTACTGTTACATTGCTCTTTAAGTGAAGCACATTCCAACCTGACAACAAAATAAGGTCTAATTTACATCACAAAGTAATAATACATCAGTTTTTAATTGATATTAAATTTCAAAATCCTGTTTTCCAACTGGTTTGTTTGATCTGCAGCGTCATAGTCATCGAGGTTTAAATCTGTTGAACAGTATCAAATTTTATAGCTAAGTTACATCTGACACAAACCCCATGATTTCTTTGCTGTTTATGGTATAAGAAACAATAATTTCCAAAAGATTTCACCTTTTCTTTTATCACACAATCTACCTCACACACACCTCAGGGGTCTCAGGGAACAAGACCAATACTTTCACATTTATCAAAACAAAAGCATCTCTAATCCAGAAGAACGACACACTGAACAATACTAATGTGACACATCTTTTGTTCTAAACTCAATATCTCTACCAGAACAGCTTTCTCTCAGCATGATGACTGATCAATACCTCTGGTGAATATGGTGCTGTATTGACACCGACAACTGGTCAGTTTCCACAGCAGCCTTTTAATTTCTGCAATTTATTTCAGTCTCTTTCATATGCATACAGCGATTAATCATCACAGAAGAACATCTGAACTGATCACGAATCAGCGATAATATCATGAATTATGTGTATGTCTGCCGGCGATTATTAAAGTAGGATACGGCAGCTACGATGAAATATGTTCAGGGTGCTGCGTACCCCAGCAGCTGAAAGGCACTACACTCCGCAAGCAGAGAAGTATTACTCTACACCCTCAACAACTCCAGGGGACAAAATGGAACACTCTTAATGTGGCTGACTGTGCTGACAAAGTATTCAGTTATCTGAGTGAATGTATGGAGCTGCAGCGGATGGTCGGATGCTGAGGTCGGAGCTGCTCAAGAGGGACACTGGCTGAGATGGAAATCGGGTTTCACATGCCCTGAGAGCACTCACATTCAAATTTAGGTGAAGAAAACAGAGCATGAATCATTAGTACACCCTGCTGCCGCCCTGCTATTACACAACAAGTGAGTCTTCAATCAAGAAAAGTCCCGCAGCAAATGAAACTGGAATATTTCTAAGCTCTTTCTCAACAGGCTCACACGAAGAGCTCTCCCAAGGGAGAACAATATAGGAAAAGGCATCAGCTGTCCTGAACTCTTAATTAGAACTAATGCTCAATTGATCGTCAGGACACACACACACACACACACACACACACATACACACACACACATTTAATTATGCAAAATGAATGAATGGTTTAAGCAAAATGTATAGTCCCAAAAAAAATCTAGGTAATACTAGAAGCATATGTCTCCCTATAGGAGTCATATTGTGCACACATTATTATTCTACAAAAGACAGTGTACTGGGAATTTATAATATGCATACACCACTCCAGAAAAGTATCACAAAAACATGCATGAGGGTAAAGTCCAACAAATGTCCAGCATGAACTTGTCCTTCATCATAAGCATGTGAGGCAGCACAAATAACATGCTGCTGCTCGCAGACACCTGCTCGGTTCTATGTAGGACTACCATGTAAGCTGTCCTGCGGATCAGTTTGCAGCATAAAGCCACAGCCTTATCCCAACACCACAACAAATTACATAACACACCCCATCTGGTTGGCAATGCAGCACAAAAATCAGCCGTGTGAAGAAGTCCCTGTGTGTCATCTGAGCAAACTGATGTCCTGCATGGAGCAGAGCAGGAAACTTACTCACACAGTGGTGTGGCAGCTGTACACTTGGCGCTCCCCGGGAAGTCAAGCCAGTGACCAGCACTCGGACGGATAACTCACCGTCCACGCTCCTTCCAGAGTTAAGCTTCTCTCTCCCTCGTACTTTTCTCTCTCTCTCACTCTCTCGCTCTTATTATTCTTAATTCTCCAGCTCCAGCCCGATCACTCGCTGATTCTCATCAGTCGTTCACCTGCTGGCCTCACGCTCAGCTCTTTAGACTATCGCACACTCCCAGTGAGCATCCTCTCCTATTCTCCTCCCTCACTCTCCCTCCTCCCACCCAGTCACACACACACACGTGCACGCTTTAGTTGCCACTTCCTCCATCTCCACCCTCTTTGTCCGCTCTGCAGCTCTCACACACAACCCGATACTCCAAAACCTAAACTCGACACTAACACCCACCAACCCCCCTAACCAATACCACTTACAATCTCCCTTATCCCCCTTCCAAAGAAGGAGACACCCCCCCTCCCATTCAACTGAGAACTACTGAAGTCTGCAGTCAAAAAGAGAAAGCATAGATTGTTAGGGTAAAGGGGGTTGTCTTCAATCCCCACACTGCCTCACAAGCCTGCTCGGGCTGTTGCTGTGGCAACCAACGTAAGCCACACATGAAAAAAAACCCACCCACATGCACATTCATGTTCATTATCATAGGACTTGAACAAGGTGATTATGTTCAACATTAAGCACCAAGAGATGAGCAGACATCGTAGCCTCCCCCAACACTCATTGTGCAGGATGAGAAAACATTTGTGGAAAGGTTTTTAATTACTGTAATGAGTCTCATTTAATCCCCAGATACATGTGCATTTCCGTCACTTAGCTGACATCCACAGTTCCCAGCAGACCTCCGACTAATGTCACCAATAGACAGATAAATCCCTGCTAAATAATACTTTAATGCAGAGGAGTGTCAATCTATTGTTCCTTTACTAAACCTGAACTACCAAATGGTGTGTGCGTGTGTGTGTGTGTGTGTCAGACATGAAGAGATAATAAAGGATTACAGCACATTCATCATACTGTGAACCATTTAGAGCTGTGTATTGTGATAAAAACAAATAATCCTCTCAACTCGAAAAGCTTCTTGGGTTAAAAAAAGAGAAAAGAGCGAAGTCTATTATATCATTAATACAAACTTTGAAAAATGTCCAGATTACCAATAATCTGCTGAGATGCTCTTTCGAACTGTGACACTAATGTCTCTTTCTCTTCTTAACGCTTAAGTGAAGAAAATCTGGTTCTTTTTTTTAAAGGTCCCAGTGACCTTAGGTGTAGGTTTAAAAAAAATGAAAATGTGAAATGTGACAGCTTTGTTGCGAATTATCCGATAAGAGCAGATACTGCTTAAATGTCCCGCTTAAAATCTGATTACCATGAAGTTAACACAGATTATTTGATCAGATTTCAATCAGATGAAGGGCATATGCATTTACAATGACAGCTTGAGACATAATTGAACACCAAATACTGACAAAGAAAATAGTAGAACTGGAAAAAATTTATAGCCACAAAGAGCTTTTTTTTAAAAAAATAAAAAAATAAAAAAATCTGCTGTGGACAGTGATAGTTGTTTTTAAATTGACTGCATCTTTTCTGCTTCAGCATCCTCAGCAGAATCAGTAAATACCCTGTAACTGACCCAAACTGCAATAGATTCCCATCCCATTAGCCGCTGAAATGGCCTGTGGTCACTGCTCTCCTACCCCCATATCATATCCTCTGAGAATTGCTGCTGCGCTAAAAAATGTCCTCATCTTCCACGCCCTCTCTCTTCCAATCTCACTTTGAGCTATTTTTCAACCAAGAAGAGTTTGATAATAATCCAAAATCCTTTGAGACATAAAATCAAATAATCCCAGAGCTAAGTGAATCCTGTAAATCCCACAGGATGTTCATTATTCCTGATGCAGGTTTCATTATTCTATTAATATTTCTATTTATACAACAAAATATTAAACTTCTTATAATTTAAATGTGCATCACCATGCTTAGCAAAGTATGCCCTGCAAGCAGCTAAGAATGTAATCTGTATGATGTGTGTGGGAGGCAACATGTGACCTGCTAGTGACCTAAAAGGCTAGCTAAAGGTTTAATCACAGAAGCATTTCACATCAGTTACACGTCTGAGGTCTCCGGCAGGCAAGATGGCTGCTCTTCGGAAATTTGAATTAATTGTTATTTATGCATAACAAGTATGTCTCCCACAGGTTGCGATTTAATTAGTGGTGGTCGACCTCAGGGGGGTAGAACAGGAGGGCGGGCAGGGACTGTAAACAGCACTGAGCTGTAAGAAGTACAGCACTGAACGAATGACTGGAGGCATATCTCCAACAGACTGTCTACATAGATATTAATATTAAATACATAATACAGTTCAGTGTGTTCAGTGGTGAATTATGTCAAATATTTTACTTCATCAGCTGTGTTAACTGGTAAAACAGAAGCGGGCAATGAATTTTCCCAAGCGGCCACATGAGAAACTGGGACTGTTATGGGGGGCTGCAAAGAAATATATTATAATGGTGCGAACCCCCACAATAGTCCTAGTCACCCATGTGGCGTCTCGTAAGAATCAGTTGTTGTGACATAATATTAAATCCAAAATCTGAGAATCAAAGTCTATCAGAAATCCTTCATCAGAGTTCCTGCGGCACAATGTCGGAGTGTTCTCGTGTTGTTTTTGGATATGTTAAACCCTGCCTCCCATCACTCTTAAACAAATTGGCTGTTTAATCAAGCACATAATTTGTTTGCAAGGCAAAGTAGGAGTGCCAAGTGCAACTCAACTTTGAGGAAACTTTCCATCGCTATAATGATATCTCTGCAGTATACCTCTACAGAACCCTACTGTGACTATGATTGTGATGTGGTTCGATAATTATACAGCATTTTAAGTGGGTAATGAGGTTATATTAGAGGGTGGGGGAATAAAGCTGCTATGAGATGTAAGCTTATTCAAGTTGTTATTCTCTCCTGACATGAAACTCTTTGTGCTTAAGTGTCCCAGTTAGATGCAGAGTAAACAGTAAATATGACCTAATTATAATAATAACATAGTCTTTCTTAAAGGTGATGTACATATACAACATTCAGAGCTGGATGTTTCATTAGAGCACTCCTGTCTTCGGCCAGCGTGAGCCACACCTCCCCACTTCATTTGTCACTCAAAAAACAATTAAAAAAAACCCAGCTATTAGGCCTTGCCCTTTTTTGTGAGTTGCAAATGAAGTAGGGAGGTGTTTTTTTGTTTGTTTTTTTGTCAAGTATCAGGTTGTTTCCTTTTAGATTATTATTATTGACATCATAAATCATGCTTGTTGAGAAGTATTTTCACTGCACTTCTTAACTCCAACCTTGCCTTTCCTCTACTTCCACACTAGAGGGGTATACTACAAACAAAGTTCAGCTCAGCCAGGCTTTCTCTGTGTTAGCTTGCTCAACAAAACTTAAAACAACATTTGGAGAACGTGGTTAGCAGAACGGTAGCTAACGACTTTGTCTGTTAAGCCGGGCTTTCTGCTTCAGGCTCACAAAAACCATGGAACGATCTCCACATGAAACGATCCCTGTGAGTGCAGCCTGCTCCAATCAGACATTATCAGATGATGATGATAAGATTAATGCTGCAGAAAATTGTTAATCTTGCACCTTATTGCACAGAGTGGTAAAATAAACATTCTAATTCAAGTTAAGAGCTTTATTACCAAGTTTGGCTCTCTGTGCTGCTGTTTATTTCTAAGGTGTAGGTGCACATTAGAGCTCTGAAACATTACATGTTACTGTACCATAGCCTAATGTTTGAGCCTAAGGACACGTAGAAATTGCTTTAGTTTGTTGTCAAAGTGAAGTTTTGGGCATTTTGTTGCTTGAACAGGTGATTTTGGTGTGTTGTGTTCTGCAACTCTAGCAGTGTAAAAGAGAATTAGCGGCAGATTAGAATTAGGAATAATGATAGCTATCCATTTTCTGCTTCATTAAATTAATACATGCAAACTCCTATGATGATGTTTATATAAAATATATTGCCCCAGTAGATAATATATGTTGCAATTAAAACATGCTGTAAATGAAAGAATCTGCGAAAAGGTTTTCCAGCTGTTTTTAGATTTAAACACATGTTCAGCATAAGTTACCGCAGTGATATAGTCAGATAAAAGGAAAGCTACTTTCGTGACACAGGAAACTCTGACTTTAAGCTCAACATAGCCCTCTAAGCCAATAATCTGGTTTCATAATACATGCCTAGGATGGAACAGAGAGCAGAGGAGAATAACAAAACAACAGCAGAAACTCTCACACTAAGCTTTGCGGTTTTACTTTCCAAATGTGCTGTAAGAGGTCAACCTTAGTATCTTTATAAATTTGGTGAATGCCAACACATTTCCAGGTACTCACATTAACTCAGATCCACTAACATGCACATATGGATGAGTCGGCCATAAAAACGTAAAACAGCAAAAAAAACAGAACAGTGTGACATCATTTTCTGTGAAAGATGCTCCATTAAGTATCTAATGAGCAAATAGCTGCTTGCTGCTATATTAATGTTGGATTCAGATATTATAGTATCTTTGAACCAACACAGAGCATACTGTGTTGTAAAAAAATACTGAGCATGTAAAAAAAAAAAAAACCCGTCCTATTCTAAATGTATTTCAAGACAAACAGATTTTCTCATGAATTACATTTGTTTGTGATGGTTGACAAAAACATTTCTAGTCAAATTGTCTCATGTGTCATTAACTGTGTGGACGAGTCATCCTGTTAACCCAGAAAATGAAGGAGAATCTTCTAATGTGGTTAATGTTGTAATAAGCTCTACTGTAACCCAAACCACAACTGTTTCTGGGATATAACAAAGTAGTTTGGGGGTACTCAGACTGAAATAAAACTAAAGATATAAAAGTCAAAACCTAAAAGTTAAAGGTCACAAATGAACACAAAAATAAGCGAAGAGAAAACACAGGAGTTACACTCTGTTCCTGAGGCATAATCCTGTACGTGGTCCTTAAGTCCTTACGCAGCTCTGCAATTGTATCCTTATGCAATTATAAGTTGTCTTGTTGAAGGACAGTGTGTTTCCCTTGGGGTAGGGTTAGGCAGCTGGAGTTCCTCCTTGGATTCTTAAATACATTTCACATGTCGTTCAAAAGGCTTCTTCAGTTCTAAAGCTGATGGGGAGTCACACCCGCAGTTTAATACTGCTAGAGTCTAAATATTTGGGTATTTTCATCAGTTTTTTAGAAGTGAAGAAGCCTTTTGGGTGAGTGGTGAAATCTAAAAAAGAAGTGTATTTGCCTTCAACGCCAGAATACCATAACATGGAAAACTGAGAAGCTACTAAGGCTACTAAGACTTTTACTTCAAAATGTAAAGGACACCAATTATTTATTTTAAAAACATGCTGTTATGCTATATTTTTGGTATTTGCAAAAAGCTTGAGGGAAACATAAGCTCAGTTCTTTTTGATTATATATTCCTGTATCTTCACAAGTTTGCTGAACTGCTGCTAGGTACACAGCAGATAATATACAACGTGTCTTTTTGTGATGACAATAGTTAAAGCCAGAGGTTTGATCTCATTTAATTTGTGCACACAGTTTACAATCTCACAGCACAAGTCATTTATCAACTGCACCATACGTCTTTGTAAATTTATATCCATATAAATGTATGACACAGACCCAACAACCACATTCTGCCGTAATGTTTGGCTTCTTATATATCAATATAACACTGATGATAAAGAAGAGTAGTACAGCACAGAAGTAACTTGACCTGCTCAAATGCACACACAAGTCCTCCAACAGCCAGAGACACAAGGAGTTACAACACAAAAAGTCCTTGGAAATGGCTGTGTTCCCAAGGACACCCTCCCCTACCCCCTTAAACTGATTTGAACTACTCAAACAAATGGCAGGATGATTATCTCTGGTGTAAAGTCATTTCTCACTCAGAGGCAATTTTTCCAGATGAAAAGATCTGACTTTCTGACTTGCTTGGAAAAAAAATATGTTATTTTGCTGGAGGTTATATTAAAAAAATATGTAACATAATTCAAACGATCTTATGAGTCAGCTTTGTGTCTTAATCTGTGTGCCAGAAGGAAGTAACAAAAATAAACATATGAATTCCCCTAATCTGTTTTGCGAACCGGTTTCTGGTGCCAAGCAAATACTGGGAAAAATTTAAAAAGCAGATAAGTCTGAGAAGCTTTCCATTCCCCAGGGAACTGTTCCTCTAAAAGACCTTTTATACAAAAAGGCAGATAAGGAAATCCTAATCAGCAGTTCCTAATAAGAAACTAGAACACAAATGGTGGTAAAAAAAAAAAAATATATATATATATATATATATATATATATATATATATATATATATATATATATACTGAAAACTTCAAAAGGTTCAAAACCTTTGTTAAATCAAAAGCTACAGACGAAATAAATCTGGAAATAAAATGTCTGTGGAATCTGATGCACGAGGAGGCTCTTTCTCTTGAGTCTACACTTTCCCTCATAGCTAGCCCTATTCAGTTAGCAATAAAAGGCCAGGTATAGCAGGTGGTATTGAATAAAGGATGTTCTCTCTACCAATGAGTCCTGATTTTCAGCTTCCTTATCTCTAACAATGTCACTGTGCAGATTTCCTTAGAAACAAGCCGTCTGGGAAATCACAATCAGGCAGATGTGCCTTTTCTACAACAGAAGGTCACTCTAGTGTCCTTCTATGCTCTTTTGTGCTTGACATATTGGAGTTACTAGTGTAGTCCATGACACCTAACTTCATACGGTTTTATCTGTGTACAAATATCCTATCAATCAGGAATTTGTTCGCAAAACTTCCGATCATGCAAGATTTGTTAGGCCTGGGAAAGAAAAGGAAGAAGGAAGGAAGAGAATAGAAAAGCCTTGAGTCAGCCTCCTCCTCCCACTGGCTTAGCTCATCATTTCTGCATGACATCTGTCAATAAACAGGCCCCACATCTTTAAAACCTTTCCTGCCATTTTCATACCTAAACTCCTGTCTTACGCAGTGTGACTGCAGCAAAGCAACTTGCAAGCAAATAAGTGAACTTTAAAATCGCTGGAGGAATAACTAAGTACTGAAAATCTCAACGAATCAGATAAAGCAAAACGGGAAATGTCAAGTCAAAGTTGCCTGGGACTCGTCTCAACCTTCAGCAGCCGGCTGCGTTCTGAGCTTTATGTTTTTATAAGACATCTTCTGCTGGGCCTGGATGGTGGATGACATTTTAGGAATTGGATTATTGAGGTGGTTTGAAACAGGGGTGAGCTTGTCACTTCGGTGCTATATTAGGTCAGACAGCAGGAGACACACAGAGAAACAGTCAGGTCTGATCGGCCTTGACAGTTTGCTCTCCCAGTATGTCTGCTTTTCCAGACGACTCGGCTTGACATACATGGATGAGCGCGCACAAGCAAGCTGACACCGAGACCGTTTTCACAATGCAGCGGTGAGCGCATGTGCAAAGGAGACAGTCAGACGATGATGAGGAGCGACATCTCTTGGGAAATCAGTGTACACAAACAGAGGAGTGTTTACAATGACACCTCTTAACTGTTTACAAGTTAACCTCCCCCAAAAAGACAGCAGGGATGAAATAGGCCTAGGATTTAGAAAGCATCATAAAAATAGAATAGAAACTCACATCAAACAATTGGAAATATATAGCAAGGTCATTCAGCAGAAGGGAAGAAATGAATAAAACAGTAAAAAGCAGATTTGATCACCGTGGGGGAAAACATGCACAGATGCCCATCAAGTACACTTGTTTACCTGACTTACGGGCTCATTAAGTGCCAAAACTATGCACTACTAACTTTGGCCACCAGAGGGCTAACAATAAGGGAACCAAAAGACAACAAACACACAACAAGGCTCCATCGTTTTGTTAAATATGCATATGAAATACTCATATTGAAATGATAATTTAAGTCTAATATAGTTTGCTTACAAAGTAACTTCAACAAACAGGTCAAAAAATACAGAGCATTACATTATTATATAAAAATCCTCAAGCTCGAGAATCAAACTTCTGCAAGTTGCATATCATCTTTCACATACTGAAAAAAATCATCTTATACATTTCAAGAGGGCAGCTTGAAATCAAATATATACATTTTCCTATCTTTAATTTATGCTATTTATTGATCTAGATTGTTTTAGATTGAGTTGCCCCTTTTTATAAAATGTTTTATTTTATAAAAATAGTTTTACAACTCAAAATCATCTTGAAACCTTGTTGCAAGTAGTCTCATGTAGGCACTACTTTATGTCTCCTGAACTACATTATAATTTATCTGAGACTGTTTACATCCCCTCACCCAATGACTACCATGAGCCTCCCATCACATGTACATTTGCACACTGATACAGCTGGCAATTGTAGTACAGGATAGAGAAAATAGTAGTTCCTACATGGAACTGCTTACAACAAGGTTTATAGATGTTTTTTTTAGGAACTAGGTCATAAGACATGGCTGCTGAGTTGTTGTTGTTGTTGTTGTTTTTTTATTCTGTATTTTGTTCTCTTGGTGCAATATAAGGGAGGGATGGGAAATGCCATTTAGTTTTACTATATTCAGAGAAGACAGACATCTTTATGGCTAATAGCTCTCACACTGAAACAATCTATATGAATAAATGGCACTGCAAGCCGGAGCAAAAATATGTAAATGTAATTTTATCCCTTTCATGTTCATGTTAAATTCAGATTTATAGAGAATGCAGATAAAGCTTTGCCCTATAGAGAAGTCTAAGAGAAGTCTAAGAGATGCATTTAAAGACTGCTTTTGCAAGAAACAAAGCTTGTTTAATGGGCAAGAATAAAAGACTCATTTTGTTTCTTTCCACGTTTCAAGCAAAGACCAGTGCTCTATAGCCTGATTTTTTTTTCTTGCCAGTAAAAGTGGCACCTAAGGGTGGTTCAAAAGTGCAGACCTGTCCAGCATGAAGGTCAGGTGAGCTGAAGCATGGATGAGAGAGTGGGATCTGTGGTTTGTTTTAAAGAATGGGCAGTGAGTTATACAACCCACAGCCTGCTACAATAATCCATGCTGCTCCAGGGATAGGAGAGCAGAGTGCACTTTTTACTTGGATGTATGTTCACATGTGCTCAGTCGAGAGAGGAGAGATACTCTTATACAACATCTCAGTATAGCCATTATCCACACTAACCCTTCTCTCCCATTGCGTCCCATCGAGGGAGCTTAGCAAGGCAGGATTATCACCAATTACAAGCCTCCCCTGCAGAGTGTGGAAACTGGGTTTGAGGATCATGAGCTTATTGTGTATGACCCACAATGACCAGATGAAAGATGATCATTTAAGATTTAATCAGCAGCAAGTGTGGAAAGACTTCATCTTAAGACTTAGTGATATTAAATGCATCAGGTCAGCTCTCCTGTCATGAATTACAGAATATTCTACCTAATCATTGGATCTATATTGTAAACAGTATGAATACAACAGAAGGATAATAAAGATAATCCTGTGTATGTATATTAAAATCTGTTTCCCAAACGGCTGGGGAATCATGCAGTTCTTATCAGCATTATCTAAAGTCAAGTCAATGAGAAACTCACCAGAGTTTTCTTGGCCTTCCGATTCGGAAAGGTGAGCACGGCATTTTGCTGAGTTCTGTTAAAGTTTTGCTGACAGATTTTTTACAGTTTACAGTTCAGATTTCCAGCCATGTCCAACATACAGTTGGATGCATGAACTGTCAGTGCTTGTTGATTTCAAAAAAAAGATTGTCAGATGGCACTTTCACAGTTGCTTTATCCAGGCAACGCCAATGTTGCTGATAAAAGATGATCTGCCCCGCTGGGTATAACCAGCGATCTTAATGTAAAGTAGCTTTAAACACTGCACCAAATTTTTCAAGCAGTGCTGAATTATTCCCTGATTTGAAGAAGATTGCCAAAAAAACGAGTATGACTGATGAACTTGTATTATCGTATCTTGGCTTTCTAATGCAGGCCCCACATTTTCTATTTGCAGCGTCACCTCATCCAGTCAGATGCTTCCCCCTCCTTCCCTCCTCTTCACGCCCAGAAGTCTTTTATCTCCAGTGCTGCTTTTGTGTCCTGTTTTAGATCCTCCTCTTCATCTTTATTTTGGTCCGGAGTTTACTCTTCTTCTTTACAAAGAGGTGCAATCATTCTGTCTCAGGCAGCAGCAGCTGATGGCCGGACGACAGCCTGTGCAAACAAGCTCAGCCACTGCTGAGTAATGCAGGCCTGGCTGGTAAAAGATATCCTCCTGCATTTGTATTCCAGAGGGAAGGCAGGATGATACTATGGTGGAGCACTGTTTAATGTGCTGCATTCAGACAGAGGGGGACGAGGGCCAGACACTCATGCCACCACACCTAAAAGCTTTCAGAAATGGTGTCATGTATCTGCAGTGGCAGGAGGTGTGCATGCTCAGATCCCTGCATCTCTCCATGTGCCACTCGCAGCAGCACTCCAACCTTGCCAGCACTGCAGAGATGGCAGGGCGGACTGGGTATCTGTTTCCCCGCTGCTGCCCATCTGCTTTAACTTTTACAGGCTCATTCATCTTACTTAACTCGACTCACTGCATTGATTCGCACATTTAAAAATTACAAAGCTGGTGTGAGTCAATGACATTGATCATCAACAGAAGAAAGCTTTAAGATTTCTAACTTTAATTGGCTGTGTTTGCTTATTGAAACGAAAGGAATGTCATTTATTACAGAAGGAACACGTACCATAAGCTTCTGGCCTTGGAGAATGTCTTGTCCACTCTGAAAAACAAAAACAAACAGCAGCTGTTACAGTCCCAAATAAATATGTTTAATTTAATGTGCTTATGTCGGCATTTCCTAAAAACAAGTACATTTGATATATTTTTTAACTTTATATCAAATAATTACTCAAAAGTCTAAAAACAAATAGGAATATAATACCTAGTAACAGGTACATGTAGTTTCCATTCATTTGCCTTCCTGCAAGTTTACTCAGATTAATTTAAAGTGCACTTAAAAAAAAAGTTCAATGAAGTGAAAGAGGTTGATTATGCATCAAGCTGGGTTACCCTGAAATAACTCCTGCCATCTGTTAAAGCATCATTTCCCAGAATGAAGGAATAATTATTAGTCTGGTGTTTTCTGAGACAAAGTGAATCATGTTTCAGTTTAAATCGACGCTTTCAGGCTCAGTGCACATTGTCACTCCAAAATAAACTATCATCTGTCCTTACATACTCTGGATAAACAGATTTAAGCAGGAGTAATCACTGGAAACAATAACCAGATGACGCAGGGTTGGGAACTCCGGGGATGAGAATGTAGAAACCCGTTTTTGCCAAAAGATGGCACTGTGCGTGCAGCAGAAGATTAATCCTAACGTGCAATTAATAACAAACTGGGCTTGCTCTGCTCATCAGACAGAAAGATATTCATCATGATAATCAAGGCCATGTGGCAAGATTTAAATCACAAGACACACACAAGAAAGACCAATTACTTCTACTGTGAAAACATCACAAACAAAAAACTACAGCTTTTCTCGGGCTGCAGCGTTTAAGTATCTAAAAGGTGAATATCTGGTTCTGGTGAGTAAGCTGCAGATATTCCTCTTGTGTGGTTAGAAAAGAGTAAGAAAGAATACCTTTTTTATATAATATGTTATCTTACATGCTTTCCTGAGCAGTGCTAAAGATGATACACCACCTGACGGTGTAAATTAAATACAAATGAGCCAACAATGCGATTGATTTCCCCCTCCTTGCTGACTGTGTCTCTCATGACATAGAAAGGAGACATCCCGAAACCTCAAGCTGGGTCTCTGCCTGCTCGCACTCTGTATCTGCCAATAAGGCCACCATGGTTTAGAACTCTTACTCATCCTTCCGTGGAGATGATTAGTGTGCATGGCACAGCAACACCCGGAGGAGCGAGCATTTCTGGAAAGTGACTCTTGCTCTCTGAAAAACAGAAAAGCACACAGAAAACGACCATGCCACAGTAGCTAAACTTGTGAAGCTGTAGATGGGCATTTTTAGCATTTTGACCATGTTCGCTCTGATAATGTGTAATGCTTCAGGTTGCCACTTAGCATTTAACACTAACTACAAACTTCAGCTGATGGTGAGGAGAATATTAGAGCTGTAGCAGATATTGTTGAATAGCATTAGAAATATACACATTTTGACCAGATGGTGGCACTGTAAAGTCAAACTCATTACATGCGCTATATTAGTTAAAATGTTATATTACTAGATAAGTGCATACATATTACTAGTTTTATTCTTCATATTTAGGAAAAAAATGAATGGCTCAGTACAGTATCATAACCATTCAGCAGCATATAGACATGTTGCACTAACAGTAAAAAAAAAAAAAAAAAAAAAAATTATGACAATCCATCAGTTTGAGATATTTAAGTCTCGTAAAAAGGGAAAAGACTGATTAAACATGTCATACTAAGAGTCATAGGCCAAAAATCACAAGCATACAGCTCAGAAATCATTCTGGGGAAGGAAGTCCAGTTTCCATTCATATAAAAAGATCTCTTTATTTCATTGATTACCAAAAAATCCCCAATGAGGTAACTTAAGGACCAAGGGTTTAAAAAAAAAAAATCGTACTTCTTCTTTTGTTTATGAGAAGTTCTCAAAAACTAAATGAAAGCCTAAAGCTTCCTCCTTCTTAGAAAACTGCCTTACTGAGAGGAAACAAGCCCTGAGGGGGTTTGTTTGTTCATTGCACTGTGGAGTCACGAATCAACAGACTTGTGTTGTTACAGTAGGTTCTCGCCTGATTCCCCTCAGTGCAGAAGCTCACTCATCATTTTCAGCCCCAGGCCTTCAAGTGACAGATAATGGCACCCAGATGGAATTTGTGGTGCCGTTTTATCTCAAATCTACCACCAGTGTTGATTTCACCGAGCCTAACAGACACGTGTCTGTAGATAAATCAGCGCTCCATCTTAAATGGAATTCATACTGGTTCTTAGGAGAGAAGAATAGGGCTCATGAGCCATCGGCTGTGCTCTTGCGAAGCGGCTAAAGTTGTTTTTGTATGTGCTGCATCACTAAGAATAACATTTTCCTCAACCTCATCCTGTGCTGCTCACCCAGATTCTCAGGTTTCATGGAATTCCCATAAAATGAAATCAACCAGGGTGTGTCGAGATTATTGGAAAAAGGTTCCGAACCAGAGAGTCCAAAACAAATACAGAACATTTGAAAATCAAACTTCACCTTAGCTCGACCACAAAACATGGCACCCAGCAGCTTGGACCTCCTACAGACGAACCGGGACAGAGGAATGACAGACACGTCAAACCGACTGATTATGAAATTAACATGTTTTTTGCTGTACTGTGCTGGAAAGAATATGATGGGACAGATTCTGTAGGGATTTTGCTTTACACCAAAGACTCTGAGCTGTTAGGGTTTAGACAGGAAACAAGAAAAACTGAATCTGATCTTCTTAAGTCTCCAACTGACTGAACATACTAACATTATTACACTCATAGCAATTCGAAATGCTATTATTTGTTATGCATACGGTATAACACTATTGAAAATCACATTTCTATTAATTGTATAAGACTGTCTGTAAATAAAATTAAGTAAAGATGTACCGGGCAAGACAACAGTCAGTGGTGAAAAAATCCCAGCCGTAACAGCAAAACAAAAAATATTCTGTCACCGTTAGAGAGGACAAAAGTGGACTATAATAAATATGGCTGTGCTAATGCATTTTTGTATCATGAGTCATATTTTGCACATTCAAATCTCACTGTGAAAAGACTGTGGATAGCCTTGTTTTGATTTGATTTTCTAAAAAACAAAAAAAGAGAGAGAGAGAGATTAACTAGTGAATTTCACAGCCCATCACAGCACAGACAGGAATTAAAGCTCAGGTCAGAGCCAAATACAAGCAAATATATATTTTTAATGTTTCCTGTATGCTTTCAGCTAGGTATCATACACACAAATGGGTTACCATGGAAACAAACATCAAGGGGGGGATGAAGGAGTCTCAAGGCGGGTCTCAGAAACCCGAGGTCATCACTGTGTCAGCGGCTGTCACACTCAACAATTGGTTAATTCAACTTAATCTGAGTTTAACTACAGCTTGCAATTTCTTCTCATCTCTGGCTAAACTTTTAAACATTTCCTTCACCTCTTTACAAAGAATTAAGTTAAGCCAGTGGTGTATGTATGTATATAAAAGTCAGCAACACTGCTGGTGGCAAGTAGGTCAGCAGACAAGGCTCAGGAGTTAGACTGGAGGAAATCCAGCTTAAAGCAAAGAAGTTTGTTGTTCAGCTTCAAATCTGCTGCATTAGCATGTTCTTCCAATTTTAATTCTGTATCTTAAATATGAGATGCACTGTAAATTTAACATAATCAAGATAGGGGTCAAGCACAAACATCCCAACAGTAGTTGTCACCAGCAGGAAAACAACAACAACATACTGATAGAAAAGAAACTGGAAAATAGCCCTGGGATTAATGTTCTTAGGGAATGAACGCATAATGATAAAGAATAAGGCCAGTGCTGTTAGTCAGTACCTTCAAATGCACACTTTAAACAAGAGTCATTTGTAGGAACAGATGTTGCTTCATCTAATGCTAAAAAACATGATCCCAGTGATTCCAGCTTACACAGAAATTATTCTAATTCCCTATGGCTGCAGTAAATTCTAATGGAGTCATGGGCAGTGTTCAGTGTCCAGTTCACCCTGCAGGAGTTGGGAATAACTGAAGTCCTTTGACAGTATTCGCTTAATATTCTCCAATTAAAACAGAAGTGAAAAGGTCACAAATCTTAACCATCTCAACCTATTATCTGTTGAATAAAGACGACACCTTGCTAACTAGAGGTGGGAATCACCATACATCCCGCGATACGATATTATCACAATACTTAACGCACGATACGATATTATTGCAATTTTTTTAAAATATTTTGCGATATTCAGATTCTGTACATAAAGGTAAACTTTAGCAATATTCATTTTATCTAATATCAAAGTCTCGCACTCAGTCTTTCTCTCATTTCAGTCAGTTTTATTGTTGACAAACTGAACGGTTTGTATTACAGTCTAGTCCAACTTAACTGAATGCAACCATCTGGTACAATTATAGCTATTCTGAACTTTGCAATTTGTGAAAACTATGCAGCCCCTTCAGCAACTGAAGAATTTGAAAGTAAATTAAAACAAAATCTAATTTTACATTAAATAAAAAAGTTTTAAACTTAATTAAAATAAAACATGTCTTAAATTAAAATAAGTAAACTGTCATGTTTATTGCTGCCAAAAAAAAGTTAAACACATTTGGACAGTGATGGAATGTCAGGATTCTTGCTCAGAAAAAGGATCAACATGCTCTGAAGTCAGAGCACAAAAACCTTTTTTGTAACAAAATATCGATTTCTGCTGTCCCTGTATCGATACATTATTAGCAAACAAAATATCACGATACTACACAGTATCGATTTTTTCCCCCACCCCTATTGCTGACGTGATTGCAGGGTAACATTTGATTAGTTGCAGTAAATACTGAGTATAACCACAGACTGTACTAAATGGTTGATATCCACTGTGATTAATGTGCTGCTGTTTGACAGTTGCACTCTTGATACTTTGAAACCCAAAGTGATTAGTCAGGTGTGGGTGTGACTAAGAAACCCAGGACTACTGTTTGCTCATGTGGTAGCAAAAAAAAAACAATCCAAAACTTGCTTTTTAAAAGAAAGTCTTGCTATTTGGTTCATTGTGATTCTGACAGGGACCATAGTGATGTAGCTGTATTAAATGAATCTTGCAATTGAAACTCATGAGGACAGCGCTTAGCAAGCTATGGTTTTATTATCACATAGACTTTTACATAAGCAGATTTCTTATGTATCTAGAAAAATCAGCCTCTTCAGGCCACTGGAAAGAATACATGTTTACAGCACTTCTGCACTAGCTTCACTTTTCAAATGCCCTTTTAGATAAAGTCAGCGATAATAACTAAGGCTATATTCGATTAACATTATTTCAGAGAGGAGATTACACCTGGCTACACAGCCATCTGCAGACATGAGGGGTCTGAAGCAGGGAGAGCAGCTGGAGAGTTACTATTAAAGTGCAGCAACTGGAAGGACTCTAAAGCAACTTAAATAGCGCACTCTATATGAGATTTACCAGTTGGAAGGGTGTCAGCTGAGCAATTGGCTGATTAGGGCTGGTATTGAGGTTAACTGCCATCAGCTGATGTTAACATAAATACTATTCATCCTGAGGGTGTATCAAATTTCATTTCAGTCCTTTGTTGCCAAGATAAAAAATAAAAAGCTGGGGGCTTACCAAAGGCTTCATAAATAACATCAATGTCTTTTCAAAACTTTGTGAAAATCCATCAAAAAGTTTTGGAGAGATTTCAGTCTGTAGCAAAGTGTGTTCCACTTAAGCAACATGCCACTATTTATCCACCAAAACTAAAGAAACGTGGATGACTGGATGAATGCAGAATGTGAGCCTATTCACTTTATTCTGAATAAGGTCTTTCTGCCCTTAAAACCTACACAAGGACATACAGTATTCTTATATCCAACTGAAGTGGAAGTATGGAGTGGACTCAAAAATATACTCAGTGAGATGCACAAGGCCTTAAGCAGAAATAACAGCTAGGGTAGTGATGGGAAACACTGTCAAACAATGATGAACATGACCAGATCTAGACACTGTACTGTATCTCAGCCCCGCGTGGGCTGAATGAGCTCATGTCAATGGGCTCATTCAGCCCACGTTAATCAGCGCAAAGTGGCTGAATGTCCCCATTTAGCTACAGTACAGTTAGATACAGTGTATGTGAAAACAGACACATTGGTAGCGAAATATTTAGCACATCTACCACACAAACAAAACACATGACAAGCCTTTTATTTACCAGTCAAGTATAGCAGACTTGTTCAGTTATCTTTAATTTCATGTAGTTGTAGTGTGGTGTTCTATGTTTCTCTCAGTTATATTTTAGTTGCATCATGTTGGAGTAGCTGTACTGATTACATAAAGAGCGCATAATTATCTATGCCAAAGTCACAACAATCAGATTTGGTCAACACTTGTAGCCCTGCATGTACTTCAGATAACCTTTAGATTCAGATTTAACACGATTAACAGAAAAATTAGATCCTTTCCAGCTGTTTCTTTAATCGACCAGTACATGCCTGATGTTACAGGTTCTTTTTTTAAGCTTATAAAAATTAAGCCTTTTGGGTCCTTTTCCGCTATATACACATGTTATTTTATTATGTTCCGAGGTGGTTGTCAGGCAACATAATGGTGTCATAATATATGACAAATAATCCAAGTTTTAAGGATATGAATCAGATGTCATTTTCATGAAATGAAAATGGTGCATCAACGGTACACATGGGTCATTTTAGCCCATTTGCAGCTGGTTGTTAGGCAACATAAGGATGTCATAATATCTGATATAGATAAGAACCTTCAGTGGGCTAAGATGCAGCAGCATACCTGTTTGAACTTGGTTTTTTAATAAGTTGAAACTTGGTGGTAACGTTGTGAACATTAGTTAATTAACACTGCTTCTGTCAGTCTCTTCCCTCCCACTTGTTCTCCGCAGATGGCTCGTCATTGTGGATGTGAATGAGAATGTCAGAGTAAATATGCAAGGTGATATGAGAACACAGGCACTGAAGAGCCCTCTGGTTGCCTTGCAGCTCCTATTTGTTTTGCCACTGCCCTTTCGGTACTTGAATGGCCTCCTGCTCTCAAGTATCTCTATCTTGCAGTGTAATCATCTTTTTCATGCAAACATTTGCTTTTGTCAAACAAAATCAGCTCCTCCACATTGTCTTCTCATTGTTCACGGTTAAAATTGAAATAACATGCTTTAGACAATTGATCATTGAAAATCAGAGATAAAAGCCGCTGTTTCTTTCTTTTAAGAAGCACAAAGTATGAAAAACAGCTACTTTCATTAAAATAAACCCTTTTTATGTTAAAGCTGAAACAGGAAGAGAAAAAAAGTTTTTAAAAAAAGAAGATGAGCGGGGAGATCAGCACATGATTCATATCACAGGACTGAAAAAAACTTTAGTAGGTTAAAGATGTCCCGCCACATCTGCATTATTATACTTTACACTGTTACCTGTTGTTTTTAGAAAAGACATGACTGCTCAACGTTTTCACTCACAGACTAGATCTCCTAAGAACTAAAAACTGACCCCAGATGAGGTGCAGGTGTCTACTTCCCTCTCAGACCACTTCAATAACAATATGCTTGAAGGTTATGGTAGATTCTTTGATGATGCCAGCTCCAGCTTCAGCTGCTGAACCAGAACTGATTGCTAATCATGCTGTTATTGTGAAGTATTTTATCTCACACTGTGAAACAACATTTTTTCCAAAGGGCATGTGGGCTTGTTTACTTGAAGAAATGGCAGTTTCAAATCAGCTGACCAGAGAATATGTACTGCAACTGAGGCCTGCTCAGATTGCAAAACAGTGCCTGTCTTTCCATTCAGCTGTTTTTGAACAGGATTGAGAAGTATTCTTCCAGTCTTTCAATGGGACACTTCAACATACAGCATCATTGTTTAGGCTGCCTAAAGCTGTTGTCAATGGGTTTATTGGGAGAGCATTCAGTTCATTTAACAAGTTACGGCTCTGTGTTTATTCCACAGTTTATCTCCGTGAGATACACACAGAAACATATGTATATGTAACATATAACATATGTCCTGTGTGTAACAGTACTAAGGAATACTTCCAAAAACTCACATTAAAGGTCACATTAAAGCATATGAAAGTCTGGTAATTTCTGTATTCAGTAAAAGAAATTTAGAGAAAGAAAGTGGGTGCCATAACCTACCAAAGGTAAATAATCACACCTAAATTAAGTGGCCCTGCCATTTTCTTTCTAAAATTATGAGCATGCTGTGTCAAAGAAAGAATAATCTGCTGAAAACTGAGGGATCATGTTCACCTAAGTGAATGTCGATGGGATGCAGGGATGAGAGTGTCTTACAGATTACTCCCTAATGTTAGCAATCACCCTGACCTATTGAAATGCCAGTGCATTCAAAGACAACGCTAACCAGAAAAAGCACACGCTTCGCTTTATACCAAGAGCAGGTCTACGTTTCTCACTGCCTTCAATCAATGCTCCACTCTATGAGTGTGACAAACTGGGGATAACGAGTGCAAACATATCAGCCTACTTGTTAAGAACCAGAACTCCTTACAGCAAAAGGTTAGTGTAAACGGTTTGACTTTGTAGTGTTTTATTTTGTACACATGTAGAATGATATAGACACATTTCACATCTTTATAGGTTTATCTTACCAGCCGTGCGCCCCCTCAAAAAACCCTCCTCTAACTACACTAGCTATTAACTGAAAATAACAAGAGATGCACCAATTAGGGAACAGTTAGATGTCCTCTAATGGAGTGGGCAGGGCTACAATTATGCTTTAGCACTTAATGAAATATATAGACTAGAATTTGCGATTTTACTCCTATATGAGGTTTTGTTATATTACATTAGGTTTTAGCCTCTTGCCCAAGTTTCATAAAAGAAGTTGGGAGAGTTGTGGGACCAAATATTTAAACCAAAAAGTATCTGTTCCTCCTTTAATTTTTTTCTCTTTTGAAAATGAAAAACAGAGAGTGAAAAGACTTAGAATAAAGCATAATCTTCACTTCTGTGCTGCTTTTCTACCCCATTACCTTCTCACTGGGATGTGTCAAATCTTAATGTGCTCATTACTGAACACACCAGTGATACTTGACAGTTGGTAAGAACAGCTCTAAACAGCAGCAGTAGCAGACCGTGATGCATAAATGCAAAAACAGACCTAAAAAAACAAAAAACATGAGATTTCTGTTTTATGAGGAGTGTTTTCTAACATGAAAATTAAAATTTGTGTGAAAATTTAAATGAAACTAACTTGTTGGTTTGACAAATACACTGCAAATCTGGCTAACCTCCCCACATCATAGGTCAGCTATCATGTAGCTGAAATTGAAGAAAAAAAAAACAAAACTACAGCTAGTTTAAATATTTACAACTGGTAATATGATATGGTTGTGTGGATCAACACGTTTGACCCTTCCACTAGTAACAGCTCACTTAGAGGAAAATCACAGCTTGCAACTCACTGAACATTCAAATTCAGCAAAAAAGCAGTGCTAAGCTACAAAGTATAGGACACCTGGAGACTGCAGTCCTTGGGGCTCTTGGAGGCCGAGATAAGGCCCTGAAAACATACCTCCTCTGAATGGCCAACAGCCAAACATGCTGATGTTGTCATTGCAGCCACTTGCTAAAATTGATACATTGCTCAGCCTAGCAGCAACTGTCCCAGCTAGTCTTCTACTTTCTTGAAGATACTCAAAATATACACAAAAAACACATATGCACACACACACACACACACACACACAAAACGCTTTCACTGTCAGGCATCCAGTTGCACTGGGGCACCTGCTCTTTGACCATTAAAAACATTCTTGGCTGACTCTACTGCCCAGTGTCCTGTAAAAGCTCAAGTGGGCCAAATAAATACACTGCGGACATAAGTGCCCAGTGACAAACACTCAAGTGTACTGCACATATTTCTTTCCTCATAGACAAACAATAAAATGTCACATCAAAGGCGAACATGAAAATAAATCAGTCTCATACAGAAAAAAAACATAGTGCACAATTACAACAGCATGGATTCACAGGAATAGATAGAATTAGTAACTTGAATCGTAACATATTGATTTTGTCACCTTATTTTACCTCGCCATTACTGTGAACAGTTACCCTAATACCTTAATAAATGACCACGAAACAACAACAGCATTAGTATCGGATGGAATAGAAAGATATCAAACTAATAAGCAGGACATTTATGACAAAAACAGTTTTTTGTTTGCTTTTTTTAAATAAGAGGATTCCAGAGCACCAGCAGCACAGACGTGCAAGCACCAATACAGACACAGAATGTGCAGAGTCATCAAAGCAGGTGCTAGAAACAGACACACAAGCATACATACATTCACACATGATAGCCATCTCTGTGAAGATGAATGACTGATCTAGGAATCAATAGGATTTTCATTCTTACCCCCCATAGGCTCCAAAAGTGAAACTCCTCTTTCTATGCGGCATGCTGGCTAATGGATAGCTGTGAGTCAGTCTACTCAGTGCTGAATGGAGCCAGCACTTGTGTCACTTACGCTGACTGAGCATGTGTGTGCGTGTGCATGTCAATGTGTGTGTTTGTATTCTTTGCCTGCCGTCTGAGTTCCACTCCCACAGCTGATGTGCCCTGCCTCTTCCTTGCTCACTCACACTCCTCCTTCGCAAGCAGGGTAGAAACGGCAAGAGGATGCGGGAGGACGAGTGGGAGGGGGCTAGAAGGAGGGCTGCTGACCATGCCAGTCACCTCTGGGAACCAGGGGAAGAGACGCAGTTTTGCTGACTTACTGTCTGTATCTGTATTCCCTCTCTTTAGCATCAAGAACATAGACAAGACACTTCATGTCTATTTTTACTTAAAATTTGTGTAGTTATAAGCACACAGCTCTGACAGCAGTGAGTCCACACGTAAACCTGAGAATAATACTGTATATGATGTCAGCAAGGCAAAGATCACAGAGGTGCTCTTGGCATTGTGAAACAAGTCAAGCAACAGTTGTTCTCCCACCTCTTATGTCACTGGAAAAAGAGCTGGTCAAACAAGTACATCGAAAGATAATTCATCATTTTTCACAGATGTCCTATTCTAAGAGTCTTGTCACACCTGCGTGATAACTCCAAACAGGTTTCTTATCTGTTCATTCATCTCATCTCTTGCACACCCATCATGTGGTATGCATGCCGCAAAATGAGGGTTAATGAAACACACAGTTCTCCTGCTTTACTATTAAGTGAGTCAATCAAATGACGTGAAAGGCTGGACACAAAAGGAGACTGTCTGTAGACTCTCCTTTGGCAGGCTGCTGCATCTGATAAACTGGCAGGAGTGACAACAATGCTGTCATGGATTACTGAATAAAGAAGGATTGCAGTCACAAGAGTCACCCAGCTATCGGACATAGATTCACTTCCAAAGCATTTGTATTATGCCTGATGAGCACAACAAATGTTTTCATGATTTCTGTTAGGCAGGACATATGTAGCTGTGTTTATGGGAAAAGCAGTGTTTTTAGCTGGCAACAGCTGATTTGAAATGAAACCGTGTAAAATGGAAACTAAATCAAATCTACCAAACCAGACTTTAATCTCCCAAAGGACCAATGATGTCTTCATTACATTAACTGCAATGCACTCCCAGTAACTGACCAGAGAAGCACGTAATGAATCAACGGGTGTACTAAACAAGCGCAATGAAGCTGTTAGACAATTGCATCATCTCTCCAAAATTACATCACCACTTTCCTCTGCAACAGCAATCACCTAAAAAAACATTTTACCGCAGTCCTTGGCTGACTTTGTTGGTAGCAGGCTTCACCTTGTCTCTTGGCCATGTGCGAGACAATCTAACTTTATCTTACTGAATAGATCTTTGGCTGATAAAGACTTGATTGAATAATATTGATTGTTGCTGTAATTGATTTTTTTGACAGTCAGACACAGAGTCTCACTCACAGTAAACCCTCTGGGTCTCTAAGGTGGTTGGTCTCTGAAAAATCTCCAAAACAGCTGGACGGTAGTTTGCACAATTAAGGCTACTTAAACCTGGTTGATCCCGACACTTCATCTCTAGTGCCACCTTGAGGCTGATATTAATTGTTTTGTGTGGCTACAATCATGCCAGGGTTTCCTCCAGAAAACCTGATAACACCAACAATTTATCGTTGCACTCATTTGCTCTAGTGGTATCAACTACAGCTAACTGTGAAGTGCAGACAAAACATCAAATCTCTGTTGGTGTAGGTGCATCTCTGGACACTGAGTGGGTGACAAGAGAGCAAAAAGCTGCTTATTAACACATTTTGAGTGCTTTCCAATAGCACCACACAACAAGGTATTCAGCTTCAGAGTGGCACTATGACTGATTCGTAATCTTGCTTATCTTAAAGTGAAGTGATATGCGTTTCTTTTCCCTTTTTTTAAAAAACTGTATTTACCAGGAAATGAAACTCTGGAAATGAATGATATCGTTTTTGTGGCTCTTGGCTCAAAATAAGGTACGTTTAACCTTGTTAGCCTCATATTATTGTAGAGTGTTTACCTCACAGGCAACTGTTGTTATGATTTGATTCTGTGTAAATAAAACTGAATTGAATTGAATAATATGTTTTTCAAAGACATGGGATAACACAGAGCGAGAGACAACCTTCTGCACTGACATTCACACCCATGGGCTATTTAGAATCACCAGTTAACCTAATCCCACTAACTGCATCTCTTTGGACCACAGGAGGAAGAGAGGGAAACCAGAGAGAACCCTCGTAGACACCGGGCGAAGATGCAAACTCCACCCGTAAGAAGGGGTTTGGAAAAAGTTCCACAGTAAGGTCCTCTGAGTGAGGCCATAATGTTAACCACCAAGACACTGTGTGGCCATTCTTCAGCTGTTACCTACAGAAGGGAGCGTTTTTGCTCCTAATGTGTTGGAATCTTATTTAACGTGGCTGAAATAAGTGCAGGGCTATCAGATAAGCAGGTATAAAAAAAAATTTAAGCTTAACTTATGCTTCTTTATATGTTTTTATATATTATTTTGCTTCATGGCAACATTAGGCCAACAACAGAAACACTGCTGCCTTTAACCACCCCAGTGACACACACATACACACCCACCTCAGCTTTTGTCAGGTTAAAACTTGTGTTTTGTGTAATGCTCACCCAAAGGATAATATGACATTACCTGCCAAACAGCAAAGTCTTGGAACATCATTGATCACAGAACAAGGAAACTGCTCTGTGATCAATTAACAGATCATGGACAGATGTTAAAAAGGCAAATCTGTTACAGTAGCTGATAAAATAATAAAGCCCATTTTTAAATGTAACAAAGTAAAACAAACCCAAACAAAAATAAGAAAAATACAGTAAAAATCTGCAAATACAGAACATGAGAGCAGCACAATATTGCATCAATGAGTAGTTAGCTAAAGGACTGATGAATGTGTTTTACATCCTGAAAATCTTTATATCACGTGAAACATAAACATCTACAATCAAATCATTAGTTCAATTACAAACAAACATCTTTATAATAGTACCGCCACAGCCCAAGTCTATTTAAGTACCACTCTATTGATTTAGCCTGTCAGTCTTGTTGCTACCTTCAGTCTCCTGCCCCGACAATTCAATTAAGTACAGCAGCTGTGGTGTGTGTGATGCATTTGAATGAATGCAGCCCAGACAGAAGCCTTTAATCACATCACCTCAGGAACAAGGCCCAGAGCTCTGAGAAGCACTGGCTCCTCTTTTGTCTTAAAGGATGTGGAGGGGCAGGAAGACAGGCAGGAAAACTCTTGGGAGAACAGAAAAAAAACAAGGAGATCCTTTCCCGATAGCTTTGTCGTCGCACTTAGAGAAACTACAGACACAGCACCGTCAGCAAAAACAGCTTGTAAAGGACCCTCGGTGTCCCAATGTAAGATGTAGATTTTCTAATTTAGGGCTGAAAAATCTAAATATCCATTATTACCTTGTTCAAATCAGAGTCCTTGTTATTTTAATAAATGACAATGATGAATGTTACTAGTACTGCAGGTGAAAATGTAGGTTGCATGCTCCCTCTTGCAGTCATTCAGCCCCATAATCTCAATAATTTATTTTCAGTCTGGGCGGTTGAAAGGGTTGCAGCAGTAGGGCAGATGTTGATGTCAAGTTGGTGTGTGGTATAAGAGGGGGTGAGGAGTGGACAGAACACAGGTAAAGATCGCTCATTCATTTTTATGTGTTTTATATGTCAGGAAATTTGCTCCCGAATAAATGCTGAGCCCGTCTAAAGAGAAGCAGATGCTGATTAAACAAGCAACACATGCAAAGGCTTTTGTTCAGTGGGTCATCATTTTTTATTTGATTTCCTTTAATGTATGGGTTTGTTTAAAGCTGAATTAACATTACTAATCTAATCTATTACATACTAGCATGTGGTTTAAGGTGAAGCATATCACTGCTGGCTCAACAAAAAATTTGTTCAAATAAAAAACAAGAAAGCAAACTGTTTATTCGAATGACCTTTTATGGAATTTAAATGTCTCACAATCTACAAAGCATACTTACTTTTAAATTATCTTTTTTTTTAATTGATTCAAGGTTGATAAAATTATTAATGTTTTGGGTGAGAAGGACTAACCAGTAGATGCTAAAGAGCGACCAGCCCCTGAAAGAACGAGGTTAATCATTCCGCAATATTTATACTTCACTGGGATGAACAAACTGCCTATGGCGGCTGTATACATTGTAAATATTTTTCCGTTACTTGGCTTTACAAAGAGCACACATATACGAGGATCTCTGGAGAGGGTGAGTTTGTGGAGGAAATGGGGTACCATACAAATATTTGAAGGAAGTGAATATTTAAAGGGCAGCTTTTGCGCCTTGAGGCGACTTTTGTTGTGATTTGGCGCTATATAAATAAAATTGAATTGAATTGAAATTTCTTTGAAGAATAAGCCGTGCTTTATATCTGAGTGTTTCATTTTTACTACAGTTTATTTGCTTCACTTAATGAGTCTAAGAGTGCACGGCTCTCAAGTCGCACTGGCCAGAAGACAGAAGAAGGTTTATGACTCCAATTCACTTTGTCATAATTTCAAGAAACTTTAAGTAGTATTTAATATTATGTTTCACTTTTAATTCAGCTCTCCATCTCACTTCTTCTTCACTTCCTAAAGATCAGTTTCACATCCTGTGTTCAATATCTGGACATACTTGGCCTCCTCTAGCACGCATTCAAAAATAACAAGAAGTTACAGTAATGATTGCAGACCGTCTGACTGGAAGGAATAGAGCGAGCCCACTGACCCATCCTCCTCCCACTGAGGTCACGTGCCCCTCGGACCTCTGGGAGCGGCTGCAAACAGCCTCACGCGCACACTGTGGCCTTTCATAGCCTTGCTGTTTGGGGGCCAGGATATTATGGTGGAAGGGGCTGAAGAAAAGAGGTGCTGTTGTAGTGTGCTTAAAGTGAATGGGCCCCATATGTTCCACCCTTTATGTGCAGCTCTTTGGTCTGGTTCCACTTCTATTAATTTCATTAGCAGGAGACTGACCATTATCTTTGGTAACAGGAGTCATTATGCGACTTTATCCCACGAAATGGTATTATCTCAAATTTTAAAAGGGATTACCAATAACTAATATCATGAGATCAATAAATCATGGCAATGTGTCTTCTTTAGACAATTATAATCTTATAGAGGAAGAGCACAACAGCCCCAGGGACATGTTGCTCATTGATTTTTTTTTTTAGATTTTTTTTTTTGCCGAGAAAGATTTATTTCTCTTAAATTGGTACATATTCAGTGCCGTGCTATCTCTCCACTGTGTCTGGGGCAGCTCTGTGATGGATGGTTCCTTGCGACTGAGAAGGACTTTGCCTTCATGCCAGGTGATCAATACATGACTCGCCACAGCAGAGATAGACTCGGCCCAGCTCCAGTTGGCTTTAAATCCCACAGTCGGTGGATAAATGTCAAAAAGCTAAAGGGTAATTTTTAATCCTGTTTCTCTCACGCTAGGAGTAAATTTGATGCCTCACATTTCCACCGGCAACTATTGCGAAATTGACCAGTGTAATATTAGCTGTTTGTATTCAGATAAGGTGGCAACGAAAGGCTCAATAAGAAAGTTGGATAAGACGCAGAGTACCTCTACACTGTGGGTGACTTCAAGAGTCTACATGAGCATATATTCATTTCTAAGTGGTGCTTAAGAGAAAGCAAAGTCACAGTGCCCTCTGCTGGAAACCGGAAAGGTTCACATTAATATGAGATATGCCACACAATAAATCAAGTATTTATTGGAATACATATTCAAATCAAAATTTTTCATCCAAAAAGACAAATTTGAATTTATTTTAACAGAAAATGTCTGATTTTAATCATTTATTACTAAGTAATTTTCTCATAAAACATTTTTGCTAAATGGAAGTTTTATTCATAAACTTTTTTATGAAAAAAAGCAAAATAAAGGGTTTGATGCCACCATTTGGCTGCAGCCTTTCTGTGTGGAGGTTGCATGTTCTCCTTGGGTCTGCATGGGTTAAAATTCTGTCACAGACTTTAAGCTGATAGTGAAACAGCTGGCATGTAGCGTGCATTAATGTCATCAAACCTGCCTATTTTAATCATTGAACCTTTCTCCTTCTCTGCATGATTTCGTTGTAATTTTTAGGTCAAACAAATTTGAGGCATTCTTAGAGATAAGGGGAAGACTGCAAAATCGTGTGCAATCTGTAAAAAAGACACTTCAAGTAACTGCACTAATGGGTCTTGAGAGAAATTTCCCTGATTAAGGACTTGCATACAGAGATCCATCAAAGTTTTTTAGGTTAAATGTGAGTGTGCCGTGCCACAAGAATAAAGACATCTTAATTGTTATTTAAAAGAGATTGCCTTGGAGATTATTTTAAAATAATAATTATTTTTAAGTCTATTTAAAGCCCTTCCAAAGAATACTTCAAATAATTTGAATCTAGGTAGTTGACCCACTTGAAAAATTTCATCTGTTCTCTAATACACCAGATAGTCAAAATCAAACCAAATCTAATCTTCGGGTTTAGCATCTATTTTTGTTGCTCAATAAAAGCCTAAAGGAACTGTGTGGAGGGTCAGAGCCTCTGCAGTGAAACAGCAGGTGTCTCCAAAAATAGAGGTGAACTTCTGCATGTGTCACCTAGAAAACCTTACACTGTGGTGTCACAGAGGGCAGATGTGTTGATGAGTCAGGAAATGTGCTCCCCAGATACAATCTGGTGTGTGGAGTCTTCATAGCAGCTCGCTGGTGCAGAAACAATATTACACGATCAAAGCGAGGAACAGTACATACTATTCATTATTTATGCTGGCTTCATGCTTCAGTGAGAATTACCGTTTCATGCAGACATATCAACATTCATAATTTCTAAAGAAGGATACCAGTTTGTTACAGATAATGAGTGAGATACAGAATAAATTATAGAATTGAATGCCTTATAATATCGAAGCCCTTGTGATGCTAGAGTTGTTAGCATTTAACTGTTTTGTACCCGATAAAAGACTTACTGTTAGTCGCATATGTTAAATTCCAGCACAAAGATAATCGGGTTACACGGTTTCATCATCCACAGTAAATGCAGTTACATTATTTACTGAAGCTAATCAGAGCTAGCAGAATGAATCAATAGATATCATATGTACCCTGCACTGCAGCAATACTGGAATACAGTGTGCCTGCTTTTTACTGCATTCTGCACCATTTAAAATGCATCAATTCTATAAAATTCTGTAGTAATTCATTTTATCTCAGTGACTTTACAGATGACATATGGCACATGATTAAAGACCTTTATTTAAAGGTTTAGCTTCTTGTTGTTGGACTGGATCTATGCAGTAGCGAGGTTAGGCACTTTGAAAATAACCTGTCAGAACTCGTTCTTTACAAGATTACTATTTCTCTAGTCACCTCCATCACGCAGGAGAAGGACAATAAGGATTTTCCCAAAAGACTTTAAAAAGAAAAGAAGGTCTAAGCCACTGAGCCACAGACTCAAAGTGATGACGGACGCTCCTCTGAATGTTAAAGAGGCTGACTTCAAAGAGTGTGACTGTTCAGAACAGCACAGAGTAAACTAATTCAAGTAAAACTCTGTGATTATGGCCATGCACTTTGGCAGGTAATGAAACTGCTGAATTAGAAAGAGTGCAAAGGCAACTTGTGATGAAAATCAAGAATAAATATAGATGCAGGGCGACAGTGACTCATTTAAATCCCTTCAAAGAGAGACTATACTTTCAGTCTAATAAGCTGTTTGCACTGGTCCAACTGACATCTTCCTCTGAATGGAGAATGCACATAAATACAGTCTGCAGATGAATAATTCAGCAGGCAGGGAAATTATCCATCCAGTCTCTTTAAAAAAAGAAAGGCTTTTATGCATCAGCATGAAGATTTAAATATTGTTTGGTTGTGGTTGCAACAGCACTGGGACAGGTTTATAATTAGGATATCTGATTTCAAAGCACAATACAGTGACTTTTAATGAAGAAAGGTGGAAAATTTATGAAAAAAAACCCCAAACATTCAGAATGCCTTTTCTGCTTTTTCATCACATTAACTATCCTTCCCCCATGTTCTCAGAATGAAACAGCACGCCCTCTAATGCATCTTCTCATCCCCTCAGAAATGTTAACCACAAAAGGCTTGTATTTCATACATCACAGGCGGGGCTGTGATTCACAAAAGGGTTCGATAATATACTGGACATCAAACATTAAAAGGGCAAGAGCACAGGAGAGAGAAAAAATGTGCTGTCACAGAGAGCAACTTCACAGAGCTGCATGTGTATATGTCTGACACGGTGCCAACGGGGCTTCTTACATGTATGATGAAAGAATGTCTCAGGAGCAGCCAGTGGCCTCACATGAACCAGCAAATAAATAATACACATATAATCTAGCAAAACCTGTATGGAAACTGACTGAAGGAACAATAAAGATGAAAAAAGCCAATGACTTTAAGTTTATAAGGTTACTATGAGTCAGACATTTAGCAAGTCTGAATATAGGGACAGATAAAAAGAGCTCTGTTGACACAGTAATGGATCAGACAGATAATTATAGACCGACAAGTACAGTTTCAATTAAACTTTCAAAACAGTCACTTACAAAACAGATATGTAATAAAGAGGCATAAAAAGAGACGCGTTCTCATGCTTTACAGCCTCGCTGTAGCCTTTTATGATCAGTAAAGCTGAGATAACGCTTTACAAAACACAGCAGTCAAGGTGAGAATAGATAAGCATGAACATAATCTGTTTTATGTCACTGAAATGGAAGTTGTTTTTATTTTTGGCAATGTTCCATAGATGGAGAAACCGTAAGTGATGTCCCTTCATTTTCACTAAAATGAAATAAAATGTACACTTTGTCAAAAACATTTTTTGCAATAGTGACACAAGAAGAGACCCAGAATGACTTGTGTCCCCCCAATTCCTTTGATTATAACTAAAGATGTCACAATGGTACATGCAGTTATTAAAAAATGCATTATCAGTGATAAGAAAATGGAAAAAAAAAGATATTAATTAAATGTTCCACTTAAGACAAAATAGCTACAAAACAATTTGGTCCAACTGTGATTTAACCTCACAGACTCTCTGCTTGCAATGCAAGATTTGATTAAAGATTACACAACAGTGATTTCAAACTTCCCCACCCCGGGACGCTGCCAGGCCCAATTAGGTTGTTACCTTGAGGTCTCCTCCCTTTGCTCATCATCCTATTTTCTTATTTATTTATTTTTTTGAAAGAGAAACCAGTAAATCTAAATGTAGTTCCATTTTATATCGTGCAGAACTCATGAATTAACAAATATATAGTGGTTTTATTATGCATGTGCTGAACGAGAATGAAAATACAGGAAAGCAAGCCGTGTAAGTCTGTTTTCTCTGTGGGGCTTCAGGGTTTCTTTTTCTGTTGATTTACTTGATGGAATATCATCTGCGCTGGGAAATCTTTCTACAGTGAGATCTTAAGCTGTGAAAGTAAAGGTCCTGTTACATTTAATAATAGAAAAGGCTGCTACACGGTGGGACTGGCTGCCAGAGCACACTACTTGAGTGCACAGCTTCCCATGGCCACTGTAGTGACAGACAGAGAGGCACTCAGCTGAGAGCAAAGAAAAAGATTCAATGCAAGGTAGGTGTGAACATGGAAGTGAATGGAAAGAGTTGCAGGTGAGAAGATGTTGCATAGAGAGATAAAAGAAAAAAGGATGAAGAGATGGTGCTGCAAATGGTGTAGCTAGAAAAATGCGGGATGGAGGCACTGAAGGATGAAGGGATGCAAGGACAGAGCGGGTGTGCACCCATTTAATTTTAAATATTGTTATACAGAGGCTTTTCTACCTGTTAAACCACATCTATTTATTAGCATGCGATAATTCTCCAAAATGGATTACTCCCATTGAAACTATATTGCATCACTCCAAACACATCCCAAGTAGAAGAGGTGAGTGCCAACAAAAATACAGAGAAAATTCCTCTGCTCAGATGCAGAATTATTCACTGAAGGCACAGAGCCATGAAATAGACTAAAACACCAGTCAGTCCCGCAGAAACACAGATCACATGAGGTATTCAGTGCAATGCAGCATTTATGGCTGCAGCATGTCACTTGTATTTATGATGTATTAATGTGTTTCTGTCAGTAAACCAGGTGGATCCAGTCTTTACTGGTCTTCCATGCAGTCCACAAAGTTTAGAGATCAAAGCCCTTATCAATCCATCCCTTAAAGCTATGAATTGTCACTTATTCTTAGTTTAATTTTACACACTCTAAAGTAGGTCATATGCTGTGCTTCTTGAAGCGGAAGTGACACTATTGCAGTCTTCCAACAAGGGTACACAAAGGAGTAAACCATCAAGCCTTGTAGTCTAGCACTCACGATTCACAAATATGCCAAGCGCCAACAAACAGCAAAAAGTGTGTTCAATCCACACACAAAAAACACCCAAAGAGACTGAACACTGAATTTAATATGCAGCCTCCAACAAGCAGTCAGCCAAATGAGGTGGTGATGTGCAAGAAGATGTAGTCCATTACTCATGCTGGAGGGTCAGACAACACACACTCAGGACTTCTCCGACAGGAAAAAAGAAGTTAAATGGATCAAGAGAAAATGTCATTTTCCATCAAATGCCACAAAGATCTATAAACAGAAAAGAACAGAAAAGGTGCTTAAAAATGCATCGTAACTGAAGATACAGCAGCAACAACCCAGAAGAACGTGATAATAACACATAAAATTCTCTCATACTAACAAAATCAAAGCCTGACTCCTGCTAGGACGGATGATCACATAAACGCTGAACCCCTGCTTGTGTATTCCACATTTTGTTATTACAATTTTACATTTTACTTATTCGTGTTGCACTCAGTGTTTTGAGTCTCTTAAAATTAGTTTTATGCTGTAAATACAGAACATGTATTACTCACACAAACGTACAATGCAGATCCACGCTAAGTGTCGGCAGTTACACAGCTGATTCCAGGACGGGACAGCGTGACAAAACTTGAACAAGGACCGCTATACTAGCCCTGCCCGGCTGTTTGATATCGGCTATAAGTGTCCTGCACCTCGGCCACACGCTAACGACAGAAACGTGGGGAGTAGCATAACAGAGCACAGTACCTTTGCTGTCGTCTTCTGGCAGACGGCTGGAAGTGAATGAATGTGTGATGCGGACTACACTGAAGATGAATGGATGGTGCGCTGCCTAGCAACCAAACGACCAATGGGCTATTTGGTGCAAGAAAATTTGTAGGAGAAAATACACTCACGGCACACTTTACCTACAAGTACACCTTGTAGGTACTGCCTTAATTCACTCCTCAGAGATTTTGGTGCACACTGAATCTCTTCCAGAGTTTCACCACATGCCAAAGGTGCTTTGTTGGATTGAGATCCGGTCATTTGAGCACATCGAACAACTTAACCCGATTTTAGTTGATTGAGTTTTGTGGCATAGTGTGTTTGTCCTGCTGGAAGCAGCCATCAAAGAATGGGTACACTTTGTCATCGTTAAAATCACATCTAAACCCTTTCCACCTTCATGACACCAGCATACAGCATGTATCCTGCTCCTTGTCGGTCTGTAGGACACACCCCGAAGTCTATATAACTCCACCTCTTTAGCCTGGCAGACCTCTTACCTCGTTACCACAAGGCTGAGAAGAAAGAGCCTGTAAGTTAAGGAGACTCTGCTGAACCTTTTAAGTGATTACCGTGCAATGTAAAGAGATAGTTTCTCACTTGAATGCATGGTTGTGTTACACTGGATCACCGTACTGTTAATTAAAAAAAATTGAATGCATTTGTGGCATAAATGTTCCTCATTTACTGAATCACTTCAGTAGCAGGATAGCACTTCTTAGTTGTCATTTTCTGTTTCATTCTTGTTTGAATCAATAGAAAGAATCCATCTATTTGTTAAATCTACCAAATTATAATCTTTGGAACTGCCGTCTGTGTTTAAATGGGCACACTACATTGAATGTTTTCTGTGCCAGCACAACCAACTTCAATGTTTTTTCATTCATAAAGGGGTGGACATGCTCAGCAGCTGCACTCAGGTAGGCTGTGTAATTCAAATGACACACAGGGCACAAAAAATGTGCAAAAAAAAATAAATAAATAATCCCCCACACCACTAGCACCAGCTTGAACTTTTACAAGGGAGGATTGAGCCAAGTTTCATGTTTGTGTGGTTTTTTTTATACCAAATTCTGATCCTAGCATCTAAATATTGCAGCAATTTCTTCACACCACACAACATTTTTTTTTAATCTTCTATTGTCCAATTTTGGTGAGCAGCTATAGCCTATTTTCTTCAAGGCTGGATACTTTAAGTGTTCAGAAATGCTTCTCTGCATACTTTGAGTGGAGTAAGTTGTTATCTGAGTTACTGTTACCTTTCGCAGTTTAGGATTTCTTCTCTGACGTCTGACATCAAAAAGCCTTCTTCTGTCAGAGACCTGCCGCTCACTGGATATTTTCCTCTATCATTCTCTGCAAACCCTGGACATGGTTGTGTGGGAAAATCCTAGTAACAGTTTCTAAAATAATCAAACTTTTCTTTTCTGGCACCAACAATCATTCAACAGTCACTTAAATCATTTTTCTTCCTTCTTCTGATGCTTGGTTTGAACTTCAGCGAGTCATCTCTTTTTAATAGCTATGCATTATTATTACAATATACAAATTGCACAAAAAGTTCAAAATCAGTAGTTCATTTTCCATGTCTACCTATTAAAAAAAGTAAATTCATGCAGTTGCAATAGAGTGGAATTTATGCGAGCATGATACATCAAAGGCGCAATGACGAGCTTAATAGAGAAAGAACTGTTACTTTCATATAGAGCCAACCACCACCGGGCAACCCAACACCTTAATAAAACAGTAAAGAGTGCTGAACCTGCATCGGACACAGCAGGAGCATTTGTTGGATTATAGGAAAGTATCTGACAAAGTGAAAGCAACAAGGAGCTTTTAAGTCCACACATGGTAAATGTGCTGTCAAAAGTGTTTTGTATGACAAAAGAGTGAAGAACAAGTCACATGACAGAGTGCTTTGTGTAGAGATAAATACAGGAGTGCTTTGAACTTCTGATTTGCCCCTTTATGTCCGAAACAAAGCTCGAAACCCACTGGTAGAGAATACAAAGAGCTTAATAAAATAACACCATCAATAAAACTTGTAGTTCTTTATTTGTTTAAATTGTGCGGCGTAGCATTGTATTGAAAGACTTCCACAGTTAGCTACAGGAAGAAACCACAGTGTCTGTTGATCTTTTAACGCAAGGTATTTAAATGCTCTCTGGACATGAGCTACATACACGGCACCCTCCAGGGGATTTACGGGGAAAGTGCTCACTATTTTGAACAAAAGAACTGCGCCCTTCGGGGTGAGCTGTGCAGCCTCTCCTTACATTAAAAGGAAACCCTGCTAGGTAAGACATCCTCAGGCTATCAAGTGTTTGCCAGGCTTTAAAAAACATAAAATCTTATCAGTCACTTATGAGATTCTGGCTCTCATCGGATGTGAGACATCTCCTCTAGGAAAGGGGTTTTCATGCAGCCTGTGCACAGCTGGTCCATCCACAGAGGAGCTTCATGCTGCAGAGGGGTGCGGCGGGGGTAGAAAGTGTACGAGAGGTCATAATTCAAAAGACAGCTCAGAGACGTCATGTAGAGGTCTGAGAAACGACACAGGCGTCTGGAGAAGTAGGTGGGGTTGTGACACGTTCTGAAGATGCTGCCAAACTGAGGGTTGAACAGGTTCTTCGTCATCACCCTAGCATGTAAAAAAAAGTGGGATAAAAGTTATGACATTGTACATGTATGAATATGTAGTCAAAGTTATGAAATAACAAGAAGTGGTAGAAGCAAGGAGAAGTGAAAAGTCCTCAAAAAAGTAACTCTAGCTCAAGCGCTGTCATATCAAATGTTATTATCATATCTGTTCACATTTAAGGTAGGTAGAACTAATATACTTGGATGCTTTAACTGAGATATATAGTACAGCAAAAACTGAAATTTTCCATTTGAGCCAGTGTTTGTACTGTACAGACTTGTTAAACAACATCACTGGGAACACTGGGAGGTGCTTTTAAAGATTAAGACCGGGATTACGATGATAACACTCACCTGAGTTCCTCTCTTTCCTTCTGCCATTCCAGAAAAACTTGTTTAGACACGGGATCTCTGTGTGTCTAGGACATTAAAGAACAATATGAATAAATTTAGCTCTTCAAAAACATAAATATGGAGAAGAAACAATAAATTTTGTCCCTTAGATAAGTTGAGTCTGAGTTCAACAGTAGGGACAAACAACAACTAAAGTTCCAAAGTTGCCTTAACTGCAGTTTTTTGCCTCGTTTAAGCTCTTACAAACAATCCAATAACACGTTAATGGGATTGTAAGCACGTGGACTCTCACGCTGGAATCTGAACAGTTTGTTTTTTTTTTCCTTTTAACATTGTGTTCTGTCAACATGTTATCATGTGTTATCATTTCAGGTATGTGAGTGTTTGCCATGCGTGAGTGCAAGCAGAATATAATGTCCCAACAGCTCAAGGATTAACTCTCACCTGCAGGCGCTCCATCAAGCCAGTTAAAGCCTGCATCCAGGTGAGGTTCATTCCATACCGGTCTGTGCTCACCACTTTGGTTTCCTGCTCCAGTTCAGGTACGATGGCTGCTGTGCGCCAGCCATGTCTCAACATGAGGTCCTGCAACAAAAGATAAAAGCATATTGAGAAAATATGCAGCAATTTATTCTTTTTTTTTCTGCCCCTTAGAAAAACATTTGATATTTAGCGGGATGCACAACAACTGTGAGCCAACACCAACATAATTAAAGGACTTTATAACTGAAACAACAACAGCGTTTTAAAGTGCCCTGAGCATGGCAGCGCCACCCACCCACTGTTAAAACCTGCTGTTTGTGAGAGGCTGCCTATCAAAAAGACAACTGGCCAAAAGAAAAAAGCTAAAATTGCTCATTTCAAATAGAAAAGGGAACAAGAGCTGCAGTAAAGCCCCAGATATTATAAATAAGCATTGTTGTAAACTATGAACAAGCAGAATAAATGTGTGGAGCTGGAAATGAGCACAATAACTCTCTTTTAATCACTTTGACTGTCTTCTGTTTGGAAGATCCAGCAAATGTTGCCATGTTTTACTCTCTTATTTATTAGATACATGATTACAGACATATTCGCTGTTAATATGTTTATACAGTGTGCCTTTACTTTGCACAGTAACACAAAACAGTCCTCAGTTTCTGACGAAATATTGTGGTGCTCATACTGCCATCTAGTGTTTCAGATTTTCACTGCACAGTCTGCTCTGACCCCACCCAAATGCTCTCAGGACTTTCAGAGTTGTGCAATACGTGGAGACAGATGGCATCTGGCACCGTGCGCATCTCTGCACATACTCTGTACTTGTGTATCTTTCAAATGATGTGAACCATCAAAGCTAAAAAAAAAAAAAAATCTCACTTTGCTAAATCGCACACCAAGGACGTCAAATGAAGCCACACAGGAAAATTCCTGCTGATCCCTATATCACAAAAGGTTAGTCACCATGCAGAACACTGACTCGGCAATTCATCATGATGAGATCACCGTGCTCGGATACTCACAGCCAAGTCGCTATAAAGATGATCTCCAAAGTACAGAACTTTTGATCCTCGCCACCCTGTCAGTCTGAGGAAGTCAAATAGGTTTCCCTGAAACAATAAAATCAACCACATACTCATTAGACACTCAGAACACAACAAGTAAAAACATACAGACTTTTCAACGTGTAAAAACCACAGCAGTTAAATAAATCAAATGCCACAAAGGCAAATGAACAATTTTTTCATTACAGACCTGTTTGTAAATCTGTCCTTTGTCCAAACTCTTGATTTTTTCCCACCGAAGGTCACCGTTACCATCCAAGCGCCTGAAAGGTCTGTAAGAGCAACGGTTTTGGAGATTGTTAAACAGGAGCACTGAAATGACTGCGCCTTATCTCATGAGAGGGATGCCGGCGCACATTCACCACACTGAAAAACTACAAGGAGTTACTCACTTGATACAGTCGGTGAAGAAGTGAGGTTTGTCTGCCTGCACGATGACCACATCAAAAAAGTCTCTCCAGTTTTTCCCCACCATGTGCGTCATTCCTCTATCGCTGCACACAGACAAGAAGCAGAAATGTAACAGCGCCGAGGTGTTTATCTTTGTATTAGGACAGAGTGCACTACTGCAGACGTGGACTCCATCAAGTCGCTCACACTTACACAAAGCTGAAGGGACTGTTGGTTATGAGGAAAAGTTTCTTTCCGTTGCTGGCCAATTGATGCAAAACAGCATCCGTCTCGTCCCCTCTGAGAATGAATTTATCTGTAAAGCGAAGAAAAACAAAAATTAATTGAACTGCCGGTGTTTGTGTAGCAGGGCGCAGACAAAATCGAAAGACATGAAAGGAGTTCTTACCGAGATCGTCCATAATCCATTTGTACATGTATCCTTTGAGGTGAACCATGCCGACTGCTTCCTGTGGATTAAACGCCAATGAATGTTTTTCACAATATGTTCAGAACATTTCTTTGATCCCTACTATGAGATAAGTTTGAATTACAGTCACTTGGGAAGAAAGACCCCAATTATTTGGAAATGATTAATGACCTGTCAGTTTGCTTATTTTCAGAGGAGAAATTATGATGAAGTAGTGGGCGTGCTGTATAATTGAAAACCTTCCACCCCAGAACCAAGAGGAAAAGCTGTTATTGTTCTTCGCTCTACCAGAGAGAGTCCATTGCAAACTTTTCCGGAGCTCAGCAAATTCCTGAGCGTGCAGCTGATGAAGCACGCAACACGGATATAGTCAAAAATCCAATCTCCCAATGCTCCCTTGGTATGAGCTACAGAGTGAGGCCAGACTTTGAAACGGACATTAAAACATATCATAACTCACAGAGACGTCTTTGAAGAGGTGAACTGGATCATACTCGATGTCGTTTGTGATGAAGAAGTCATTTGCTACAGCCAAGAGAGTCATCTCAGGAATGGAGAAGATATCCATGAACTGCTTTACCTTTGGTCCCTGTGCGGAAAAAAAAATGCAAGTTAATGTTTGATTCTCACAAGATCACATTTTACCTTTATTTTGTTTAAAACAAAGCAAACAAACATTTCATGTGCCTTTTAAAGTATTTTGAACAACTTAAAAATTAAATTAAGAGCAGTTTTCAATACGAGCACTACCCAATGATGCAAAATTTATCGTCCTGTGTTTGTGTCCATTTGCGCAAGAGTTTGGCAATGCAGCAGAGTCACACAGCCAGCAGCAAGAAGCCCACCAGCAATGACAATGCAGGGAGAATACTGATTGTTGAGAAGCTGGCTTACACAGGAAAGGGAAGAACAGCAGAGTCTCTCAAAAAGAGGAAGACACACACACAAAAAAGTATGCGTAAGAAGAACACAATGTCTGTACAGGACAATTTGCACTGTTTAATGCTCTGTTTCACTTCATTGCAGAGTTCTTCCCTCATTATGACGTCTGTCCTAAGCTATTGTACAATTAACATAACAAATGAGTACAGCCATGTTACTGGTTGTCCCACATTTTTGACACTGTCCCCAAGTGACAAACATCTACTCATTTCAATCAATCTATAAATCTCATAAACGCACATTTTATTCACAGGAGAACGCAGAAAACAGCCAAAAATTGCCATTTAAAGAAAGCAGAAGATTTAGTTCATTTTGAATTTGATGGCACCAAACGTCTCAAAAATGTCAAGACAGGGCTGTGTTTACTTCTGCGTAACATCCCCTCTTCTTTTAAACAGTTTGGGAACTGACAAGACCAGTTGCTGGATTTTTGCTGTCTTATTCTTGTCTGATATATGAGTCTAGCTGCTCAAAAGTCCTGCTTCTGTGGTGTTTTATTTTTCTTACGATGGTAAGTCAAATGTTTTCAGATGGTAAAAAGTCTGGACTGCAGGTAGGCCGGTTCAGCTCCCAGAGTCTTCTACTACAAAGCCATGCTGGTAAATCGATGCAGTATACATCTTGCTGAATAATGCAAGAATTCTAAATTTTGATTCATCTGACCCCAGAACAGTTTGGCCCGAAAAGGACAGCAATGATTCTGAATCATGTTCGCATATGGCTTCTTTTAACCTGCATTTGTGGATGGTACAGTGAACTGAGTTCACCGACAATGATTTCTGGAAGTGTTCGTGAGTCCATGCACTGATTTCCAATTGTAGAATCATGCCTGTTTTTAATGCAGTGCGGCCTGAGGCTCTGAACATCATGGGCATCCGATATTGATTTTTAGCCTCGTCCCTCACGCACAAAGACGTATCCATATTCTTTGAATCTTTTGTTATCATGCACTGTAGATGAAATTGTTACCGACCTGTTGAAAGTTAACCTAATTAACTGCAAAACACTCCTCTAGCTGTTCCTCCTCTAGTTTTTCAGCTTTTTGAGATGTGGTGCTGCTATTAAATTCAAAAGGAGACAATTTTTATTTCTTAAAATGGTACATTTTATCAGTTTAAACATTGGATATCATTCTATATTGAAACAAATATGGGTTTAAAAGTCCTGTGTAGGACCAACTAACTTAGTACCAAGCTGGTACCTTAAGAGAGTCCAACTGCACCAAATGAGATTAGAGACCTATTTTGGACAGGATTGTTACAGATGGAAAGAGGCACTGTTCCTGCTGCAGGAGACCACTTAAAAGGTTCAATCGGGCGAAAATGATTGGAGTCTGATTCAAAACATTCAGAGCCCAAATTGCTCCTAATGGGCAAACATTTAGTCAGTTTAAAGCTTGGTGACTCCCAGACCCAGCAGAGCTTTCTAATTTCCCTGCCTTAACGAGTACAGAACTAAAAAAACAATAAAGTGCAGACACAGAGTTCTCATAATCAGCTCTTTTGGGACTGGAACATTGCCTTCCAACCGATTCATGACAACAATGGAAGAAATGAGATTACAAAATTCACCATTTGGTTCTTATGTAATGCTAAAGCCGTACAAAACCCCAACATTTGGTAAATCTGTGTACAGCAACAGATTAAATCCCAAATTCCTTGTTTGAGGAGGTCCAAATAAAACTGTAATATTTTGCTGATCCGGCAGTACTTAGGCTTTCACGTCTGTGCCAAAACAAACCCATGTTCCACAGAGAGTAAATGTACAAAAACAAATCTGGAGGCAAAGTGCAAGAACTGTGGTAAATGTAAAACAGTTCTCCACTAAACTCTGATTTAAAGTTATTGGACTACTGAACTAATGTGATTAATAGGGAGTGTCTAGTTGGAGTGTTTTAACTTTAAAATCAATATATATTCCTTAATCTCCTGAAACCTAAGCTGTTGTTTTGAGTGCTTTTTAAATTCTCCTAGCTATTTGGGATTAGTTTGACATGATAAGGATCAAAAATAAACATCAACTTTGAACAGAAAGTCACCAAAAACAAAAAACAAACATGCCCTGATTTGGCTTCATTTTACATCATAACACAGCAAAAGTCAAAGCCAGACTGTAATGTCCCCCATATGAGGACGGGGGTCTCAGGAGGTTAAATTATTTTTTTAGGTTTCTTCTGCAAAATAAAATAAAAAAAAAAAAAAAAGAAGAAGAAATTTTTACCTTTCCATAGAAGCCACTGTCCTGCTGCAGGGGGACATGATAGGTCCCACCAAAGAGCTGAAGGACCTCCTCATCTGGCACTGGGCTCAGACCCCTGGGAACATCAAACACAAATGAATGTACTGGGGTCTAATAACACTATCCCCCAATTCACTTAAACCATCTTTCATTTCGTACCGGTACACTGTCCCCGGCTCAATGTAATGGAAGGCGTCTATCTTCATTAAAAGACCCTACAGAGGAGCAAAAATAACAGAGTTTCACTTCATGAGCTGCACAGAGAAAATGCACAATTGTGCTCCTGCAATGGTTAAAGTGTAGTTTAAAAGATTTTACCTTTTGGATGTCATAGTGAAGGCCCCGAACAGCAAAGTTAGAAAGGTAGTCATACTTGCGAATGCCCTCGGGGTACTGTCAAACAGGACAACCAGCAGATTAAATAAGCCTGTGTTTAAAAATCAGTTTCAAAGCACACATGTTTGACACAACTGATGCAAAGCACACCTTGAAGTGTTCAATTAGGAATTCTCTGGCTTTGTTGTAGATCATTGCGTTGAGCGCATTGGAATACTGCGCCAGAGTGTAGTCATAATCGAAGCCATAGATGTCCACTTCAGCCAAGTCGACCTCGTTGTTCGCGTAAATGGTGGAGGAGTTGAGGAGGTTGCACGCACCCGGCGGGATCAGGTCTGGTGCAGGAAAGACAAACGGGGAAAGACTCATTTAAATTTGAGAATCACAGATCAAATTAACCAAACAACAATGAATAAGCAAGATTTAAGAGCGCGATATGACAGCTCATTACAGCTGACTCGTGTTTTAATTTAAAGGGAATGTGTAAACGACCCTTTCTGTAATGAAACTTGATGATTGTGCGCTTCTGCAGAGGAGAAAGAAGTAACTGCTGTTTTCGGTCCAGTTTAGCTGGCAAGCTCACGAGGTTGTGCAACGTGCATTTCGAAGATGTCAACTAGCCCTTTACTTGACTGAGCTCAGGCCGTCCCAAAAGAACATTTTGTACAATTATACCTTCTACCAACTTAACCTGGAAAAACATAACGGGCAGCACAGCATTCACTGCGCCTTTGAAAATATTCCCATATTTTATCTGCACACTATCTCGAGTACGGTCACACAGCTAACACAGGCGCACAGATTAAACACACAGTTTACATTTTGTTGCAGAGACGGACTCCAGCGCTGGCTGCAGCAGGAGCACAGGACTGAGTCACACATGACCTAAAAGTGGGGCATGGCCCCTCTGTAGTGACAGAGTTCAATGAGGGCTGCTGCTGGGAGCAGACAAAATACCTTTCTTTCTATGCCGAGTCACATTTCAAAAGACTGCATCTGACAAATTGCATTTCCAATTGAGAATGCGTGACCAGCTTTAATTAAAACCCACCATGTGGAGAACAAAAAATGTGGTTTAAACAGAGTATGTTAGTAAAAAAAACTTATATATACACACACACGTATATAAAAAGGCTTCTGGTCTTAAACACTTTTGAGTGTTTTCATTTTACACTACTTCATGTTTCTACTCCAGAACACTTAAGAGGGAGATGCTGTGTTTTGTTATTACACTACAGTTATTTGGCAGCTATACTTACTTTGTAAATCAAGATAACATTTGCAGTTAAATCGTGACGCATATTTATAGAATAAACACTCGAGAAATATATAAAAGTACTTTAAATAAACCAAACTGTGCCCACATGCAGCATTACATTGCTGTTTACATCGCTATAACAAGGCTGCATAAGAGTTCCTTTACTTTTAATACTTTATTTTGCTCATGTACTCTCCCTTCAAATGCACAGCTTACAGGTCTGCCGCAGACTGACAGTTATTCTGATTATTATTATTATTATTATTATTATTATTTTCTGCACATGCAAAGCAGGGCTGGCCCACGTGAACTAAATAAACAAAAACCAAAAAGCAAATATTATGGAGCTAACGTGCATGTCAGTGCATTTGATAACAACACAGACAACTTGTACCGACCCTAAATCCCCAAGTTCGTTTTCTCTTTTTCTTTCTTTCTTTTTTTCCATACAGTATTTTTCCATGCCTCATTTGCAGGGACCTGCTTAAACGCCCACTTGTGCCTCCTGCATGCCAAAACCGCTAATATAAATAGGACATAGATCATTTACAGAATGCATCCGATGACATACAATCAAGCTAAGAATTGTGGTTAACCGGCCCTAACCCTAAATAATGGTGAGTGCACATTTGGCTGGATAGCGGAATGCTTAGCGCAAACACATGTTTCAGAAGGACACACAAACGCACAGTGTACGTGCAGCGTTCACCAACAGCCGCTTGGGTTGTTTTCAAGAACAAATCTTGCCAAAGAGAGGAACTGACGCGTGAGCACAAATGCATCTTAAACAGGTTGCTGTGCAAAACTTTATCCTGCATGCGTGTTACACATGGCATTAATGTGCCATCTGTGGCTAAATTAGAAAGAGGATGAACGAAATCCCTAAAAGAACAAAATGTCTTCGGCGTCAACAGAGAACCATAGCGGCTGCCACGGTGACGTGCGGGATAACCGCGATATGGGGGGCCCCAGTTAGGACAAAAAAAGGGAGGGGTGGTGGGCTGGGGGGGGCCCCTCTGCTTACCGTGAACCAGCCGTTTAATGTCATTGTAGCGAGTCCAAAGGTACGAGATCTGATCCATTGGAGCTGCGGTGGATGTGAAAGAGCGTCTCCTCACACCACAGACACCAGGAGCACCCAGCGGCTCCTTGGCTCGCTTCTTGTCCCCAGCCGTGCATCTGTGAAGTGGATCGCTGGGTGACGGAGCGTCGCCAGTTGGTCTGTCCGAATCTGAGCCGCAACTTTCCTCTTTTGTCCCGTCGCGGCCCTGCTTTTTTCCTCCAGAGATCCTGCATGTGGTACAAAGTCTGTTCACTCTGGGGGATCTGGCCAGAGGAGGGGTCTTGTTTCCTCTTGCCCATAATGTACGTGTTAATGTGCCCACTGTTTTAAAAGACATTTTTACGACGCGTTATAATTACCATTCCTAAAAACCTCTGCCAGCTTGCCACTGGAAGCTGAAGCTAGCAAACAGATAAACATATACCCTCGTTTTCACTGTGGCCACGCCCCGGGGCGAGAGGCCCTCCATTTAAAGGGGAGGTACTCCGATTCCTGCAGCCAATCAGAAACGCGGAACTCTCTGTATCTGTGATCAAATTCTCATGAGAAAACATGTCAGCGTGACTTCTGTGTGTTTTCTTTAAGTTGCAGTCACATCTTGTTCTTTCGTTTGTGCTTTGCATATATGAGGTAAATGGGTGTTCTGCCACATCCTCCCTGAGAGCTGGGTATTGTTTTGGACAGTGTGCATTTTAAACTAAACGAGGTTTTGTTGTCTTGGCGGAAATTTTTACAAAAAAACAACAAAAAACAACTAAGTAAAAACCCTGCAGGAAAACGTTTTTCCGCACAAACGTGCAGCTCTATGAGTATTTTGTGTATTTTAGTTTCGTGGTGTGCGGGGATATGCCTCAATTGCATGTGCAAATGCTTCATTTATGCTCTTCCAGGGGAAAAAATGTGAGAAACTTTAGTAAAACAAACACAAAAAAGTTGCAATACATAGTATTGGATAAATGCGGCATTTATATGTGTTCTTGAAGTTTCCCCCGGACAGTTAACTGCAAAAACAAAATGCATATTTGATTTTTAAACAAACTTAGCAAACTTTCTCTTCAAAACCAGAGCATTATGACTAATCTTTTCCAAAGTCTTACATTTTAAAGAAACTTGCAACTGAAGCAATAGGATAAACATGGATACGTGTGAATATTTCCTTCTGTTCTGTTCTGGAGTTTGCAGAGACTTTTAGTGGAGCACAACAAAGGGGGGAAAAAAGGGGGAGGCCCCTCTTGTGCTTGGACTATGATGAGTCACTCTTGGACAAGTATACAGAGGCCTGCTGTAGCTTCTGTAAAGAGTGCTGTAGACCAAAAGGCCCAAACGTGAGTTAAACAGTGATGCATGGTGGTTCAGAGCTAGAGAAAAAAAAAAAAGGTTGGTGAGGAGCCTTAAGGAAAATTACAGGTTTAGCAAGATAGCGAGAGAGGTTTAGTGAATGTAGATGACAGCTTCTGTCATCGACTTCAAACATAAAGACCTCAAGTCCACTGACAACTTGCCAAATGACCTTAATGTGTTGTGTTATTGGTTTGAAAAACTAAAAAGGCAGTCTTGGCACCACCCTCTGTGACACCCACCATTCTCTCAAGCCCGGCTGCCGTTAATCTGCGCAACTCAGAGGCCCTTCCTCCCCTATCACGATAAAGACTTTATTCATTCTTATGAGTGATAAGAGCCAGTTCAAAAGGTTGGAACCCCTGTAAATACCATAAAGAGACAAGCAGTCTCTGCCTCCAGCTTATGTTGACCTGAACACTACGGTGTAGAGAGTCATGTGCAATACCTCACCAGCGCAAGGCCTCTACTATCACCCCCATCCCCAAAAAACAAAGATCACAAGACTACATCCTGACATCTGGATCAGGGTGTAACTGGAGACCTGCATATCCTTGGCTGCGTTGAGAAGGTGATTGGCTGCAATCTGCCACCGCTGCTTGACCTGTGAGCGCCCAGGACCCCGAGGCAAACAGGAAGGATTGCTGTTTTCCACTCCCACCTTAACATACACTTTCTGAAGACTTCTGCATTCCATCCAGATAAAAACGCCACACTGTTCACACATAAGCTGATTAACTGTGCTTATTACTTTTTACTTTAATGCAAAATGGTAACTGAACACCACAAAAACCAGAACGCAACGCAAAAAACAGTTCATGTGTGGTTTAAAGACACTGTTGCTCCAAAACCAGAGGAATTCAAAAAAGGGCCACAAAAATGAAGAGAAGAAAAAGCCATATTGACAACAAGAGAAATCTTGGGAAGCACTTGGATTAAGCAAGTGCAGAAAGTGACAGGATTAAATTTGCGTTCTCTCATTCCTCTATTACATAACCTCTGTGTGTGAGCTTAAGTACTGACATCCTGGACCCTGTTTATCATTTAATCTCTATATTTATTTGCCTTATTTCTCTCTCAGAACACATGCGCTGCTTGCTTTCCTGTATAGATTTTCTATATAAACAGCCTCTTTATTTGTCCTAACTTCTCACACACAGTTCTGGAAACTTGTTCTGCGGGTGGGCCTTGAATACACACTCCAGCTGAAAATACTGGAAAGTCTGCTGCCAAATATGCGTCTCCATCCTTGAGGAAATCATCTGTAAGAGATTAGGAAACTTGATTGTCTGTTGTTTCTAATTAGTTCTGATGAGTTCTCGATTTAAATCTGACTTACGTAACTACAGGACTACAGGTTATCCGAGTCCAAGATACATATAGTTAACTAAAAGTAAACTAAAATAAGAGGTGAACTTTAGAACTTGAGGAAAAGAAACAATATTGTATACTTACAAAACTAATCAAAATATAATGGAAGTATAAATGGAAAATGTGTTCAGGTTTTGTCTTTTTCAGTTTGGTCAAATTTGTCAATATGACAAATATATTTGTGCTGTAATTTCTCTTCAGAACCTCTTAAATCTTACCCTATATATTATGATTAACAAAAGGCTAAAACTAAAAGTGAGGTTTAGAAAACCATTTCTAAACATCCATGCATTCCTCTGTTTCCCCCCCCACTTATCTACTTTACAGTCTAAGGGGCGCTGGAGCCTATCGTAGATCTCACAGGGTGAGAGGAAGGGTAGGCACAGAGTGAACAAATCGCCAGTCTGTTGCAGGGCTAACACAGAAAGGCAATCATTTACACCTACTGAAGAATCACCAATTAATCTAACATGCATGCCCTCATGCCTTTGGGAGAAATCCTGAGTACCTGAAGGGATGGGTTCTCTCCAGGTGCAGGTACACGGAGAACACGCAAACTCCACACATGAAGGTACCTCATATATGCAAAGCTTGCCGATGGATTGAAACTCACGGCTTTCTCTCTGTGAGGAAACCGTGCAAACCACTAGATAATCAAACCTATAGAAAAATAGCTACAATAGCTGTGGGTGAGAGATATTAAGTTAAATGTGTACAATTTAATTCTTTGCTTTAGTTTTAATATGATTTATGTACTATTGTGTTTTTTAATTACTCTTTTCTTGAAGATGGCTTTTACTCTAATATCTTGCTATTTTTATTAGTTTGTGTTTTCATGAAGTTGGTGTGTTTGTAGTGTGAAGTGGAGTTTCTCAACAAACTGCAGAAAAAATCTGCACAAAAGAATCATGTCCAGACCAATCCCACCACCCCCTCCTTTCCGACATTAGTCAAACTAGCCAGAAGAGCTTTATGACTCTATGACCAAACTTTATTGCGCAGCATGCTGCATTATTCAGCTGTCTAGTGTTAGATTTTCAAATGAGAACTTACTGGGAATACCACCTACAAAACCACAAAAATTAACCACAAACCAGTATCCTGCTGTATTTACAATGTAATAAACTGACAGGATATACGTGCATGCAGGCATGTGAAAAGGAACGCTTTTACAAGACTATGGAAAGTCCTGTGAAAAGCTATGTGGGGCATGCTCCTGTTTCCATAGGAATTGAAAGACTTGAATTGAAAGAAAGAATTGAAAACAGCTGCAAGGCACTGTTAATGAGATACACACAATTAATCACCAACAAGTGTGACCATCTCTATAAAAGCAGAAGTTATGGCAGTTTGCAGGACTGAGCATTACACAGATCATCAGACTGTGCACTTCCAAGAGAAACTGCAAAAAAAACCCCAAGAGCGACAGCTTTGACTCTACAGGGTGTTAGCAATGACTTACTGCATGACAGCTTAATTAGGGAAAGCCTGAACATGTACGACTTGTTTGGAAGGACTGCCAAAAGAAAGCATCTTCTCTCTAATTAGAACAAAGCAGTATGGGTTAGGTTTGTAAAGTTACATCTGAAAAAACAACAAGACTTCTGGAGAAATCTACTGTAGATGGACACCAAAATGGAGACATCTGCCCACAATGCCCAGCATCACATATCAGCACCATGACATGGTAGTGTCAATTCATAATTCAACTACAAACTATTGAATTATGGGGTGTACTTCGTTTTTCACAGGACTGCACAGACTCCTTTTCCCCATAAGTGTAGTATAAGAAAAATACCAAAGTCACTCACTCAAAACCACGAGCACTATACGGTGTTGGCTTGTTTTTATTCTTCATGACAAAAGTGGATAGAAGGTCAATGAAAGGTCAACTTTGCATACACATAAAAAGTTGAGGACCTCAAATGTGTTATGTGGAGTGTGTGCTTGTCAACAATTTACACAGAATGCAGACCACATAAATACAGTTAAAATATTATACAAGAGTGGCAATTAAATTATACACACATCTGCACAGAGTGACTTAAATCAATTTACAACCTTCAGTGTGAAAATGACATTATGTTAAAGTATTTTCACTTTTTAGCTAGAGTGTGTGGACTTAACTTCAATAAATAAATGGAGGCGCTAACCCGGCAGTCTACAATCTTTGATACATTAGGTCCAAATGTATTCAGAATATTAAAAGAAAGTTCAGTAGTTGTCACAGTTGTCTAAAATATCAATCAGCTAATTTTGATTCATTTAAGTTATTACTTAATTCTTAATGAGGTAACATGATTAATAAATACAAGGCATGCCAGCTAAAAAGTGAAAATATTTTACCAAAATGAGATATCACTTTTTTCAGTGCTAACACTGCTCAGTGAGTTTATTTAAAATAATTAAAACATTAAAAAAAAAATACAACTACAGTGTTGAACTTTAGCCTCTATTTAGAAAATGTGATACTTTCTGAAACAGCAGACAAGACCAAAATCAAGGCACAAAAAACCAAAACAAAACACCAGCTAACCAAAAATAAAACCCCATCAGCAGGATGCGGCTTCTTCTAGTAAATTAGAGGGAAGTTGAGTTTTAGTAAGTGTCAACATTTTCTAGTATTAATTTCTCCGTTTTCAAACAGCTTTTCCCAAATGCAATTGAAAGGACCACGATTGGTCGTGTTAAGTCAGTTTAATACATTGTAAGTTGCCTTCAGTGAAAAAAGGTGAGGTTACAGTGCCAATGTCAACCTGTGCATTGCTGTCTTCAAGTCAAAGTCCATACATCATACTGCTCTTTAAGCAGTCCCTTTAGAGGTATCAGGTAACACATGTACATTTACATGCTATTCTTCATTGCAATCCTTTAGCAAAGCAGTGTCATGTCTGAGTTCCCACACACTTTAAATGAAGCAGCTTTTTCAGATTTATTTATTCTTGATTCTAAGCCATAATGTGCAAATAGATGCAAACTTCAATGTAATGCTTTTTAAATGATCGGGTATCAGTATTTATTTCTACTTTCTATAAGCAGCAACCCCAGCAATACCTGGTATTAGCATTTCAAACTGAAAACAACACATGCTGTAGAGAAGCAGCCTGCTTGCTGTGGATGATACTAGGTTATTACTATTCATTTATTTTGGTGGCACAAAAAGCATGATGACATTATGCTATGAAATACAAAACACGAATATTGTTGATTAGCTGTTCAAAGGAGCAAAGAGAAAGCAGATATCGAATGGAAAATGTTGTCACAGTAATGAAGAGAAATGACAATGGAGGATTTTACTAAAAGGTTTAGGGGAAACCAGGGCACTTTGTTCTAATGATGTAAGACAGTGACTTCCAAAATCTTCTTATATTAAGAGATGCAAATAGCTGTTGTAAAATAGCTGCAGCCAGCCATTGGTAACGGAAAATGAGGCTAGGTTTCAAAGCCCAAAGCCTAAAACAGTAGATTGTATACAGGCACTGTCCTGACTTGGTCTGCATAGTTTGCGAAGATGCACATTACAGATTTCCCAAATCATGCATCTCACCACTCAGTGTCTGAACTGAGGTGATGAATGTATGGCTGATATTTTCCATATGAAATGTCATGTTTACTGACCTCTCTTTAAAGGGTGTGCCTGAAATCTAAGAACCAGAAATGGCGTAATAGAAAGAGCATGTAACTGCACCACCAGTAAAAGGAAGAATCTCAAGACAACAATAAGCTCTACTTTTAAGGTAAGACTATTGGTAAGGCTGCAGTGTTCTATAAAAAACTACCTGGGAGAGCTACCATAGATCATGTAATGGTTTACCAACACTAAAAGACGCCAGATGGGCCTGACCATCAAGCCAGACTAAAGGCAAGAATGTAAGACATAGAGCCTTCAGAGAACAGATCATAGCCTTGAATCAAAGTCTGAGGACAGTAAATATTGTACAAGGAGAGTCTCTGAAATAAATACTGCCAATGGTTCAGCACAACACAAAGCCTTGAACAGGACCAGATGGAAGTTGGAACCACTTTGGACAACACAGGTAATGACTTCACAAAGAAATGAGCAGCACATTTGTCTCTTCATCCTTCTTCGGGCTGCATGCAGGCTTCTCCACTCCAAGCAGAGAAGACCAAAAGGGTGGGATGAGAGTTTTTTTGTTTTTGTTTTTTTTAATACTTTTTTTTCCAGTCCATGGTTCTGGTAGGTAGAGTGGGGAATGTAGCATCATATCTGGGATGGACAGGATGTCTCAGGTCAGGGAAGGAGGAGGGAGCCAAGGAGTCAACATGAAGACAGGTCCTTATGAAGAAGAAGGGTTTTGGAGTAATGGGAGGAGTGTTTCAGCGCTACAAAGACAAGGTGAGACAGAGACAAAAAGGAAACAAATATTTAGTTTGACTTAAGAACTTTAAAAAGTTTAGTGGAAAATGGTAAGGGTAAATTATAAGGATAAACAGATCAATACAACATAGAGCACAAAAGGTTAGCAATTTAGGGGTGATCAGTTAAAATAAGCAAAAATCTTAACCAAACTAAACACTAACCCTAAACTAAAGCTGTGCAAAAACAAGATTGTTCAAGATAAAAGCAAGCAATGAGAAGGTATTTGATCAAAGTTGTTTGTTTGTTTGGTCTGTTATGCAAACAGCATAACAATTCACATGTTAGGAAATACGAAGATGGAGTCTTGGCACTGGAAGTACGCTTTCAATTTTGGAAAAGCCTTTTTAAATTTGACAATGGCCACGTTGAAGCATGTGTTCTTTCAGTGCCCTCTAGTGCATTGATATCAATGATAGTTTATTAGTCTCTTATTTAAAACTTGTTATATAGAAACACTATATGGACAAAAGAACTGGGCCCTGCACACACTGGACCTACAGGAGCTGCTCAGTAATGGAAACCATTGGCATGATGATCCCAGTACACAGTTATTTTGCTGAGGTTAATGCCAGAGGAGGTTTGGAGCTCGTCAGTTACTGAGTCAATGGAGCATTGGTGACTTTTGTATGCTGTGTTGCTCAGCACTCAGTGACACCACATTTACGTGGTCAGCCACTTTGTGACTGAGTTGCTTTGGTTCCCAAAAACTTCCACTTTGCAAAAATACCACTTACAGCTAATTGTGGAATATTTAGGAGAAAAGAAATTCCATGAACTCACTTGTTCCAACAGTAGCAACTCATTATAGTAACACAGTTTCTCAAATGTTTGAAAAGGCAGACTGCATGGTTGGGCTGGAATTTACACTCCTGTGGCAATGGGACTGAAAACACCTGAATTCAGTGTGGTCCAATACTTTTGTCAATATAGTGTGTAAACCAGTTCGATAGCTTAGATCTGCTGGCTAATTTACGTTTATTTTTTTATTGTCTCCTTGATGATTTAGAGTGTGAGCTCCGAGCCCTAGAAGATGTAGCTTTATTACCAGAGCTCTTACTGGCATTAGTGTGTAATTCCTCTGTGTTTCTACTTGTAGATGTAAATGATCTTTGTCTAGACTCTCTACAGATTCCAGTCATCCTGGTTCTACTTGCTGAATTGTTAACAGAGTGTGATGTGACTGCCTGGGCCCTTGACGGACTTGAATTGAACTGTGCAGAGTCTGACAGATACGTGTTATGGCATGCTGCTGCTGCTTGTACAGAATTAGACCTGCGACCTGACTGCTTTCTCCTCACAGAAACATCTGATTTAGGGTTTAGGTCATGATTTTGTTGGCTTTCACCCCATGCTTCACTGGTGTTAGCATACACACACACCGTTTTAGAAGAGGTTAGTTTATCTATAGAAGAAGAAAACAAAGAAGACTTCAGTCTGGCAGAAGAGGCAGGTACAACGCGAGTTGTGATGAAAGTGTCCTGACGTAAAGGGACAGAAGCTCTCTGGACTGATGCTCCCTTTTTTGATTCACTCACATACATTTTAGAGCTTAAATCACTGTTCACAGAACTGGTGGAGCCTTTATAGGTCAGGGAAAAACCACGATTCAACTCTGTGTTACAAACATCACTGACACTATGACTTCTAATAAAGGTGGCATCTCTTTGGAGACCCTTGCTTCCGCATGAGCTGCTGCTGGTTTGGCTGGAGTTGTCAGGATAAAGAGAAAGAGGGGTTCTTACAGGGCTTGTGTGGAGGCTTCTAGTTAGAGATCGCAGGTGGTGAGTAGCAGGAACGGGGCTGGACCGTGGACTGCTCCTCAATGGAGGCCGGGCGGGACTGCTTCTGGGGCTCCGAGGGGCACGGCCTGACTTGGTAGCAAGCTCTTTGGCCCGAGAGCGACGGGGGCTGCTGTTTAAGCTGTGTGGAGACATAGGGGCCTCCAGGTCCTCCAAACGTTGAGTAAGAGCCAGCTTCTGCTGGATGGCCATACGCAGAAGAGAATTCAGTGTCTTCTTCTCATCCTCAGCAGCAGCTAGCTGCCTCTGCATCTCATCCAGCTGGGTCACATACTGATCACACCTGAGAGATGCAACATGCAGCAAGAAATAAAGCCAGAGGCATAGAAATACATGCTTAACACGACTTATAGTGTGTTATATGCAAACATCAAACACCAGCAGGGATTGCAACTGACGATTATTGTTATTATTGGTTAATTTTACAGGCTAACAAATCATTAAAAATATCACAAGCTATCACAAGTTACAAAAGCAAAAATCTTTTCCCACGGATTATTTTTTGTAGTTAAAATAAATAAATTAACATTGATATCAAACTGAGATTAAATAATGTTGGAAAAGCTTCAATTCATTCATTCACTGGCAACCGGGAACGATGCTAACTGGAAAATGTGAAAATTTAAGTAAATGTAAGTAAAAAGTAAAAGTATGTTTAAAATGAGTAATACACCCTTATTTTCATATACTGTAGAGATGCACTCATACTAGCTATCCACATGATGGCTCCACTGAACCTGATTCTAAGCAAATATCTTTTTATAAAGCTGTAATCTCTATCCTATTGGAACAGACAGTAGCAGCCCTTCATTACTGGCTCTTCTTCAATCCTTCTTAGGGATAACAACTGTCTGGAAAGGGCCTAGACGGTCTAATACATGGCCAAGAACCTTCTCAGGGCACTTTGGCAACACATAACACAATCACCAAAACCAGAAAAATAATCATTAGTGCACTCATACAAATCCCAAATAAAAACACCGCAAAGAAGAGGTTAGTGAGTCAAGTGTTATGATCTGTATGTTTAACTCTTAACATCTTCCCCTTGATAGCATGGTGGTGTTTATAGTCAAACCCATGTCCTATAAACGTTAAAAGTCTTTCTTAAAGGTGACCTTGCTTGATCACCCCCCATCAGCACAGGGCAAAGCATGTGGTTTGTAATCTTCACGTGAACTAGTGGATTGCCCATAGGCGTAATAAGCATGGTAAGCTCATTACACGAGTGAAAGCAAAAGCTGTACCTCAGCAAGAGCACAACTAATAAGCCTTAAAACCACTAGTACAGAGCCAAATACAATCCAGTTTTAAGACATTTTAAAGCAGTTTTTTTAAATGTTTTTTTCTTCTAACTTTATTAAATATATGATTGTGTTATATTTGTCCTCCCTGAGTCAGTAATATGTTTTGCTTCAAATCACATGAAATGAAAGCTTACCGGCTGGCGAACATGACTCGAAGAGAAGAGAAGGTGGCAGCGTCCTCCTTCAGGGCTTTGAGCTCATTTCGGAGCTTCATCATGGTCTCTGACACCATACTCTTCTCCGTCTCATACTTTGTTTTTAAATTGGATAAGGCCAACTCTGCAGTCTGCAATAACAAAAATATCATTTACTATCAAAATGGGGTTTTAAAAGCATATTATGATCTGTTGCTGGTATGAAAACACATTATTTAAAATTATGCACTTCTTTCAAAACTAGGAATTCTCTGGAGACACTTGATGCAAGATTTGAGTAGCTTCAGTGACAGCTCAACTGTTCCTGTCCTATGTCTGTGAAGGTTCTCAGTCATCCAGGTCATCGTAGTCAAAGGAGCTTGCAAAGAAAAGCGTCTGGACTTCTTTAAGTTTACGTGAAGACGTTTCACCTCTCATCCGAGAAGCTTCTTCAGTTCTAAGGTCAAATGGTGGAGAGTCCCAGATATAAACCTAGTGGGAGTATCCCCCCACAGAGGGACAAAAGGACCCCCTGATGATCCTCTAATCGCCTGAGCCAAGGTGTGAAACTGGGTGTGGGTCCCAATCAGCCAGAGTTTCGGGTGTGTTCATTGTGAAACCTGGCCCCACCTTATCATGCGAATTCCTGAGGTCAGATGGCCCAGGATGTGAGTGGGCGTTAAGGCGTCTGGGAAGGGATCTCAAAACTGGATTATAGATGGCAGAGAGTTGGTGTCGTAAACCCCCGCCTCTGTTCAAAGATGGTCGCTCACAGTGGACATAGATGGCTTCTTTCACTCCTCTTTCAAACCATCTGTCCTCTCTGTCCAAAATGTGAACATTGGCATCCTCGAAAGAGTGTCCTTTATCCTTAAGATGCAGATGGACTGCTGAGTCTTGTCCTGTGGAGGTGGCTCTTCTGTGTTGTGCCATGCGCTTGTGAAGTGGCTGTTTGGTCTCTCCAATGTAGAGATCTGGGCATTCCTCGCTGCACTGTACAGCATACACCACATTGTTAAGTCTGTGTTTTGGCGTTTTGTCTTTCGGGTGAACCAGTTTTTGTCTGAGCGTGTTGCTGGGTCTGAAATGCACCGGGATGTCATGCTTGGAGAAAACTCTCCTAAGTTTTTCTGATACACCGGCTACATAGGGGATGACAATGTTGTTGCGTCTGTCGTCCTTATCCTCCCTCGTTGGTGTCTGGTCTTCTTTTCTGTGCCTCTTTGCTGACTTTAAGAACGCCCATTTAGGATAGCCGCACGTTTTGAGTGCTTCCTTTACATGTGTGTGTTCCTTCTTTTTTCCTTCAGGCTTAGAGGGAACATGTTCTGCCCGGTGGTGTAGGGTCCTAATTACTCCAAGTTTGTGTTCCAAAGGGTGATGGAAGTCAAAGAGGAGGTACTGGTCCGTGTGTGTGGGCTTCCGGTAAACTTCGATGTTGAGTTTGCCGTTCTCTTCAATGTGCACAGCGCAGTCCAGGAAAGGCAAACAGTTGTCCTTTGTGTCTTCCCTGGTGAACTTGATGTTTTTATCCACAGCGTTAATGTGCGCAGTGAAGGATTCCACTTCTTGTGTCTTGATTTTGACCCAGGTGTCGTCCACATATCTGTACCAGTGGCTGGGTACTCTTCCTTTGAAAGAGCCAAGAGCCTTCCTTTCCACTTCCTCCATGTAAAGGTTGGCTACAATAGGTGACACGGGGGAGCCCATGGCACAGCCATGTTTTTGTCTGTAAAAGCCTTCGTTGTATTTGAAATATGTAGTGGTGAGGCAGAGGTCTAACAGTGTGCAAATCTGATCGGGTGTGAAGTTGGTCCTGTCCTCCAAGGAGCTGTCTTCTTGTAGTCGTTTTCTGACAGTCTCCACGGCCTCCGTGGTGGGTATGCAAGTGAAGAGAGAGACTACATCAAAGGACACCATGGTTTCATCTGGATCCAGGGTAAGTTTCTGGACCTTGTCGGTGAAGTCGGTGGAGTTCTTGATGTGGTGTGGGGTGTTCCCCACAAGAGGAGCAAGGATGGTAGCAAGGTGTTTAGCAATGTTATAAGTGGCTGAGTTTATGCTACTGACTATGGGTCTGAGTGGGACAGCTTCCTTGTGGATTTTAGGAAGTCCGTAGATGCAGGGTATGGCATCCCCTGGGTAAAGGCGGTGATATGTAAGGCGGTCAATAATTTTGTCCTTTTCAAAGTCTTGAAGGCAAGCTATAACTTTCTTTTTGTAGCTGCTTGTGGGGTCTCGCTTTAAGGCTTCGTAGGTATTGTTGTCACTGAGGAGAGTAGTGATCTTTGTATGGTAATCTGTAGTGTTTAGGACCACGGTGCATCTTCCCTTATCAGCTGGTAAAACAGTGATGTTGTGGTCTTTGCTCAGGGAAGCGACGGCCTTCTTTTCCTGTATTGTGAGGTTGGATGGAGGGACTTTGGCACTGGAGAGCGTGGCTGAGACTTTCATCCTGATTTGCTCTGCTTCTGTCTGTGATAATTTATTAATCCGTATGGCAGATTCTGTGGCTGTGATGAGGTCCACTATGGGCAACTGTTGTGGAGAAATGGCAAAATTGAGTCCTTTGGCTAATACTCTCTTTTCAGGTTCAGTGAGAATCCTGTCTGAAAAGTTCTTAACCCATTTCTCCTGACTGACTTCAGGTGTGTTTTCTTCTCTGGGTTGTGTAGGTTCAGGATGAGGAGTGTGTGTTTTTGAAAGCAAGGTGTGAAATTTCCTGCGTTGTCTTTCTTTTCCTTTAGAGTGTTGGGCCCGCTGAGCCTTGTCCACAAACTTGTAAACCTCTTCTAAGATTGGAGAGGGTAGAAGGATTTCCAGTTCCTGCAGGGTCTGGCTGATCTTGATCTGGAGGGCATCTATGGTGAAATGGACCTGTCTTATCCTTTCACTTAAAAGGTGATTTTGTGCTCTCTGTAGAATCAAGTCTGCTCTGTATCCCCTGACAGTGGATCCAAGGCGCAGGCTCTTAGGAACAACTCTGCTTTGTCTACATCTTAGGTTGAAACGGAGATGGTTCCTATAATCCGCTAGTTTCCTTGATTCCCTTTCATACTCCCGCACCAGTTGAAGGGTGTTCCTCCCAAAATGTACGGCAATATGTCTGTGAAGGTTCTCAGTCATCCAGGTCATCGTAGTCAAAGGAGCTTGCAAAGAAAAGCGTCTGGACTGTTCCTGTCCTATGTGACTACAAAATTTCCTGTTAAGCAGCAATCTCGGTCAGAGTTTTAAAGATCAATGAAAAGAAAAATCAATATTATGAAGAAAGCACAAGATCAATAATATGACTCTATAGTTTAAACACGCTGTATCTTAAGCAAATAGTTTGTTCTAAATCACGTTTGCCCCACTAATGGGATTGCTTTTTACTTATCTGTTCTCCAAATACAAATATCAGTGTAACAATCTCATGTGTAAATGGTTTGATTACATCAGAGGCACCAGTGGACAGCTAATGTCAACAGACTTGAGAAGGAAAACTATTGTCAGTGACCACTGGCCCATCAAACAGATTACCTTAAGTGTGCGCATGTGTATACAGAACTGACAGTTCAGGTAATGACAGAAACAGGTCATGCAATGCTGAACATAGCACATCAGAGGAGAGGTTGAACTCTCTTTCCCTCTTCCCTTTGTGCTATGTCACATCAGAGGAGAGGCTGATGTACTCAAGGTGCACAATCATGTGGGTCCAGGGGACTGTCTAGACAAGACATTGATGAGACAGGTCACTCATACTGCTTATGTGAGATTATGCATGGATAATACTCCTGCAAAGTGAGTTATATAACAAGCACGTTTGGCGTCTCCAGTTGGACTGGTCAGTGCTTTCAGCAACATGCTCTCTCACTTGACCTAATTCTCAGTGAGCAGACAATTTCCTGAAGTACTTTTATATGGGGAAATGCACAACATCAATATAGTTACAGGATTATTTTATTATTGTTGGCTGTATCTGTGAATAGCAATTGTTTTCCCAACTTTTTTACTTACTCAACCTAACGGGAAGTGCTATGTCAAACTTTTTTTAATGTTATGTTTGCTTTAAATTTACTTGGAGTTGGCACCAAAGTAACAGACAAAAGTAAAAGCAATAGTTAGTGCGGCTGTGTGTTATTATAAAGGATAAAAATACTGCGCATGAACTTTGCAAAAAGCAGCTTGCACATCAAAGCTCAGCAATCAACTCAACACTGAAATTTTTCCACAGCAAACTTTTACTTTAAGTGTCATGTTTACTGTCACCAGCAACTTTGAAGTTGCTGGTGACAGTAAACACAAAACCAGCAGCTTTGTCATAATAAGAAAACGGTGTGTTAGAATGAATTTATTTTGCATAATCAATGATAGCAGCAATGCTTGTCTGGCTGCTTACTGATACTTAAGTGATGGTGTGTCTGGTACTGTTATTGGGATTTACTGCCAGTCTCCAGTACCAATCCCTGCTTATTATAATAAGGCTAAGCAGAATGCACTCAGTGGACTGTGGCCAGTTTTAGTTAATCTAAGGATTTGTTGAAAAGCAGATAAAATTTCACTCAAGATTTTCATTCGTTGACTAGAGGTCTATTAAGGGCTCCAACATACTTCTATGGTGATCCTACACATAACGTATTATTGCATTCCAGTTGAAGTCAGAAATCTGAATTCCTGAGTTCCCAGTCACAATTTTTCAAAGTCTGAGCATCCCCACCAAGCTTGACTGAACAATCCAAGATGACAGCAATAAATGTAAAGTTAAAAGGTAAAATTGTATAACTTGCAATTTGTTCTGTCACTGCTGTGTATTTACAACTTGCTAATGAAGCCATATGCATAGCTCTGACACAGCACAGCGCAAAGGAAAAAAAAAGTTAGTGATGCATGAATGACTCGATCTTGCTAAGAAGCAAAACAAATTCGGCAAAGCAATGAGAAACACCGAGTATTACTGGAACACACTTGACTAAGGAGTTACGTCATCCCCAGCTTTGACGTCGGACTTCGGAGATAAACAGAACACAGCATTAGGACAGCTGTGCAGACCAAGCCCTACATGTCGTAACTCTTTACTGTCACCAGGGGGCAGTGTCAGAAACAACTAAGTGAATTTATAAAATATAAAGAGTTGAAGCAAAACAAAGTGTTAAAAAAAACAAACAAAAAGTGTCCACTGCAGCCACTGTCTCTGATTTTCTTGTGCTGAATTTGTTGATCACTATTTTTTTGTCCTCTCACACTTCTCTTGCTTGTGGCGAAAGCAACTCTCAGACAAATAACTAACTGTACCATAAATTAACCCTAACAAGAGATGACAACTCTTATCTTATATCTAACACAGACTAATGGTTAAATATTAGCAAAGGCAAGGTTAATTTTCAGACAATATGTGTAAACCAAGGTAGCTATTCTCAAAATTATGTTCATATAACAAAACAAAAACAATGAAGCCTGCCTTCTATGAGTGAAAGTGGGAAGGTATAGGAAAGCTTGATTTTAATGTCAAGCAGCAAAACTACAAACACTGACCTTAGACACCAAAGAATTAAAGATCAAATGACATTTGTTGGCCTCAATTCTAAACAAGGCTCATTCCAAGAGACCTTTAAGCCCTTTTTCCTTTAGTACTTACTTGGATCGGCTCAACTTGGCTTGATTCGTTTTCATTACAATCGAGTACCACCTAATATGTGTGGAGTCATTATAGCAACATAGCCACACGTCCTGTGATGCCACTGACTAACAAATTGGTGGCATGCAGTCTGTTGACGTCACATTTTAGTAATGCCTCGGATCGCTTGGAACCCCAGCCAAGTAGATAGTAAAAAAAGTCCCTGGAAACACTTACTATGACCTAATGGAAAACCCTAAAAACTGCATCAAGCTGCGACAATCAACCCGAATAGGTACTAATTGATAGGGGCCATTACTTATTCATAAATGGGACATGCGACTTGTTTCGGACAGTGAATGAGCTACGGTGTATATCAAGGTGCATTACAGGTGAGGTTAGTATAACTGTCAGTGGTGACAATCCTGCTAAATGAGTTTTTCCTCTGTTAAAGAAATAAATTATTTAAATTATTTTTTAACATGTATCAACAACCTGACATACACAGGGAGGATGAGATGAAGGCAAAAAAAAGGAAAGAAAATGCTTATACAAATGGCATTTGTGTAGATTTAAAGACAAATAGTATTTCAATATTTGGCATGGTGTTTGTAAAAACACGTTTGTCAGAGTAACAGTGGTAAGTGTGGAAATTATGTCAATGCTGTACATGAGAATAAACATGACTGGTGACATAACACCATCTACACATATATGAATGGGGCAGTAATTGTAAAGACCGTAGCAAAGGGCTGGTGCCAAACAGCCGATACACACTGAACTTCAGCTCCTTCTGAACTAACACTATACTTCCCTTCACTGAAGATAAAGACAACCATTACAACACAGATACTTGCTTACTGTGACCTACCTGTTTGTTAGCCTTGAGAACAGTCCTGAGGGTAGCAATCTGTTCTCTCTTGGTACTCAGAAGAGACTTGAGTTTTAACACTTCCTCCAAGAGGTTTTCATTGTCCCGCTCTGCCTCTCCACTGCTGCTAAGCCCTGAGTAGGGCACTGCACCCCTCTGACGACAAAGGTCCACTGCCACCTGAGAGAACAGAGACAGATATTTATAAAGGTTAGCACAGTTAGTCTGGCAAATAACATTTCTTATATAACGGGAACAACATTTTGATTTAAAAAAAAAAAAAAAAAATTCTTTATCACGAAATGATCACATTTCTTAACAATAACACTGAAGTGGCAGGAATAAATCTTCAAACATGTAAAAGAGGATTTATTTTTTGTTTGAGAATATGCACTTCTCTATTTAATAAACTTGTTACCACCCTGTCTTTTCTTTCGGTGTAATGGAGGTTACAGTTCTACTCTGACCCCTGATAAGCCGCTACATTCACGCCCACGCACACACGTGTCACTGTAGCCCATGCCAGGCACTGGATTTGTGCAGACATGGGAGCAACTGAACTCTGTTAACAGGCTGAGCAGATTATTAGGTTCAGTGAAACATTTGTAAAGGAGTTAAGGATTTTACCCAGAATAAAAGTTTGTTTTTCAGCATTAGGGTTACAGCAAAAAAGTTTGAGAATTTGCACTGGTTACAAGTTTTAGTTCACAAAGAACTAAGTAGTGTTGGAGTACTACATTAATAAATGTCACAAGAACTACACTTTTGTCTTACCCGAAGATGTTTTATCTGGCAACGGATGACTGCTACTAAGTTGCGAACATTGGAAGGGTCCCTGAAATCTAGGGTGGGGGATCCAGGGCAAGTAGGAGAGTCTCCACTGGTTACAGCACTGTCAACTTCTCCCATAAACTGCAACGCTGCAGCTTTCGAAATGAACATGTCATTGGCTCGAGTCTTCTTTTGGACGCTGTGCTGGGAATAGAGGTGTGATCTTCTGGCGCTGCCTCCTGACCTGGCACCATCACGATAATAGTCCAGGGTGACCCGTTTGGGAGTTAGGTTGTTGCATACACAGATGTGGTGATACAGGTTGGACAGCTCCTCAGAGAAGGCCAGCAGCTCTTCCTGAGCAACACTTAAGTGCCCTTCAGAATCACTTGCCACTTTCCGTGTTGCTCCAATCTCCTTCTCCAGCTCACTGATGCGCTCTTGATCTTGCTTGCTGGACTTGATACACTGACGGATTTTGTCAGCCAGCTCCTGGGCCTCAGCCCTCCAACGCTCCTTCTCTTGCTTGTATCTCTGCTCCAGGGTGTTATAACGTGTTCCTGCCTGAGACAGTTCATCTCGCAGCTTTAGAAGCTCTTCGCTAGCCGCGCGCATACGCGCTTCCAGCACCTCCTTGCTCTTGGTGTCTACCTCATAGTCAAATACAGCATTGCCACCATCTTTTTCTGTCTCATTATCTCCTTTGTCATCCACCTCTTGGCTTTGTTGTCGACTACTCTGCACAGCTTCCAGCTGCTGGGTGAGAGAGCCAACCTTGTCTTCTTGCTGACTGAGTGCCTGTCTGGACATTACCAGCTGCATCTGCAGTTCCTCCACCTTGCTAGTCAGGCTGGACTTCTCTCGCTCTGCCTGGATGTACACACAAACATAACATGAGAAGTCTGTAATTATCAACATCAGTTCACAGAACAAGAACAATACTGAATGTTGATTAATTTCAAAACAAAAAGGGAGGTTATAAATGTCTGTGACACACATTTCTCCCCCAACCACCTTTACTCATTATAAATTTTTAATGTCAAATAGCGACATCTGTTCAGTAGGAACTTTCAAACCCAGCCTCTTGATTTAAGTGCACCATGAATAATACATTTACATTACATAGAGAGCAATGACAGCTCAAGACATTCTTCATTTTCTGAAGTACCCTTTGGTTTATGAAGCTTTATCAGGTGGGAGCTGGAGAAAGTGCTTGATGGAATACACAATATATATTAATGCTCCTCCTCCATCACAAAACGGATGTGGTCTAGAGCAGGAAGTGGCAGACAGCCCTGCTAACAGCTTAGCACACAGACTAAATTGTATATCCTCCTTACTTAGCACAAAAAAGGTGGTTGCACTTAAAGATAACCAAGCCAGATAACAGCTTTCTATTTTACATATCTACAGTAAATAAACTGTCTAAACCTTTTAAAGGCTTTTAAATTCATATATAAAAGGTCATAAGAAAGCAACATAGGGTAAATGCTTAAGTAATTATCAACTTATTGTGTGTTATTTTTCTTAACTCTGTTAAGACTATTAATGGGCACCCAAGCATCTGAGAAACAATGATACCCTAAACCCTATTTCTACTTTTAGTGATATTTGAAACTGACTGTGATGGCTATAGAATTACCACACTAAACTAATGATACTTCTATACCCAAACGTTTGCAAATTCTCGTTACCTCTGTACACAATCCATAAAACGACTTCATTCTCTTAATAACATGTAGGATTGGAGTTGCTTTTTTAGTTCCTTTTAATCATTTGTCCTCGGTGGGATACCACAAAGAAGCATTTGAAAAAAAGGTAAGTGTTTTTCTGTTGCTCACCTGTAGGAGCTGCTGCTTTAGTTTCTGACTGTCTGAAAAGTGTAGCTCACTCAGCAGGTCTGCGACCAGTCCAGAAGCAGGAGCACGAAGTACATCACTGTGGCGTGGGGTGGAGTAGCGATGGATGAGGCCGTTACTTTTGGAGCCACCCAAGTGAGGAGGGTTAGCAGAACTGGAAGAAGATCCAGGACCGTTATTAAAACCGCTGTCCTGATTCTCATCCCCATCCTCCCCTTCACCCTCTCCACCCTGGCCCTCTTCCTGGCTGTCATCCAGCTGCTCCAAGTGGAGCTCCAGGTTCCCCACAGAATCAAAGGGGTTAAGGGTCAAGGCAGAGAGCTCCCGCCGCAAACTGTTTTTCTGCTCCCTTTCCTCCTTCAGTGCTTCAAGGGCCTCATCCAGCTGCCTCTCTGCAATCTCCCTCAGTCTTCCAGCTTCCTCCAGCTGTCCTCGCAGTTCCTCCTGCTCCTCGTTCTTTTGGGTCAGCTCCAGCTTAATTGATTCAAACTCAACCTGAAATAAGATTAGAAGCAGGACAAGAAGACTTTCTTTGTTACTTTATTCAGCCCATTTAGTATGAATGGAAATTGTATCCCTAACATGCAAATACACTTATCACTGCATTGAGCAAAGTTACACTCACAACCAGACAGCTTCAGTAGGCAAATGAAAACTACGCTGTTTGACTTCATAGTCACCCAAACCAATAATTTTATTATTGTTATAGCATAAATGAACAGTCAAAATAAGGTGGATAAAAATGTATCCATTTAGGAATTCTAATAACAATGTTTGCTGGGCTCTTGCTAGAAACACAGTAGCTTTTAGAAGCCTAACTTAAGCTTTACATAAAGGACACATAAAATAATGCATGCTTCTTATAAATAGCTATAATATAACATTGAAATTGTCCTTCTATGATTGACAGGCTAAAGATCAGTTAGGGTATGTGTGTTAACATCAAAGGGCCAAATCTGTACAGTCATGGACAATTTTTAGTCTGGCCTGGATATCATTTTAGGTTATTGAGAAATTCTGGTCTGCCAGGCTGTAGCTGTGGTCTCTGCAGGTTAAAAGCTTGCTAACACAGAATGCAACAAAATGAAAGAAAAAAGGAAAGTTTATACTGAGGGCAGACAATTTCAACCAAAGCAAGAAACTGGACAGCTTATGCTTTTACCAAGTGTAAAGAAAGGCCAGTGTATCTTTCTCAAGAGACATTTTATGTTTTCAAAAACATAATTTGCAGCATTGCACTAATGTTTGAATTAAAATGAATTATTAAAATCCAAGCTAACACTAGTTCTCAAGTTCAGGCTGTTAAAAAAGGTACTTATTTGGCTATATGGTAGCTTACTACAATAGTAAGAGTAATAATTGGCTAGCTTTTATGTGGACCACATTATGTGTGAAAAGGCCAAATGAGACATATATTTTGGACTCAAAGCATGTCCATCTGTCCCTTCATGTGATTCTCATTTTCCAATATTTTCAAAATATTCTCACATAAAATTATTAAAACAAAAATATCTAAATTCTCAGAGCACATAATGTCCTCTAGAATGTGAAAAAATAAATAAAAAACACAACATCCCGAAATATCTTGAAAAACATGAAATAGTTACACTGAAACATGGTTGCCATGGTGCAACACACAGCTATAATTACACACTTTCAATCACACTGCATTACAAATGTTAAACTGGCTTTGGTATTCGGCTTTCAGTGGAAGCAGGTTTTATGGGAATATACTGTCTAATGAAAAACACAAGTAGTCATGAGATGAATAGCATGTCCTCTGCTGTGGGAGCTGCTTCATTTGGTGAAAAGAACAACACTATTCACCCGGCAACTAGACTGTCCAGTCTGTTCACCAGCAGCTTTTTTGTTACTGTCCTTTGAAGTTTTGACAACAAACATGTTGTGTGGTATAGTGTATTTTTTACCTTCCTCCTCATGTGTGAAGGTGGAGGAACAAAAACCTTACTGAATTATTTCTCTTCATTTCTCCATACAGTTGGAGATTAGGGTTATTGATAGAGGAGAGAGATGGGCAGAGCAAGCGAGCTCTGGCTTTGGGCATTATCAGGTTTAGCCAAAACCCTCCCAGTTACCCCACCACACTAGTCTACTTCAGGTAATTCAGAAACTCTGTAACAAAGGTAACCTGCTTTTCTGTGTCACCGTGCTCTCTGGCCCTAGAAATTCTGAACACTACTGTTTCACACATCCATGTCTCCTCGTCAGCCCCTTCCTGCCCCTTGCCAATTTTTGAATTTTTTTTTCAAATTTATGCAACAGATGGGACTCAGGGCATATAGAGTGGAGATGGGGGTTGTTTATTGATTTATTTCGTATTCTTTCAATAATAAAATCAATAAATATAATGTTATACAAAAATGATTGTGTGAAGGAAGGTGACAACTGACCTGGTTTTCCTTGAGCACAGACACCTGCTTTTGCAGAGATATGTTCTCTTCCTCTAGCTCCCCATTGTCTTGCAACTGGCGCAGCTCACGCACTTTATATTCCTTTATTTCATCCCTCAGGTGGCCTTTCTCTGCCTCAAGACACTCACACTCCTGTGGAAGAAAATCCACAGTAAAATCAGTACAAAGCACAGCTTAACATGCTTAACTGTCAATTACATATCATATACAGTTAATTCTAGGCTAGAGAACTAATATTTTCTCTATAGGGATTTAATTTTTATTTGTATTTATCACGAGAAGAGGGAGTACTGAATGAGTACACCATACCTTCTTCAGCTGGGTGGAGAGCCCCCCAAGTCTATCAATCTCTGCGTGGGCATTGCCCAGAGCAAGGCGTGCTTGCTTCAGCTCTGTCTGAACTTCCTCTATGCGCGTTGCCATGGCAGCCTCTTTACTGGCAGTCTCCTGTAGCAGGCTCTCCTCCCGGCACTCTCCATCAGCAGCTGCACGTTTCTGGCTGCTCACAGAATCTGCAAATGCCTTTACACAAACAAAAACTGATAAGGACAGCTCTAAAACACTATTTGACACACTATTGTGTTACACATTGGGGGAAAACAATAACATTTGACCCATATCATTATAAAGATAAGAAATGTAAACAATGTAAACAAAGGAGAGGAAATTGCACTTCCCTGTCAGTTTTCAGTGGACATTAATCACCTGAGACCTGACTGCAATGAGGAAATAGCTGATATGGTTCTGTAACCTTGGACCTTAACAGCAATTTCCACATCATTTTTGCAGTTCTGTTTGTCTTGCCAATATTATACTATGACCCTAATAGATTACAGTTATCTAGCAATAACATGCATTTTTTCACAGCGTGCCACAACCACAGACCTTGACACACACTATGCACCAATAAGTGCTAATGAAAGAAAGATCACATAAGGGTTTTAATGAAACAAACAAGCTACTAAACATGCCTAAATGATCACTAATAATATGGTTACATAATGACCAGCACAGGAGTTCAACCCTGCCAAAACCTACATGGGTAACTAGCAAAAATAAAAAAGGAGGTTTACACTGATTTTAAAAATAGCTGAAATCAGAAACAGTACAGCACTTAAATTTATATGGCATTATAAAGCATCCCAGCTGACCACTTTTACTGTTATTCTTACAGATGAATTGATTAATATCAGTAACTACCCGTAAGAAGGAATTTTTTTTTAATTTCTCCCCTTTTAATTTGAACAGGCAGATGGAATAACTGCAAAATCAGAAATCTGCCCACATGACCAGACTTAGTTTTATAGGATTAATTTCTTACATAAATCAGTATTTAAAAGCCTGTTCCAGTAATACCAAATACCTTTGTGGGTCTATAAGTATTTGTGACAAAATTTACATTAGGAAACACTTGTTAAAACTTGTTAAAACATTCTTAATATGCTAATTATTCTTCAGTTTTCTGTATGGAAACAACACTGCATTAATCAGTTATTTTAGCAGAAATTCAGTGGCAATATGAAAACGGAGTCTAATACAGTTTTTATACCTTTAAAATTGAGATTCAAACGATCTAGTAAATATGGTCAAGTCAGTGTTACTGTACAATGGTTATTTACTTAAACACCCCCCCCCCCCCCCAAAAAAAAAAAAAAAAAAAAAAAAAAAACCCACAATGGTGGAAAGTGCATTGTTTATAATATGAAAAGCCTATGCATTATTTCAATGTATCTATGAAAGGCATGGTTTAAACATAATCTGAGCTTTGCTGTATTGGCCTGATCTTTTTATCTTGAATATCCTGCTCTGACCATATTAAATCCTTAATGCTTTAACATAACGAATCAAAATCAGCTAAATTTAGACATCCAAATTAACATATGTTAATAGCAACATGCTGACTAACTGGATGCAAAAACATCATAATCAGTTAACACTCTTCTCCTGCCAACATCAAATGACATGTGAAGCAAACCTGACTCAACATGTGATCACAAGACAAGACATTCAAAGTATAATATTAGGTCACAACTGTAACAGAGCTGTTATTGTTTTATCAGAAAGTGAGAGCTACAAAAAGACAATGACGGGATGAACAGGCAAATTCATGACATAGTCCACTGGCACGTGTAAAAAAACCCTCAACAATGGTATCTTTATAGGACTGCTAGACCGCAAGGCAGCTCCTCAACTATGAAAGATAAAATGAATAAACTTAGAGAGATTGTGCTTATATATAATAGCAGCAATTACGGTGTTGATGGCATTTAAATTATGCCTACCAATAATGTAAACACGTTAAACCTGATAATTATAAAATACAATTTTTGTATGGTGTCCATTGTGTCATGATTTTAATACCCTGCAAAAAATACAAGAGTTCTGTTTATTATACCATTACTGTGAAAGCTTACAACAGGAAATGCATTTCATTGCGCACATTTTATTATATAAACAAAAGATCACACAGCAAGTATGTGATATAAGAAAACTGTACCTGGAAACCAGGGGAATGATGACCTCACAAGCCTACAAGGTAAATATGGTAAATGGACTGGTGTTTTTTTAGCACTTTTCCCAATCACACAAGCACTTTTTTCTATGCTTTTCCTATGTAAGTGCTTTCTATCTAACGTTCACACAGATTCATACTCTGATGAATGCATCAGAGAGCGAGTTGGAGTTAGTATCTTGCCCAAGGATATTTGGCATGCAGACTAGAGAAGATGAGGATCGAACCACCAACCTTCCAATTACTACGTGACTTGCTCTACATCCTGACCTACAGCCACCCCAAATATATAAATAAACAATCTAAAAAAATAACATATGCCTTAGGTGCTCCTACCTCTTTGAGCTGTTGTAGCTCCAGTTTGAGAGATTCATGCTCTTCTTCCAGCTGTGTGTGTTTCATTTTGAGGGCAGCACTTTCCTCCAGCACCACCAGACCGTAGCGGGCTGCCTGTAGCTTTTCCTCTGTGGCCTCTTGAAGCTCGAGAGTCAGCCGCATCACTTCAGCCTTCAAATCCCTGCTCCCCATCTCCGCTTCCGCTTCCTCTTCTCCCTCGGCCACTGCACCTGCTGGGTCTGCACCCGCCTCCAGCATCCTTACTTAGTCTCCTGCTTGTCTGCAAATGTTTTACTGAGACAATTGCCTCCTTCACTCCTCTGCTTTCATTACGCCACACCACTATGGCAAAAGACAAAGAACGTGGTTACATAAAATACTAGGAGATAGAGGTTTTTGCATAAATTGTAGTGTGACACTAATGGAGTAAACTGTAAGGTTTAACTTTGGGGTTAGTTTAATGGGATAAAAGTTTTACTAAAGCTTTAAAGACCAGGAGAAAAATCTAAGAGATTAAATTAAGATCTAGTGCTGAAAGGGCTGCATTATCAGCTAGAGTGCTTTCTGATTTTTATTTTATTTTTTTTGCATGATTGTCACACGTGATGTTTCAGATCATCAGTTTCTAATACTAAGAAAGATAACACAATAAAAATAAAATGCAGTTTGTTAATGCTGATTTCATTTAGTAAGGGAAAAGCTCCTGGCCCAATGTGTAACGTAACAGCCCCTTTTGGTAAATCATATGTATTATTATTAAAATAATAATACATAAAATAATCACTTGAACAGAACATGTCTGACAAAGTGAATTAGGAAAAGAGATCTGGTGAACCTTCCCCCAGGAGTGGACATCCTACCAAAATTACTCCAAGAGTGCATCAAGAACAACATCTGAAGAACAGCAGGTCTCGCTTGCCCCCCTTTGGGGGTGTGTGTGTGTGTGTGTGTGTGTGTGTGTGTGTGTGTGTGTGTGTGTGCAGTTTTCAACAATAAGAAAGAGGCTGGGCAAAACTGGCATCCACAGGAGGGTTCCAGGATAAAAAAAAACCATCACTGACTAAAAAGAACACAAAGGTTCATTTTCAATTTGATCGAACCTGAATTCTGCTTACTACCACAAAATTCTGAAGGAGACTATCTGACCATTAGTTCATAATAGTCCACTTAAGTATGGGAAGGTTTTTGAGTGGCCAAAGTCCAGTCTTAAATCTGATTAAGATGTTTTGGCATAACCTTAAACAGGCCACTCATGCTTGAAAATTACTCATTGTGGCTGAATTAAACAATTTCTGCAAAGAAGAATGACCCAAAATCCCTCCACAATGATGTGAAAGACTCATTGCCAGTTACTGCAAATGCCTGATTGCAGTTCTTGCTGCTAAGTGTGGCACAACCAGTTATTAGGTTTAGGGGACAATTACTTTTTCACACAGGGACAGATAGGTTTGGATAGCTTTTCATAGCTATTGGTCCTTAATAAGCTAAATCATCATTTAAGAACTCCACTTTACATTTGCTCAGATTTTTTTTTTTTTTGTGGGGGGGGGGGGGTCTAATACTAAAATGTGTTTGATCTGAAACATATAAGTCTGACAAATATGCAAAAACATAAATCAAGAAACCGTTTTTCACCGTCTAAGAAATGATTTAGGCCTAAAACAAACAAATTGATTACTGAGGTTTCCTCACATCCCCATAATTAACAAAAACAGGCTTAAACTTAAATGCAAGAGGATGCTGATGCTATGAGAGTAGCATCGACCAGTGTTCATCTTTCACACTACGCAAATTACTGCTAAACACTTGAAACAGCTGCTACACGACCAAGGCGCGGAAACAACATGTGTTTACTTCGACCGGCCTGGGTGGGGCAGATTCCCACGATTTCCTCGTGTCCTCTTGTCTGACCGAAGATGGAAACACCAGCCGCTGGTCGTCCCGTGCCAAAGGATGTAGCTGCGAGTTAGTCATGAAACAAGCATCTGCTTCCTCTACGCCAAGAAACCGGTTCTCCGTGAACATGCACTAAGAGCTTGCAATTGAGAATATTCGCTATGTTTAAAAGTAATAGGCTATTAATCAGATAAAACACTTATTGACAGTAGTCAAAGACCACAGTGGAGTAACGTGGAAATATGACACAACTAGAGACAGCTAGCAGCACCAGGTTTAATCTAACGCTGATGCAGATAGCGAAACGGACTTCAGCTAGCTAGATAGCTTCTTAGCTTTGCAATTTCACCTTCCTACATAGCCTTAACCGAACGGACGCCAACTTTCTAACCGATTAACTAACTAACGGGGCTTGAACACTGTCGTAACAAGAGCCGGATCCTATCAGGCAAGCTAATTAGCCGGACAGCCATCATTAGCCTACCTACATACTCACCCTATAGCTTTATCCCAAAGATGGCACTCGGTGGCTGCTCGCAAACGTTAGCCTTGCACGTCCTAATGGAGCTGTCTCTCTTAAAAGCAACGGTTGCTAATCACGAAACAACAGCCAAGGGTACCAACAGCGGCGTCAGCAGCAGTTTCCCTTCCTCCCACCAGTTCCTCCACCCGTTTCTCCTCCCGAGGTCGGGTGTCAAACGCGCGCCGAAACCGCCAAGGCACGAGGACCCCCTCTAGCTTAGCAACGAGGCAATACAACCTCACTAAGAACCTTATTTTTTTATTATATGGCTAGTTTTGGCCAGTTGTTTCTAACAGGGCGTGTGAGTTAAACATTAAACCCTGAAATTAAAAAAATGTATATAAATAAATGAATAAATAAATAAAAGAAAAATCAGTGAGTGAATACACTTCCGGTCGTACCGTTCTTGCCTTCCGCTTTTCTTCCGGATGTGCACATTATTGTAGCTGTTTGGAGCGGTGTGTCCGCTCCAGTCATTTGCAGTGCTACACAATGAAGGTCATTACTTGGAACATAAACGGCATTAGGGCCTTCAGAGGCGGCATAAAAAAGGCTCTTGATTCCCTGGACGCAGATGTTATTTGTATTCAGGAGACAAAAGTGACGCGTAAGTGATTAGCAATAGCTGGTTTGAAAACGCGGGAGCTGTCATCGTGCAAGGCGCCACAGTTAGAATGAAACTGTATGAAAATAAAAACATTAACCCCTAATTTCTCCTTCACAGGAGACTTGCTAGATGAAAGGATTGCTATTGTTGACGGATACAACTCCTATTTCAGCTACAGCCGAGGGCGCAGTGGCTACTCAGGTTCAATACAAAGTTCTATAACAGTTCATTTTGCATCCGTGAGCCTTGAAAGTGTTAGTTTTTTTCGTGTATTATCATCCAGTTATATTAAGTGCCCACATTCAAGAAAGTGCAGTCTTCTAAAATATAATGCCACATTTATACTTTACTGAAAAGTTAAACATTTCCTCGTAAAACTGCATTACACCCAATTCACCTCACATTGCCGCTGTGCACAGGTGTTGCCACCTACTGTAAGGACAGGGCCACTCCATTTGCTGCTGAGGAGGGCCTCACAGGTCTGCTGGTCAACCACAAAGATGCTGTTGGATGCTATGGCGACCACACTGAGTTTTCAAGTGAGGAGTTGCAGCTGTTGGACAATGAAGGCCGTGCTGTAATCACACAACACAAAATAAAGTGAGAGGAAATATCATATGTTAAGGCTCCTGTTTTAAGTGTGCTGCATGGCATATTTATCTGTTTACATGTGGCACTTGAAAACAAATAATCAGCAATTTTTATGTTTCTCTCCTCAAAATTCTCAATTCTTCTCAGTTAGTGGGGGAATCCCACTGTGTGCTTGCCTTTTATTGACTGAGTTTTATTTTATCCCAACAGATGTCAGGATAAAGAGAAAACCCTTACTGTTATTAACGTATACTGTCCGAGGGCTGACCCAGAAAAGCCAGAGCGAAAGCGGTTCAAACTACAGTTCTACAACTTACTTCAGAGTCGAGCTGAAGCTGTGCTGAAAGATGGAAGGTGAGAAATTCATAATGTTTCACTGGCTGAGCAAAACATTGTCGTTACAAGAGATGCAGGTGTATCCTGGTTTCGCCACAGATGTTTTTCTAAGGCACTGTGCTAATTTTGAACAACGCAGCTCTTCCAGTAAATCATTACGTCTTTGAGTTTTGGCAGTGGGCCACATGTTTTGCTGTCTGTAAAATAAGGCCAAACACTATCTGGTGTTTACAATTTTATTGTATTGTAAGTTAGTACAAATAAAACAGTATATTAGAAAATAGCTGCTTCTGTGTTCATAGCTTTAATTTAATAACATTTATATATATTCTGATAAAATCTCAATTCTTGGACAGCAATGATGATGATGAGAAATATTTTATTTATCACACATTTGAGAAATTATTTAAAATTGTTCTTTAAATTCTACAAATGTATATAGATAATGAGTTAATCTTTTTTATGTTCTGTTTTCCAGCCATATGATTGTTTTAGGAGACATAAATACATCTCATAGACCAATAGATCACTGTGACCCTAGTGAAATTGTAAGTAAAATACTAATATAACATATATGTGTATGTATATATATGTGTGTGTGTGTGTGTATATATGTATATGTATGTGTGTATATATGTATGTGTGTGTGTATATATATACACATATATATAATATATATACATATAATATGTATATTTTCGGCGGGGCAGCCGTGGCTCCGGAAGGTCGCTGGATCGATCCCCGGGCTCTCTGTCCTGGTCGTTGTGTCCTTGGGCAAGACACTTTACCCTCCCGCCTACTGGTGTTGGCCAGAGGGGCCGATGGCGCGATATGGCAGCCTCGCTTCTGTCAGTCTGCCCCAGGGCAGCTGTGGCTACAACTGTAGCTGCCTCACACCAGTGTGTGAATGTGAGAGTGAATGAATAGTGGAATTGTAAAGCGCTTTGGGTGCCTTGAAAAGCGCTGTATAAATGCAATCCATTATTATATATATGTGTCTATATATGTATATATATGTGTGTATATAATATGTCTATATAATATGTATATATACATATAATATGTGTATATGTATATATGAGCGACACCGCACACTCTACATGTATGTATATAGTAGTATATAGGCTTTTTAAATATCTAGAATCCTGTGAAAAACTAAGAACAGCCTTACTGCTTCCATAGGATTTAAGAGGGGGAATAGCAGCCAGCTTCTTGAACAATGATTAATCAGAAGGTTCGTCCTGCTCTATCAAAGCACATGTTGTGGAAATTTTTTCGTCTGGGGCCTTCAGGTGTTTACACAATGGCTCAGCTTTCCCAGGAATGGCCATTCCAGTAAATTCAATCGCTTGTAAAGCTCAAAGAATTTGGAAAAAACCCCATGAGCGACACTCTACAGGCTTTAGTTGGGTTGTTAAAATTCATGACAGTAGAATTAGAAGAAGATTGAACAAGTGTGTCTTTTTTGGAAGAGTTTACAGGAGAAATCCTATTCTCTCTCTAAAAAAATGACTTAACAGCACAACATGGGTTTATGTAATAGTTCTGAACAAAGTATAAGGCTTCTGAAACGGTGTCCTTCAGCACCATAGAAAACCAAATACAGCGTATCAGCAAAAACACCTCACGCCAGCTGTCATCAGTGTGGTGGTGGAGGGGTGATGATTTGGGCTTTTTAGCAGCCATAGAATCTGTGCACCTGTCATTGAGTTGCCATGAACTCCTCTCTATATAGTGTATGCCAGAGTCAAATGCAAGGCCACACATCTGACAGCGAAAGCTTGGCAGAAATTGGGGCATGTAACAGGGCTGTGATCCCAAGCATAGCAACAAATTTACAACATAATGGCTGAAAAAAGAAAGAAAATTGAGCCATTTCAGTGGCCCAAAGCCCAGATCTCAACCTCATTTAATTGCTGTGGTGTGATTTTTAACACAGCTCTGCATGAATGAATGCTCACAAACCTCAATGAATTAAAGCAATACTGTAAATATGAGTGGGCCAAAATTCCTCTACAACAATGTGAGAGACTAATAAAGCCATACATGAAAGGATTATTTCAAGTTACTGCTGCCAAAGGTGGTTCTGTTGCTATTATTTCATGGGGTTTACATTTTCATTACTGTATTAAATTACACAAAAACAGGAAGTGGGGAAACCCCTCCCCCAAACCTTATATGCTACATGAAAAATGACTTCTACCTACAGCTTCCTATTTAATGAACAGACACAGGAGTGGGATCTGTCTCAGCAAGAAAGCAATGATCAACAAGTGACCTTAATGTAGAGGATTGAAATAATATTACATAAAATGACAGATGTTCCTATATTATGATCTATAATAATGAAACTTTCATTATTTAGGATGATTTTGGCGAAAACCCTGGGAGGAAATGGCTGAATGGTTTTTTGTACAGTGACAAACAGGAAGAAGGGAGCGATGAGGAGGAACATGACAAAGAATGCGAGGAAACAGATCCACTCCATGGTGGGAAATTTGTGGATACCTTTCGCTTTTTCCACCCAACTCGCATCAACGCCTTTACATGCTGGTCTACTCTCACTGGAGCTCGGCAGACCAACTATGGAACACGCATTGACTACATATTTGCTGACTGCCAGCTTGCCAAGGAGCAGTTTGTGGGAGCCGACATCATGCCAGAGGTGGAGGGTTCAGACCACTGCCCTGTCTGGGGGAAGCTGAGCTGTTCACTCATTTCTAGCCCAAAGCCTCCTCCCTTCTGTACTCGCTACCTGCCAGAGTTTGCAGGTAAACAGCAAAAACTCTCACGCTTCCTCGTTAAGGTGGACCAAAAATCAGCCCAGTCTGAGCAGAAAAATGCTTTGCCTGGTTCTCAAGAAGAGGAGGAAAGGAGAGAAAATTTAAATCCTTCTGGAGCTGCAAACATCTCTGTTAAAAAACGTTCATTGACATCTGACTTGGTTGCCCCAAAGGGAAAAAAGACTAAGACGGTAAATGCTTCTTCAAAGCCTAAGGGCAACCTCCTTGCCTTTTTTAAATCCAAAACCAAAAACGTTAACCAGTGTGAAAAACCACTAAATCTGGATAAAGCTGCCAAACCATCCATAACCGAAGAAGTGTTCTCTGTCGCAGACACCAAATCTGTAGGTCCTGAGCTTATCTCTGACGGTTCATCACAGCAGTGCTCCACAGCTGGTACTGGCCAACATATGAACACAAAACATTCAATCCCTCAGCCCACTGTAACGCAGTCAGATGCAAAGAAAGGGACATCGTCAGTGTTTTGGAAGTCGGTGCTTCATGGACCACCTGCCCCACCATGCTGTAAGGTCCACGAAGAACCATGTGTTCTTCGTACTGTAAAAAAGGAGGGGCCAAACATGGGCAAACAGTTTTTTGTGTGTGCACGTCCTCAGGGACATGCGTCCAACCCTGAGGCTCGATGCAATTTCTTTGCATGGGTTGACAAAGCAAAGTGACATGTTTACATTAAGGTCCATCAGTTTCAGCATAAACAATTGTTTTAACATTGCTTCATAGTTGTATGTTGTAGTTGTTGTATTTTTCTTTTTCATATCAAAATAATAAAACACAGTAGTTTTATATTACTTTGAATTTGGTTCCATTTGTTCTAAACGCTGAAATAAGTGAGCAGATTAGATTTGTTGATTAAAGGTTCTGCTCATTCACATTCACTTGGTCAGCGAAACATTTGGGGTAATTAGATGTTTTCCTCCTTTTAGGCTGGGTCTTTCAGGAGTCACCACAGTAGCCTTTTGCCTCCATCTCACCCTATTCCTAGCAAGCTCTTCTAACATCACAGTCCTATGTCTCTCTTGCTATCTCTGAACACTCCTTCCCCCATTGTTCCTCCTCTATCTTTGGCCATTGGCACCCAGCTGGTCAACGGCACTGTTATGGTAATGTTGTGGAAGTCTTATTGATGATCCACATCTTGGGTATGGCAAAAATCTTACGCTGGATGCCCTTCCTGACGCAGCCCTTCCCACTTATCCAGGCTTGGGACTGGCACGATGGGTGTGCTGACTCTGGCTTATGGCTTCTCATGGCTGGGTTTGTTGCTTTTCAAACAAAAATGTTAAGTATTTTTAAGCTTCAGCTTCAACAATTTCAGGATTATTAACTTTCCTTCCTTATATATTATTACAAAAATAGTTCTACTACTGCTTTTTGTTTTGTTTGGTTTTTTTTTTAGTTGGTTGCACCAAACAAACTATTAGAGCACATTACCTTTGGGCTAAAGGACCTTTTACCTTTTTTGTATTAATTATGAAAGACGAAAGTCGTAGTCCGACAGCTTGAGACAGGCCTGTGTATTAACACCATTTTAGTTTCTGTGTCACATAATATGTATGCGTTTTAAGATGTTAGTTATAATTTTTTGTGCACTTAGGTTGGTGGTTAGCACTGTTACCTCACAGCAAGAAGGTCCTGGATTCAAATTTCTTCTGTGTGAAGTTTGCATGTTCTCCAGATCTCTTTACCTTCCCCTGACTCTGACTCTCCTAACATTAAAAAATATGTTTATACCCACTAGATGGCAACAGTAGTGAGTAGATGCATTGCTGAAATGAAATGTAACTTTCCACAGAAGCACGTGTTATTCACACTACCAGCTGCATGACCGTATTACAACAACTGTTATGCAGGCCAGGAAGTGGAGTATTTAAATTGGTATCAGATGTATTTTTACCAATCAGTTTTAGGGTTCACAGTAGAAATATTACTTCAATGTGGCAAACCATTCCATAGGTTTAAAAAAAAAAAAAAAAAAGAAGTAGAACAGAAAGTATCAATGTCCAAATGCTACATAAAGTAACAGCACATACCCTGATCAGTGTGGGAGTGCCTTGGCTTCTGAGAAGAGGAAATTTCTTTACGCGCGCATTTGCAATGTCGCTCCTTCCCCCATTTTTTTCCCTCTGCTCTTAGAGCCAAAGAGGAGCTCATGACCCTGTGAAAAGCTGCTTTTGGACTTGAACCAAGGAAGTTTGAACTTTTATCCTGTTACTTTTTTCTGGACACAATACATTCATCTTCCTTCTAACTGTAATTAGGTGAGTACAAAGACTGGAGACATGTGAGCTGCTCGACTTCCCATTCTAAGACGGCAAAAGATGTCTAGCAAATTGCTGTTATAGCTACTGGTGACTATTAGTATTCATTACAGAAACAAGAAAACAAATAACATTTGCACATTTCTGCTTTAACCCTTCAGATGAGGTTGTATCTCTATTGTCATCTGCGCACGTGTTGGTCGTCACAGCACAGAGGAAATTTAAATGACTAGATGAAATGAGAGATCATCTCGGCTGCAGATGCTTGCTTGACTTTTTGTTCCAAGAAACATAAAGTTAAATGCTCAGGGCATGATTTTACCAGCACAGAATGTCACCTCACTGAGCATTTTCTACATCAAATATAATAGTTGCCTAGGATAGTTGCTCCGTTCACTACAAAGATAACACTCACTGTATTTGTACGCAAATTCATTGCTTTCGTTTACTGTTCTGATCTTCTAACCCGCTCTTTACTCTAAAAAGTAGTGACCTTGTCTGTTTTATCCAGCTTTCTTAATATGCAAAAAACAAGTCATTCAGAGATGTTAAAACAAAGCGGTGTGCATCGTCAGAAGATATGAACTTATATAACAGATATGTTCCAACATGTGTGTGTGTCATGGTGAGATAAAGAAATGTGGGTGTTTCTTCGTGTAAAGCTTATATGCCAGTTACATTGAATCTTATCAACCAACCGAAACAGTTCTTAGGAGATGACATTTTAGTTCTGGTAACACCTAGACCACATTCAAAATATGTTTACATTACTTCATTTAGGTGACATAGAGTGCTTAACTAATGTATTAGACCGCCTGTCATAAAATTTTTTTTTAGAAATCTCTCAAAAATCTCCTTAAAACTAAGAAGTTATAGTGCTATTTATCAAGAATATAACAAACTGAATTCACATTTTTATACCCAAATTTGAGCTGGCACATTGGACTTCTCTGAAAAGTCTGAAATTAATCAAGCATTCAACCAAGCAAGCAATATTAAACCACATCATTTTATCTCTTCGGGAATGTGAATAAATAACTGCAGTTTGGCATTTTTACTAAAAAAAAAATCAACAAAAAAATGGCATACTACTTTTCAGCTGTTTTGTAAAACAGTGAAATTTGAAAATTCACTAATAACAGCAATAATGGAATTTTAGCATTAAATATATGATTTAGAGCTTAGAGCTTGTGCATACAGGTGGATTAACACATTACAGAAACACGTTTTCCTTTACGTTTTAGTTTAGGTTAGCTTTCTTATGAACCTTCCATTTGGTGGTGATCCAGTAAATTTGCTGATCACTGCATACATGTATAAATGACAGGGATGTCTTCTGTTATTGATCAAAGTGAAAATATTCACCTTTCTGAGGTGTTTGAAGTGTGTGAGAACCTTCTGTAAATGTGTCATGTTTTAATGACGTGCTCTTTTCCGGTAACGCTTGAATTCAGGTCTCAGGGTTTGTTTTCAATCAAGCGCACACACAACAAATCCACTCTTAAGCACCGCCACATGTGATCAGTCTTAAATAAGCACTTATCTCCTAAGCTAATTACAATCTGCATGACTTCCAGAGGGGAGGAAAACTGTTAGTGAATATCTGTTAAAGCTATAATAAAACCCATCAGAGATGACACCCACCTTTCTTCTTGCATACTCTGCAATAACACGGCTGAGCTTTTGTTTAAAGACCAGAAGCCCTTCTGAATAATGAGTATGTGGGATTAGTGGAAGGGTTGAAGTACTGACTTTCTGTGAAATCCACATGTGATTTATTGCCTTGCTATACCCACTATTGTTCACACCTTTCCACTGCAACCACCTGGTGAGAGGATCCCTACAAAGCCTCTCCAACGTCAGCAGTACCTGTGTTGCTGGTTTAACAAAGGGTTAAGTATGGGTGTTCCCATTTCCTGCAGCTCTCCCTCCCAGCCTCACTAATCTCTCTCACTCTCTCCTCTCCTTACTATCAAGAAGATTTGGTGAGACTCCTAGGAACAAAGCTACATAGAACCACTAGAAGTCTGAAAATTGAATGAATCTACACAAGGATTTATTCTGTTAATATTCAGAAAAGAAACCTAGCTTTCTTTGGGAATCGCAAGGGTGAGTTGGAGCAAAAATGCGTGTCCTTTAAGTGAGTTCCTTGTACATGTTGAACAGAAGGGAAGGGCTAACTGTCAATAGTGAGCTGGTCTTGCATCAGACAAAAGCCATGTGGTAGCGCTGCTGGATACTAAGATACAGTAATATATATGTGTGATCATGTTTAACCTGATATGTTTTGATTTTTCTCATTGTAAAGGTTGTCCATAGATGGGTTCATGTATCAGTTAAACATATTTAGTAATTACTAAAAGATGAACTCCCTGCAGAGGAGAAGCTTGGGTGTAAAATAAAAACAAGGACAAAAAACTCAGAAGTATTTTTTCTTGTTATAAGCTTTTTCCCCACTCTGTGGAAAAGCTGCTCTGAGGGCCAGTGAAAACTGAAACGTGGAACAAGCAGCTGGTGCGCTGGGTTTCACACACTCTTTTGCAACAAGGCTTGTTGCAATAAAAAAAAAAAGTCTTTAAAATTTGAGTTAAAAATGTAGTTTTGTGGTAAGTCATGAACTAATTTAGACAAATTTTTGTTAAGTGAAGATACCAGAAATTGAACAGCTGGTTTCCCCCACCATTTGAAAGCCTGTCCCTGACATTTAGTCGTTGGTTTGTTGGTTGTGTGTGTTGGCTATGGGCCATGGGAAAGTTAGTGGGTATGTGGCTAAAGAAAGTTGCTCAAACCAAAGCTGACTTGAGGCCAATGTGAGGGAAAAGGCTACTCTGTATTTAGACTAAAAAGCGCCATTTACACAGCAGTCCTTTGTTTAGCTCAGTTGCCCACTGCTATCAAGCTCAGAGGTGTATGGTTTATTACACATCTACAGGCTTTTTCAGTGCTGAGCGTAGGACATGTGAAATTCCAGTTTTGTGTGAAACTCTTAAGGAATGGCAAAATGTAGCGCAAGACTGACCTTAGGGGTCAGATGTGAAAACCCTGAGGGCAGTTTGGCTGAAAGAGAGGAGAAGTATCTCATGACCCTGTGGCAGGAGCACAGACCTACGCTAATTCCCAGTGCAGTGTCTCCATGCCAGCTTTGTGTGGCTCATGGCAGATTAGAGCAACATAAGTCCTACAACAACATTTGTTATTTAAAGCCTTTAATTACACACAAGGATAAAATTGAATGGCGCCCTACGTGAAAGCGCCAGTTTCCCGGGAATTTTATTTTGTGAATCAACTTAGCTGTCATTTATACTTTATCTATATATATTATGTAGGATGGAGAACTCCAAATTAAGAGTTTACAATGATTTTTGTTTAGTTTTTCTTGTCCTTTGCAAGAACAACAATCTAGTCGTTTCTCTTTAAAAGTACATTCCCGAGCAACTCCTTCATTCTCAGTTATTTTTGGGAGTTTTTTGTTTTTTTTAAGGAACCATATCTTCCCTCCAGAAAACGACCATACAATTAAACAACACCAACAAAGTCTGCTTTAGGAAGCCAGAATTAAATCTAACAACTTCAACATATATCATAGAAAATGTATAAGATGCAATGTACAAAAGCACACGACGAGGTCAACCTGCACATTTTTGTTTTTTCATAAATAATGGAAAGTTGAGAAGACTGGTGCATGGACCATGTTGGAATGTTATGTATGCAGAGTAAAAACAACTAGAGTTGTCATCATACCCTCTGCTAGCATGAATATTTCCAAATTTAGGCAAATACTTTTTATGTGAATATGTCTATTTAAAAGTCTGAAAACTGCTCTTTTTTTATTTCAGCAATTACATCAACCAACCCAACCAAAATGGAGCTTCAGAAGATGAACGGACACAGCAAAGACGATGGGTAAGACTTAGGGACTGATTGGGTGTATCTTATCACAGTAATCGGGTCAAAATTCAACTCAGGGACGTTCTAAATTTCGTCTACCAAATGTGAGTGTTTTAGAGCTTTTTAAGCTCATTCTACTTCCTAGTTTTAGCTCACTTTTAATCTTTGGTTGCAGGTTTGATCCAATCGATGCCTTGGCCGAGCAGGAGGAGTTTCTCCCACATAAACCTGGTGCAAAGAAAGAAACCCACTTTACAGATGTGAGTGCTTCTTTGTTTTAGTAAACTGAAATACAGTAAATACTATGTTATTTCTGTCTATGAACTCAAATGGCATCCTCTGTTGTCCTCTTGCTGCAGTTCGAGGGAAAGACTTCGTTTGGCATGTCCATCTTTAACCTCAGTAATGCCATAATGGGCAGTGGGATCCTGGGACTGGCTTATGCAATGTCCAACACAGGGATCTTGCTTTTTATGTGAGTCTCCAAGCCAAACAGAAAACCCCAGTTTTCGCTGAACTTTGTGCCCTTTGTCACTATGCATGCCTGTGTGTGTGTGTGTGTGTGTGTGTGTGTGTGTGTGTGTGTATATGTTTCCACTCATATAGGAGAATGTATTTGCTCACACTGATGTGCTGAAATTGTGTCTTTTTTTTTTTTTGCAAACTGAATTACAGCAGATTGATTTCAGCTTCTTGTGATTTATATTTAGTAACTGGGTAAAGTAGAATGTGTGCTCTCCTAGAGGCTACAGCAGGGCTGTTTATCATGTGAGCATTTGGGCATATAAACTATAGACTGACACAGCTAAGGTTTCTGCAAACTGAAGTCGTTTTGTTTAGTCTACTTTTCAAAGGACTGAGAGTTAATAGTTTTTCTTAGAAGCTAACAGTCTTTACTTTTCTCTTATTTTAAAGATCATTTTTGTTCCTTTTCTGTGGAGAATGGTTTCTTTGTTTTCTATTTAAACTGTGTTTATCTTTCACGGTAAGGTCACAGTTTGCAATAGTAGATACAGATGGGATATATTTAATAGAGGGTCCTTATAAGGCCAGAAGTTGAGCCTCACCAGTGTGTATCATCTTGTTCTTTGTGTTTATTTGTGTTTGGGCAGGTTTGTGTGATGGCAAGGGGATAACTGATGTTTCTGTCCGTGACCTATCGGTGTACATCAACAGCTACATACAACTTCTAATGTGCAAACTGTGACCTGTCAGATTGTACATTAGAGCTCATGCACATGCGGCTTCTCTAAATCAGACTTGAGTGGTTAAATATAGACCCCACTGATCAGATCCAAGACACGCCTGGTTGGATCAGACCTGTGCTATGTGGCAGGGGGAAGGGAGGTAACGGCTGACTGGAGAGCCAGTCTCTCAAAGCCAAACTCTCTTGTGTGAGTGGGAAAAAACAACAACTAAAAAACAAAATGACAACAATCACAAGAACTTCAGAGTAACAGAATAGTTTTGTGAATATGTTTTTTAAAAGAATGTAAATGTCTTATGTGTTTCAGAATCCTGTTGGTCTGCATTGCTCTTCTGTCCGCATATTCAATTCATCTTCTGCTAAAAAGTGCTGGAGTTGTGGGTAAGGCAGAGAATTACCAAGCATGTAGCCACAGAGCAATTTGTATGTTCATAGCTTGAACGGATACACAGAGTTTATGTGTTTTCAGGCATCCGGGCTTATGAGCAGCTTGGAAATCGGGCTTTTGGCCACCCAGGGAAGATGCTGGCTGCTGTCATCATAACAGTACATAACATTGGAGGTAATGTCGTAAATTTTCCTTCCATTTCATTTACCTCTGACGCCGGTCATAAAACTATATATAAATATGAACGCAAAATACGTTTGTTTTGGTTTCTTTTCAGCTATGTCAAGCTATCTCTTCATCGTAAAGTCTGAGCTCCCACTGGTTATTCAAGCTTTCTTCGGTAAACAGGAGAACACGGGGTGAGTGTGAAAGCAATTTTCTAACTTAGAGTCACATAAATCAGTTTCATTTTTGTTTAGGAACACACTAATTTTTTTTTTTTACATCTGTTCTTTTGACTGTCTCTTAGAGAGTGGTTCTTGAATGGAAACTACTTGATCATCATAGTTAGTGTTCTCATCATCTTTCCTCTAGCACTCATGAAACACCTTGGTATGTTTTTCATTCTGTTGCACATTTTCTTTTTCTTTTTTTTGCAATTATTAGTATTACTACTCATCCTCCCCTACTTGCATCATGTTTACACTATCCTTTGTTCTGCCTTGTTTTCATATCCTGCATTGATTAAATTAAAGTGACATTATTGCCTCCTTTTCTCTCTCTACTGTCTAAGACCATGAATAACGTTAACATTGTGCTGTTATTGCGATCCAGGTTACCTTGGCTATACCAGCGGTTTCTCGCTCTCCTGTATGGTGTTTTTTCTCATTTCGGTGAGACATTAAAGATGCATACAATATAACCCACCGCGCTTCTGTTAAATATTTATCTTTGATTAAGCTATGAGCATGTCTCCCCAGGTGATATACAAGAAATTCAACATCCCATGTCCACTGGCAGATGATCATCATAACAAAACTGCTGCTGACCATTACAGTGTTGATTCTACAGCAGATGGCTTCTGTGATTCCAAGCTATTTACCATGAACCCACAGGTTAGTGAACAAACATTTTCACGGTGCCTGTGCCTAGTTTCCTGCTGTGTCATGTGTATTTTTATTTAATGATTTCCACAGCATGCTATATTTTTTGCACCAGAGTGTATTAAGTCAACGAAACTAAGGTGTGTTATGTCAACAGCAGCGTTAAGAATATAGCAACCATAATTGTGTTACTGACCTTTGCTGTGTTTTGGCTGTAGACGGCATACACCATCCCAATTTTGGCTTTTGCCTTTGTCTGCCACCCAGAAGTGCTACCAATCTACACTGAGCTCCGAAAGCAAGTTTTAATTTTTTATTTTTTTACTGCTTCACACTGTAAGTTTTCAAGACAAATTATTGTAATTTATCTGTTTTGCTTTACTCTAGTGCCACCAAGAAACGCATGCAGAATGTTGCTAACATCTCCATCCTGGCCATGTTTGTCATGTATCTGCTGACAGCTCTTTTTGGTTACCTCACTTTTTATGGTAAGATGTGACCTTTCATGGCTATACAAGTGAATGGTCACTTTGTTATTCTGCTTTGAAGTGTTGTGAGATTTAACTTACAGTATTGTGAAAGAAGGAAACCACGCAAGATACTGTATGTAAAAGGTTGTCTGCTTCTCTGTGTCTAGGCGCTGTGGAGTCAGAGCTGTTACACACCTATATTCGCGTGGACCCACTGGATGTCTTGATCCTCTGTGTACGTTTGGCTGTGCTTGTAGCTGTAACTCTGACTGTTCCTGTGGTTCTCTTCCCGGTAAGACATCAGTGATATTAGTTTAAGATAATAATTGCATAAAAGAGAAGAAGAAGAACGTTTATACAAGATGTTGTTTAAGGAGCAAAAGGCTTAACTTTCCATATTCTTTCCATATGCTTTCATATGATGCTATAGGGACATTAAAGTGGGTGTGACTGTGGGTCCACATATAAAAATGTGTAATGGCATGATTGACAAATTTTTAGCCAATGAGTGTACAACTTCACAGATAGATAGATAATCCTCCATTTTGAAACCCTGTCTGAATAAGATTCACTTTTTTTTAATTCAATATGACCATAATGAGTGACTGAGCACAAAAAGTGAACCGGGAAGTTTTTACACAGGTCAAGATAGAAGTTTTCCCATAGACTACTATAGGACTAAGTCTTTTGCAGCCACATATATTGCCATCTGGTGGCATTCAGATCAGGAATTGGCTTAAAGCGCTTCTGCAAAATATGCTTCTTTTTTTATCCTAGAAGCTACATCCGTATTTTATACTATCTATATATGTGGCTAGGTAGTTGCTAGGTAACATGATAAGTTTTACCTGTATGTCAGGTTTGGCTGTTCAGCTCTTGATCATGTCAGATTAGGTGGTGACCAAAAAAACACAGACATATGCACATGCACACACAGAGAGATAGAGTTTTTGTGTATTATACAAAGATAAATGCAGTAATATAGATTTTAAAAATTGAATAAAACTAACAGAAGGGCAGCAATTAGTCTGGTAATTGACTATTTTCTACATTAGTTAATTGTTAAAGAAATATACAGACCATTGGCTAAGTAAAAACAAACAACAAACATAATCACCCTTGACATCTGAACGAACCTAAAGATATTACACTGTAGCTATTTATTAAATCAGTTTTCAAGTCTGTCTATGTAACAGTTATAACTGGCATCATGTGAGTGAGGCAGAGGTGATTCATGATTCCTTGTGTGAGTAAATGATACTGACCTGAATATACTGGGCCCAGTATTGAGCCCAGTGGCACTCCAAGGCAACAGTTATTTTGAAGTATTTCATTTTTAAACTTATCTGTTAGATAGGCCTGAGAAAACTTTAATATTTTTGGACAATTTTTACCCAGGTTCACACAGGTTAGAATTATGCTGCAAGTTCATAGTAAACACAAGGACACATAGCATTAAGCAGTCTATAGTCCTAACTTCTGTATTGCTTCCTAACAGTGTTCCTATCTCAGCCATAAAATCCTAACATCACAAATCAATAACTGCTAATGTGGACTCTGCATCACATAACTGGCTCTGCCAAATGAAAATAATTAATGTACTGAAAAAGTTTGACTCTTTCAGTGCTGTGCCACAGTGAAACGATGAAACTCAAAGCAACTCTTTCACTTTCAGGAGTGTATTGACTATAAGGACTTTTTTTTAACTTAACCTTCTTTAACTAATTTAAGAAGTATTAATAGTTGACTGTTTGACAGACAATTCTTTAATGGAATAAAACATTTTAGTAGGAATTTTAAGAATGAGCAGTCTAAGCCCTTTAGAGTTAAATTATAGAGACTGACATAGTAGCGAGCTAAATGAAGGGAGGGTGACATCTTTGAAGCCTTTGCTTAAGGATTGTGACCAGGATCAGCTACTGTACAGCTACAGCTTGCTAGTTACCACGTTGTATTATTATTTTTAGCTGCGTAAAAACCATACTGCAAAAATGGTAAGTTGTGGTTTAAACAGGGAACTACTGTGACCAACAAGCCTGCTTTTGTTGTGAGCTCTACAGGTAATGCCAAGTTTTTTCACAAAAACATGCTAGCTGGTTCTAGTTTAAAGGTTAAGCTAGCTTAATACTAAATATACAAATATGAAAGTAGTATCCAGCTGAGCATATTTCACCCACTCTTTAACTATTTGTTAAAGAGGTAGAAAAATGCTTCTGAATGTCCCTCATTAACCTGAAACTTTAAACTATGTTAAGGTCTCGATTTTCAACATAATAAACTATTTTTTTTTAGCAAATGTGAGAAAACACCCATTAAAAGATTGGATAAAGTTGACTTTACCCAACAGCTTCTTAACAGCTGTTCATTTAATACTACTTAAAGCAATGAACCTAAATCAGGTTTAAAAGATTATCAGTCTTAATATTCTTCATTTTCTTACTGTCTGCAGATCCGCAAGGCCGTGCTTCAGATCTTCTTCGCTGACAAGCCTTTCCACTGGGTTAGACACACTGGCATTGCCTTTTGTCTCCTCTTCGTGGTCAATCTTCTTGTTATCCTGGTGCCCTCCATCCGTGACATCTTTGGCATTATTGGTATGTTTACACAGCAAAAATGCAACGGCTCAGTTCCGAAATTGGGGCTATTCTTGACTCTATATGGGATTTTTTTTACAAGCTTCGGTTAAAATCATAAATCTCTAAGTTCATGATAGTACAAATAGAAAAAATATGTATATATGGATCATTTGGAAGAATTGCGAGAAGAAAGCCTCTTCTTTCTAAAGAACATAACAACATGACATGCATCGGAACAAATGACTCCTGGAACAATGTCCTTTGGACGGATGAGATTAAAATGGAGCTATCTGGCCATAATGCACAGTGCCGTATTTGAAAAAAACAAAAAACAAAAACACAGCATATTAGCACAAATACCTCATACCAACTATCAAGCATGGTGGTGGAGGGGTGATGATTTGGGCTTGCAGCCATAGGACATGTGCACCTTCCAGTCACTGAGCCAACCATGAACTTCTCTGTATGCCAGAGAATTCTGGAATCAAATATGAGGCCATCTGTCTGAAATAAGGCTTGGCCCAAATTGGCTCATGCAACACGACAGTGATTCCAAACACACCAGGAAATCTACAGCCGAAATAACTAAAATGGCCAGGTCAAAATGCAGACCTCAACCCATCTAAAATATGGATGCATAAATAAATGCCTACTAACCTCAGTGAAATTAAACAACATAGTGTACATAGAGTATAATTAGTTTTTTTTACAGGACTTCATAGTCTACATTCAAACGGACTTTTTCACATAACTGTAACAGATGTCATTTTCCTTTTATTCTTGGCTGTTTGATGAACAAAAATGTGTTTTATGGTTGAGTATAAAAAAGTTTAGTAAAATATTTTTATTATACTGACTAGATCATCTGTAAATCATGCTATGAATTATTTCTAATAAATAAACTCACTTATTTATTCTGTGCTATCATCTACAGGAGCCACATCCGCCCCCAGCCTCATTTTCATCCTACCCGCAATTTTCTATATCCGAATTGTTCCTGAAGACCAGGAACCCCTGCGGTCAAGATCTAAGATTCAGGTATATCCTTCCTCTATCAAAGATGGTATTAACTGTTCTTGGTCATGTTAATCTCCATATATTAGCTTTTATCTGTTCTTAATACACATGTTGTTTTCTTATCCTTTATTACTGCAGGCCATATGCTTCGCTGCATTGGGATTTGTCTTCATGGTCATGAGTTTGTCATTTATTATCATTGACTGGGTGACTGGAGAGAGTCAAAGTGTAGGTGGGCACTAGCTGCTATAACTGAACAGAGGTACTGCACACAGAACGTCAACCAAAGCCCTCTTTTTCATTAAATTAGCCCCATCTTCTCATCCAAAGCCAAACTAGAAAGTTTGACTACACAAGATGACGGATAACGTGAAGAGCCTTCGCCTACATCAAAAAAACAGGAAAGTGTTTTTACATGTGATGGAGCAGACGATATGTCCTGTGCCGGAGGAGAGAACACAAATGTATGAAAATACAAAGCAAAGTGTTCTGCCTCGATCAGTCCTGTCACAGCTCAAACTAAGGATTTTGTTTGGGGTCATATATAGATTTGCAGCAAATGCTTTGAATGAGGAAAAAAAGTGGAAATTCCGTTTTTGGATGTGGACAGTTCCTTGGAATTGCTCAGTCAATGTCTACATTTCACAAATCTACTTCCCTACCATGTCAGATTTTACAGAACTTACATGTATTAGTTTTGTAAGGCAATATTTTCTTTGCCTGAGACATTTGTCAGCTATGGTTTACTTTTACTTTTATGACTGACAAATCTGCCATTTCCCCAAACTTTACCTTTTCAGCTAATTATGACCTTCGAGGGTTAGTCTGCAGTTCCACGCAAACAACTGCTTATGATCAAAAATGTTTTCAGTGAATTTAACATGGATTCTAATCAATGCGTTTAATGTGATATTTCATCCATTTAAAAAAAATTACTGTCACAATTATGGTCATCGTGAAGTTTCCCAGTGACCTGGCAAAATACGGTGCAATTTATGGGATTTCTTTTTTTTTGTTTTTTGCTGCTGTTCATGAAGGTCAAACAGACAGTCATGTGTGAGAGGTTTGTGAAAACCGAAACAAAGTTTTTATGTGAGCCTGAACATCCATAATTGCAAACCAAAGAATCTATTTATTATGTCACATTGTGAAAGAGTGTTTCTTTTTCTTTCTTTTTTTTAACATGCTTGGCAAAGACCAGTTAAAGTTGTACATGAATTCATCCAGTGTTATAAATGCTGTGTATGTTTAATCAGTACCAGAAACTTTTCATTGTGTTCAATAATGGCTTCAGAGTGGACCTGTTATGCTTTTACTGTTTTTATCTCAGTCATATACATAACTCTTACAAGGGGTGTGCTCATCTTAAACAAGTTTCAAGTACTGAGGTTAGCGAGTCCAAGTAATCCTGAGAGCAGAAAGCTCGGACTTCAGACTGCTCTAAGTGCTCATTTCCTTATTTGTGACAGTTTTTAGCTGCTGCTGCATAAGATCTTTATTTGCTGTTTGAACCACCTGCTGTTCAAAACCTCTGTTTGCAAAGGACAGTTGGTCAGAAAGAAGTCTGTTGAAAGGACTTTGGGTGCTCTGGACCATCTGAGGGCTTGCAGTAAAGTCCACTAAGCATTATTTCAAATGAAGCATGCAAAGCTGTTCTAATAGACTGATATACTCAAATTACGAAGCACAGTGGGTCCTCTTTAAGCAAGAATTAGTGAAGTCCTTTTTTTGTTTTTAAAATGTGACTAAGAGACCTGTTAACATTGTAATTCATCCTGTACATTTTTAAATTAATTTGAATGTTGTTAACTGTCAATAAAATGTGTTTTATTTGTACATAATCGTCTCTTTTTTAAAAAAAATTTGTATAAGAGGTCGCATAAACTCAGCGTATCTAAAAGAACGTTACTTGAGGAGGAGAGATATAACATTGCACTTCCTCCTTCTGAAAATGGAAGTAACACGTTTGTGCTCTGGGTCTGAGCGAGAGAAGAAAAAATGTGGTCGTTCATTTCCGGCTTTGAGTTGATGTGTGCAAAGAAGAGAGAAGAGAAACTTCCTTGACTGTAGAGCTAACTATAGAGAGTATTCTGTTGCAAGGGCGCTTGTTCAAATGCCGTGCATACAGTAGTTTAGGATAACCGGTTTTATCGCAGGACCATGAGTCGTGGATCTAAAACTAAAACAGAGAGCACTCAAAGCTTTCTGCTGAGCCCACAGGAGAATGAGAAGCTGGAGGAGCTGCTGGGCAGAAGGTGTGCTGTAAGTTCTTAGCTGACCCGGGAGGGGATTACCAACTGAAAGAATGTCGCTCTGCTTTATCTGTCTTGACTTGTATCCTTTTCGTTAAAAGCGTTTACCTTAAAAGAAGGCGGCGTACACTGGAGTACACACCATTCTAATTGATGCACAGTTTAACAATGGGTTGAGGACTGTTATACTTTTAACACAGCATTGTTGTACCATCATTTTCTCAACTCTTTTGGCAGATTATTTTCTTAATACTTTTAGTCGCTTTATTTTTGGTCCATTTGAAGGCCTGTCTTATTTTACTCTTTATGTTTTGAAATCTATTGAGAGTTTATGTGAATTCAAGCGTTTTTTGCTGACATTAGGTCATCAAAAAGTAGGTAGCTGTAACAGGAAATGGTGGCTGAACCAATTCTTCCTCTGCTGTCAGAATTAGTCACTATGCTCAGCTTTGGTCTTACAGTGGAAGTTGCCTTGTTCAGTTCTTGCTTTTGGCCTCTGAGGTAAACAATAGCGTTTACAGTTGTGACCCCGCCATAATAACGAAACACTAGATGTGCACAAGCTACACATTTTAATTACATAGAAGGCTGCATTGAAAAACTAGGAGCATCACAAACTTTAAGCCTCATCTGAACAAATGAAAGCAGATGAGGAAGTTTATTCTCACTGCAAAGCTGCAAATTTACATATGAACTGCAATAAAGAGCTCTCAAGTTTCCTATCAGCTCTGAGCTCTTTTCATTGTCTGTCTTGTCTATGTGTTCAGTCCATGGCCACCGCAGTCGCACAGCTGTTCATGGCTCTACCTAACAGTTCATCCACGTGGAGCTTGCAGCACACTGGGGTGGCCTGTTTCGTCAAAGACAACCCTCAGCGCTCCTATTTCATACGGATGTTTGATTTAAAGGTAACCCCCTACATAATGGGTCCCGTATTAGATAGCTTAGATTAAGTTTCTAATCTCACAAGACTGACATATTAATTCACTCTTTTTACAGGTCGGGAGTATGGTTTGGGAGCAGGAGCTCTACAACCAAATTGTATACTCAGCCCCAAAGCCATTCTTTCATACCTTTCCTGCTGATGTAAGAACATCCCTTGTTTTACCTCATCTTAAAGCTGTAATTATGATGTGATGTGGTGCAATTACTTCTGGTGTAATCATCACTATGGGTCAAAAATCATCAATCCTGATTCTGTGTGCGTTTGTTATACACTGTAGGACTGCCAGGTCGGACTGAACTTCTGTGATAAAGATGAAGCAGGCAGTTTCCAAACTGCTGTTCAGGAAAAAATCAACCAAAGAAACACCCGTCAAGGTCAGTGAGGCCACAGCCTTTCACTGCTTTGATGTCTCTTTTTAGAATTGGAAAGCAAAGAATACATTTGAAATATTATGATTACCACTTACTCACAATTTATTTGTGTATAGATGGTTTGAGGTTAATATATATATTTGAGAAAGCACTGTGGGGGAAAAACAAACAAACATTGAAATCACACTAAATGAGGAAGTTTTTTTATTATTTTTTTTTATCAAGTACCCTATTCTAGTACTCTTAGAAAAAAATCGCTTCCAGGCTGATACGTGATTATATATGAAACAAGTCGTTCATTTGTTTCAACGGCTGTGTGTGGTGTTTATGCAAAATGGTTTCTCTCACCTCTCTCACAGATAAGAAACAGCGCCCCCCGCACACTAGTGGTAAGATGGCAAAAACTTCAAAACAGTATGCTGTGTAAACGTGGCAAACTGTAGTGCTACATATAATTTTCTATTTTCTTTCACTGCAGACAGAAGTTCCCTGCCTCCACTCCCACCTGAAAAAGGTGTGCAACTGCTGTCTTTGCTGTGTACCTTTTACTATTGATACATAAAATGAAACATACTAGGAACATATTAACCAGTGAGCTAATCTGGACGTCTTCCAAAAACAGGACCTAGTGGCCCTCCTTCTTTTCACATGGCCACAGTGGACATTCAAAACCCAGATATCCAGTCTTCACGCTATCGCTCGGTGCCTACACCTGCTGCTGCCTCTGCTGCGACAGGCAAAGGAAAGAAAGACAAGAAGAAGAAGCAGAAAAAAGGCCCCAAGCTCTCCAAAGCAGACATAGGAGCACCTAGTGGATTTAAGTGAGTGTATGACTCGCTGAAAATGAAGTTTTATCAGAGGTTTTAGAGCAATGTTCATATTTTGTTGTTTAAATTTAACTTCAATAAACTGTTTCCTTCTTCTTTCCTTCCGTCAGGCATGTAAGTCATGTGGGGTGGGACCCTAACAACCTGGACCCTGACCTGATGCGGCTGCTGTCTCAAGCTGGCATTAGTGAAGCTGAAATGAGGGATGAAAGAACCTCTCAGCTCATCTATAATGTAATTGAACAGTCAGGAGGGATGGAGGCAGTCAAAAGGGAGGTGAACAGATCAGGTTAGACTCTCACTGCCTCGTTTTTGACTCAGTTAACTATCTCACTGTTCCAAACAGGCTGATCTCGTTGTTAAACCATGGATGAGTTGTAATATATGTTTATACCTTCTTCCACTCAATTGTAGCTACAGGACCTCCACCTCCTCCACCTGGCAGACAGGGGCCCCTCCCTCCGCTACCAGGCTCTAGCCCCTCTGCTCCAACCCCTCCACCCCAGCGAGGCCGTTCTGGCCCCCTGCCTCCCATTCCAGGTCATTCACAGCAAGCAGGCCCGCCTCCCCAGCCACGTCCTTCTCGTGGATCTTTACCACCCCCTCCTCCATCAAGCCGAAGCGGCCCTCCGCCACCCCCGCCATCACATGCTCCACCTCCTCCATCTTCAAGGTCTCCTCATGCCCCACCTCCCATGTCTTCCCACGGCGCTCCTCCTCCTCCACCACCAAGCCAGCGCTCCGCAGGTTGTCCACCTCCTCCTGTCCCGTCTACACCCAGCAGAGGGGTTGGTGGTGGAGGAGGAGGAGGAGGGGGAGGGGGCCCACCTCCTCCTCCTCCACCACCACCACCACCACCGCCACCTCCCCAAACTTCTGTTTCTTCAGATTTCCCTCCTCCTCCTCCCATATCTGGCGGTGCACCACGACCTACTTCCGCTTCCGTTGGTGGAGGAGACAGCAGAGGAGCTTTGCTGGATCAGATCCGACTCGGGAAAAAACTGAGAAATGTAAAGAAACTCGGCTTTCTCAAGAACATCTGTTACATAAGTCAAACGTCTTGATTTTCATGCTGCAACATGCCGAGATATTTGTAGAGCGTACTGACGTTTACATTTTGTCCTCCTGTGGTGTCGTGTATTACAGGTAACAGATGACCCTAATCCAGCTCCACCTGCATCAGCAGAGTCAGGTGAAGGCATTGTCGGTGCTCTCATGATGGTCATGCAGAAGAGAAGCAAAGTCATCCATTCCTCTGGTAAATATTACACTACCAGTAACATCTTTGTATATACACTCTGGTCTCTTTATTAGGTACACCTGTTCAGCTGCTTATTAATGCAAATATCTAATCATCCAATCTCATAGCACTAAATCAGTACATTTATACATGTAGATGTAGGCAAGACCACCTACTGAAGCTTACTTACTGAGCATCAGGATAATGAAGAAAGGTGATTTAAGTAAGCGGATATGACATGTTTTGGTGTTGGTGCCGAATGGGCTGGTCAGAGTGTTGCATAAACCACTGATATACTGATGTTTTCCTGCACAATCATCTCTGGTTCACGTACAATCGTCTGAGAAAGAAAATATCAGGAAGTTATTTGGATGAACTGCTGGATAGCAGGAGCAAACCTCTGGGCAAACATGTCTCGTTAAAGTTAGAGGAGAATGGCCAGACTGCTTTGAGCTGTTAGGAAGGCAGCAGTAACAGAAATACTCACTAGCTGCAATCAAGGTAGGAGCATCTCTGAACACATCCAAACTCCAATCTTGAAGAAGATGAGCTGCAGCAGCAGAAGACCACACTAGGCGTCACTTCCCAGGCTCTGATCTCATTCCAATAGCTCACCTTTGTAATGTGGTGGAACAGGAGATTTGCATCATGGATGTGAAGCTGACAAATCTGCAGGAACTGTATGATGCTATCATGCAAATATGGATCAAAATCTCTGTGAAATCTTTCCAGTAACTTGCTGAAAAACTAAAGCAGTTCTGAAGGAAAAAGGGGGTCCAAACCAGTACGAGCTAGGTGTACCTAATAAAGTGGTGCGTGAGTGTATGCATGCATGAGTTAAACCATCACTTTATATTTGTTCTGTCTTTCAGATGAAAGTGAAGATGACGGTGGGGATGACGATGATGATGACGATGAATGGGATGACTGATCTAGCTGTTCTTGTTTTTTGTGAATTTTCCACTTGCTTGAGTTCTGATGTTTGTTTTAACCCCATGAACTGTTACACTGTTACATGCGATGATCTGTTACAGATTTGTTAACTGCAAACTGGAGTATAGCTTGGATATGTGATAAAGTACTGTTTGTAGGGGATTCGTAAAAAAATGAAATAAAATGAAACAAATATTTCAATATGAAAGATCGAAAGGAACAAATTGATGAGAATTCTGAAATGCTTATATTTTTTTCTAACACTTCCAGTGTAGGATTCATCAGCATCACAACACATAGCACTGTGATTCTCACTATGGAGGTGAAAAGCGGCTCCGAGTGGAAAATATGCTTAAAGAGCCATTTAAAAAAAACACAAACCCAAAAACCAACCTGTGACTACAGCTTATGACAGAACACCAACAATACTAAATCTGAGCCAGTTTCGTTCCCATTTTTATAACATACTATACATAAAAAAGTAGGTTCCTGTATCATATTCTCAAACGTCTGTGCAAAAATCCCCAGTTCCCTCAAATACCACCACCTACAAAGTGCATGACTGGAAGAACACTGTACGCTATACATAGCCTCAATACTCACATACTGTAGGTCACTAATGCACAGGACAGTAAGGGAGTCATTGTATGACAAAATCCAATGGAATTAGCTTAACATAAAACAATACACCTTACAAACATCGTAACACACCAGAAAACAGAACAGTTAAATGTACAACTTGCAACAAACAACAACAGTACGCATGCAAAATATGCATTCATGTCATCGTTATGCAAGAGCAATCCAATGACTGCATCACGACCTTATATATTATATTCACAATCAATATATTACATTTCTGTTTCAAGATACTTAAAAGAGAACATACTTGTGTTTTTGCGTGTTGGAGCCCATTAGCTATATCTTACATATACTTTACATCACAGTCAGCCTTTGTCCAAATCAACACCAAAGTGTGTGTGAAATATGTGATCAACCCCAATGTGCAGTCTGTTATTCATTCATTTTTTTAACCACATTGGTAATACAGCTGTGTTTTGGAGAATAGAAATGTATGCTACAACTTAGAATGTGGTCATCAGTAGTGTAAAATATATTTCATATGTATTTACTGGGCTGGCGTTTGCAAAACCACCAATACATGTTAAGGACAGAAAGACAGCATCGCCTGCCTAATGAATAGAAGTGACACCCAAAGATGTGTCAAATGAAAGTCCACCATAAAGTCTATACAGGCCAGTGCCGGACAGTGTTGGTCCCGTCTACTAGCCGAGCCCTTGGTCCTGGCTTTCTGTGTGCCTGCGGCTGGTGCGCTTACGCTGCTGCTGCTGTTTGGGACTGATTTGGTCCCAGTAGGACTGACAGTACTGGTTGATCAGTCTAATCTCAGGCGGGAATGGTGTAGAGGCGAGGGAGGACTGCGAGTATGGCTGTGTTTGACGGGTTTTTGGCTCTTCGTCCTCGTCTTGAGCGGTGAGAGCTAAAACGATGTCTCGATCAAGGATGCGCAGCGCAATGCGGGTCACCGTGTGTTTAAAGTTGTTTTCAGTGGCGAGGCAGTGGTAGAGCCCAGCGTCTGTTTGGTTGAGAGACTTCAGAAGGATGCCGTGGTTGGTCTTAACAACCCCTCCGGCACGGTTGAGCTGAAGGAAAAAGGGTGAAACAGCAGATAAGTCAAAGAAAGGGAACAAGTTTAAATAATAATTTTAAATAATAGGGCAAATAATTGTCCTGTGGAAACACAGAAACAGCCTCTTATATAAAAGGTAGCAAAATACACGTGTTCATATTTTAATATGTAAAATTATTTTGCTTTATATACACAGGGTCCGCTGTTGCTTACAACATTGTGTGGCTATTTCTAAGCTGGAAGAAGGGACTTTTTTTCTTTGTTTCCAGTGATCACAAACCTCGATACTTACTGGAAAAAAATAAACTCTCAGCAATAAAAGCAATAAAGATAGTTACCAAAAAGGGAAGTGATTCCTTTTGCATCTTAAAAAAAAAGGAAAAAGAAAAAAGATTGCTCTTCCTCACCACTTTCCTCTTTCCTTCTCTCTGGAAGAGCCACTTTACTGTGGCCTGGGGAGAACGAGGCTGACACTCCAAGAAGGTGCTGCTGCCCTCTACTCCAAACTGCACTGTCTCTCTCAGACGTTTCTCAACTGGACATTTAGATGGTAAAAAAAAATAAAGTTAAAAAAATGCTAAATTTTGAAGTTTACATCATTTTAAAACATAAAATTGTCACACCTTTGGCGTTAAAGCCTCTGCACTGCCTCAGCGGGTCGCCGTGTTTAACGTCCTGTCTTCTGCTTCTCCTGAGACAGAATTCAGTTGAAATTTGACGTTATATTGTCACATCCTTACTTTATAGTATAGAGGTTTATGAGACGTCCCTAACCTTTTGGTTGATGGCGTGAAAGCAGAGCAACTCTCTCCATCCCAGGCACAGTAGGGGTCCCGAGCCAGACAGCAGTCAGAGCAGGCCCTGCCGTACACCCCACAGCGGTGAAGCGACACTTGGGTCAGCCCTGCGTCTGATGACACGTACAGCTGTTGCTGTGGCAACACAAGCAAAAAAACAAAAAACTTAGCAAGTGTCTGTGGGGCATTTGTTTCAATACATGCAAAGAAATGTATATGACCAGGTTAGATTTGTCTTACTCTTTTAGATGATATTTTCATAGTCTTGACTGGTGCTCTGGTCTAAAAATGTATTAAAAAAAGAAAAATGTAAAAATAAATGACCCCTTTTCTTAGAACACACTGCACTGTGTACTTTTTAGGACCACACATTTAGACATACCCGAAAAACCTCCACTTCCTCTAGTGTCAACTCCTCCATGCTCGTTGGGTCCTTAGGCAAAACTATTACCTTTTGCACAGTGCCTCGATCTAGAAGTATGAATGAATTATGATCAAAAACAACATTTGCATGAAAAAAAAAAGAAAGAAATCAACTTCAACCGAGCATGTGCAATCATCCCTGAAGTTGTCTCACCTGTCCCCAGGAAGAGCACTTCATAGCGCCCATCAACAGCATCCACCTGATCCACCACCAGGGCAGTGTATCTATAGTCCACACCAGTTCTCACCACCAGGGGGCGGCGATGGATAGGATAAACTGAATGAAACATGAGGGGATGGGCTCTGATGAAATTCACAGCCTCATCTGAAAAGTTCTTTGAGGATCGGATACCAGGAGTGAAGGTTCCTCCCGGACACTGGGTGGAAAAAAAAAAGGAGGGGAGATTTCGTGTGCATCATCTGGTGACTTCCTTTTGATTTAAATTTCAGCATCTGGGTTTTATTCCATTGTGTCATTTTGGACATTACGTGACAGAAACCTACCGTTCCAGGCCTTGGGTAGGGAATCTTGCCAGTGTACTCTGTCCATTGATAATTATGGCCATGTTTGTGGGCAAACGGTCCGTTGAATACGTTGCGGATATCAGCCATTGAGTAAACACAGACTGCTGATCCCTTGAACACAGAGCTTGAGCACAAACAGACAATTAAGGTAATAAGTAGAGGTAGGAGACAGCTTGCACCCTACCCATGAAATTAAGTTATGTCCACACAAATGTGTGAAAATAAAAACTGAGTTAATGAGATTGAATGAGAAGTGAATTCATTGGCCGAGTCTCCAAATATGACTCACCCTGCTGTAGTGAAGAGAGCGTACACCATAGGGTTTCGTTCATCCTGCGTTGGCTGTATAAACACATCCCCTATTAAAAGAATGACATGCAAATCAGTAACGCTATAGGCAAGTTATAATGCAACCAGTTTAAACACAGTGCTTATTTTATTATGACTTTACGTAGTTCGTCAAATCGTGTCTCCACCCCGTCTTCTCCTATCACCGAACAGATAAGACGAGCCTTCAGGAACGTCGTCCAGCGGTTCACCAGGGACTTCTGTCCTCCTTCGTCATTCTAGACAGGAAAGAAATTAGGTCAATGCATTTTATATTAAAAAGGTGAGCTGCTTATAGTTTCACAACTTGCGCAGTGTGCTTTGGCTCACCAGACACACTCTTCCCACCCTGGCTAAAACAGTGGGACTCGCCCCACCGCTGGAGTCTAGACTCTTCTCTCGGAAAAAGAAGTACAGTTTGTCGTCATTCTTTTCTGCACTGTCAGGGATCTGCTGGATTCGAATAAACACAGGCTCTGGAGGATAAAAACAGATAAGCAGAGAGAGGATTGAGGCAAGTGGTTGTCAAAAAAATGAACGGAGCAATAACCTGTAATCAGTAATATTTACCTACTCAGACCCACACTTACTCACCGTTGAGCCATCTGGAGTCATACTGCTCTGTCCTGATTGCCGTTCTTCCTCCCATGGTCCTAAACACAGCAGCATCTGTACTCATGAAGTCGATATGTACCCCTGCATATAGATTACCATCTGCACAGGTGGGACCGTAAAAAAACAGGGTGGTAAAACAGTAGCTTAAGGAGTTTGAGAAGGAATTTAGTGGTTTTTTTCTGGCTATAAATCAGTCATGTCTTACTGATCAAAACTGCAACATTCTCCTGTTTGGGATCATAGGAACATTTTCCCTTCCCCGAATCCACATACCCAGGGACCAGCCTAAACAGGTAGTCCTGCAGAGGCAGATTAGATAGTCAGTATGCATGAAAATAGACCGCTAAGACATCACAAGGGAGCATGGGAAATCATAAACAAATCAGCGCCCCGGGTTGTAGCTGTGAAATATTTAGCGAGGACAAAGCTGGAGGGGTTTTGCTGTAAATGCCTCTAAGGGAACGGTAATCGTCTTGTTCACCTCTGCCCTCCAGCCTCTGTTGATGAATGTGCAGATGGGTTGGTACGCTCCTGTTCCACAAGTGTAGAGGTGGGTGCGGTTCCACGGCTCTATCAACCGCACAAAGTTGGCACATTCACCCTGACAAAGGAGAGTAAGACAAATGGAATCCAAACACTGTATCTTGAAAGCAGGAGCCTCCAACTTTTTTGAAAGAACAGGATGTAAATACTTGACGCTACCTGTTTTCCCTTTCCTGTCATCTGACATTCTCCCTTTCTCTTAGCAGATGCTGGCCAGTGGATCTGTTGTTCCAAAAGCACAAATACCCCCAAACAGTGAATTATTAAGGATCAATGCACTCTGAGACTAAATACCACATACCAAATGGCAGAGTGGATTTAGGAAGAAAGGAATTTATACACACTATGAGTGGCTCCTTGTTAACATTGTGCATGTCCAGAGCCACCAGGTACTCCCGGCTGCCCAAGTACAGACGTCCCTGGTCCTGATCCATCAGAAGTACACGGTAATCGCTGGTATTGAAGGTGAAGCTGAAGGGTCGTGCCGCTCTTGTGTCCATCAGTTCTGTTTGGAAAGTGTTGCCAGTTTGTTAAAAAAATATTACAACTTCGCCACTCGGAAAAACCAGCGTCATGTGGAGAAAATCCAGTCATATTATTCCTTTTATGCTTTTACCATGTTTCATTACAGACTTGGATGAACTTATGGTCCCTTAAACAGCATACTTCTCACTTGTGTGCAGGAAAATGTGTGTCACAGATTAAATATAACTCAACTTAGAGCATTTTAGGAAACATTTTCGCTTTTAAGATCTTAATATTTTATGCGTCCTGGCTGTCTGATTGAGTTTAAGGCACCGCGTGCCCTGTGGAGTTAGACGAAAAAGCGAGTCCCTTAGGAAACACGGTCAGTGGAACTCACGGCTAATTCTTAAGATCAGATTTGTGTTCAGCAGAGCGTAACCTGTTAAGACATGCAGTGAAAAATGTTTCCCCCTTTTTTGTTCTCCTGAAAACCCTGATTAGGCTATTTTCATCTGCTGCAAGACAAATGGACTCTACTGTGGAGGACTTTACTTCTGAAAGTTTCCATTCTTTCATCTAACAACTAGTTTAAACACATACAAAGTAAGACTCGCTCATACATCTGTGGCATGTGCAAAATTCTGACCACCATATGTGCACACTGTGACATGGCACACTCATGGTAAAGACAGCAGGATTATATATTGACAAATGTTCACAGAGACCCTTAGAAGTGGGCTTACAGGGAATCAAGAGGAAGCACAATCTCTATTTACATCAAAGCACCTTCAATTTTCCTTTTGAGGCCCGTGTTAACAGGATGCAGTCAAGGTGCAACAAAAATAAGCTATGCAATCGGATCTCCGGGCAACATGGGATGGAGTCTCAGAGGTGGGACGAGGTCCGGTTCTGTTCCCAAGAGGTAAACACAGGATAACAAGCTTCTGGACAAGCGCCACATCACTGGGTCATAGTGGATTCACTGAACAGGCTAAATGTAGAAACACCACACCCCTATACATGTCTCCATTCTCCAAAAATAGCAAACAATGTACTGCCATCATCTGGTAAACATTCAGCAAACACTTACCCCCTGACAACATTCTGACACTGACAGGGAAACACTGGGAAGGACACACAATTCAAGTATGAAGCCACAGCTGGGCCACTATGAGCTCTCGTGTTACAGCTTGACAACATATTGTCACTAAGGCACTAATGACTGCTGCCATTTACTGTAGTCCCAGACGTCTCTCGAGTATGAGCTAACTGCTGACAGCACTGCGAGGGCATAAGATTCTAAAACATGGCTTCAGTTACACTGCCGATTCTGCTCTCTAGCAACACTAATTCAACCGATTTACAGTTATTCCCATTTTGGCGCTTATGACTGATACAACTTCCCAGCAGCAGGGAAGTCAGTGTAGTGTTCCTTTCCTCTCCAGGCCTCCTGTACCCCCAGAGTGTCACTCAGCCCGGCTCATTCGTTCAGAAGAGTCACATGTCCTCCAGCCTCCTCAAAAACCTCCTCCACAGGCGCCTCAAGGGAACAAAGAGACTCGCTGTCACAAACAATGAACAATAAATCCTTGGAGTCGCAGAAAAGAATTGCAGAGTAAATCCAACTTTTTTCTTTTCCTTTTTTTGTTTGGTATTAGGGGGAAGGGTGACTTAAGTCTGCGAACGTGCTCTTACGAACAATCTAGCGTTCACCTTTCAGCTCCTCCAAACATCCTCCTGAAAGTGAAATTGTCAAGGACAGCTCCTGACAGATGTGAATTCCTTTTTCTGAGAGGAACACGATCAAGTTCAAGACCGAGCTTGCGCAACTGGTCAGACTTCTACTTTGTTCAAACTGCTGCAAAAACTCACTGGTATGTATAAGCTGTTTACCAAAAGGGGATTAACGTTAAAAGTCACGCAAAAATGCACAGCAATTACTTTCTCGAGCCCCAAATGGAAAGTGTCTCCGTATGCAAGAGCTGTCAACAGCGTGTCTTTGGTGTTACAAAATCAGCTGAATTCAAAACAGCACTGGCTATAAAGCACAGATCCCGTGATTAGTTCACCTCTAATCTGCCTCAGGTGGCTTTTCTTGAAATTGTACCAAATCATAAATGTTTCCCATTAAATCGCTGCACTTGAAGAACATAATGAAGCAAGCATGTCAGCACTGCCTAGACCTGACCTGCAAACAGAAGGTCCTGACTCAACTCCACATGAAAGCGCTTGGGAACGTTATAAATCTCACTCACACCTCTAATTCTCACTTACACGAAGTTCAGGTGTGATGCCCGCATGTGTGTGTTTGTGTGTCTTTCTGCGAGTTTAAGTGACAACATGATAGGGATGCAGAAAATACCTGTAATCATCCGACATTGTTTGGATGAAAGGTGTCTTCCACATATTTGTAACACGAATCTCTGCTATTATAGTTAATGACGACAGGGAACAGACAACACGGGAAAATCCCAAACACCTGCAAAAAAGCTTCAAAGAAAACACTATCTGCCCCATCTCAAATCTACTCTGGCTTTCAAAAAGGTCATGATCAAATTTCAGCTGTTTCCTTCTTGTGTCAGACCGTCAGCCATCAAAAAACAAAGAACTGACAGGTTACACTGTAGTGCGTGTGGATTTCAGGGTGTGGGGACAAATTGTTGAAGGGCACTACCAGCATCCACACGTAATATCCACCTTTTGTTTTCAGCGTTGCACAGTTTGACGTGTGGCAGGAAATACGTTCTTTACATATGCATGAAAAGGAAATAGAACCGCTAGTTCGGATGCGCGCGTGGGCGTATGGGTGAGTTTTTGCGCAAGCGAGTGGCTTTGCGGGAGAAACCAAAAAAGTACAATAAACTATTACGATAATCCCCGCTGACAGAAGAGTTCTAGTTAATCTGTACGAACTCACCTTTAAAGGAGAGGCGAACCCGAGGAGCAGACTGCTGCACGCCCAAGCTTCTGCAAACACAGAGGGCCAAAAGGAGGAGCTGGGCTCCAGATGCTGTCATGGTAACAGTCACGCAGGTAGCCCACAGAGATCTAAATCTGGACGAAAAGAAGAAAGACGAATGAACTATTATTATAGAGTGCCCCATGAGAAATGGGAGACATAAAAAGAAAGAAGGGAGGACAGGCAAGCTAGTCTCTCTCACTTTCTCTGATCTCTCTGATCATAAGTTTGGCCTGCAGCCTTCCAAGGCAAGACGTCTCGTTTGGCAGGAGAGAACAACGTCCAAATCTTCGCACCTGCGCTGGAAAATATGACAGGCCTATTATTTATTTAAAGTGTAAGCGTAGTGAGTTATGTGTCAAGACTGTATAATAATACTTGTAAGTATACAGTCAGTTGGAAAAAGTCTAAAAAAAAAAAAAAAAGAAGAAGACTAATGCCTTGTGGTCTTCATCTTGTACACATTACAGTTTGTTTTGCATACATTTTGCCCATGTTTCTTTTAGAAAACTGTATCAAAAAGATGATGAAGATGCCCATCAATGAGTCCCTCTGGTTTTCCCTCAGTCTTTTCAACAAAGCATGTCAGTGTACTTTCAGGAGCTGAGAAGTGAAATATATGACAGTTCAAAGACACAGGTAGTCCTGGCTGAAACAATTTCTGACAGTTTAGGGGTGTTGAAACGTAGCCTAACTGTTAGACCTTAACTCAGACATTTATTATGCATCTGCACTTTGCTTTGAGAGGATCCCATATAAATTATGAATACTAAAAGCTGAGTCCATAACATCCATTAAATTGTCTCCCTGAAGGTGTGCCTTGCTCGGGCTATAAGCTATCCCTCGGGTTTTTTCACCCCCTCCTTATGACATCCGTGTAGCCAAGGCCTCCAGTGCACATGGTACAAGCCTGGAAATGAGTTATTCATGGTCAAAAATGGGGTGGGATTTCACAAAAGGTTTTTTTTTTTTCACAATAAGCCACTCATTTATCTGACACACATAATACAAAAAAATATGCTGCCATAAAAAAAGCTGATGAAACTGAAATGACTGACATGGTAAGAATTTAGAAATTTAAAACAGAAGCTGCTGGGAATACCTCACAGTCTTCTTGGCATATTCACACAATTGCTATATTTACTCACCATGGGAGCTTGATTCCTATTCGCTTTTATCAAACCTCGTATATTACTTGCTAATAACCCGTCATGCACCGTGAGATATTTGAAATGAGGTAGAGACCATTGAAAATACAAAGGTGTGAGATTTTTTTTTGTAGTCAGCCCTTGTAACATTAACATTATGACTTTATAAATAAAAACATGATATACAAAATATTAATAATAAACTGATACTGACAAATAATTAGAAAACATATTTGACCCTAATTTGAATACATAATGTCTATGACCCGCTGACTCTGAAGGCTACATTTAACCTACCAATATTTAGATGAAGATGGAAAAAATAATTAAAGGGTGAGTCTACTTGAAATGCCTTAAAAATATCGTTACAAATGCAATTAGTGGGTGTTACTAAACCATTATACTGAGCCCGAGGGAGTACATGTTCGAGATGGCCTGATTTTCGTGGTATTTGTACAAGTGGCGGCACTCCTGCTGGTTTTCTGTGCTTGGGTGGGATCAGCAGTAGAGATTAAAGTTCTGCTGTGTTATTATATGGTTTCCATTTAAAGAAAAATAATAATAATTACAGGATTTCTATAACCTTGTTCTTTTTTCGGGAGGAGTGCGCGCTTACCTGTGAACTCAACATCCAGAAATAGGAGCCGTGGGCTACAAATGCGTGCACTCCAGTCATCTGCCATCCAGACCACGCTACAGAGTAACCAAACCTGAGTTAAAAGTTAAACCAGAGAGAAGTTAAATGCCCTACCTTTGATACCGGGCTTTCGGGAAAGCCGCCGTGCCTTTCAGATCCCAAACTTGCGGGATGTTACCGCTGCACTCCTCGCGTTTTGCGCCTCGGAGCTGGGCTGGAAAATCTCTGTCAGCAGCTCTGCGCAGGCATAAAACAATCCGATAGGTTTGCTAATTCCTCTTCTGAGGAAAAACCGAAGGCTAATCGGTCGCCATTGACCAAAAGCATTCACTCAACATATTTTTTTAAAAAAAGGAGGAAGAGAAGGAGGAGGGGGAAACAACTAATCCTTTAACGCCTTTTCCACTCTTTCCAAAAAAAAAAAAAAAAGAGAGAGAAAAAAGTTTAAACCTGGATGGCAACAACCATCGCCGTGATGTGAACGAGATGTTGGTCCGCTGATCCGTAAAAGTGAGTTTGGAGGTGACTGAGTGAGATTCAAGTGACCAGGTGCAGGTGTTGGGAGAGTGTATGCCCCGCTGTCCTCTCCCTTCTGTTCTTTCCCCACCCAGCCTTCGCTCTCCTGTTGGCCCACAGCAGCATTGGACCAAACCTCTTGGTACACCATATGGGTATGTTAACCCTATCACTGCTGCTGAGTTAAACTCACAGCTCCACTCTGCTGTAAACTGCAACTAATCTATATCAGTCTAATTATTTTAGAATGCTTAAATTATTGCGTATTTTATGGAAACTGTGAAGGGCATACAGTCACTGTTGAATGTTTTTTTCTTTTTCATTTTTAGTTTTTTTGAGGCACCAGAAGGGCCACAGACTATTCTTACACATGATGCAGGGACTGAAATTTACTATTAAGCATCTAGGAGTCGGGTCTGCTACTAGGACAATGTCACCATTACTTTTCAGAGCCAGGTCAGACGAAAAAGATTCCAGGGATTCCTCTCTGGCTGGCTCCAGCGCTCATGACAACAGTGACAAAGCAACCAGAAAGGGGGGGAGGACTGAATGTAAAGGACATCCATCCTTTTAACGGAGCCTTGAGCTTGAAATTAAAACAGCTTTTAGGGCGCCTCTCATCATTGCCGGCTTTGTGGAGAGCCCTGACGCAGTGTGGCGCACTAAAGACACAAAAGCAGACAGTGAGTGTATTCTGAGCAACAGCCCTGTAAGACAGTAAAATAAAATAAACCCATGAGGTGATGTGGTGTGCCAGTGTGTAAAAGGTCACATGGTGGGGGCAGTTCTTGGCAAAGCCTCAGAACACTCTAATCTTCAACGCTTAAATCTATCTTCAATGCACGTTTTCAGGTTTGATTCCTCATCACACCAGCAGAGTATGTGAAATCACTGACCTTATCAGAAGCTGGGTATCAGCCACATGTGATCTACAGGCGGCAAAGTGTGTCAAAATGTATCCAGGAGAGCGCCTTTGTTTCCTGCCCCACTGGAGGCATCCTTCTGTTTCCAGTTGCGGAAATGACTCATGACTGTGTGCCGGGTTCAAGTTTCCATGTGCTCTCAACTTTGGCCATGGACACCAATAAACTGACCAGCTCCCACCCTTCACAAGCACTCATTAACGTCATTTGTACAGTATCTTTCACTGCATCATCCTGTGTTCTTATCTCCCCAGCATTCATACACTGCTGCCTCAACTTGCTAAAGTCATAGCAACAGCCCCTCACTGAGTGTTGCGGTTGGTATTTTTGCTCTGTGTACGTGAGTCTATCCCGGTTAACTCCAGCATGATGGATGATTTTGTTGGAGACAGACTGTAGGATTAGGAAACAACATTGGCTGGTTTTCTGGTCCACAAAAAGCCCCCCTCAAGTGGCTCTTCTTCCCTAATGGATAGGTAATGTGAAATGTGAGGTAGACATTGATCCCTGTAGGCCAACCAAAAACTCCTGGTGAATCCTGGGACCTCAGACCCATCAATCATTTCCAGAGCCAGGGTATTGTCCCCGCAAGGAAAGACAACCTATTATTTTAACCCCCTGATGGGTTCTCCTGCAGTGTATTGATGAACTGAAGAGTGTCTGAACATGCCAGCAGCTCTGAGGCATGTCCAGGGCATCACCATTACATGAAATCACCTTAAGAAGAAATTATAGGGTAGAGAAAATAAGACTATAAGACATTCACAAGAATTGTTTGCCCTGTGTTCAGTGACAACGCTTTCCACGCAGATTAACAAGCCTTGCAATTATTATCTTACAGGTCCGAAAAAATGTAAACATCACAATGGATGAAAAGAGAGCAGGTGCTGTGCGACACTCACGAACTTCACACACCAGTGATTATCAAAGGAGAACAACTTTGGAAAACATCTTTGACATGAAGGGTGCATACGTGGCGCACATTCCAGACACAGCCTGCTCACCACACAGCGGATTGGGAATGAGGTGAGTGCAGACTTTTAGTGCAAACACTCTACAAACATAATGTAGCTTCGGCTTCTTTGAGATGGAGCACCGTCTGCAGTCGTCCAACATGCCACGTGTCTACAGGGCCAGCCAGCCCGCCATCTGCCTTGAAGACAAGACTGACACTTTCCCTTGTAATAAAACGCAGCTGGGAGATTCAACAGCTGCTGAAGAAGAGCTCTTTCCAAATAACAAGGGGTATGTGCGTGTGTGTGTGGTTGGTAGGGAGGGTAGCTGTATTTCAAAAGAGGATAGTGAGGATGTAAGCAGATGAGTGCAAGCACAGTCCCCGTGTCTTAAAAGGTAGATCTGTCAGCACTCTTTGAAAAGTCTTTGGTAATAGCTGGTTAATTTTTAAGTGTCCCAGTGGGAGAAAAACAGTTCAAAATGTTATTTGTTTTGAGTATTTATGACTCGAGCTCTATCTTAACCTCTGCCACAGACATTGTTTGCGCTAAGAGAATTAGTGAAAAAAAAAAATGTGGCAAGCTGAACAAAGTGAGAATACAGTGCATGCGGGTCTTTCTTTGACAGATAAATTTGTATGCCGGCGCACATGCATACAGTGTGTGCATGCCGCCACGGAGACACAAACTCACGCGCGTTCGCGTCTGCTGCTCGAATTGAAATTAAATTGATTTCTCTTATCTCCGTCCACACCCTTGCTCCCTGCTCTCTTCGCACATATCCTTGAGACACCAGACTCCAGGTGAATTTCAATGTCAAAGACACAAAAGGTAACGCAGAAGCTGCAATCTGTTCATTCTGTCAAGAAGTTGTGTGTGTGTGTAGGTGTGCGCGTGCACTTGTGTGCGTGTGTCTACAGTACGTGCAGTGTGATTGGTTGGGGATAGGCCTATTCATCTGTCTGGTGTGATCGTGGCTCTGTAACTGGGCCTAGGCGTGAGTATGCACTCTGTGATCTCCCAGATAAGAGTCATCCATCTGCTGTGTGTATCTGTCAGGGCCCGGGCAGCCCTGCTTATCACTGCACTCATCCATTTCCCTCAGTCATACTCACTCCATTCTCTTCTCATTTTTAGCTGCTCTCTCTGCTGCACTACTGAAATGCTGTGCTTCATCTTGATTATCTGACGAGCAGTGGATCGCGCTCGCGTTAAAAACCCGAAGGTGTGTTTATGTGACGCGCGGCTCCTGCAAGCGTGCGTGCACCCCAAAGCGAGCACATCGAATGCAAGCTTCGCAAACAGCACTACAAGACCTACATTTGCAGACACACACTCACACACAGGTAGTTGTTATTCAAGGAGGCCTATCTCAAACCGTCAGATTATCCACTATTGATGAGCCTCAGAGAGCAGCTCATGCCCCTTTTTTGCACACATTGCAGGAGAAAAAATAACCTCCCCCACATTAAACACAGATGAGGAATTAGCTCCCGTGTGTTGTTCTTTCATTTTTTTTTTGTCACCGTTAATCGGCCTGAGATTCTTAAGATGCACTGAACATGAAGCAGCATGACAAGATGATTTGTGTACAGTAGCAACAAGAGCTCAACCCAGGGAAGTGTAGTTTACGCCGGAGAATCCATTTAGGATTTTGCCACCCCACACATAACAAAGGCTTCACAGACTACCCTCAGACCACAAAGCAGCCTGAGGATGGTTTTACCGTCCCAGCAATCTGTACTTAGTTTGTCACAATCAATATTGTAGGAACCAACCTCATTATTAATTCATAGTCATGAAAACATGTGGTGCTCTGAGATAGGCCAAAAAAAAACTACTTCAAAGAGGAGACAAACACTGTGTTTCACATGGGATCACTTCATGTGGCCATAATGTGTTTCATCATCAGTATTAATAGTATAGGCCCATCCTAGACCGCATACCCCGGGTGCTGCTACAACAGGACAGGTTTTCGCTAGTGGAATATTTATAGCTGTGCATTAAAAGTGGAATCAGGGGTTTAAGTGTACCATTGCAACAGCACTGCTGGTCCTTTGTCTGGGCCTGTCCAAAAATGTCTTGCCCGTGGCTATTTGCAGTGCTACATTTGAAATGTCAGTGATAACAAACACTGCCGTCAAATCAAAGTTGGAATACAATAAAGAACAGCTGTATCTCAGCGGGTCTTCTTTGATTCTTCCCGTCAAGATGCAAGTGTTGCAGCCAAACATATCTGAGATCACTTTAATAAGTCACACATCTATAACTTATTAGAAGCGGTTAGTGTTCGTGTGAGACAGCTGAGGGAAGACTTAATCATTTCTCATTTCTACACACCTAATAGCCTAAATACTGCTGTCAAATTTGACTGTTTATGAGATATTAGATTCACTCATTAAAAACAAAAAAATGACAGCTATTCTAACAATAGATTGGCTTAACCACACTGCCATCTTGTGGCTATTTTATTATCATTATGAAATCCTTTGTTTAACTCTTTCCACCTTGGAAACTTACTAGAGGGCAAGCCTAGTTTCTATGAACTGAGTGGTTTCTGTCTTGTTTTAAGGCTACTTAAAGAACAAAGAGGCTGAGTGTGCATCAGAAGGTAGTGAGGGTGATCCCTGTCTATGCAGTTTATTGGGACTACTCTTGGAAAAACCTATTCTAATGGTTATAAAACCACTTTTTTATTAATCAATACTGAGTTGTCAAAGCTCATCTTTAAAGGTACAGGAGAGGTGATCAAATGCTGTCTTTATGGAAAGAAGAGCTAAACAGTCTTGTTGAGACCTGGAACCTTTTTTTAAAGGCAGACCGATATACAATAACCTCAGTAAAAGTTCTGGACCACTCATCATTTCTTTACACTTTGCTTCTAAGCAGCCAGGCGTGCTTGTCATTTCTAAGTTGGCCTTGAGCAATAACACCACAATTTCTGAAGGTCTCTCACAGTTTTTCTTTAATAGTACTTTTGCACCACCAAGGTGTTTCTCAAAGAGCTGTTAGCTGAACACTTGAGGAAACTGGACAAGCGATCAAATCAATGATGAATCCAAATTAGATATTTTTGGTTCACTATGTACAGAAGAGATCAAGAGGGAGAAACAACAGTGAATGTCTCCATCCATCTGGTGGAGGCTCTGTCATGGTTTGGGGCTGCATTTCAGCCAGTAGTGTTGAGGATTTCTTCAAACTTGATGGAATTATAAATACAGAAAAGTACTTATTGGGAAAGTGTCAGTGGCTTCAGTCGTGGATTGGCCTCCCTAGAGCCAGTATCGAAATAGTGTGGAATCAGACTGAAAACAAAAGACAAGCCAGCTAACATCCAAGGAAGAGCTTTGGGAGAATTGTACAAACTCGTTTTTTTCCTTTTTGTACTGTATTTGCATGTACATTTGCACATTTTCTTGGCAAAATGCAAAGAGGGCGATTTAAATCTTTTTCTCAGAAGTGTACTTGCACAACAATACAGGCACACAAACACAAAGAAACACATTATACATGGTCAGAATTAAAAGCAGGTGCAAGTGTGTCACCGAGTGCATTTGTATGCATCAGAGGATCTGAACCCAGATGTTACAGGCTCGATGTGAATAAGAGGAAGAGAGATATCCAGTGACTAGATGTTGTAAATATTATATATTTATGTTTTTAAGATTTTTTTTATTGCGTAGTGGGGCAGTGAAGAGGAACAGGTAAGTGAGGGGTAAGAAAATATTTAAGAAGCCAAACACATAGCAGCAATTAAATACATTTAGGTATATAGATATGATCAAGACGAGGATCAGAATGGTGATTTAAGTGACTCAAGTGAGTTGTTAGTGGCAGACGGGCTGGTCTGATATCTGAAATTGCACATCAACTGAGAGTTTCCCACACAACCATCTCTAGGGTTTACAAAGAATGGTCTGAAAAAGAGAAACGATCCAGTGAGTGGCATCTCCATTGGTGAAAAACTGGTCAGACAAGAATGGCTAAACTAATTTGAGATAAGTGCAACTCCTGTCAGCAGAAACAGAGAAGTGGGTGCTACAAGTGCTACAATTCACACAGAGGTTCACCATAAATTGCTGAATAGAAGACTAGAAAATGTTGCCTGGTCTCATGAGCCTCAATTTCTGCTGCAACATTTGGACGGTAGGGTCAAAATTTGGAGTAAACAACATTCACCCCGCCTTATATCAGAGGCTCAGGCTAGTGGTGGTAGTGTCATGATGTGAGGGGTGTTTTCTTGCCAGATTTTGAGCCCCTTAGTAACAACCGAATACTGTGTAAACACCACAGCATACCAGGATATTTTTGCTGAAAAAGTCCATCCCATTTTGACCAAAGTGTACCCATCTTCTGATGAGTCGCACCAAGTAAAAAGATCTCAAACTGGGATCTTGAACACGATAAAGAGCTCATTGTACTCAAACGTCCTCCAGAGTCGACAGATCTGAAGCCATAAAGAGCACCTATGGAATGTGGTGGAACGGCAGATTCAGATCACGATGTGCAGCTGATAAATCCACAGCAACCGTGTGATGCTATCGTGTCAATACAAATCAAAACCTCTGGGAAATCTTTCCTGCACCTTATTGAATCTGTGCATGAAGAATTAAGCCAGCTTTTAATGCAAACAGGGGTAAAACCAGGTACTAACCAGGTATACCTAAAGAAGTGGCCAGTGAGTGTATATTTGGGCATAAACTCCACAATAGATAACAAAAGTTTTCTCTAGCACAGTAGTCCCCAACCGTTTTTGCGCCACGGACCGGTTTATGTCCGACAATATTTTCACGGACTTTCCTTTAAGGCAGGGGTCTCCAACTCCAGGCCTCGAGGGCTGGTGTCCTGAAGGTTTTAGATCTCACCCTGGGTCAACACACCTGAATCAAATGGTTAGTTCATTACCAGGCCTCTGGAGAACTTCAGGACATGTTGAGGAGGTAATTTAGCCATTTGAATCAGCTGTGTTGGATCAAGGACAAATCCAAAACCTGCAGGACATCGGCCCTCGAGGCCTGGAGTTGGAGACCCCTGCTTTAAGGTGTTGCAGGAAACTACAACAAAACAAAACAAAACAAAACCGGTACCAAAAAAAGATGATTTATTCATAACACACGGAAAAAGACCCAGGGAAACAGAGTTAACAATAAAAACGATGAAAAATAACGATAAAAAAAACAATAAAAACCCTGAAAACCATGCATGTCACATCCGAGCCTCAACTCTCGCGGCCCGGTACCAAACGACTCACACATCGGTACTGGTCCGTGTCCTGGGTGTTGGGGACTGGGAATCTAGCATATGTCAACCACACAGACAAAGTGAAACAACTGTCTATTTTATTAGGTCTGAGCAAAAACTTGACATTTATCTTTAAAACAAAAAAAGAAAAAAAAATTACCCAAAAACAACAAACAAGTAGGTATCTGTAACTACAGTGTTCTATAAAACACAGCACACAAAATATAACCTTCTGATCATGTTTATGAAAAACCCTCCAGATTATTTGATAAATTTATCCATGGATTAAACATGTTTTGCCTTATCCAAAAGACAACGCAGAAGTATTATTTACAGGTTCCTTGCTAAGAAAAGTAAGCAATACAAATACTAGCTTTGTTACAGTGCACCCCATCTGTTGCTGTGAATTTAACATTTACTAACACTGTGCGCAGAAGATTACTTCCCCCCCACACGGCCTTGTAAGGAATATAATCACTTCATCTTATATTTCGTGCTCACAGGCATGCCATAATGTGGATTTGTAGAAAAACAAAGTAATAAATACCATCATTTTAAGCAGATAACACAAACCTTAAACACATTACATTAGATTAAACCTTCAATGATTTAGAAAGTAAATTTCAAATTAAGTTAAAATCTAAAAGAAAATCAAATATCAAAACTCTTCTTACTCAAGGAGTGCTTTACAAAAATCCACAAAAACGTCAAACTACGCAATGATTTTAAACATCAGAGATGGTTTACAGACTGCTGATGGAGGCTGGTGTGTAGCAAGACAGGACACGTAGAGTAGGGGAGAAAGAAAAACCCGAAACAAAACACAGGTAGTCTATTAAAACAATAATTGTTCCTACTTACTACAGTAGAGTACACGTTTCTTTATACACAACCGACAATAACCAGAGTGTGTAAATGTCTGAAAAGTCAGCACGGTTCTTTCAACGCGACTACCGCCATGATCATCCCTGAGAACAAATTTTGGTTCAGTACTCAGTGCATCTAAAATGTACTGTAACTATATCAAATTTAAACTGTGACATATTTGCTTTGTCACATGTCGATTCCTAAAAAACCCAGAAAGCAAACAAACAAAAGAAAAGCCCAAATGTGACAAGATTGCTAATAAAGCCTCTGAAGGCTTCACTGTTATTTGAAGAATATGCAATGCAAAGTTTTATGCCACCAAATAGGGGCAATCAGAAAACTCACCTACACGCGTACAGGTTGTAGTACAATGCTCTTTAAATCGAAAAACAGTAGAAGAACCAGGAGGCATAATATGCCCAAGAATCTGCTTAGAAAAAAAAAACAACAACTGCAAAAAGTGTATCAGAGTACATCAGAATACACAGTACCAACTGTATAAAACAGAGGGGAAACGTGCTGCCTTGGCTTTGTTGTTACAGTTAAACCTGATTTAAAATGCTTCTGTGTTTATTTTAGTTATAAAAAACAAAACAAAACTGGATATTCTGTGCATAAAAATGACTAACATCAGGAGGAAGGGTTTAATGTTTGCTGTTAGTCTTCACAAACCAAGCATTCTCTTCATCCTCTCGGTCTCTGGTCCCTGCGGTGACTCCTTCAAGCTCACGTCTTCTTCTTCTTCTTATGCTCCCTCTTCCTCTTCTTCCTCCTGATCGCTGTCGTCGGAGCCTACAGGACAAAAATCAGACATCTATCGTTTCAATGGGTCGCTTTAATTATTCCACAAAGCAAACTTTAAAATAAAAAAGGTAAATAAAAATAAAATAAAAAATACCATAATTTAAAAGAGTAGGAAAGAGGAAAAAGATTATGAATTGAATCCATGTATTGTTCATTCTTTGATTTATTTGTGTTTGGTTTTAAATATAGATTTGGGGAAAATGAATTTTCTTATTTTGTTTCTTTTCTGTTTTGAAACCTAAATTGAAAGGAAAGAAATAGTGATGTTTTTTACTTTTACTTAAAAAAAACAAAAAAAACGCAGGTAAGCATGCAGTGAAAAAGATTTAGTTTTGCTGTAGTAATTATGGCTCTAATTAAATCCTATGAGAAATGTATTAATGAGCCTTTTAAAATTGGGAAAGTACTTAAGAAAATCACAGCTGGTATGGCTCAAGAATGTTTTATAACACTGAAATAGACCTTATATTGCCTTATTATCCCATCGCTTGTGGTTTCCAAAAGTAGGATGGGAGACAGAGCCTTCAGCTCTCAGGCCCCTTTCCTGTGGATCCAGCTCCCAGTTTGGGTTTAGGAGACAGGCACCCTTCCTGCTTTCTAGATAAGGCTTAAAATGTTGTTGTTTGATAAAACTTAGAGTTACGGCTGGATCAGAGGACCCTGAATTTTCCCTTAGTTATTCTCCTATAGGCTCAGGCTGTTGGGGGACTTCCCAAATTCTCCACTCCCCATGTGTTTATAAACCACTACTCAAGTCAATAATGTGTCCTGTAGTTTCTTGTACCATCTGTTGTTCATCAATCCTTATGCTCCTCTTTTCTATCTTCTCCATCTGTGGATGGCTGCCCTCTCCCTGAGCCTGGTTTTGCTGGAGGCTAAAAGGGAGTTCATCCTCCCCACTGTCACCGTCCTTGCTCACATCATATTACTGTAGAGTCTTGACATCACAATATAAAGTGCCTTGAGATGAAAGTTACAGTGGAAAAAAACTGAGAAAAACTGTGAATTGTGTTGAAATTGCACACCTGTGGCTGCGCTCTTATTTTCATTATAACACTATAACAAAGTAAATACAAATATTTTTTCAATCATGGTTTAAAAACTCAAATAAAACAAGATGTTTTTGTTGTTTTTCTGATTCAGCTTAAATAAATCAAAGAATGAAGGATATGCAGACTGAAATGCCACCCGCAGATTCAACAGCCTCCCACTGATTATTTGTGACAATGGTGAATTTGTAGCGCTGCTGTTAAGAGTGATGTCTTACCGTCGATCACAATCTCTCCACCATCCTCCTCCTCCCCTGGGCTCTCATCTGAGGAGGAGATATTTCTTGTCTATTCAGTTTAACCCGCATTACTCATACATTTAAATTTCAGCTACAACACAGCCCAGCGAGTTCAACACTAAATGGACGCAGACATCCATTTTCAAAATAAGCTAGAAGTGAGAATGAGCTTCTGTATAATGCGGGATTTGAACTGTTTTATCCGTCCCGTCTTGGCACTGACCTGCACTTTGCCCTCTTTCCTCCTCTTCTTCGCCTTCCTCCTCCTCTTCTTCCTCATCCCTACTGTTGCCTTGCTCAGCCTCACCAGCCTCCTCACCGGGTTCATCATCCGAGTCAGAGATCACAACACACTCGTCTCCGTTGCCGTTGTCAGCCGTTCTAGCCCCCGTGCCACTACTGCAGAATTAAAAAAATAAACCTTCACATTAACAGTAAACACGCTCTTTGTTTTGATATGCAGCCCACTCAGCTACTGAGAATACTTCTATATTTTACGGCTTACGATGTATGTTTCTCCCACTGACTGTTAGTTGGTAGGATCTGTGAGTTTGTTTTACCTGCCGTTCTCCCTCGGTTCCCAGAGAGGAGTGAGGTAGTATCTCAGAGGGTCTCTGTACAGGTCGTCCTTAAGAATCTGAAGAACAGCACAAATTTCATTTCAGTACATTTCAATATGTTGAGATGCACATGTTCAGTTTCACACACCATGTGCATTCCTGCCAGAAGCAAATGTTTGAATAGAAAACACACAGCACCCCCACAGACACACACAAACACGGTTTCCTGATGGCATTGTTTAAGAATTTTCCTATTATAGGGCTTCCATCAGAAAATGTAACCATGGCGGCTTTGGTCAGGTGGGCAATTTAATGTCGCGCTCAATTAATATGGAACTATTAATTCAATCTTTTGAGGCAGAGAAAAAAAACGCATTAACTATTAACTGAAGCAGCATTTGGGCCTCAGTGCGTCCCTGCACACACAGCGGGTGATGAGAGAGAGAGAAAAACAACAGGGAGTTCATTTCCCAATTTACAGCTTATACCAGCGAAAGCCCACTGAAGCACATCACTAACAAAGGGCAAAGCCTGAGCCAGCCATAAGTGAACAAATATGGACTTAGAAATGGTAAATCGACTGGTACTTTTACAGTGATTTCTACTCTTACTGAGCTCTGAAAGCACTTTTTCACAACACGTCACTTGGATCGGATCAGCTGGCAGTTGTGCTTGGCATGCAAAACATTTATTAATAATCGTTCATCTCTCAATAGTTAAAAACCCTCAAATCGCCAGTAATGGCAGATCAATATATTGATCGGCTTCTAGTCCATACTTACAGTGGCTTATACATTTGTAGAACATGTGAAAAAGCCGGTGTTTAAGACCGAGAGGAGATACAAGGCATCTGGCTTCAAAATCTGGCAAATATCCTGGCGCCATCCGCTGTGGCGACCCCATGTGAATAGTGGAGCAGCCAAAAGAAGCTTAATCTGTCACACTCACAAGCTGATTGACGCTTCAGATTAAATTTGGGGTTGCTCAAGGACACTATAACATGGTGGGAATCAAACCACAGAGCTTCAGATTTGTAGATGGCCCACTGTGCCATAAGCCCCTTTTCCATTAGTACTTACTTGGATCGACGGGTTTTCCGTTACAATCGAGTACCACCCAATGTGCGCGATCGTTGTCATAGCAACGTGGCTGAACTTCCAGTGATGTAATTAGTATGCGACATGAACGCTACAATCAAGGTGGATGTCGAGCGGTCTGAGGCTTTTCATCAGACCCGGAGACCACCATGTTGTTTTTGTAGCCATTTCCTTGTTTTCGGGGTTTAAAAAATGTTGGTTTTTAATTTCGCGAACGAAACCCTCTCATAGCTCATTGATTGATGCCACTTACCAGCCAATCGGTGGCATGCAGTCTGTTAAAATTACATTTTGGGATTACCTTGGGTTCCTTGGAACCCCCTAATGGAAAACCCTGAAAACCGTGGCAAGCCGAGCAGAGTAGGTATTAATGGAAAAGGGGCTTTAGTGACCTCATCAACAAAACAGGTAAAACAGTATTTAGCTATAACATATGGGTTGGCTCTTTATTTATTTTTAAAATGTCTTTATAGTCTTTTTAAACTGTTAATTTACCATTGAAGCTTTTGTATAAACATAAATAAATAAATGAACGCACACATTTGCCCAGTGGTGGTCAACCTGATAGACACCCTGATTTTTATATCTGTTAAAAACAAACCAAAACAAAAAAGGAAGTGTCCTTATTGGGGCTGCGCAATTATTTAACATTTATTTTCAACCTCAATTTTGGAAATCAAGATTAAATTGTGTCACATTCTCATTTTACCCCTCGCTTTTCTTTACTTGTGCTCCATCCTTAAAGTCCAACTTTACTCTCAACCAGACTGTGGAAGCTTCAGTTCACTTCACATTTATCTAGTTCAAAAATGCAATTAACTGAAAGAGGAATTTCTTCTATTTTTAAAGGGTAATAAAGTCGCCATTTTTCCAAAGTCTGACTGTAATCATTTTAACTGAATGTGACATAATTGCTTCAAGCATTTGAACTCTGACCCTTTCAGCACACAGCTGGCACACCATGCTTGCAAATAATGATTGTCTAGCAAAATCTAATAATAGGTTAACAAAATACCTCTGAAACTGTTGCAGCCTAGTGGGTCTGAAAGCTTTCGAATACAGCAACACACATTTAAAATCAGGAGATCCTGTTAATCAAAGCTTCAAATAGAAAATGTTTTACCAAGTGAAAACAGAAACTGGAGCTCCTACAACAACGTTACTAAGTCTCCAGGTCTTGATCCAGGTTGATCAGACACAAACATGTTAAAATCTGCACAGTAAATTCTCTAATTTATTAGTAAAGCTGTTTTTATTTTTCTATTTCGATCTAACCTGCCTAAAATTCTTTACCAGGCAAGGTTACTGTTTCTATTATTTGTTGCTGCTTACTGTTTCTGTTGTATTATTGTATTAAATGTTTGTGGTGGCTGCCGCTTGTCTTTATATTAGGAGTACATTTTCTGCTCTTTCCTCTTGTCTTGAGTAGTGAGTGTAATTGTCTGTCCAATTATTGTGTTTATTCTATTATTTGAATCATTTTTAAAAACATCTTGCCAAAGAACTGCACTTGAAAACTAGCCAGCTGACTAACGCTGCCATACTCACAGAAATGTTGATCAATGTGTTGTCCTTATAAACAAATAAATAAAATTATACTTATCGATTTCTTTTTGCTACAGTCCAATATGTGGGTGTACTCTTGTGTACCTGTGCTACATCATCTTGTCCTGGGCTGCTGTGGTCACTGAACCAGCTGAAAAACGTCTCATAAACACCACGTGAAGACTTCCTGGGTTCACTGTGGGCTGTCAGGTTGTGCCCACGATGCCATAGAATGGGGTTGGAGAACGACATGGGAGATCCTGAAAACATGAGCAGCCAGGATTAGAACATGATACTGAGAATATAAGCTTCCTGCTTGACATCACAAATGATTCTTTCCATTCATGTGCATGTATATAACGACAAAGAGTGAAACAGTTAAAGTAATCTCAGCCAATTCTCCATTTCAAAATGCAACTGCGCTGTCTGAATACGGTGTGTGCCCTTCTAAAAGCAAGTTTCGCCACTCACCAGCCGTATTGTAACTGGGCTTTTATTTACATGAGTCCCCTAAATCAGTGGTCCTCACTTTTTCTTGAGTGCCCCAGAAGCTGAAGTTCACTCTCGCATTCCATATTTTTTTTTAATCAAACAATAAAAAGGAACCCAAACTAAATTTTATTACTTAAAGGTGCAATAACATCAGCAAACCATAAAGATAAGAAACACAATACTTTACTTATCCCAAAGTTAGGGAGAAAAACATAAACAAACATTGACCTTAGTTTCATTTAGTTTATTCCACCTGGCTCACCTGCAGTGAACCTGTATCCTATAGTTTGAAAACCACTGATTTAAATTAACTTTCAATTTAAAAACCTGAATGTACAGAATCACTGGTAAGATTGTGGTAAAACAAACAACAAAAAACACATTTGTTGTAACTTCTGCTGCCCTTTTGGCCAGGTCGCTCTTGGAAATGAGATTTAAATCTCAATGAGACTTTCACCTGGATAAATAAACAATAATATAATAATAATGCTTCACAATGTGACACTGACAAATTTGTCAAGTTATTTGGTTTACTTGCAACTTCTCATTCCCATATATTTTATAGGCAGCGCAGCTGTTAATGAAAATTTCCCATTTAGTTGTCATTTTCCCTTCCAAAATATGACCGAATTGGGGGAAAAAAGGCAAAATTGATAACTCTACTTTTTAAGATTATCCTTATATGCTAGGGCTGTACTGAACCTTATTTTTCACAATACCAGTGTAAATTTTTAAATGATATTAAAATGTCATATCAATATATCATTGACACACCAATGGCATGCATTTACTTCCCCTAGCACACACTACAATAACTCAAGCCCAGACACATCTGAGAGCAAGAACTGCATGTTAGCCTCCATTAACCACTTTGTACCTAAAAAGGGAGCTACCATATCAAGCTCCGACAAAGCACAGTGCTTTCCAAAACATGCAAGAAAACTGATCCCACTAAAAGGTGAAAACGACAAACTTGTTCCACCAGTTGACGCAAAAACACACCGTTCTGCACAAACGGGCTATTAAGGCACATGAGGAGGAGATACTAGGAGCTGGTGATGTGTGACCTAAAGTGAACAAATGCCTCACGTAAGCACTGCAGGAGCACTTCCTAGCTGCACATAATGCAACTAGGGAGTAACCCTTTCCTATCATAAGTTCCTATGTGATAGGAAAATCAAATGGTGGATGGAAATTACTCATGTAGTTGCACGGTGGTAAAAAGAGGGCTTTAAGCAGTCGGTTAAAAAGGTCGACCCAATATACAACATCCCAGGTTGAAAATGTGTTTTAATTATATTTTATTATGTGATAATACTGTGCATATGGTTAAGTAGTAGCTGTCAAACTAAAGTGTGGCAGTTATTTTATGCTTTTTTGGAGAAAACATTTGACTTATGTGGAATGAAAAATGCCCTTCATTTTGATCACACTAATAAATGCTGCAGCCTGCAAGCAGCAACCACTAAAAAATGTTTTGTGTTTTTTTGTGCACTGTCAAAAATCGTATTACTGTATTCTCCAAAAGACTGATAATTTTGAGGCTACACTATGCTTTACCTAATATCACTTGATTTTATAATCGCATGTTTATTTTTACCTCCCATTCCGAGGTGCAGCTCTTTCATGATGATGTTGTTCTGAAAGTAAGGGTTTCGTCTGAAGTGGAAGCGAATTCTGTAGCCCAATTTGTTATTCTTGAAAGACTCAATCTGAGGAAAAAGGTAGGAAAACATGTTTTCTTCCATTCTACAAATATGCATCAGCTGAGATTGTGAGAAAAAAATGTCCTACCTCAAGATCAGTCATGTAACTAAGAGCGTCTTCATCGGTCTCATCAATGTGAGCTGAGAGATGAGGATGGTTCAACAGCTGGCACATCGAAGTTACGAAAAAACAACATGACAAATTCACTTTAAATACTCAAACACAGCATGGCAATCGGTCAAGCGTTACACTTTCATATTTTAAGGATACAGCTGTCACCCAAAACCCAGGGATCGTTTTCGTGATGGAACTTCTCTGATCCAGATGCGGGCGCCGCTGACGACTAATCTTCAACTCCAGCCTCTGGTGAAGCCGGGCACTTTTCTTCTCAAGGGCTTCCAGCCTCATCTGTACTTGTGCCAGGAGAGCCACCGACTGCCTCAACTCTGGAGCCATCTTTACAGACACAATGGCACATTCGCCATCATCGTTTTCCTCATTGTCTGATGGGAAAGAGGAGCTCGGTGTGGAGGAAGAGCCAGATACCGATTCATCGCCCTCATCTGCTTCAGGCACATCATCTGTATCCTCTCTGTCAGTGCTATGCACAGATGTGGAGCTATCTGCTGCCGCTGCTTGTGTTTTGGAGCCAACTTTTGAGGACTGGTGTCCCCCGCGCTGTTTAAATTTACTCCCTTGTTTCACCTGCTTGGCCTTTTCAGATGAACAAGGAGTCTCTTGGCTGTCTTCTCCGTCCCCCCCTGTGAGACTGGCCAGCGCTTCAGCAGCGGCTATGGCAGCTGAGTCGGATTTGTCCAGAGGAGCTGTGGGACGCCGCTCTGTTTCTACTGTTTTCTCTGCTTTGTCTTTTGCATGAGCCGACTCCTGCTGATCCGAGGACTGCGGCTTGTCGGTGCTACTGCTGGTGTGGTGGCTGTCAGCGCTGGAGCTGTTGACAGGCTGTGAACTGGTGCCACCAGTGCTCTCTGAACCCTGATCTGCTTTCACAGCGGCTTGTTCCTCTTTACCATCTTTCGACTGGCCCTTGCTCCCGGCTGCTTCTTTACTCTCGGCTTCACTGTCTTTGCAACTTTCAGAACTAACCCTCGTTTCATCTGGCTGGTCACTAAGTTTTGCGGACTTGCTGGGAATCAGGCTGCCTTCATCCTTATCGGGTGATGGACACCGTTTCCTCGATGCAGAGTCAGCGGACTGTTTGCAGTCCATCACTTCACTCATGCTAGCTAGCTAGCTAACAAGCTAGGTAGCTCGCAAGCTCGTATAAAATAAACTGAAGTGCAAATAACTGCACGACTGCGCTCGTTTCCGAGATAACACTTTTGGGGTTGACGTTGTGATCGTAGCTCAGCCTACATTCTCAATGAAGCAACAACAGGAAGCAGTGCTCGTATTTCTCTGCGGCCTTGCGGAACGCTGAAAATTAGCACGCTGCTGCTAACGCTGGTTAGCTCGGCTTACCCAATTCTTGCGTCCTCGCAGTCACGGCCGTACCGCATGCTCACAAATAAAATCCTAACAAGAAACACTCGTTCCAGATAATCAAGCCCTGCCACGCTATATCGCCGTTAAGCCGCAATCCGCCTTCTTTATAATAGTTTGTTTTTGCATTATCCGTTAGCTTACTATCCGTGCACCGACGTGATAGAAAAACAATCCTGTGATTGGCTGGGGTACGTCGCGCTAAAATGTCTCGACCAATCACATACAAGGGTGTGTTTACACGGTAATCTGTAGCGGAGCCGCCGCGGGTTTGCTGCGCAGCAAGCGCAGGGTCGCGAAAACCATTGCGACAATACTGGGAAACATATTTAAGTGTTTACACGACAGCAGTAAAAAGAGACACTTTACACCACGCTGAACAAATTATGTTAAAATGAAAATATGCACATTATCCCACAAAAAACCCGCCAGATGTAAGCAAGGACTTGGCTTTGTTTGCATATGAAATCATCTGCGGTGCCCACAGTGGCTTGTGTGGTGGTTAACTGAGTATTGCAGAACGGATGCAGCTTGGGCCTATTCCAAGAGACGATTTCACACATATAGCCATGCATCATAGCCTATTCTGTATATAGGTTGCTTAGCTTCTCCCCTCGTCAAGTTGCTGAAGGTTATACAGAAGAATCACAAACCAGAGGTCATCTGATCCAAGATAATCAAATCCAAGCAAGAGTCATCTACAGGAAGGGCAACCCCCCGCAAAAAAAGATTTGGAATTATAAGATTATCTTGTAGCATTTCATAATGCAGCCCACAACTAACGGTGTGATTACACTAGAATTAAATGAGATTGCTATGTATTTTATCTGAATTACAATGTAATTCCAATTACCTAGCAATACTTGGCAGTACTTGGCAGTAGATGTATTAAAATAAGGAGGTAACAAAAAACAAAAGTTTTTACAGAGAAGAAGCAATTAAAATTAAGTAATGCTCAGCTTCCAGGTATTATAGCAGAACCCTCCCCAAAGTTTCCCATCTTACACTATAAATATAGCATGCCATAATGTTCATCGTGGATGCACCACTATTGAGTTCTCCATTTGTATTATATATAAAATGTGATAAGGACTGTTCTCCCTTTACTACACTGGCAAATATCACAGGGCGCAGGTCCATATGGTCTTATCATTACAGAGGCCATATTCTGCATTGCGTGCTGGTGTTTGTTGTTTCTGCTATATGCACGCCAATACAAGGTATAATTGAAATTTAAAATACCAAGCCACAAAAAGTGAAGTGATTTTAGAGTGTAAGCTGCTAAAATACCTGGAAATAATACATTTCTTAAAATTATTGGCAGTGTAATTTTTTCCTATGAAAACCTGAATTGTATCAACTACAAAGTGTTCCTAGGTAAATATATCATCCCCCTAGATACCCTTGCACTTTGAGAATTTTGTTCTTGACAAGCTCTCAAATCTTACTTACTTAGGCTCCGTATTTCACGGCCTGTACAATAAAATACGGGCCGTATTATGAAGTCCAATCAATAATCTTTGCATAATTTCATATTTTTATCACAATGGGTTATACTTTAGATTTTCTTACCATCTCAACCACTGCTACAACTGGACTGGTATTAAATTACACTGACAGCTGTTCATACTGAATGGCAAAACTTTCCCCAGTGTGGTTGAATTAAAATGGCCTAAACTCTAACGAACATAATGTATCACAGACTGAGTCTTCGATGAATTCAGGCTTGGAGAGAGGGAATTTGGAGACGCCATCTTGAAATAATAATTCCCACCGATTGTCTCTAAAGATGTTTCAATAAATAGGCATGCAGCCTATCTTTCCAACGCTGGCATTTATGACATTAATATGCTATTTCCAGCAGCAGGCGCATAGCCAGGCCGAACCAAATAGAACAAGGGGGAGCCGCAGGATTATACCAACTTATCAACAAATTTAGGGCATGGAAACCCGGTAGGTCAGTGCTAAAATTAGGGGCTGGTACTTCCAAGACAGCAGCCAAACTGCCGTGCATAAAGTCATGTAAAACCAGGGGATACACTATCACAAGGGCTGGCAGTAAAGACAAGGTTTCCATGGGTGACATTTAACGCCACACGTTGACTGAAGAGGCACTGTGCGTTACGCAGCGACAGCGCTGGATCATCACTGACCACAGCTGCGCAAATCATGAGTATTTGGTAGCTCTTTAGAGACGCCATATGTAGTCTTCGGCTCCTTTGAGTATTTACGTCTGTAAAAATAATTTTTAAAAATGTCTTTTTTGACCATACCAAGCCAAGAGGGTCTTTTTAAAACGATAAAAACAGGCAAATCGGGCGAGGACGCAGATAGTAGGTCACCAATGGACGCCGAAGATAACCAGAATGATGACGATGATGATGATGATGATGACACCGAGGACGTCCGCTTCATCCCAAGATGCTCCCCGGTGCCCAGAAAGCGAGGTGCGTCAATTTTCGATGAGACCGCTGAGTATATGCGGATCCACTTGGCGCTGTCCGCCGGGAAGAGAGTGTCATTTGCCGACACAACAGGTGGGGATTTGGTGGATGTGAAGGAATTTGTTGCCTTTGATTCGGACGATGAAGACTCTATTGCAAAGTGGGACGAAGAGGAGGCAAAGTATCGGAAGCCTGAGCGAGAGCCGATCTATCATGTGCTCCCAGAGTTTCATGCACCCACCGGTAATGCTCTGCTGCAGGCTGTGCGCACCAATAAAGTGGAGGTTGAGCAGATGTCTCCAGCTGAGAACGATCCTCTCGCCTTCACAGGGGTAATACGAGTGCTGAACATTTCCTTCCACAAAGCAGTTTATGTCAGATCGACAATGGACAATTGGGCCACTTACTTTGATCACCCAGCAGAGTATGTCCCGGGATCTCACGATGGAGAAACTGACAAGTTCTCCTTCAAGCTGTCTTTTGCGCCACCTTATACCACACATGGCTCTCGCATTGAGTTCGTTGTACGCTATGAAACCTCTGATGGTGATTACTGGGCTAATAACTCCTCTATGAACTATGTGGTAACTCTGCTCCTGACCTATGAAGATGATTCAGCTCATACAAACATCAACACACAGGAAATGAAAAGTATCCTGAAACCTCCAAAAGCTTACAGGTACATTTCCTGTCACACTTGCCAGTTAGACAACCCAGAGGACAAAGACTTAGAAGGGTATTTGTGTAATATTTTGCCCAATCTCTGCCTCCCATGCCTTTTATCCGAAACATCCACAGAATTATAAGGTCACCATCAAGCCTCAGTCAGTTTAAGGTCCTCAAAAGCTCATAGACCAAAAAGGTTTTACTGAAAAAAAAGGGATAATTTCTATATTAGTTATGTAATTATAAAAAAAGATATGGATGCCACAAAGGTAGGGGCTGTGCAACAGCTACAAAACTATACCTGCTTACTAATTCACTGAGAGGTTTATGCCTGGAATGAGTATTCAGCTCAATGTAGTGGTTCTGCCCAGAGAGTGCATCTAGCCCAGAAAGAACTCAAACAGAGCAGGCTGTTCATAAGAAAAGTGGTTCGGTCTGTTGCATAATCAAAGTACAAGGACAACAGGAAAGCTACCTAGATGAGTTCACAAAGTTTTCCCATTACTAGTTTTACCTTTTACAATTACAGCCTGTAGCAAGGTACAGAAAGAGATTTTTTGGAAGAACACTCCCTGCTCAGTGTATCAATCACCCAGCGGTGTCTGAGGCATTCAGAATAGGAAAAGGGCAGGTGTCGTTTTCAGCCGTGGCGTTTCCCTGCACTAAAATTTACCTCTGACCTTTTCTATTGGAGTCATCAGGGGAGCAAAACCATTTCAAAGGAACGGATTGGCTCCTCTCCCTTTTATAATTAAAGGCTGGCACACAGACCCTTTTTGCTTCATTCGTTACTCCATTAAACTCAGCTAATCCCCTGATTTACTGTAATATCAACATGAAAGTGTGTGATAAATCTCACAATGTTCAAGCTTGGGCAGCACAAGCAATAGTTGCTTGTGTTGCCCAAGCTTGTGAGGACGTGTAAAAGCAGTAAGCTGAATATAAAGTGATGTAGTTGTCATGTAGGTATCCACTGCAGCTGTTTGGAGGAAGGAAGGCACCAGATGGGTTGTTAGGGATGGATGAGTCACTGATTGAAAAGAAGTTGGTTTGGGAGCAGAATCTGTATCAATCTCCCACCATAACAGCCACTACAGGTTGATTAAGTGCTTTGAAGTCAGCTGATAATTGGATTTTTAACATATTAACAAGGCAGCCAGTAAGATGAAAGGTTATTATGGGATAAAACAAGTCTAGACATGCAAATTTATTACATACTATTGAAATTAACTACATTTAGCCAAAACATTTCCACCTGAAGTAACAGATATCAAATATTAAACACCTGTGTGGAGTAGTGATGTCCTTTTGATTCAGTGTCATCTGCCTTGAGCACTATGAGTTGCTGAGTTTTGCTCGAGTTTTACTTGAGTTTTGGGGCTGAATTAGTCGAGCTTTCGTCTTGACCCGAGTCAAACAGTGTCATATCTGAAGATCGGCCCTTAAGTAGTGCTAACAGAATCAGCTCTATTACTTTATCTACATAAGTCTTTAATGTACAACACCTACCCACACAAAAAGATCAAGCACTATTTATTCTGTCAGGTTAAGATCGGGGTTTGGACTAGACACGTGACTGAGGTGTCTTCTTGGGCCAGATGAATCTCTCAGAGTTACTTCTCAAATCTTGAAAAGGAATAATGGAAAGATTAAAGGGAAATATTTTCCTTATTTTTGCTCATAACACTGTTACAATAGCCAGAGTTTTACATTTTTGGTAGTAATCCATATGAACCAAATATACGAAGCAGGTTTCAGACAGGTATAAAGGACAGACTTTTAGTCAGTATTTCTGAATTAGTTTTGGATCTGTATGATTTTTGACCCACTTGCCATTCATAATAAGCTTGGCTTAAAGAAGGACAAGCTTGAAGAGCTTGTTTTAGGTAGCGGAAGAAGCTTCACCAAGTCCCAGAATGATGGAAAGCTACTCTAGCAGAGTGCAAGAATAAAAATATGGAACTGGAATAAATCTCTTTTAATATCTGCTTGTTTATTTTTTTCCAAAAATTCCAAAGGATTTATTTAGCTTGCTATTCATGAGGGCTTGGTGCTAGCGTTAATTTATTCAAAAACCTAAAAAAACAAACAAATAAACAAACAAACAAAGTGCTTGGAGTTTCCCAAATTACCAAATTTAGGTCATCAATTCAGCAAGAATGTGTATCAAATCTTTTTTGGATTATAAATCAGCCTCTCTCAGCTAAAATTGGAGACGGGGAACAAACAGCTTCTGTAGCTCTTGTCATATGCTCATCACATGTCTTGACCTTTCATTTCTTTTGGCATCCTTTGCTGGACTCTTGGCAATGTTGCATCCCCCTAATCTCGAGCGAGAACAGTCTTCAGAGACCCTTTCTATTTCATGATTTTGATCACTTTTCATTAGTGTCAGATAGGCATGGATTATGTAATGAACTAATATACATTTATTCTACTTAGTTCAATGTCTTCTCCCGTAATTTTGATCACCAGAATTATATTTGATACATCAGCTTTGATATTGAATATGACTTTTAATGGATTGGCTTGTGCTTGTACTTACCATTGGTGAACGAAATTCCAATTTCTATCCTGCCATCCTTGTTAATGAAACGCTCATCTAGTCCAGGATTGCAGGAACTATACAAAATGAGCAATATAATACAAAGAGATAGTCTGTGTTCAATGAAAAAAAGGTACCTAAACGCGTTTGCTGCTTAACCGCATTAACAACGAACAAGTGTAATTATCCAGAGGTGTTGATGATGGTGCACATACATATTTAGCATTTATAGCTCAAAATGATCTTTAAATATTAACAACACAAAAATAGTAAGTCCTGACCCACCATATGGAATCTACTCAGGCTTCAGTCAGAATAAAGATGACTGCATACTCCTTCTTACACTACATATTTTTACTATGTACAATTACGTTGTTTGTGTCTTGGCAGGCAAAGCCTCTGTGCAGTGTTGCTTTGTGCGTGTATACAATAATAAACACATTTACATTTGCATCTAAAGTGTGCACAACTCAATGGTTTTGTCACGTCTTCATGTATTTCTTATAACCCAAATTTCTCTCATCTCTTTCAGTATGAACAATGATTCAGAGGATGAACTGGAAGAGGAAGAAGGTACAGAATGAATACTTGTGTACACACTCACTAGTCAGGCAAAAATAAATAATCTAATATATGCTGTATTATTTCTTGATTATATGATTTAAAGTTATGTGGAGATTTTTTACTATACTTTTATAAAGCGCAAGGACTATTAAAATGGGTTAAAATGGATATAAGACTATCCTGTTTCATAGTGGGGATATCACAAGTTTACTCCAGCTCAGATTTGAACTGTTTATTTATATATAAATGTCTAAATGTGGCAGTTATTGCCCACATTTATTATTTTATTGTGCCAAATCCCAACAACAGTTGCCTCACGGCACTTATTATTGTAAGGTTAAAGCCCCGCAATAATACAGAGAAAGCACCAACAATCAGATGACTCCCTATGTGCAAACATTTGGCGGCAGTGGGAAGGAAAAACCCCCTTTAAACAGAACGAAACTGAATGAACCAGGCTCGGTGAGGGGCAGCCATCTGCTATGACTGGTTGGGTGTGAGGGGAGGAAGATTCAGAAACAGACCCTTCTACTGTGATTTTCACACATAACGTTCTGAAGATGAGTTTCATTTAATTCCCTTAGATTATTGATTATATAAGTGGGCACACTATAATATAAATTGCACTAGAGAGCAGAGGAAAAAGTCACATTTGCCACAAACCAGCTCAGTGGCAACATATGTCATTATTAGGTAAATGTTCCTACCGCCAGGTAGACTTACCCAAGAGTCACAGAGGTATAAAAAAGGCTAAAAAAAATACATATTTTATTTTTTGTGATTAACATAACTTACTAAACACATTCTCATAACTTCTTCATCTGGTGTACAATTACAGAAGAAGCAGGGACCTCTGAGGCTCGTCCGGGACTTCTCCGGCCTACGCCTGTGTGTCCCGGCATTGTGAAGCCGGAGATTGATGTAGAGGTAAGAGTAAAGTAAAAGAATGGGGATTGTAAGCCACCAGGAGGAGTACTGATTCATCCTTCAAAAGTTTAAAACAGTCCGTTTTGATTGGAACTTGCTCCTATGTTGGCTCACCTGCCAAGAGAGGACACACATTCAGTAAATTACTTGTTGGACTGGTTAAAATGATCTTTATCTGCATGCAATTTTTGACAAATTCACATTTAACAGGTTAGCAGGCTAAGTGCTTTATCCCTCTAGACAAGCCATGAATCTAATAAAACATAACAAACATGTTTGATCAACTTTTGAACCTTATCACCATTGGCTTGGTTGTTTGTGTTGTTCACAGCTCATTGAAGCTTCAGCAACAACTTAGGTAACGTCTCGCTTCTCACTGCTGTATGTCTCTTTTTCAGTTTCTCATCACATTCATGACGCATGCTGTTCAAGTTTGTGCACACTTTAATTTGAATTCACATCTCTTGTACTTTTAAGTAACTCAGACTAATATTTTTTTTACCCACATGTGATCACATCTAATATCCTCTATGCTTCCATTGTTTGAAACAGTACTGATGTCCACTGTTGTGCTGCGATGTATTGTCAGCTTTCTTTATGTGGAAATTTTGCTGATATTTGTGTTAGATTGCACACAGTGGTGCACAAAAAAGGAAAACTGAACCACTGTAACCACAGTTTACAATTTAGTTGCTTTCTTGCAGAAAGTTAGATTAAAAAATAAAATAAAATAAAGAAAATAAAGAAAATTCATGAATATAACGAAAAGCCCAAGTATATTGTGCATTCATGTGGGATAATAATAACAAAAAAGATTTCCCCCAGTGGGAAGTCATTCTTCTGAGTTTGTAATGCTCCTGTGCCTTTAAGTCTGAATATGGAACCAATATGGATGATACAAAAATGTGTTTTATTTCATTGCTTGGAGTTTTTAAACATGTTCATGAAATCTTCAAGTATCTTATCATTAAAACTCGCTGGTAACTTTATGAGGTATACTTTCTGCAAATATCTAATCAGTTAATCACATAGCAGCAACACAACTTAGGCATGTACACAAGATGGTCAAGATGTTCTGCTTAAGCATCAGAATGGGGGGGGGGAGCCACCCTAAATGTAGCATGGTTGTTGATGGTATTTCAGAGAACTGCTGATTTTCATGGATTTTCCAACATAACCATTTCTAGGGATTTTAGAGATTGATCAGAAAAAGAGAAACTATCCAGTGATAATGCAAATAACCACTCTTTACAACTAAGGCATGCACAAAACACCTGAATGGACAGTGCATTGAATCTTGAAGCAGATGGTCTACAGCAGCAGAAGACCGCACCAGGTGCCACATATGTCAGCTAACAATGACAGAAACAGGAAACTGAGAGAAACCTGGACAAATGTTGTCAGGTCTACTGTTGTTGTTTATGCCAAAATGTGCCATAAACAACATGAAAGCATCCTGCCCTGTATCATCAGCTCAGCTGGTGGTGATGGTCCCGCAGTGTTGTGGGGAACATTGTCTTGGGTCCTTTGACACCAATTATGCATCTTTTCTACACCACAGCCACAACTGGTTTCTTGAACACAACAACGAGTTCACTGTACTGTAATAGTCAACAGTCCAGCAGAGCACCTTTGGGATGTGGTGGAACAACAAGATTCATGTAATGGATCTGTGATGCTATCGTGTCAATATGGATGAAAATTTCCGAGGAATGTTTCCAGCACCTTTTTGAATATATGGCATGAAGAATTGGGGTAGTTCTAAAGGCAAAAGGAGGTATACCTAATAAAGTGGTCAGTGGGTATATATTCATCTGACTTGCTGCACAATTAGCATGAAGACTGAAAACATGGCAATGGAGCAAAAATGCTTCCGTGGAAATCGATATACCAGCTTCCATAATAACTGTGTATTTTAGAAGGGAAAGTTTAATTAGTTCTGCATAACATAAAAAAATTCTCACACTCCACCTCCTAACAGAATAACATGATAACGTGTGATCTGATATTAATATCTCACAATACTACAAAAGTGTCTGTTACGCTGTCCTGGCTTATTCTCATGTTTCACCTCAGCGATCACATGCATGCTTTTTCCTTTTGGCAGAACATTAAAAAAAAACCCACAAATAAATAAAGGTGAACATCATTTCCCATCATTCCTTGTATCATTCCGTAGGTTTTGAGAATCTGGGCTTTATAATTCCCAACAAACTGATACCCCAACTTTTGTATAATACATTAAAGTTACACAAAGGCATTAAAACACTGATATCATTAGCACTCCTTTATTTGAATTGATGATTTCCCTGAAGCTTTTTAGTCATAGATTGTAGGTCTACAAAGTGATCTTAAATGATTCAGCTGCACATCTAACAAAAAAAATCAACAATAAAATTCTTTTAAGTCAAATTAAAAACCTTCTTGGAAAGTAGAATCCATTTTTTGGGTTAACTGAACAAATATTGCATTATACACAATTATATGCGTAGGTATGATTTTTGTGAAATAGAAAAATCTAGTTACTTTCTGCTGACTAAAACCCACCTGCCCTTTCTCAGCTGTTACCGTCTTCATATTTTATGTGTCCAGCTTTTGCATATGTTCTTCTTGGTGCTGTTTTTCTTGTCTGTCTTTTGGTTTTATATTGCAATGATTTCATCTCAATATGACCTTGAATGTTTGTCAGGGCAGCCTCATAGCAGGGGAAACTCCTTTTCCATTATTTGCTAATGGCTATTTTCCTTTTTTGAATAAAATCCTGTTAAAATGTAAATAAGTATTTTTAGGCATTACATTTGGTCCAGTTCCTGCTGTTCAAACAGCCATCCTCACTTCAGTATGTGTAAACGTGGGAAAACTTGAGGAGAAAATAATTAAGAAAATTGCACCGATCCAATTTTCTTCTCCTTTGGATTCACTTGTGCCGTGTGGAGTTCACTTAAAGGAAGGAATATTTAAACTACATTAGTTGTTTTGCCCTCCTGGGAGGGAAATTCGAGGGAAGGAGAGGGATTTTTTTCCCCATAATTTTAAAAAAAGATTCCTGTCCACCTCCTCATACTGCTCATGAATTGTTTGCATTTCCTCACAGCTAAAACTTCAGCATGAGTTCCTTTTCACAGAAAAGCATTAGTATGCAGTATAATGCTTTTCTTCCCTCAGCGTGCAATGTTAATGTGGAATACAAATGTTCCTCCTTTGTCTCCTAGCTATCACTGTTGTCTTGCTGTTTTACTTCAGCAGATCGCAGCTCACCCGTCTGGTCCCTTTGTCCCACCCAACCAAGAGCTTCCATCTGACGATGGCACGCTGTCCGCTCACACTGTATTCCCAGGTGAACAGTTTCCTTCTATGTCTTCCGAAACCACACATCAAACTAATTCATCCTTTGTACTCTGTGCCAGCAAATCAGTCCAGCCAAATAAGTCACAGCCTTTACCCAGACTCCACTGTGAATTAGGCAACCAGACGTCTGAGCAGCGCGTAGACAGTAGTCCCTCTACGCCGCCGCCTGCCTCACATCCTTTTCTGCAACGAGACTCCAAACCCAGATCAGACATCTCCCAGACTGGCAAAGAGGAAATCCCTTTAGAAGCATCTTGCATGTGTCTTCCTGCCACAGAGACAACAACAGGAGAGGATGGAGCTGGAGAAAAACCAGCCAGTCATCCTTGCCTTGAACTGCCTGCTGAGCGTGCCTGTACTCCCAGTGTGACACAGGGCTTTGAGCGAGACGTTGCTGTGGGAATGAGTGAACCTGTTGAAGGATTATCAGAAAGTTCCAGCAGGTCTGCAACAAATCATGAAGCCAGTACGCCTGCACTTTTGTCTCCCGTGGCTGAGACTCAGACATCTCTGAAAGCAGAAGGTGAAGCTCTACCATCACCCGAGCTTCCAGAGAACACCTCAGTGAGTACAGGTGTCACTGAGGTGAGTGAAAACGTAGCTCAGTCTGTCTCAGCCTTGGAAGAGAAGGAAGAAGCTGCACATATTTCCCCCGATACGTCATTAGAGAATGAACCAAGCACAGCGTCAGGGTTTTCCGAGCCCCAGTCTGAGCATAACAGAAACAGGAATCTTCTGCCATCTGTCATATTTCTGAGTGGAGTTGTCTCCCTCTCGATAGTGTTGCAGGAACCCACTTCCCTCTTCCTAATTGGACTAATTTTCGTTTTGTGCCGTTTGTGATTTTGCCCCAAATCTTCTGTCAAGCTAAGTGCCTTTTCATGGTTTTAAAATAAGCCATCAAGTTAAGCAACATGCACACAAAGTCCTCTTGAAGTTATGCTTATTTTATGCAAAGTCAAATAGAAGGAGAAAGTAATTATGGCGATATTTTCGTACACATTGTGTTTTCTATAGATATAATAATAATCACCCCATTTGTACAACATTGTGAACCAAGTATTAAAGCACAGTGTAGTATTAGAGCTGTTTTGTAAGTGATCAATAATGACCTTTTCTTGTCATGTGGAGAGTCTCTGTGGTGTTATGTTCTAGTTTATTTAGTCACTATCACAATGCACTTTCACTGTTAATGTAGCAAAGCCTGTTGTTTAAGGACTTTGACTTTTGTGAATTTCAAGTCGTTATCGCTTCAAAAACGAAACAAAAGAACAACAGAAAGATTACCCTAGTGGTAAATATAAGAGACTTACTATAAAAATGGGATTTTGTTTACAAAATGCAAAAGAAAAACATGGTCATGTGTGTGTGTTTTTGCCTTAATACTTAGTGAAAACAAGACGGAAATGGTAGCCGCTTGAGCGACAGCAAAACAAGTGGAAAACTGTCTCACCGTGGCACTTTTCATTTCACAGGTCTTCCTTCTTGCTCATAAATGCATATTATTCTTGTTGTAGCGCAGCACTCAGCTCGTAACATAATAGACAATCTCACAGACAGACGGAGGCACTGATTGATACGTTTGGAGTGGTGAAAGTTTTTGCAGTGTATTGCCATTAAACATGGTCTCATATCCTGTACCACTTTGTGTCTTTGCTTATCTGTGTTTTTCTTTTCATGCAGTCTGCAGAAGAAACACGAACAACACGACAGCTTTATGCACAGTAATGACACTGCAGTGCAGAACAGATCGCATTGAAGGCACTGACACACCTTTAAAATAACATCAGAGCCTTCAGCGCCTCCACAACTCGAGCGTGTTCAGCTTTGCTTGAAGTGGAAATACACAGACAGCAACATGAGCTGCGGATAGAAGCCAAAGGTCAGGCATTGCACTGAAGTCATGGCAGCTTATAGTATACACTGGCCACTGTAAGCTGAGCTCAGTGTTTGAAGGCTGAAAATTCCCTGGAAATCTCCTCGGATGTTATACGATAAGACGGCACCTCTCGTCAGGTCTACCTCTTCTTATATTTAGGACTTAGTCTTAATATTTTATCTTCATTTTTGGCCAAATAAAGCTTTAATAACTTTAAACTTTTGATCCTTGGATGTTAGGCACTCTGTGGATTATATGCAGATTACGCATTAGCCTTAAAACAGAGTATTCATCCAAGCACATTTGTATTTTGCAGACTTCTGCAGGGAAAATAGCAGGAGCGACTAATTTGTGTGGTGGTCACACACACGCAGGGTGGAAAACATTAAAAATTTAGGCAAATTCTGAAAGCTGTCCCAAGCAGGATAACTGGTGTGAATTTTATAAGACCCACCCTTTGGAATAATTCCTGTTTTTTTCAGGTAGTCCATGTTAAGCAGTGATTTCAAAAGGAGATCTGCGAGCGCTGTGGCAATATTAAGAAACAGCAGATAGAAGGGCATCGTTTTCCACCCAGGGTGTGGCGTCACCCTCAGCTTGTTTGAACAGAGGTATTTCATCACGAGAAGCAATTGCAACAGCAGGAGTACCAGCTTTTATTTAAATATTGTCTGTGACAGTGAAATCCTCCAAGACAAGACAAATCGGATTTTCCATAATACCCCTCCTTTAACTTGTCATTGTACTCCTCCAAGCGTGGCCTGTGAATGTTTATTGGTTTTATCAGGTCCATCACAGTTATCATTTCACACATATTTGCCCGTTTAGTCCTTTTTTTTTTTTTTTTGTTCAGACATTTCCATTTCCCAGATCCACAGATTTCGTTAAACCCCCTCAAAACATTTATTAAATGGAGGATAAAAACAAATGAAAAGAAATGCTTCGATGTTCAGTATTGTGCACTTAGTTTTAGGCTGTACGCCTAAAGCTGTGAGCCTCTAATATATAGTTGTCATTATTATTGACCTTGTCCTTCAGAAGGCTTTTTAATATCATGCATCAGTGTTGTGAAAACATTTGAGCTTCTTTTCAACCAAAGGATCCATGATCCTAACACTTATAATAACTGTATTTCATGTCACCTCTGTTTAATATCAAAGAAAGTTAATATGCCTCATTAAATGGATACAAAAATTATAATTTATCATTTTCATTTGGTTTGCTTTGGTTTACTTGTACACTGGTGTTCAAAGACCCAGAACTTTATTCTGTAACAGATGATGGCATCTTATGGCATCTGCCATTGCCAGAAAGAAACAGAAGGCCTTTTGTGACCTTCAGGTTGCCTTAATGTTTTACGTTTGGAAACACAAACTATCAGTTAAATATCTAATCTCAGCATTGTGCTGCTGTCAATGTTCAACTAAGCACTGTTTGTGCCTGGTGAACATTTAGTTCTGTTTATATGTTTGAAATGACAAACTGAAGCTTCTGATTACATTCATCTACATGCTGCGTTAGATTAAAGCTCATTATAATATTAGCTAGCTTTGCCTTCATAATTTAATTCCTATTTTGTTTTAGCTGATGCACTTTTCTTTAAACACTGGGGTATTTCACATGGTTTTAACCTGTTGCTTTTGTTTGTTTTGTAACACAACTAAATAAAGTAATATAAATGAAAGGTTTTATGTCAAAAATATTTGACATGTATTTCACATTTAGTATAATCAGCTTACATAGTTTGGCTGGTTAGCGTGTTACCATTTTCAAAGGGCAGTTGATTTCACAATAAAATCTGGGACACTCATTGTGAGGCTAAAAACTCAAATTATTGTATTAATTATAATCAAATTATTTATTTGTATATTTATATTCAAACAGTAATGCTAACAAGGTCCTAAAGACAGAAAATTAGATTTCATGCAGTAACATGTAAAACTCATGTTTTTTTAACTTAAACCTAAGTAGCTCATCATTACCATGAATGATGTAGAAAAAAAAAGCAGAATATACATTAGTAAAACTAACTAACATGTCAAACTGTGCGTCCCAACTTTTGTTAATAATAAAAAATAAATTAAAAAATGATGAAACGTGTTTTTTTCCCAGCCGTAGTCGAGCATATATTTTTAACTGCAGATATTTCGTAAACAGAGGTGTATCTAGAAGGGGGTATGGGGTGGCTGGCACCAGCTATGACTGAAACTTCAGTTTAAAACCTTTCTCAGACATTTGAGCTAGTAAGTTGAACTTTTGCAATACCTGACTCAAAATTTTGACATAACAGCCAAAATTTTAACTCATGAGTGGCAATTTCAAGCTTCCATACAATAGAGCATGATTTTCAGCTCCTAAAAATAAAACTAGAAGCGCAAACAACCAGAAACCGCAGTAAAAGCCTGGCAGATCCAGGAGGATATGATGCATTAGGTGATATTCATGGATTCTGTACTTCAGACAGTTCTTGACTGGAAATTATTTTCATCAATTATTAAAACAGTCCTTGTATTTAAAATTATGATAGTTTGTCTAATTACTTTTGGTCCATTGTAAATGGAGGAAAATGCATTAAAATGGCTTTAATTACTAAACAGTTAACAGATATGTGAGGGGCGGGAGCATGGGGTGGATGAGCTGAAATATAATTTGCCTTGAAACATAATACTAGTTACTGCTAATCTTACATCACCACTGGATGAGCGCATGGATAGGAACAGTAGAAATGTAACTAAATTCATTTCCTCAAGTACTTTACTAAGGTATAGGTTTAATGTAAAGTATTAAATCTTTAGTTTATAATTATTCTGTAGATTAACTGCATTATTATAGATCAACCTACCCTGCAATATATAAGTATTGAAAATAATCAACAGCTGGAACATTAAAGAGAAATATATGTACACACATACATGGATCAATAATAGTGATCATAGTGAGTATGCTTACTTTAGCCTACTCACTATTTAGAATATATTTTAAATATATTTTGATTAAAAAGCTTGCACGCTATAACCTACTTAAGTAGGATTGCAGCATTTATTTAATAAAAAGTCTAAAGTCTTTTTCCCCCACTTTGATAAAAGAAATTATCAAACACAAAATTATATTTACAGTCTTGTGCAGCATCATGTGTCACATAACACAGTCTTGTTCATTCACATATTGTACACCTACCAGCATCAGCGTAACTTTGTGCTGAACATTGGGGGGGGGGGGGGGGGGGGGGGGGGGGTGTCAAGAGCTCTGTCTAAATAAATAAATAAATCTGGGTAAATTCCCAGATGATTAAACATGCAACTATTTTGCTGGCAATACCTGAAATGAGTACAGAAAATCAACAGCCTATTTATGCACGATAATTCATAATTTCATTGGGGGGGGGCTTATTTTGGTTGGGTCTGATTATTGGGGGGATCATAACCCCCCTAACCCCTCTGGAAATTATGCCCCTGCCTACCAGCACCTTTACTTATTAATGTCTCAGAAATATTACTGTCAGTACTGGTGTCCTTTTAGATTTATATTTACAATTATATTTATATTTTTTCACATATCACCCTGGAAGCTAATGCAATACTTTGATTGACTCCTTGAATTAAAGCTGAAAGTCTGCACTTCAAATTACACTTCATGACCTAGCAATAGGGTGTGTGTGTGTGTGTGTGTGCATAGATGAAATAGAGGGTGTACACTGTTTTCACCCCAGATGGCAGATGGCTGTCCCTCCCTGAGTCTCGTTCTGCTGGAGGTTTCTTCTTATTAAGAGGGAGTTTTTCCTTCCCACTGTCGCCAAAGTGCTTGCTCAAAGGGGGTCATATGATTGCTGGAGTTTCATCTGTTTATTTTGTATTATTGTAGGGTTTTTGCCTTACAATATAAGGCACCTCGAATCAATTGTGTGTGCTCCTTCTGGTGATGTTTTTAGGTTCTTGCAGAACTTTAAATGAGATGTTTTTCCACTTTCAAAAAGGAGGCCCAATATTCTTCCAGAGCCCCCAGAATTCCTTGGACCCCGTCAGGCCCATGTGGTCCAGTCAACCCAGTTTGTCACCGAGGACAGGAGCACCAGTGTAAGACGTAGCTAGTTGACAGGTGGAGCTCCTCAGTGCACCCATACTGAACAAAACTGGCGCGTCATTCAGAGAACATCACTTTCAAGTTATTGGGCCCACAGTACTGCACAGGTCCGCCTCTCTCTCCCTCCCTCCCTGCCTCCCTCCCCCTCTCTCTCTCCCTCCCGCTCTCTCTCTCTCCGAATAAAACCGACGGTTTCCGCGAATGTGCGAGCTGCCTCCTTGCAAGCAGCCATAATTGGGATTATTCAGGAATAATTCGCCTAATCCAGCCGTGCTGTTTTTGTTTTTGTTTTTCCTATTTTTTCATTTGATTTCGGCAGCGTCTGCGATGTGAAGCCCTCTGTGCCGTCGCTGGATTTGTCCAAAAATCATGTATTTGTTCTGTCACGGAGGCTTTTATTTTGGACCATTAAGATGTAGTCCACCTTCGCTGGACAGCAAAACAAAGACTGCATAATAACAGTTCAGGGTAAATACATCGCCTTTTACGCCGAAAGATGGGGAAAAGAGACGTATCGCGGCTGTTGTCTGTGTGGACTAATTGTCCTGGTGCCACTAGTCAATATAAACGCCAAGACGATTCATTTAGGGGATGCGCGATCTTTTTTTCCTCTCTAACGTTTGTGGGTGGGTTATTATAAGCATTGAAAATCTGACATCATTTGGATATATGAACAGAGCAAGATATGTTATTTTTCCACCGCGTGTGTTTCTAGGCTTCTGGAAACCCATCCTCGACGTGATGCAACATAAAATCTGTTTTCTCGGATGATATTCAGACACCAAATGAGCACCTTCTTCTCCATGAAAATGTAAAAGGGTGGCGGTGGATTTTTTTTTTGTGTGTGTGAGAGAGTGTTTTTTGTATGCATATCTTTTAAATGTGGCTTTACATCAGTCCTCATCCTGGATTTTTTTTTTTTTTTTGATCAGCTGTTGATTATTAGGTAGCCTCTGCCCGTCTTATGTTTATTAAATGTTGCTCAGTTCGCTTTCCTCGCGATGGATTTATGCATAACAGGTGTTGTTTGAGCCTGAGACCACACAGCAAGACCATGCAGCTTTATTATGTGCTTTTCTCTCCATTTAACGAACACTGAAGCAAAGCGACTGGGATCCCTTTTTTGTTGGTTTTTTTTTTTTGCTTTTTTTTTTTTTACCGTGAGGAAAGAAAGGATGCAAAAATGAGGGGATGAAAGGTAGGTTATTATCTCTCTCTCCCTCTCTTTCCATCTCTTTATCGCTCTCTCTCTCAGTCACACACACACACACATACACCCACACACACACACAATAAAAAAAAATGATGGTGATTTTGACACCTGTTCATGTGTTTTTCACTCCACCCTGTGTTTCAGGCCTAGCTGCCATGGCAGCCATTTAATCAGGTGAAATGATATTTGTCAAGGTGGCAGAGAGCTGCTATGATTGAAAAAAGAATAAAGAAAAGAAAACAAGCTTACAGTTATGGCAAATCGTATTGGGTGTCATGGCCTACATAGACAAGGCCCACCCATACAAGCAGCACGACTGAGTATTGTTATCATCCTCTACCCACAAATGAGTTTGCAGGTCTCAGATTTGGTTTATATTTGATTTTTCATTCCCAGAATAAGGTTTACGTTTCCTTGCTTCAACACTGATGTCTGGCCGTGGTGATGGCAACAGTGGTTTTATCACCCTGTTGAGTAACATAACACATTTCTCACACACACACACACACACACAAACACACACACACACACACACACACACACACACACACAGGCCTTCAGTAAAAACCCAAATGGCTCCGTGCTCTGCCATTATATTTGTTATGTGCTTTGAATGATACTGATTACACCCTCTGCTCTTTAACCGACTGTCACGCATACATGCATGCAGAGAGAAAGCAGAAAATGTTCTTTGCTCATTTACAACATCCCTGTTTGTTGGACATGCCCAGTGTCGGTTGTACTGTGTCTGCTCCAGCCCACCCCCCACCCCCCACCGTACACCCCCATGCATTCACTCAAACACCCACACTTGCACAAAGTATGTGAGCTGTTGTATCTTAGCAACGAGCAAGGTAATTACTGAGAGAGCCAAGGAGCTGGCATGCTGTAGAGCTGCTGATCTGATCCCAGCCTTAGAGAAACAGGAAGGCAGATATTTCCACTGTGTTGCCCAACACAGCACTTCTATATTCATTGTGTTTAAATGTAAGCTTTGCTTCAATTTAGTGGCGAGCGTGTTCGACCTAACGAGCAGGTCAGACGTGCTGTTTTTCGTTCCTCAAAATGTGTGTGTGTCTCTGTTCGCAGGTGGCGAGGTTGTGGACAAAGAGGAAAGATGATTCTGTCTTGTAGAAAAGATCCTTTCGGCCTCTCCTTGTAAAGACGAGAGAGCCGTGGGAGACGACGGCTGTAGGAGGATCTGTACTGTTTTTAAAGGGGCCCAAACCAGGCAGGCTCTTGTGGAAGGGGAAAGAATGGCTAACCAGAGCTTTGCCATCGACGGCCCTGGCAGTTTGCTGGCTGTGCTGGCCTCTCAGAGTGGACTAGCAAGGGGCGGCAGCAGCAGTGACAGCAGCAACAACAATGGAGGAATCTCTGCCACAGATGTGTCTGCCTACTTTAAGCTGGTCTTCTTGGGGTTGATCATCTGTGTCAGTCTTGTAGGCAACCTCTTGGTCTCCCTGCTGGTCCTGCGAGACAGGACGCTTCACAAGGCTCCCTATTTCTTTCTTCTGGACCTGTGCCTGGCCGATGCAGTTCGCTCTGCTGCCTGCTTCCCCTTCGTGCTGGTTTCCGTCCACAACAGCTCGGCCTGGACTTACAGTGCCTTGAGTTGTAAAGTTGTGGCTTTTATGGCTGTGCTGTTTTGCTTTCACGCTGCCTTCATGCTGTTTTGTGTGGCTGTCACTCGCTACCTTGCCATTGCCCACCACCGATTTTACGCCAAACGCATGACCATCTGGACCTGTGCCGCCATCATATGCATGGTGTGGACTCTGGCAGTCGCCATGGCGTTCCCACCCGTCTTTGACGTGGGGACTTATAAGTTCATTCGTGATGAGGATCAGTGCATTTTTGAACACCGCTACCTGAAGACCAACGACACCCTGGGTTTCATGCTCATGCTGGCTGTGGTGGTCCTGGCTACTCATGGCTTCTACGCCAAGCTGCTGCTGTTTGAATACAGGCACCGCAAGATGAAACCTGTCCAGCTGGTGCCCGCTATCAGCCAGAACTGGACCTTCCACGGTCCCGGGGCCACAGGTCAAGCTGCAGCTAACTGGATCGCAGGGTTCGGTCGTGGTCCCATGCCACCTACTCTGTTGGGCATCAGGCAAAATTTACACAATCAGCACCGGCGGCTGCTCGGGATGGAGGAGGTGCGATCAGAGAGGAGGCTGGGCAGGATGTTCTACACCATCACCCTGCTCTTTCTGGTCCTCTGGGCACCGTACATCGTGGCGTGCTTCTGGAGGGTGTTCGTAAAGTCCTGCACCATCCCTCATAGGTACCTTTCCATCACAGTGTGGATGAGCTTCGCCCAGGCCGGAGTGAACCCCATCTTCTGCCTCCTGCTGAACGAGGACCTGAGGAAAGTGCTGAGAGCTCATCTGCCTACTTACTGGAGGACTAAACAACACCTGCCCCAGGATGAGGCCTACTGCATCATGTGAGATTAAAATGAGCCTAAAGAGGGGGATGTTTCACGTTTTAAGGGGGAATTTGGAGAGCAGAAGGGTTGCAATGCACCTTGCTTAAGTGTCAGTGTCTGTTTTGTTGTTTTGCACAACAAAATCCAAATTTTGCTAACAAATGCAGGCACAGTGCCGATATCTGAAGAATGTTTATATGTGAAAAAATGTGTGAGTTGCAAAGGTTTGGATAGGGCAGTAGAAACGCCCTGGTAACACTTTAAGGGTTTGTACCGCTGATGACGGACTATATAATTAATAAATTGGAAAGATCACAACAATCACCGCTCCAGCTAAGTGTGTCAGATGCCATTTTAAAATAACGTTGCCTTATTTCAGAGGGACACGCCCCAGAGCTTTCAGCTGAGAATGCGTTTCTGTGTCACATAAGGCACAAAACAGACACAGAGAGGCTTGAAATCCTTGAAGAAATGTGCCGTGGACTGTGAATAGAAAGTGTTGATCAGAGCGTTACTAACTCTGAAACACATCAAGGAACTCAAAGGGTCTAAATGGATTGATAGACCACCCTGGACGCCTTTTCATGTAATTCAAAAGAGACTGCAGAATATCAAGTGGACTCAATAACCTTGGATACATTTAAATAGCTGTTGTGATCCCAGAAGCCCCTAACATGCTTGATTTTTTTGGACTTGATTTAGGGCGTGTCAGGTTTCTTTGTATCATAAAAAAAAAATTGCCTGTTTTCCTTTATTTGTAAACAATACATGTTAAGCAGATGACACTATTTTGAAATATGACTTGATTTCATATTGTATAGACCGTACAGGAATCTATATTCCTGTTTGTGTGTTTTTATAGAGCATTTGTGTGTATGTGTGTGAAAAAGAAAAAAAAAGGCAGAAAGAAAAAAAAATGCAGAGGGAAGTGGAAGGAGACAGAAAGAAATAATGATGATAGAAAAGGTTCCAGTAACACTGAGTCAATATGAAAGCAGCCTCATCTTGTGGTCTCAAAATCATGGAAAATTGAGCAATCTCATCATATGGAAATTTATCCTTCAAATGGATTTTTAAGCTGGATTTTTAATGCTAATGTGCAAGCAATTGTGAAATACAGATGGATAATGAAAAAAAGGGAGACAGAATAATTAGAAAACAACAGTTGTACATTGAAAACAGGCCATAGGATTTAATGACTTGAATGATGATGTATATTACGTTATTTGGAAAAAAAAAAAAAAAAACAACATTAGGAAGTGTACATTTATTTGCAAATGACGATCTTGGGAATGTTTTAAAGTGCTGTTTTGCTCTCACCAGAATACAAAAAAAAAGAGAAAATGAAGTGGCACTTAATTTGAATGAAACTTGAATGTTACCGGGCCATCTTATATCCCCCCCACCCCGAACATTAAAGCCAGCACTTGAGTGTCTGGATCACAGTATGTTCAAAATCCAAACATCTTCAGGTTGTATACGACCCCCAATTTGTGTGGTGTATGAAAACTGGCTTAGACTACAATGAATTGTCTCTCCAAATTACAATTCATGTGACACAAATGTCTGACCTACGATATGTTAGGCATAGATATACACGTGCAGTCAATTTTTTTTAAAATGTGGACACTTGCACAGCATACTGTACTAAGCATGCATTCCACTGCATTTCATAGATTCAAAACTGGGGATTACAACTTGTACAGATGTTGTTATGGAAAGAAAAAGTGAAAAGTGAACAGAGGTCCATAATTTTTACGTCTGGCATTCCCTCGCGAGATGATATTCTGTAACTGTACAGTTTAACTGAGTTGGTTCTTTTGCCCACTCATCAATAAAGACTCTACTTTTGATGCATTCTGATTTATGACCTGTCTCGATTGCGACACGGGCCCAGTGGACAGCACTTTACACAAAATAGGCCACTTAACAGTTTGTGCAGCACAAATTGCACCCTGTGTCCATTGTTGTTCTCGAACACATACAAAAAAGCTGAATTTATGACACATCGGTCTATCATTGTACACTTCACTGGATGAAATGAAAAAGTCATCCCCTCCACTGAGCACTGATCAACAACCACTATACAGTCAAAACACTTTGTGATTTTCTTCTCCAGTAGCATTTCAGACCTGTGGAGACAGGTGTCACACAAAAAAAGAACTGAAAACATAAAATATATGGACAAAAGTACCAGCCCACCTACACGTCACACCTGCAGGAGCTTCTCAGCCATGAAAACCAAAAACCATGAAGCTCCTGGTGCACAGTTTTAATGCCAGAGAGGGTTTGTAACTCTAAATGGGACCGAAAACACCTGATAGGCCCATAAAGTGTATCAGTGAATTATGATGTGGAGCTTCATAAAAAGGCAGCTTAAATGCTCATTTCCACCTCCATATGTTTATTCAAAGACTCTTCTGGAGAAGCTTTGGATGATTCAGTGTTAGAAATAATCCCTATTTATCTTATACTTGGTTCATCATCTTGGTGACATCACAGAGAGCCAAAGGTAGCAGAAATGTAAGAAAGAGAGCATTTAGATCAGTTGAAGCCTGAGCTTTTGGATCACAGACATTACTTGCAAATATGCTACCCCATTGTAACAGTGCATAAATGCAGAAAATAGGGAAAAACCTAACTGGCCTTTTTGAATATAATAAAAACATTCCTGCAATAAAATCAAAGGTCACATTATGCAACTCTAGGATGTTCATAAGGTCACAATAAACTGTTGTTTATACCAGACGAAGCTAATCTTTAAGGTTCAAAGTGTACTCAACTGAATGAATGAAATGGATCCATTTGAAAGTGGAATACTGTGTTATTTTCTTTTTTCAAATGTTAAAAATGTCTCACTTCTCAAGACGAAACAGCAAAAAAAAGCTTAAATATAATAATGGTCATGCACAGGAGTACCCTCTGGAGATGATGGGTTGCAGTAATTTCATAATCATTAGTATTTCTGTATTGGTTAGATTGTATGGTGTATTCTAAAAGATAACAATTAATACAGCAGAAAACTGAAAAAAACGGCCGCTGTATAAATTATGTAAATTAAAAGTAGCTTTTTCTTTCACCTACCGTTTTCAAGTGGCAGCTGTTGAATCTTTTGTGCAAACTGCAGAAAGGGTTTTAAGGGGTATCTAATCCCTCAAAAGACCATAAAAACACATTTTATATTTTAAAATAGGCAGAGTTAGTGCTCATGCTAAGATATTTGGATCAATATCTCTACAAGTATCAGGATCTTAAACAAATAGTAGACATACGATCATAGAAAATAATTTTGGATATACTTTATTGTTAACTCCTCTGCAGGATAAGAAACATCAATGTAGTGTAAAAAAAACCCCAGCTCATACAGATTCCACATGTACAGCAAGCCTTATGCAACAGCAGTGCTTCTGACACGTTAAAAGAAAATGGATGGCTTGGAAGAAAAATACTTCATTGTTGTAATTAGGACATGATTGAAATCCAGTCACTGTGTGGTTATGTAATGTCTTGATAAACAATTAGCCTATATTTTAAATTTGAATGAGAGATAATTTCCTTTGTCTTAATTGCTGTGCTCAAGCTGATGAAAAGGATGTTTCTATAGTGAGCAGCATCAATTGTGTGAACGCCCTCTAAATAGTCCAGGTTTAACAGGTTGCATCCAACTGTGCCTCTCTGTCTCCCCAGAACTGATGCTGAAGATTCATCTAAGTGCTTATTTTTAGTTTTCTTCCCACTTCTCTCCAAGATTCACAACAACATAGGCGGTATTACTCATTTGTGAAAGCTCACCCCCGCCCGCTGTACGTTCTGAGGATGCAGAGTGCTGCATAGGCCTTGTTGCACTGTCCTATCAGAAAACATGTGGTCACGCGGGTGAAGTTTTGTGTTGACCTCATAGACAATTCTCTTTTTTTTTGTTTGTTTGTTTTTGATCAGCACCTATCATGGCTGCTTCAAACAAAGCCGGCGTCCTTCCTTGCAGTGTATCCAAACTTGCATGTCGCAAACTCCTTACCAACCTTGAGAAGAATGTAATCGAGTGTGAAAGTGCTGTGCTGGAAATTTTGAAACTACAGGTTCCTTCGAACGCTGTGCTTTTCAATTACTTTAATTCAATCTCTTTTTCACTTGGTAATTTCTTTCTTTTCTCTGCACTGTGTAGAGACTGCAATGCAAACTGCAGTCACAATTTGTGAGCGCAGTGATTTCCAATGCAGGGGTATGCAGTCATTTTAATATTATTTTTTCTAATAGTTCTTTTTACTGCAAATTCTATAATATTTTCACCCATTTAAATTTTAGAAACATTATCTAAATTAAAATAAAAGTAAATTACGTTTAGTTAAACTAGCCACACAAAAATAATCAACAAGCGTGACACCACCATGGCCAGTGAGGCTATTCTAGCCAGTCCTCTGACCTCACACAACCAACAAAGGCCTGTAAGTGTTGCTACACTTCCTCAGAGAGGACGAGTTAACTCCACTAAACACTGTTTTCAGTGGAGCTTAAATATTATGAGTCTTCATGGTGTACATCTAAAGAGGGGGAAATTATTATTTAATCTCGTGTTGAATTTGTAAGTTTGCTCACTTACAAAGAAATGAACAGACTCTAATTTTATGGTTGTTTCATTTTAATGGAGTGAAACAGAACATCAACCAAAAATTCAGTTTATAACTTTTTCCGTAATGAGGATTTTTGGTTGATTTCTTGTGACTCCCCCCAAAAATCTAAATCAAAATCAAAATCAAGCTACCATGAAAACTAGAGTTCATTTCTTTGTAAGTGAGCAAATTTACAAATTCATCAGGGGATCAAATAATTATGTCCCGCACCAAATATAGCCGTCATGAGTGAGTGACTAAAAAAAAAAAGTATTTGGGATACAGATCAGTGTGATAAATGTTTCACAGGATGCTCAGAAGAATAACATCAGTTAAAGGATCGGAAAGAAAGAGGAAGTATTGACAAAAGCACTATATTGATAATGTGAGCAATTTGTGACAACTTACATAAAGGAACTTCCCTAATAACAGTACTCAGCAGTGCTTCAAATTCACTGCTAATGTCAACATGCTAACATGGTGATCAGATTAAAAAGTGACAGCAGTTCTAGTGTTTAATTTGATGCTAAACTGGAACAAGATACACTCACTGGCCACTTGTTTGCTTATAGAACTGCCTTAATTCTTTGTAGCACAGATTCAACGAGGTGCTGGAAGCTTTCCTCAGAGATTTTGGTCCACGTTGACATGATAGCATCACAGTTACTGTAGATGTGTCAGCTGTGCATCCATGGTGTGAATCTCCTGTTCCACTACATGGCAGATGTCCTCTATTGGATTGAGATCTGGTGACTGTGAAACCAGTTTATGACAGTTTGAGCTTCGTGACATGGCGCTTTATGCTGCTGGAAGCAGTCGTCAGAAGATGAGTACAGCAGCAAAACTCGGTGTTGTCACGCTGTGTTGTTTAAACAATGCTCAGTTGTTGCTAAGAGGCCCAAAGTGCGCCAAGAAAATATTCCCCACACCACACCACCACCTGCAGCAGCCTGAACCACTGACACAAGGCAGGGTGGATCCATGTTTTCATGCCGTTTACACCCAGTTCTCACCCCTGTTGCAACAGCAATTGAGATTCATCAGACCAGGCAATGTTTTAGCAATCTTCTGTTACTCAATTTTGTTAATGCTATGCAAATTGTAGCCTCAGTTTCCTGTTCTGAGCTGACAGGAGTGCCACCCAGTGTGGTCTTCTGCTATCTAGGCCATCTACTTCAAGGTTAGAAGTAGTGTGTGTTCAGCAGTGCTCTTCTACATACCTCAGTTGTAACGTGTTGTTATTTGAGTTACTGTTGCCTTTATCAACTCAAAGCAGTTTTTTTCACCCAGAGAACTGCCATTCACTGGATATTTTCTCTTTCTCACATGATTGTCTATAAAAGATGGCTGTGTGGGAAAATCCCAGCAGATCAGCAGTTTCTGAAATACCCAGACCAACCCATCTGGGACAAAAAACCACATCACGTCCAAAGTCGCTTGAATCATCTTTCTTCCCCATTCTGTTACACGTTTTGAACTTCAGCACGTCATCTTGACTGTGTCTAAGTGCCTAAATCTACTGTGTTACTGCCCTGTGATTGGCTGGTTAGAGATTTGCATTAACAATTACTTGACCAGGTGTATGTAATGGATTGGCTTATGAATATGGAACCATGGTTATCAAGAATCTGATTAGATTTCTTATTAGATTAGCAAAAGAAAGAGGGCAATCACCAAAGTGAAAGTCATCCACAAGTGATACAAAATATTTAAGGTATAGAGATTTTTGAGATATTTCAATTCAGTATCCAGTTTTATTTGTGTCAAATCACAACACCAGTCGCCTCAAGGCACTTTATATTGTAAAGTACAGTCCCCACAATAATACAAAGAAAACAGAAAACCCCAACAATGAAAAGAACACCGTTGGAGCAAGCACTTGGCGACAGTGAGAAGGGAAAAAAATCCCTTTTAACAGGAAGAAACCTCTGGCAGAACCAGCCGTCCCTCAGGGAGGGACAACCACCTGCTGGGATCGATTTCACTCAGCATTAAGGCAGAATGCAAAATCAACCAAGATCAGAAAAGATCACTGGATAGATTGCTATTCAGTAAAAAGGACTAGATGTTACAGTCCCCATGCATTATCAGGGACTGTAACATCTAGTCCTTTTTACTGAATAGCAATCTATCCAGTGCATTTTGCCACCAGATTGATGAACTATGTTATGTTTTAATCTTTAAGGCCATGTTGGTAGGATGGCCTTTATACCCAGAGAAGAATTTACCGCTCTCCATATACAATAAACCATCTCTGAACACCAGAAATGACTGTTCCAGTGTAGATCTTGAAGACCCACACTATGACTAATATTCTCCTACACTGTAGGTTTGACCACTTTACTACTCTGAGCACCTCTGGTATGCACATTTCCATTTCCAATTATACCGAGATCCATGTATGCCATGAAAAAGGCAGCAAAGGCAACTGACATTTACAATAGTTTATTGTGGATTTGTGAAATAAATTAAATGAATCAGCAACCAGCTTGACCCGAGTACACACGCACACACACATACAGGTTAAGTACAAACACATACTTAAAAACACCCTTTAATCTTTTTTGTGATGATTTGATATGCCTGATCCGGATTTCAGTTTCATGCACATGGTCTCAAATGCAAAACAGCAACTGAAAGCAAATAAGGCCATTTTACTACACTTGATTACACTGATTGAATAACAGTTACATAAATAGTGAACTAGATCTATGCCAGAGGGACTGTCAGTGTGATATAAAGTGTTTTTTGTTTTGTTTTTTTTGGAAAATTATGTGTTCTCTTCACATGAAGTAGGTCGTATCCACACAACTTGAGGTCAGCCATGACACATGCATGGTATTAGTGCTCGTTCATTCTTTACAAACCAAAGAAAAAAAAAGAAAAAGCCATTTCTCAGCTGCAGCTGTAGGAGCACTGACACACACAGCCCACCTCCCACACCATGAATTTCTAAGACATCCCTACCACCTACACAGCATGGCGTTCTGATTGCACTTGAGTATCATTACATTAAACATTTGACGCAGCCTGTTACATTCCAGTGAAAATCTACAGACTTGTTATTGGACGGTTAAGGAGCAGCAGGCTTTTTATATGCAGTGGATGGAAGCTTTTTTAAATTTTTAACATGTTTTTTTTCATTACTGGATCAGTCACTTTTGCTCACGCCTCCAGATGATGACCATGCCGGTGGAATCAGCAGATGCAAGTAAACTCTCGTCGCAGTTGAAGCTGACATCCAACACTGGACCCCCATGACCCTGCAGCTTGTTTACTATCGCCTTGGTGTTGCGCTCGACATCGAAGAAGTAGACGCAGCCATCCTCGCTGCCAGTCACTGCAGCAGAGGGAGAAACACAAAAAGAAATGGCGTGGAGACATTACAAGGACAGCTTGAGAAGATTTAATTTGGGATTGTCTCTAGGCAAGGTGCACACTAATTACTGTGACAACAACAGGATGTATATTATATATTTTTTTCTCTTTCCAGCAGAAAGTAGAATCAACACAGCATTATCTGCACACTCTAATGCATACTGGGCGAAATCAGAAATGCACAGGTGGTCACACACTGCGCCTGACAAGAGGACGGAGACACACAGCTTGTTTATTTTCCACTTCCAGCATGAAGAGAAAGTAACACAGGCTATACACGAAGGAGAGCGCTTAATGAAGGTTGAGCTTATTCATAAATGTTGATGACTTAGCTTGCTGACAGATGTAAACACACAGATGTTGCATGACCACCTGAAAATAAAATTATACTCCCTGAGCCTTGCTCTGCTGGAGGTTCCTTCCTGTTAAAAGGGAGTTTTTCCTTCCCACTGTCACCAAGTGCTTGCTCAAAGGGAATTGTCTGATGGTTGATGTTTTCTCTGTTCTCTGATTTGGTGCTATATAAACACAACTGATTTTAATTGAACTTATTCAAACATTTCTTTTATATCTTTAAGAGTCTCTTTATACTTTCCATCTTCTTTTTCTATATACAACAATAAATAATAAGAATAACAGGCCAATAAGAATCATTAGGTTAACTAACAGTAGTTTGCCTGGAGACACAAACCTAATAATAAAAACGCAAGTCTTAAAAATGATTGATAGATAGAAAATAAACCATTAAATCTAGCAAGGACAGACTTTGAGGTTGAGCAGCATTATAGTTTGTAAAAGGGGATCCACACACAGGCTCCATATTTCTGTCCTTGGACTTTACATGACCAGAGTAGCTTTAGATGAGTCACAGTTTAAAATAATCTCAGTTCATCCACTTTCTGAGGCCATTTGAGCTCTTCTCCTGACTAAACCAAGCATTTAGAGCAGCATGAAGCCTGAGTGAGGATGAGCAGAAATATTAGTTGATCATCACAAGGGAAATATTGGAATATTCCTTGAATACTGATTATACCTTTGATTCTAATCTCAAATGACTTGACATACCAACTTCCCTGGTGGATTAGCACTGGAACTCATTTTCATTTATTTACAGAACTATCTATGTTTTGCATGCTTTTCTTGAAAACAGGAAAAACAGCAAAAACACAGATAATTCTTTCATGTTGTCACATATTTGATGGGTAAATTCTACTGAACTCTTAAATGCTGGCAAGGACCTTCTAAATAAATGTGTGAAAGTATATATTTTAAGACATGAAATAGCCTGAGCTTCTGGCTTTCAGAGGTTGGACGTGCATATTTTAAACTCGGCTCATTTTTGCTATAAACTTCCATAAATCTAAAATTAAGGAAAATTAAGAAAATAAATAAAAGCATAACAGGTTCACTGTAACCGTGCTGGTCTCATGTTAGCAATTTACTTCATAGGAAAAGTACTCTCTCTCAAAAATTGTCTTTTTTTTTTTTTTTTTTTTTATTCCAGAGGCAGTGGTATGCTATTTTGGTCAGTGTTTTACACTGAATTGCCTGCAGCAGGATATAAACTATGGTCTAATTTTGTATTCAAATATTACAGCAGGAACACTGGGAGACTTCTTACCCACACAGGCCCCCTGCCTGAAAGACATGAGGGGGCAGAAGATGCTATGAACGAGCTGGGATCCATGCTGGATGGGGAAGCTTCTCTTCAGCTGTAGTGTTCCCTCATTGTCTACCACCCTGCCAATGTGAAGGTGTCATAACTGGTCAAATTCAGCGTAACAGCATAATCACAAACAGATATCACAAGTAAATATGTTACAGCTTTAAAATCTGCACAGTGGAAACAAAGCTGCTTATTAATTAACAGTGACTTGCTCTTGCAGACTGACCTGTACAGCAGCAGCTTATTGACACAGGCGTTAACCAGCAGCGAGGGGTCTCTGGCCTCTCGGCTAATCCAGGAACGAGCGGATATGCTGCAGATAGAGCTGCCTTCACTCACCACCAGACGCTTGGCTTTAGTAAGCTTCCCTGTGGTTGGGTCGGGAGGAACAAAACCAGCAAAGACCGACAGAAACAGATCAGCTGCTGACCCTCCAGAGCAGACATACTCTTCAGAGAAAAACTCATTATAATTTCTAATGTGGCCCCTTTCCAAATGTAAATGTAGTAGGTGTACCTGTGGCCATGTCAAAGAGGAAAGAGAAGATGCTCCCCCTGTCATCACCAGCCCAAAGGATCTTCCCTGGAGCATCAAAGGAGAGAGACAGCACGCGGCCTGTCAGCTTACTGGAGCCCCCCTTCACCTTCTTCCCAGTGGAGATGTTCACCACCTGCAGGTGGTGCTTGCTGTTCCCCACCTGGAACACAGATCCGGGAATGAAGACCTTTAATAATTCCACAGCGCTACACTGAGAAACTGACAGTGTGCACCATTTCTTTCTGTTGTAATTTAACCTGCGAAACCCAAATTTATCTTTCTCATGTTATATTTAATGAGGCGTAAATGGACACTGCTGTGACAACACGTCTTTCAGCTTACATTCTGTACATCCGTTGAAGTATTTGTCATCAAAACAGCTAAGTGAAATCCAAATTATCCGTCACATTTACCACTTCACAAAGGCTGACATTTCATTCTAAAATTTTAATCAATGTCTGCACAGTGGAAGTATTCATTTAGTTATTGAGACTGGGATAAAAGGGTTCTCTTTGGAGGTTATTGCCTCAGCATGAAAGGCTTAATTTATACTTCACTCACAAAAGGGGAAACATCTGGAATAAATGTGACAATGAATTAATTTCAGAGCGTGCTATGAAGTTTGAAGGAAACAAAAGCTGTAAATGTCCCTTGAGGTTACTCAGAAAGGTAATTTCTTTCAGCCTTTACCAAAAGTGTCGGATAACTGAAGTGTGACTTTAAGCATGTGGAAAACAGTAAAGGTGTAAGCAGACATCTGGTGACGGACTACACAGTTATTGTTCAGGTTTAACTAGTGTCTCGTCTTAACAACAACTTAAAACTAGCACACACATTCAATGTGAAGCCTGCAACTAAAGTCCGAGCCCCTGAAATTTTGAATTTCAATTTTAAATGTTATATTTATCACCCAATAAGAGAATATGCATCCAGTCTACACACTCGCACATTATTGACTGTCATTCATCCACCTTGCTTTAAGATCCTTTAGGAATTTCAAAGAAAGCCATCATTTATTGTAATATTTTCAGCAAAGCACTAATCCCTTTAATCCTTTCAAACAATACATATTAAAGCACAATAATGCAAAATAAAATACATCAATTATATCCTCTGCAACCAAGGACATATGCTCAGCAACCACTTTATTAGGTACACCTTTTCAACTGTTTGCTAAGACAAATCACATGGCATCAGTTCAATGTATTTAGGCATACAGACTTGGTCAAGACAACCTGCTAAAGTTCGAACCAAGCATCAGAAAGGCTAAACTATGGAAGCACTACACTGGATCCACTTAGCACCAATTAACCCTTTAAAACCAATCGGAGCAGGCATGCTCCATTTTGCGTAACTATTTTAAAATCCCTGTAGAACTGGAACCACGTAAGCTAGCGCAATAATTTTTTTTGCATTTGAAACCGGAGGAGTTGTACTTACAACTTATGCCATCAGTTTGTCCTAGGTTTCCTTCCACATATAGCTTTGCAAAGATTGCATAAAAAGCACTTGCAGCAACAACAATATAATATTCCAGAAACAGGCTTTGCTGATCCGATCAGCTGTTCATAACACTTCCTACGTGGGAATAGACGTCAGCGCGAACTATCGCACATCCGCCAATACCTGCCCGAAACCGGAAGTGGCATCAATTTTGCGAAAATTTCGTTTTTTACCTTCAGGGCCTTATAAGCCTACACTGGTGTTTTTTATGTTTGACTTCATGCTTTTCGTTTCTGGGATGCTTAGAACTCAAATTGCACTGCTGGAAATAGTTTATTTTAATGCACATGCTGTTTTTTTGCAAATTTGCATTATAATATTTCTTTTTTCGTTTTTCCTGCAGTATATAACTAGAAACTAGAAATTTCTCTAACTAGAAATATGTGTAAAAAAAAAAAAAAGATTTTCAATTTTTTTTGTAGTTTATTGCGCTTATTTGCAATTTATGTAGTTACTATGGACTTAATGCATAGATATTATTAAAATTTGGGCTATAACGGTTGTATTGATGTATAACAACTTGAAATGCTCCCAAAAATGGCACTACAGCATGTAAAAATATAAAGATAAGCTCTGGCAGACTTGATTCTATGGTAGGTCCTAAAGGGTTAAGCTTCGTTTAAACACCACAGCCTGAGTATTGTAGATGACCATGTCCACTCATTTATGGACAGTGTACCAGTCTTCTGATAGCTGATGATAACACGCCATGTTAAAAAACTCAAATCCTCTCAAACTGGCTTCTTGAACATGATAATGAGTTCACTGTACTCAATTAGCCTCGGTTATTTAGTCATCTTTCACATTTTAGTCTTTCATTCAAGGTGATTTTCAAAAGTAACTTTTATTTCAGTTCAACTTTCTTTGTTTTGTGGTATTATCTTTTTATATCACATGTAATATGGGACTCACCACAGTAAGGTTATTATTCATGGGTTGGAAGGTGCAGCAGAGCAACTCGCTGGATTCTGGGTCTCTGACCTCTCGGATGCACCGGCCATCCTCTGTATTCCAAATACGGAGTGTCCCGTCCAGCGATGTCGACACAATGATGTCATTGCTCAGAGACCAGGCAAAGTCTGTAACTGGACCTCCATGACCTTTTAGGGTCACCTTCACACTGGGAGGAGGTGGTGAGAGTGTCATAATGGACAGAGTGCCGTCCAGTGAGCAGCAAGCAAGGAGGTGCTTGTCATCATTGGCAAACTGCAAACGTGGAACTTAAAGAACAAAAAGAGGACAGAAGCGTGGAATACATGAAGATTTTCAGTGTATACAAATTGATTATAATGAAATCAAAACCATTTACTTACCAGCAGAGTCGACATGTTGATCAAATATGTGGTGCATGCCAGCAAAAGCATAATTTTCACTCAATGTTGTGTCTCCTGCCATGGCACGACTGGCCTCTGCCACTGAGGTGGGCACCAAACTGCCCGGAGGCCTGTGGTCACAAATAAAAACTGCCACGTAAGCACATAATCAATAAAACACACCTCACAACCCTTGCCTACAGCTGACCACTCAATATAAGAGATCCAGTCATTACTCAGTGCCACATAACTAGAATTACGGCCAGTAAATCTAAACTAACGCATCTACTCATAGCAGAAGTAAATCAAAAATGAATTTAATTGCTTAAAGCAACGAGACAAAATGCTGGATGTAAGCTGGTCTCTGAGTGCACTCTTCTGGGTACCTCTCATCGTAGACGGCTCTGTTCATCTGGGCCTGTAGCTGGTACGAGCCTCTGCTGACAGACCGGCGATGACCACGAGCCCCTTGGGCACGGGGGTCCTCCTCAAAGTCCTGACAGAGAACAGAAGGGGCCGCAGAGAGAGAAAGAACCTCAAAGGAGTGAGTGCAAGAACTCAAGACCTCAAACAATCATGAAACAAAAACAACCAAGAAATGTTGAAAACTTGTTGAAATTACCATGCATTTTCAAGTTACTGATACTGCCCACTTACATGGGCAATGCCAGCAATTTCAACCAAGCTGCTCAGTTTAATATGAACGGGCAACCAAAGTGTTGCTTGGCTATGTTGCTCACTGATCAAAACTCACATTAAGCCTTCCAGATGGCTCTAATATCCTAAACTTCCTTTCCAGCTTTAAGTTATTTTAAAATCTTTTCCCCCCAAATTAGTGCAACCACACCCGCCTACTCTCTCGCCTGTTCTACTTTTCCTGCCCTTTCTATTTCTTTGGGTCTGACCTCCATTCGGTCCAGTGTGGTGCGGGAGCTGCGCACACTGCTGGCCCTGAAGCTGCTCTGCTCAGACAGGGGCCCGTAGCGCAGGGCCAGCAGCTGACTGCGCAGCTTCAGGTACTGCCTGCGCAGTCCTGGCTCAAAGCCACACTTGGCGTTCTCTCTGAGCAGCTGGCTGCGTCGGCGGATGTACTGAGTTCGGAACTGTGGGAAGGTAGGCGTGCGGTAAGCATTGTACCTGGAAAAGGGGAAAGAAATGACACAGCACAGGCAATAACTCACAAATGATCCATATACAATTACATGTCTGAATGGCTTCGTCATCAGTTTGGACTATTAAAGCCAGCTGCCTGACTGAGTCTCACCTTGCGTCCACTGCCAACACCTGCTGCCAAACTGCTGCCATTCCACAAGCACTCTGGGTAAAGAGGAAGCCACTGCCAGGGCAGATACCTGTCACAAGACACAACACAAAATTCACATTATTAGCAACTTTAACGGGAAAAAAAATTAGCATGTACCAACTGTATGAGGTCGAAAAATGACAAGCTAGTATTAATGATGCGCTGATAAAACTGAAATATTACCCCCACCATCACATCCTCAGCGTCAAAGGTAGCAATGATTCAAATTCTAATGGCAAATGAATGGTTGTGTTACTGAAATGTTATGCAATGCGAGTTTGACACTAGAAAACAATCCGTAAGGAGAACCGACATAATCTGCTGAACAGTTTCCGCTTTTATTTTCTCGAAACAATGTAAGCAGAAGAGCTAAACTAGCGCTAGCCTGTCATTTAGCAAGTTAGCCACAACATCATATGCGACTACCGCTCATAAAAAACACTTTCTCGTTCAGTTTTCAGCTTAGACACACAGTCTAGGAGCTAACAATTTAATACAGCGTATAAGACATGAATGGTGATCACAGAGCAAAGAAACTCAGTAAAATACGGCTAGAAATCGCTCACCTTCCTTAGCTTTTCTCCATCGCTGCTTTTTCTGTCATATCACGTGACACACTGTAACCAGCCCAGTCAACGATGTGGAGCTGCTGAATCCGGATGATGATTCACAGCGTTTACATTTAACGTTACATTCAAAATAATTAACCGACCATGGATCGACTGAGGTGCAAAATATCTAACAGTCCATTAACTCATTAAGTACACGGCTATAGGGTTTTTATTCAGAAATCAATAAAATATTAGGGCTTTATATTTGTTTACTTATAGGAAAAAACTATGCATGGTTTGGTCGCATTATGGTGATCACTTTGACCCGCTGAGAAGCAAAATAATCAATTGATTAATATCAGCAATATTTTACTAGTCCACACAGAAAATGCAAAGCATTGCAAATCTGAATATAACTTAATGATCCCTGCCAAAACCATCCACTCCTAAAGTGCTGACACGGTTGGAGGCCAATTCAGTGTAACAATATGTAGCAGAAACATTTAAATTTCTAAGGACAAAGTGCTACCTTCTATCAATGTGGGAGGAAGTGTGATCCATGACTTAGCTGAAAAATAACAACAATAATAAAAAAAAAACATGATCACTTTGCCTGTAATATGATGAAAATACTTTCTTGCCACGCACAATAGGTGAACACACGGTTCCAGTGGGTTCACAATGGCAGTATTACAAGGTCAGCTCCGAGGTTTCGCCTGGCTCAGCAAAGACCTGCAGAGCTGTAGGGCGTGCTGCTAAGCTGACGGGGCTCTTTGCTTGTTCATGGTGCTCTTTCTCGAAGGGGCCCCAGTGACAGAGCCATTCACAAGCACGGGCCATAAATGACCGAGCTGAACACCACATTAAGCACTGCATTCTCAAAAAAAAAACACCATCGACTCTGGAGGACAGCCAAAATGCCAGGAACAAAAGGTTAGTAGCATGCAACAAAAAAACCCCTAATAATACAAAAATATATTTTAATTTATCTGCATACCAGAGCTCCATGTCCAATAAAATCAGCAAAAGCTACAGAAAAGTTGGCCTTGCTGCCAAATGTTTAAAACTAATCTGAATATTTGTGCCATTTTCAGGTAATAAGTCGGACAAGAAGTCAACTACCAAGGTAGGAACGTCATTATTATTCGAACTCTTGTCTCAATCTGCATTTTGTGCTGCTTGAGTTTATTCGTTTTACTTTAATTTCACAGCAACCTCAGAGTCCTAAAGAGCAGCCGAAGAAAGGTGATCAGAAAGGAGATGATAACAAGAAGCAAGGAGGTAAGCATTTATATTAATTATATTATTTAAAGAAAATATTAATAATAATTAGAAAAGACATTTATTTTGTGCAGACTTGATTTTGACAGTTTGGAGCAGTATATGAAATCCCCTACATGTGGTACACAGGGGTGAAATGAAGTGCTGTGTCCCCAGTGAAGGTATCTGTCTGTGTTTTATCCCCTCGCAGGACAGCCGAAGGGAGAGAAGCAATAACTTCCAGGCATTTGTGAAGATGGCTTTGGAGACACTGCTTGGGTCCTGCCGTCGTAAACATGGGGGTCCTCGGGGCAGACAGGGCTGAGCGCACCTCCCCTTCCCTCCATTTTGCTCTTTTCCCCAGAGCCTGCAGACTGTGCTGTTGTGTGGCCTGGCAATACACCATATGCTCACCCCTGGCAGTGGCAAAAAAAAAAAAAAAATTAACCTGATCTCCATCCATCACCATCTGTCGTTCAACCTTTTTCTGTCACCTTCCTGACATTGTCCTCTTTAGCTTATTGGATGCTCAGAAATAGACTCCAGGTTTGACCAGCTCTTTGCTTAAAGCAAAAAATAAAATCCAAAAAATCATGCAGTCCTTCTCAACTCACCCTAATGCCATGATTGACTTTGTAACAGTTGATACATTATTTTTGTAAATCACTAAAATAAACAGTTATTTATTACAGCAGTCCATGTTTTTATGGCATTTGTTTTTTAAAAAGAAAAAAAAATCTCTGAAATGTCGACACTGAATCAAACAAAGACAACATTCCAGGTTTCATTACAAATTTTATAAAAATATCACAGGTGTACCAGTGCCTTCACATTTACAGGGAAAAAACATTGACCTAAAGTAAATATCAGAACAGGTTTTAAAATACTGAGTGATGTTAGGTCTGCAGAGACTGAGCACTTGTTCTTGGGCAGAGACGAACATTCAGACTCTAATCTAACACGACATGCTAGGCAAGAAGCAATTCCTTTGACAGTCTAGATTAAGGAAAGACAGACTGGACACTTGTATTATTTTATCAGATCATCATTAATTACATAAATGTGTCATTAAAAGCAGCCGTGTATTAAAAATCTGTAGTTAAGATTGAATATTTAATATAATCACATTTTAAATTACCCTGATTCTAAACCTTTTTTTTCAGCACTGAGGAATAACAGAGTTTTAAAAATACTAATACAACCTATTCTAAGCAAGAGGAAATAATTCAGTTCAAATGAAATTAACAAATTAACACAAAGCTAAATACAAACACCAGGAAACTCCACCACAAACTTTAATTCATGGACTTACTGAATATTTGTCTTTATCTAAAATTCACTAAAAGGGAAATCATTACTGTTGACAATAAAATTGCTGCCTCGTAACCATAATCTGTGCTCTTTTCATTCAAAATTAATTCCTCATTGTCTTACACATGCTCAAGAGACAAGCTCTATTAAAGAACGAGACTCGTCATTTTCACTTTTTTTCTTATAGTAGTTCCGTGAAAAGACCAAAGCTAACAGCCTAACTAACCTATAGGAAAGTTTTGTCTTTGCTGTTAACTACAATAAACTGAAAATAGGCAAGAGTAGGTCTCTGCGTAAGACCAATCGCAATTCCTCAATCAAAGGAGGCAATTAAAAAATGTCTGATGTGGTTGGGTCAAAGCTGATTTATTGTCCGCTGCTGGTGTAGCTCTACGTGTTTACCCAGAGGACAGAATGAGGAAAACGCAACCAAAAGAAGGTGCTAAGGAGACATGGTTGCAAGCTCTCCTCCAACAGGTCAGAGGTGCATTGCTCCTATACCAGTGAATAGTCTGAATGCTGATTGGTTGAACCAAAAAGTGAACAACCACAGCAGCGTTCACATAAAGAAGAAAAGGTGCCAGATACTTCAAATGGCCATGATGAAACAATCCGCACTGGCTTAATATTAAAATGTCCAACAAATAAGCAGCTGTGGCCTCTTTCGCTGATGGGAGTTGATTAGGATGCTAGCTGTCTAAGTTAACTTGTCTAAATTAAGATTTGCTGTGTCAGTGAGTGAAACCGTATTCGTTTATTCTAAAAGCACTTAGCACTAATTACTAAAGTATTGGTTGTATTTTATAGCATTTTTGTTGAATGCATTTGATGAATGCAGACTGCTAACCAAGCTAGCACTAGCTCACAATGTAGCAATACACCTCCTCAGGAAAATACGGTGCCCTCTGAGTAAAAAACAAAGTAACAAAAAGATGGTTTCAGCCATTAAGCTAAATTAGAGGCTTAAAATGGGACTTCACAAATCAATAGATGAGGCTGAGGTGGCCGTCTTTCATATACAGTCTCTGTGGATAAAGGCAAAGGACCAACAGCAAAGCAAACACAAAAAGTAACCCACATTTCCAGTTGTTCTTGATACTACCCCCAAGTGGCAGGAGATAGCTATATCAAGTAGGCGTGCACCTGCAAAGCTCTGCATAGCACCAGTGCAGAGTGGAGCCTTCGATGTTAATGATGGTTGATGAACACCAGCTTTGACAGAGGAATGCCGACTGTGTGGACTGCAGAGATACCTTATTCACAAATGTACTCATCATTTCTTTTTGAGTGACATTCACTGAAAATTACAGTCCCAGCTGTTTCATATTCTTTTGAGCATTTTTTATTTTATTTAATTTTTTAGAAAGGGCTGAGTACTACGGACAGACAAGTTGGAGGAAGCTGTAAAATACTGAGAGATCTACAATTGCACTATTGATTTAGGTCATTTCATAGAAATTGTTCACTATAAGAAGACATTGATGACTGCCACCCCTACCCTTTAAACTGAAAAGATTTTATAACATAAAAAGGGAAGAGAAACGTCGACTGAGGCCATCTGCCGCAGTCGACGCTGAAACCTAGATAATGGGCTTTATCGTGTGTCCACAGAAACAAGCAGCCAATATCCACCATGCTGATAGGTATTGATTGTGACTCACAGTGAGACATCGGTAACCGCTGTCACAACATGAGGGCTCGATAACTGCGGCTCAGATAAAAAGGGAGCGATGCAGAGAAAAGAAATGAGGAGCGAGCTATCATTTCATGGATATCAAAACTAGTCCCCAGCAGGTTAGAATAGTAGATTACCCAGCCAACTTGTGGTGCAACCTGAACACTGAATGTTGGTTCGTTGTTGTATACAGGATGATTCTGTTCTCTTCGGTCTGATGCGGGATAAAGTCACAGTGCAGAAGTGCAGAACCAGTTTTCCATCTCTCATTATTACTTCCTTCACTCTTTCTTCATTTCTTATTATTAGAGAATAAGGCGGTATAATATCCAGCATCCAAATGTGACCCAGTGGCTGGTCCAGCTCAGCTCTGACCACTTCTGAATGGTATGATGGGTGATATTGTCCTGTAAGGGGATGTACATAGTGAGTCCAGTAATGTGTAGTAGTATAGTGTATAGTATCATTTAAACCTTTTCCTGAAAGATCTTTACAAAATGTGATTTTTTTTTGTCATTACTGACTGAAAATAATTTCATCTAAGGCCTTTCATCCAGCAAAACCATAAATTACTTTAACTGTTGATAATAAATATCACAACTAAGGTTACATTCCTATGCAGCAATTCACACGTTCATATGTCACAGTGGGCTCCACATTTTTATAGCAGGACGTATAAATATAGACACCTTTAATCTTCTAAACATGCTGGGACTTCAGTATGTCACAATGCTACGTCAATAGCACACTGCTAGCCTTCTATACATATCCTGAATTTGTAAAGGTTCCTCAAAAAGAACTCATGCATTTGGCCTAACTAGTCATATACACAACAATAATATCTAAAGCTTTTGAATACCATTAACTTGATTTCACATTTTACTGTATTTTCTCCTTTAAAGTGTTCTTTTTCCAATCTCTTCTCTGGTTCTATCCTGCAAAATGTGCGCTTTCCTCTGGGGCTTAGCATACTCTTATCATGTCTTACCTCATCCTCCTCCATAAAGTCCACACTGGAGTTGAACACTGAGCCGAGGTATGTCAAGTGCAGTATTGCCAAAGCACTGAATGCTATGTTTATCATATACACCCATAACCCCTGTGGAAGAAGAAGGTATAATGTAAGAATAAACAAGTTCCTTATTCAATATTACTACCCCAAATCTGTAACCTCTGCAAGATTTTCATGTTAGGGTCCTGAGAACCTTACACAGATTTGTTGAAGAAGATTATCAAAGAATGTTTATTAAACTCTTAAAAACTAATGCCTTCTTTTAGCCAATTTCACTTAATAATATGGCAAAAATACTTAAGATTTAAAAGCACGATTTCAGGGGCTTCAATGTAATAATGTCCCAATTATGTACTATGGTTTATGCAAGCTGTTTTTCCTTGGCATAAATGATTATGTTCCCCTTCCCGGTGCTCTGCTGTGTGTTAAAAAAGGGATTTTTGCTGGGCATCCTGTCAGCAAACTCTCAAATTGTGTCAAATTAAGGCACAAGACAGTCCCTCGGGACTGCTATAATATAACCGCAGCAGATGCGATGGCAATAAAACCTGATGTCCACACTTCTTTAGTAATACATTAAGTAAATAATCTTGTGTCTTCCACCATAATGACTTATCCTGTTATCCTGTTTGAAATTAAAGAAGGCTACAGTAAATCAAAATGTAAGATGATGAGGAATAAAATTGTTATAATTTTATTCCTCTGAGGGGGAAACAAACAGGGAAAAATATCTGGTGCTGTATGGAGCTAAAGTAGGTCCATTTAGAGCATCTCCTGCTCAAGTGTCACATATATGTCTGTGCAATGAGAATTTTCACAAAAAAAACAGCTGGAAGAAAAGCAGTCTTTGCAGCTGTTTGCAACTCTAATGCCAACAAATCTAGTTGCAAGTCTGCTCAGACATTTGTCCTTTTAAATATCAAAAATGTCATCACTTCATTCTCATTGTATGCTATTTTTTTGTTTTGCAAAATTTAATTGAGTTGATGCATTTGAGTTTTTGTTTCCAGTTGATGGCATGGAGATATTTATTAAGCAGCAGGAAAATGAATGACATCCTCAACACATCCCTTTCCCCCCCTTATTAGCCGTGTAAACTGTTAATTGTGCAGAAGTTAATAAAGTTGTGGTCACACTATCTTAGCATCTAACTTGTCCTGCTGAAGTGGGGTGAACATAAATAAGGGGGGATGTTTGTAAGTGGGAGGTAAATTCAAATGCAGCTTTCCAAACAGGTTAGCAAACACAAGTGGGAATATTTAAGTGTAACACTCGTAGAGATGGTGAAAGACAGAAATAAAAACAGGAGATATGTGAGGATTGCTCAGCGAGGGAAATTTGATTAACTGGAAATTTAGAGCTAACCTGTGATGTTGTAATTCATTTTTAGTCTTTAATCAGATATTGGATCTATACATGAAGTGTTCCTTTTTCATGAAAGGAAGCTATTTCCCCCACAAAATGAGAAATGTCTTATTGAATAATTTGAAGTATAACTCCTGTATATAATTCAAAGGTTGCATAAAAATACCAGGCAGTTTACAGCAGGATAAAGTGATTATTTTGTAGTATTATGGTGAAGATTACTGTAATGAACTGTCATGGACTGGTACAGAGTGTGCTGTGGTTTTCTGGTCAAAATCAGGTTAAATCCAGAGCAGCTGACATTAATTTTAATTTATGATGGTTATACTGATTATATTCACTCAATGAATTCTACTTTTTATACTAACTTCATACTGTGTAGCGTTTGGAAATCCACCATGATGCATCATATAACATTTTATTGCTACATGATAAATCTTGTTAAATCCACACAGAGCAATGCATCTCAGCTGGAGCACAGGTCGGCCTGTACACAAAGAAAAGTCTACATGAGCGTTTTATATGTAGGTCTGCCTACACACACACACAAATATATATATGTATATATATGTATATATGGTGCTAAGTAAAAGTCTTAAGCCACCCTTCATTTCTTCATAATTTGCTAGAAAGAAAAAGGTGATTTATTGAAATGTGCTAAGATTGAAAGTCAATATTTAGTATGACCACCTTTAATCTTCAAACAGCTAAACAGTCTTATGCAAGCTTTGTTGCAGTTTTCAGGAAGTGTACTCCAGGCTGGATGGCTGCCTTTTGTTCAGTTTTCTGTCTAAATGACCCCAGACAGCTTCATTAATGTTGAGGTCCAGGGTTCTGGGAAGGTCAGTCCATGACTGATAGTGTTCCACTCTATAAAGCTCTTCTCTGTTTTTACTGCATTGGAAGTGTGTGTGTGTGGCAACACTGTCATGCTTAAAAATCTGTCTTTTTTTTTTCACCCTTGAATGACTCACAGGTCAGTATTAAGCATTTTCACAGGAATGTGAACTGTTCTGAAAATAAGTGAAAAATAGAAAATGACCTTCAGAAAGCCTGGAGAACTTTTGCTCAGTACCACTGTAAAAAAAATCTCCTTCCTTAAAATGAGCATCTATATGAAGGCTATCAATCTTGTCACTGTTTCAAATATGAAATGATCATATTTACTCAACTTACTCAATTCTTTTTAATAAAAATAATAATAATTGAACGGTTGATAATTGAAAGGTTTTTTGTTTGAAGAACAACAACAAATATACGAGGGAGCTGCATTTTACCTTTTTGTTCTGGTGAGTGCAGTTTGGCAGGCATTTCTTTGACAGTATACAGGCATTAAAAATAGCTGCAAGCCTCTTCCGCAACACTAAAACACGAAACAAGACCAGTGCATTAAAACAAAACAAATAGATGAGTTTTTTCCAGCATAAGAGGAAAATTACAAGCACTGCAGTAAACAGAAACAGTGTTTCACAGTGAGTGCAATTAGCCATTAGTGCAAACCTAAGCACCTTCTCCAAATGGAAAGGTTCTAATGTGGAAAAGAGAAAACCCCCCACAAAACTCTGCTTACCGTACTCAACATAAGTGATGAATCCCAAAGATATTAGGACTGCACCTAGATGAAAACTCAAACCCTGTGAGGTAAAAGAGCTTCAGTCAAAATAATCCAGTTACTGATACAAAAAAAATGCATTTAAAAAAGTAATTGTAGGAAAAGTCTGCATAGGACTCACATGCAAAAGGGCACTGGCTGTATATGTCACCATTATAGCAGAGAATGTCCCGAATTTCAGTGCACTCTTAAAAACATCTGTGAAATTAGAGCAAAAACATCTGTGAGCTGGTATAAGAATTTCTATTTAAATGAGCCATAATCATTACACTCACAATGGCAAACTAAAGCAAAAACAGCTGCCGCCTGTCTTGAACTCACAGGTGTGCAGAAAGCGAGACATGGGCAGATTCCACGATGTTACCACCTCCACCATTGACCGAGGAAACTCTATATTAAGCGGCTTGGATACGGTCATATCCCTGCAAAGTAAAAGGTAAATGGGCGGTGGCCTGTTATAAATGTGAATAAAGAGAAACACACTCAAGGTTAACAGGTGCGCTTGCAGTTCTAACCATTTGAGGTTGTCTTTCTCCTCGGTGAAGCCTGCCCCAGCCAGAGTAGTGGTAGTTTCACTCAAATAGCCAACAAAATAATTGCTAAAGTGGAAAGACAGTGTGTTCTCATAGGCCAGTAGCCACCTAATGCAGGGACATCAAAACGGGAAGAAATAGATGAATATCACAATCCAGTTTCAAATAACGTCCGACTTTACTGAGTGGTTAATAAAGATGAGTAAAAAACATACTTAGCTGGTGTAGCCCTGAGTAGCATTAGGATAAAGAGAGCAATATTAGTGACAAAAAAAAAACGTTTATTGACTTGCCTTGTGATGATTTATGCCTCATCAAGCTGGTGAAAGTGTTGTGGTAAATGAGAGGGTTACAGGGACATCCTGATACATATATAACTGCACAGAGAGGAGGAGGAGGATGATGAAGTGGGTAGATACATGCAAGCACAAAGGTTTTGGACAAATGGTAATTATGAGGAATGCATGCCTACAGTGTTTGGTTTATTCAGAGTCACTGAGGTGGGCAATTAATTACCTGATCTTCCTCCTCTTTTTGCTGTAAACAAAGCAGGTGACAGACACATTACCTTAGCAGAACAGCAAGCCACAAACCAAGTCAAGAATACACAGGCATTTGTTTACAGTATGAATGTGTGTGTTCTCCTCACCTTCGTAGCAGCTTGTCTCCATAAACAGGTATGAAATAAGGGAAGAGGTAGGGTGCCACACAGTTTGAAATAACAAGGCAGACCTGGCTCTTCACCCAGCTAACAGACACTTTTAAAAGCCACGAAAGGCTCTAAGGAGAAGAAGGAAACATCAGCTGTTCTTAGATTATTTTTTTTAATTAATCCTCACTCAGATCTAAAAGATATAGTATCGCACCTACCAGCTTACGGCCTTCTAAAGCTTCTTTGTAGCTGTTGAAGCTGATCCAGGGACCAAAGATGACTGTGCCCACAAAGTAGATATAACCCATGAACTCAATGGGTGAGGGCACACTGGTCACAACACCTCTATCCAAATCAAAGGCCAAAGAAATGGCTTTCATTGCAACCACCATCTGAGAACCTGGATGACAGCAGCAGCATTTAAATGATTGTTGTATTCCAAAATTAGACATTACTAATGGGAATATTAAAGTATACAGACAGCAATCACATTTAAGAGACAAATGATGGCTGTCTTACCTCTCATCTTGTGCCAGTTAGTGGTATCCATCATATGTAGCTCCCTGATGAAATGAAAAGGAAAGGTAGTCGTAATGAAAAGAAAAGACCATTCCTTGAGTTTTCCCAAATCGGCCAAATTCCCGAATTCACAAGCTTAAAGTCAATTGGAAATTAGGATTTAGGCGTGAATAAGTATACATCATACATTTAAAAAAATATTGTGGGAAATCACAATAAACTTTGTTGCTTTTATTTTGAATTCAGGTGCTTTTTAAAAATGTTTTACATGCGTACATGTGAACCAGTGTGAAAGCACGTTGTAACGTGTTGGAACCAGTGTTTATGACAGATGTGTTTGCTAGCCCTGACAGATGTCAGCTCACGTTAAAAAAGAAATCTTGATGTAGAATGCAGAGTTTTTAAGAAGACATTGACTTCTGAGCTTTTATTTACTGGAGTCATCTATAGAACTTAGTTTACAGAGAGCAGATTGTTGTGTTTAAGGATTACAGTTTGAATCATCATTACGAGACTAAACACACAGAGAAATACAAGAAGTTGACTGATGCAGACTGAAAATGGACATCTAAAGCTTTGCTAGCGAAGCTGCAAAAGCAACAAGGACTTTTTTCCTTACCAAGCTTTACACATCCAGAGATGGAGCTGTCAAGACCAGCTTTGTGATTTGACAAAATTTGGGCTTTTTTCCACTTTGCCTGTTTCACATTTTCATTGCTTATAGCAGTTTAGCTTGAGTTCAGGTTATTGATGTAACCCCCACAACACTTCCAGCTTCTCATGTGGCCCCATTGGGAAAATGAATTATTAAAGAAGCTCTTTGGTTCAGTATTACACCTAATATGTAATACTGAACTGTCAGGTAACACAAGAGGACTCTCTTACCCCAGGAGCAGGTAAATGAGCACAGTGATGGAGAGAAAGGTGCCTCGGATGGTAGAATGGCGACACAGGAAGAGGAAGAGGTAGCAGAGAAGGCTGAGAAGGACCACCCAGATCATGTGCAGCTCAAAGAACAGGTAGAGCGTGTAGAAACCTCCTGCCACTGTGACCAGGTGTTTCACAAAAGAAGGGAGACCTGACATAGCCAGATAAAAATAAAGAATAATGTATGTGATTAGAGATTAAAGTGAAGGTCTGATAACACTGACCGGGGTGCAAAAGCTCTGTACTCACCGAACATCCAGATAAGTCGACATAGCAGGCAGATAACCAGCAGCTGCCATACCTGCTCCAGGCCCTGCTGAGCTGTGGGCAGCAGGCAGCCATGAGCGAGCTCTTGAAAAAACTTCTGTCGGCTGAACACTCCCATCACTAGACTTAGAAAACAAGGAGAAGCCAAAATGCATTTTTACAGCAACAAAAATAACATTTGTGTTAACGGTGGTGACTTATAGCTAAATACTCTTCATTAAACTTCAAATCCCAGCATGCAAAGCAATTCACTACAGATCAGTGCACATGCAGCACAGCTGCTGTTCAGAGTTTCACTAAAGATGATGAGAGCTCTTCTTGTAATTAAACATATTTTTAGTTGCATCAGACTGGATACAATGAAATACATCCCAGGATGTAAAACAATATCAAGACTTCATCACAATAACACCATGACCTGGGTCTCGGGCATGTGGAGAATATTTGACATATGGTATTCTGCAAGACATGCTCTCTCCGCAATGCAGTCGGCCAAGGGGATGAGTTGACTCACAGCTGCCTTCCTTCAGCCGCTGCATTAACAGTGCCTCAGCGTGCTCAGCGCTGCGCGTCCAGGGAGAAGCGAACGCATCGTAAATGGATGCGAGAAATCCGACAGGAGCTACTGATCCTTGCAGTGAGCGGTCCTGCTAACAACCTACTTCAGAGCTACCCCCCCCTTCACACCAAAAACAGCTATGAGGCCCCCCGCCCCCAGCATGCCAGTTTGTTTTCCGTGCGTAAAACTCACCCTCTCAGAGCAGCAGGATGATCCTCGTGTCTCTGCTGCTACTTTTCCGTCCTCTTAAAATAACAACAAGCCTGGGTCCTGCTGCTGTCTTTCAGGCACACTCGGGCCAGATGATGCATATCTGGATGACTCCCATTGTCACAGCATCAGCACCACTAACCTGCCATCTATGAAGCCACGCGACGACACATCGGCCAATCTAGACCGCTGCTGAACGGATCTCAGCCAATCCTCGCTTTCGTCACCCTAATGTGACAGCAGGAAGGTCCAAACAGAATCGTCGCCCTGCATAACCCCGCGCATCCGAACCAATGAGACGTGGACAGCGTACAGATGGACTGAAGACGGGACTGTTGTGGATGCGGAGGAATGCCCTCTCTGAACGTATGCAAAAAAATCCAATGTACCCTTAATCTACGTGATCTTTTATTCATTTAGTTCATCAATAAAATGCAAAATCAATCAGAAAGTCAGTTTTAATTTAATGTTACCATTGTGCATGAAATAAATATTTTAAACATAACCTACATTTTCTTCGTCTAAAGTAATTCATAAATGCAAACTTAAAGACAGTGGTTAGTTTGAGTGATCCCTCACCGATGTGCAACCCTGAAATATAAAGCTGATGATGATTTAAAGGCTAAAAACAAACAGTGTTCATGCGTATTTACGCATATGCTGTGTCCTTTTCCATAATTTCAACGTAGGTTTATGCTTAATATTTGTTTCACTTTCTATTTAGTCACCCATAATACTGGGTTTAAAAGAAGAACACGATCAACAAAAAGGCCATTTGACTGTTGTATTTCCTCATGTAATGGGGATTAATGGATTTTGCTTTTAAATAATTAATTTAAAAAGTCCCTTGCATCCACTTTTATGCGATATTTTCCTGGGCCTTAACTTCCTTTTAATTTTATTCTCTTTGATTTGTGGCCATAACGCCTGGCAATTTATTTAAAGTATTCTACTTTTACCTGTCAAAGCAATTTGAAAATTGTGCTTTCAAAAGATGATAAATCAATCAAATGTTTTGTTGTTGTTTACTTTTATTAAGATTGATAGGTTTTCTGCTTCCTAATAATGCAAGCTGCTTTGTAGTTATAAGTGTTAGTGAGCACATTATAAATTCCTCCAGCAGCAAAAACATAAAACAAAACTTATAAATTAAGGTATGAAAAACAAAATAGCTAAATAGGGGGGACAAACACACAAAAGAGCTCAATTAAATAGAAAATTAGATAACATACTAATAGGCACTACTAGAGATAATTGTTACTTGTTTTTTCACTGGTTTACTTGTCAATGTATAAACATTTTTTTTTAAATATAAAGTAGGGTTTTTCATCTTAAAAAAAATGTAACACTTTGTCAGTCTCATGCTCAAGGGCACTATACATTGGAGCCAGCTTTCTCCGGAACAGTCGAGTCAAGTCTGCATTTTCACATTATGATTAATTATTAAAATATTTGTCACGGCTCAATTGCAGACAGTGCGAAAACATTCACCAGATCGATGCAGCTGAACCTAATGACCCAGAAGTTGATAACATAAAGGCTTTATAACCGCAATGTTAACTGAAAACATCTGTATGGCCAAATAGGACTTTTACTATGTAAACTGTGGTTGGCAGGTTGGATTATAGAGCAATGGGTTTTTTTTTTACTTCACATCCATGCAGCAGTTAAAGTAAAAATCCTCCATGGAAAATTCAGCTGCATAGCAAGAAAAGTTCCAAGCAATGAAAACTAGTACACACCTTATTGTTGCTGTACTGCAGGGTTTTTCTGTGCAGTCAGCTCACAGAACAAGCAGGTGGTTTTAATGCAGTGTGACACACTGACAGGAAGACTGTCCAAGAAAGTTAGACAGACATTTTTGGGTCATTTTAACAATCCCTCCAGAGCCACCATCAGGACAGAGACTACTTGGTCTGACAACCTTGAACTTTCCTTCAAAACTGTTACAACTCTGTGAAATCTACGCACGAACAAAAGTCAAAAAAATATAATACAGCAATTTAATTTTATTACATTATGTAAAGAGCATATTTCACTTCATACAGCTTATTTTTTTTCTCTTGTTCCTGTGTCCATGTGAGAGCAAATCTAATGGGCACGCAGTAGACAGCTGCAAATCACCAGCTGAGAAATAGCTTTAGCTATTTTAACAGATAATGCTATTCCAAGAATGTGTCATTTGGACAGCTATAGCTGGTTAGGTGCTTCTTGGTGTGGGGGAAATGGGTACATGGTAGTTCAATCTTTCCATTTGTCCATGTTTTCTGCCATTTCTACATTTGAGTACATATACATACAGGTCAGCTGAAGGAGAACAAAACAAACAAACAAAAATAAAATAAAACGTAATCAGTCCAAAGTTGTTTTTTACAAATGGGAAATTAAAACTCCATATTGTGTGCAAACAGTGCAAATATCATAGCTTACAAGTCAGAAAAGCGAAGCCGAAGGTGCCTTAATCCATATAAGAGACCACAAAATGTTAATTAAATTCAGCAACATTGTAGAAACAGCAGGTGACATAACCCTGAGCGATGGAACGTGGGCACTTTTGGAGTTAAGCATGGGATCAAAACATACTGTTAATTGATATGAGATGTTCATGAATACATTAAACAGATCTGCTACATAACGGCAGTGTGGAAGATCCACTAGTGACTAAAAGCCAGCTAAGAAGTGATGTGGGATGACCATATTGGGTTTTATGTAACCAATATGATCGTGAGGAAAAATGAGCCTTTATGACCTATGACTGCAGTAAACATTTTCCCAATTAGCATATAGTCTCAGTTGCTAGTTACGGCCCCCATTCAAGCCGAAAAAGCAAGATAAAGCAGGGTATGCTCTACAGTGAGCTGGCCTTCACAAAAACATGCTGCATCCATTAGTATCCCTCAGTTTTACCTCTACAAACACTTGTGAAGTCCAGTTTCAAAAAGCTAAAATGACAAAAAACAACAGAGTTGAAAAAAAAAAAAAAAAAAAAAAGTACATCTTTTATGAAGTCTCTAAACTAAACTTAATTGATTGTAGTTAATGAAGGAGTGTTGGTAGTTAATTCTGCTCTCAGAGAATTTTACCGTTCGCTTTAAAAATTCGACAAACACTTGATGGAGGCATTTTTTTTTAGCTGGCAGTTGTTTACTCTAACCATAAACATAATTTATTTTAGTAAACAAACAGCATTGGTTTCACAGTCAGATCCACTTCTCATATACAGATTAAAAAACAAACAAAAAAAACAAAACAAAGAGGACAACTAAAAAAATGCACAAAATGTAACAAATGGTTGATGTAACTGTAGTTCTATCATACATACATATGTTGTTGATCATATACACTGCATATGATCAGCAACATAAAAAGCACCTGATATCTGACAAAATAACTGTAATCCCTCAGGGCATGCGTACTGGACCCTCTGGATTTGTCCTCTTCGGCATGTGGCCAGGAGCAACGGCTGTCTTCTGCTGTAGTGACCTCTGTGGATCAGCCGTTTTTCTGGATTGAGATCTGAGAGTTTAGAGGCCCTGTCAACACCTTGGACTCTTTGTCGTGCTCCTCGAGCCTTTCCGTTTGTAGGCGTGTGCTGCACGTAAAAGTAACACCCACACGAATTCCTGGGAGCTCAAGGTTTGCCAGCAGAACCAACCATTGTAATAGTGCAATCAAGGTTATTCACGGTTTCAAGGTTACGGCTGATTGGTTTATGTATGTAATATAAAGCTGCAACCGCTATCTGTTTCCAGTTAGCTGAGGCAGATGTGAAAACTGAATTGTGTGGCAATTGTTATTAGAGATGCTTGATCATATTATTGATGCCGTTTGTAGCACACGGTGCATTTTTCCACAGACTAAAGTGATTATTACGGCACAAATTGCCAAGTACAGAATACAGCCTGAAGCCCAAATCCCACCTGGTGCAGTTTTACAACACAGGTCAGTTATCTTCTACATACATAACAGTATTACTTATCAAACAGCAGTGGAAAAAAAAAACATTGCACCTCATCACTGATTAAGAAGTGAAAGATTTTAACTACAGAACTAAAAAAATTATATCAGCATCACAGTACTTACAAATATATCAGTGCGCTAAGAGAGGCAAAAGTGGTGCAAGTATAAGCCAAACACTACGGGTTTAATACTGAACACAGCCTTGCTTTTGTTAAAATGCCTTTTAACTCAAAGAACAGAAACACTAATAGGATAGGAGCACTAATGTTGAACATCTTAAGTAAGGCAAAAAGGTCAGGTAAGTAAACAGGTCATTCTAATCCATTATTCAGATCAGAGCATAATCTCCAGGTCATAAGCTATTCTCTCCTTTTTTTCTGGCTTAGTGTGTTCTTCTGGTGAAATTATTGGTGCCTCACTTTGTTCCTTCTTAACCCTACACTTTTTCGGCTTGCTTAAAATATATTCATAATTTCTTTTAACCTCTAGGAAGGCTGAGGTGAGGTACTGAGGTGAAAAGATCTTCAGTGAAGATGGAAGTTCTGTATTTCGGGTGAACAAGTCATGGTGAAATGAGGAACCCGGGTTTTCTGAGTGTCTCGCCTCTGGATAGAGTCGACGAGGCACAGGACACGGTTTCAGCAACACCGGTGGGGGGATTTCTGGTAATATACTGAATGAAGCCAAAGGTGGGGGCTTGGATAGAAATCCAGGATTTGGGGGTGTAGGAGCAGCAGTTGGAGCAGAAGTAGACAGTGGAGGTGTAACGGTCCTTGAGCTCTGAGTGTTGCCAGGTATTTCAGTCATCTGGCTTGGTTCCAGTTCATTTTCTGTCTCACTCCTGGAGGAACTGTCCTCAGGCTCAGACTCTGTTTTAAACTCTGTCTGCGGAAGGAATAAAATGTGGTTGTGACGCTGACAGAACAGCGTGCCACACCTGAGGCACTTCCTGCCATCTTTAACATGGAGCAGTTTATGACGCTTCAGTTGGTGAATCGTGGTGAAAGATCGATCACACATGTTGCACGGAAAGAGGGGCTCATCCCTGTGCACAGCATGGTGCTCACTGAAATCTGCCTGACTTATGAAGCTTTTTCCACAATTTTCACAGACAAAGGACCTTTGTTCTTCATGCAGCCGTTTGTGTTTTACCAGCTGTGGTATATCAGTGAAGGTCTGACTGCACAGTTCACACCGATAACCACCTTCTGATGCAACTAAAGGTTTCAGGAGCACAACTGGTCTTCTCTTATCTAGTTTTAGGGTGTCTGGTAGTCCTTTGAAGGGTGGTGATGTCTTATTTAAGTCGAGCATTGTTTGAGACTGGATAATTTGGGTTTCTGCTTCAGTCTCAGACACTTTTGCCACCGTTTCTCCTTCCTGAAAAACATAAATACACAAACAGAGGCAAAAAATTTTAAGAACTGTAAAGAATTTATCATTAGAAGAAAATAAAAATACTTATGACAATCTTGCAACTCGTGTCTTACAAAACAACTACTTTACAACAAACAAAAACAGCTATTTTGCATAATGTCCAAGTAGAAAAGATATACAGAAAGAGCAAGTTGTGGCTGCTACCTTTGGCACTGAGGGGGTTGCTGGCGTCTGCATTTCTTCTGAAAGTTCACTTTCAGTTCGCATCGAAACAGACGGCTCGGGATTCGCAGAAGAATCAGCTTGAAGTGGAGCTGCATTTTCCTCTCTTCTGCCTCTTGCCTTCCGGCGATGCCTTTTTCTACGACCATAAATCCTTTAAAAAAAACAACAACCCACAAACAAACAAACAAACAAACATATGAAGTGATCTATAAAAGTGGGTCTCATATCTACAGTAAAAGTGTAAAAGAAAATGTCAGTATTAACACCTTGTTTTTGTCATACACTGTAAAGCTGCACAAATTTTCAACAGTTCAGGGTCTGTGACCCAATATGTACACAGAACACATACGATGGGAGATAACTATGCAGCTTGTTTACTGAATATTTATCACCCTTTCTAATTCATTACCAGTTACTATGCCTGTTCTATTATGGAAACTGATACCAAGGGATGACCTTTGTAACCCTGACCTGGGCTGGCTATAGCTATAGGCCAGAGTAGACCTGAATGTGCTTCTCGCCCACTCAGTGAAAATGAAAAGGGTTGTTTTATGCTTTTGATCAGTCAGAGAAGAAAAATAGAACAGAAAACACCAGTACTGTTTAAAATACCACAAGCTTCGAGACAACCCTCTCTCCTCGCACTGTTCAAATACACAGAGCTCAGAAGCAAAGAGACGTGACAACTATGAACCCAGAGCAGAGCACTGACTACAGCACACACATTAAATATCACACACCGAGTCAATATGTTGTTAATGTTATGTTTACAGTGATGGGCATTATAAAAACCTGGAACATTCTGCCATAAAGGCTTCATTTATGTACATCTGCAACCTTCTATTAATTGAATGAACAGGTTCTCGTAGAGTTTTATCTGTTATAGTAGAGTTCAAAAAAGTCTTTATTTAGGCCTTGTTGCAGCCCACATAGACATGCCCATTGGGACATCACCCATAGGTTATTGTGCTCCTGTTGGGAAGCCTCAATCTGAGGACCATAATTTATAAAATGAACATCACATTGTGTGCATTCACTTGAAACTGATGATGACAATTAAAAGTATGTCCTCACCATGATTAGCATAATTCACTAAAGGTTCTGTCCATCTAAACTCATCACATGAAGACTTCTCAAATGACCACCACAGATTTTGCTGGGAAAAATACCGTTCTTCAGAAAAATTGTGCAAACTTTAAATCCCTACTTAAAACTTGGAAAATAAATAAGTAACCTTTGAGAAACTAAAAACGGGACAGAATACCATCACAAATTTTGGATATGAATTATTTGGATTTGGTACATGGTGTAATACCTGGGGAATATTGCACTTAACTTGAATTTCAAGCTTTAAAATCTGTAAAAATATTTGAATAATTTTGACTGCTTTAAAGGGCAGTATGTGTCCTATAGATGAGACGCTATAAATAAGATCAATCCTTTACCTGCAAAACTTGTGATTTGTGAACTCTGCTGTTGGAACCTTCAAGCATCCATCATGTTGTATGACCTTAGCTTAGCTACACTCCAGTCCATATTCATTAAGCCATGTTATCAGATGTTTAGCATCAAAATGTAAGGACCTAGTTAAATTAATTTTATATAATTTTAAAGAGGACACTTAAAACAATGAAGCTGCAAAACTATCAGAAAACACCCTTACCTTAATTAATTTTTAAGCGTTTTTTTTAAACTAATGAAAATACAGACCAGAATAAGTAACAAAAAAGTATATTACAATTACATTTAAAACATAATAAGTTCATTTAAAAAATTGAAAAAAATATTATTAGAGAAACACAAAGCTATCCAACAACTTTGATCCTCACAGATTTTATCCTGACCCAACACTACTTTACATGTCTTACCATCTCACTTTTTTCTTGGGGCTTTGATTTTTTTTGGTGCAGGTAAAAACAGAAGGCACAAAGTCCGGCTTATCACGCTCCATAGATGCTTCTCCTATAAAACAAAAATAAAAATATGTAGGAAGCTTTGTGCTAAATCCGACAATTTTAATCAACAAACCGCTTGTTTCTGTTACAGTATGTCTACAGTGCTAGCATAGCTCCTATCTTAGCTTACCTGATATGAAATGAGCGCCACAAACGCGATCATCTTCCGTGAGTCTCGCAGTGCTGCCGTTCGCTTCTTGTATTGCTCGCAGCCACAAACGCCTCCGGTGGCCCCGAGACGGTATTTTGTAAAATTTCAATTTTTTGCTGCGGATATACCGCTTTTCACAACCAGACACGCAGCAAACTATCATTTTTGCTTTAAAACTGTTTGGGTTTTGTGGTTAGCACGGGTTACGGAAGTTATCAGAAACAACTAAAGTCAACTTCCGCTGCAAAGAGGCGCGCGCAACCCTGTTGAGGACGTTACGGTGGCCGGGCAGCTTGTTTTACGTTAATGTTAGGTAAACATCAAATAACAATCCCTACATTTTTCTGTTTTATTTTAATGTTTTGATCCAGCATCGATTTTGGCAGACTGCTGACTAAAAGGAGAGTTTTACCGAGGCAGGGAGTACACCGCGAGCAAGCAGTGAACTGGGGACCCCTGCTGTCCGCACTCATATCTGTGAGCCTGATTAGCCTGTGACCTGAAATGGTTCCTCGAAATTAAATTAATTTAATCGGAAATTTAATTGAAAAAAAGCGACTTTACTCGGTTGCTAGAAAATTTCTATAAAAACAATTCGTCTATAATTTTGTATATATGTGACTAAGTCTTATTTATTATGTTCTACTAATGTAGGATAAAGAAATTGATTTATTATTATTTTATTGATATTATCATTTTAATCTTGAGTGAAATTGAAGATGGCAGTGAGACCTGTTATAATGTGTGGTTTGGAGACTGGGACTCTAATAAAAATACAAGGTTAGGAGGAGGAAAACATTATGATTTTCACTGGGAGTGATCAGAATGGACAGGGTTGGAGATGAGTACATCAGAGGGACAGCTCAGGTTGAGTGGTTTGGAGACAAAGTTGGAGAGGCGAGGCTGAGATGGCTTGGGCATGTGGAGAGGAGCGTCAGTGTATATATTGGATAGAAAAGAGTAAGACCACAGAAAAGATTCATGGATGTAGTGAAGGAGGCCATGCAGAGGATGTTAGGGATAAGGTGAGATGGAAGCAGAGGGTTCCCTTTGGTTACCTCTAAAGGAAGAAACCAAAAGAAGGTTTCTTTGTTTGTTTTTTTAACCTGGCCACATCTATACTGGAAAAAATATTGGTAACTACCAATGATTTCTATTAAATAACAAAAAAATTCACACTAAAAAAAATCGATACATTTTGCTATTTCGATGGTTAAGTGTTATTTTAGATTCAGCTGAGCTGTAAGAAGAACACCACTGCTTTGTCCAGTTTTTAAAAACATATTCCTTTGTGCACAGTAGTATTAGAAGGTATAAGGCAGGCATGAGACAAACAGTCTAACAGGTTTTAACCTGAAATTGTTATCTGCATTAGAATACACATCCCAAAACATGCATAATTTTCACCACCGAAGAGGCAGAGGGTCCTTGATCCTTTAAACAAAGGTTTCGCTAACGTACAATCAAGGACACTTCAAAACATATTTATTTAATTAAGGGCTAGCGTTTCCCCGACAGTGCCACGCCTAATGCACTTTCCCGACCACTTTCCACTCCCGTAACTATGAACAAAGGACACATTTGTATTCAGCTATTTCGTTCCCATTATCAGTCAGAAGAACAAAATTAATCTCCCCTAAAACTCATTTGACTTGTCCTTGGTTTTGTTTTAAAAAATGTGTCTCTTTTTTTCAACTTCCCCTTATTGTTGCCACTTACTGAAAACACAAGTAGGCTCAAGTGTTTTCCTGACTGTTACTCAGAACAGAGTGCCGTCTGGCACTATTTTCATCTGCAGATTTTAAGGTAGCCAGCTTTGTATTTTCTCTTCTAATGGTAACACCAATGTATACATATTCCGGAGTATTCATCTGCTAAAATAGCGTAAACAAGGAATTAATTGGTGAACTATTCATAAGGTACATCTGGTCAACTGCTTGTTAATTGAAATATCTAATCATCTAATCACATGGTAGCAGCTCAGTGCATTTAGTCATGTAGATATGGTCAAGACGCCCTGCTGAAGTTCAAACTGAGCATCAGAGAGAAGAAGACAGGTGATTTGAATGTGGCATGATTATTGGTGTGAAATGAGTCGCTCTGAGTAACTGTCAGAGGCCAGAGGAGAAGCGCCAGACTATTTCAAGCTAATAGGAAGACAACAGTAACTCAGATAACCACTGGTTAAATCCAAGATATGCAGAAGAGCATTTCTGAACATACAACACATTAAACCTTAAAATAGATGGGCTACAGCAGCAGTTGACCACCTGTCAGCCAAGAATAGGAAACTGAGGCTACAATTTTGTACCAGGTCATCAAAACTGGACAGTAGAACATTGGAAAAATGTCTGATTCTGATTTTGGCATCAAAATATATCATAAAAACATTAAAGCATGGCTCTATCCTGCCTTGTATCAACAGTTCAGGCTGGTGGGGGTGTTGTAATGATGTGGGGATATTTTCTTCTGACACTTTGAGCTATTTAGTATTAACTGAGCATCATTTAAATGCCACAGCCTACCAAAGCATCATTACTGGCCATGTCCATCCTGTTATAAATAATAATAATAATAATAATAATAATAATAATGTTTATTTGTATGGCACTACTTAAAACCAGTGTTACAAAGTGCTTCCCAGAAACAGATTTTAAAAGAAGAAATTACGGGAGACATTATGAAGAAATTACAAATCAATAACCATAGTGTATCCATCTTCTGATGACTGCTTTTAGCAGAACAAAGCACCATTATCACAAAGCTCAAATAATCTCAACCTGGTTTCTTGAACATGACAGTGACTTCACTGTACTCAAATGGCCTCCACCGTCACAAGCGCTCATTCCAGTAGAGCACCTTGGGGACGTGACAGAACAGAGATTCACATCACAGATGTGCACCCAGCAAACCCATCTATGAAGAATGTTTCCAGCATCTTATTGAATGTGTGGCACTATGAATAATTAAAGTAGTTTTAAAGGTAAAATGGGTCAAACCTGGTATTAGCAAAGTGTGACTAATAAGGTGTATTTGCTTTTTAGATACATATACTTTATGTGAATATGAAGATGAAATGATGAAATCAAATGACAAATTAGGAAAAGCATAATTAAATGAGTGCTAATTAAATTAATGATGCTTGTTGGGACATAAAATGGTGCCATGTTACTATTGGTAACACCTGTTCTACTAAGAAACGCCTAAATGTCATCTGTGAAACAGTCCTGTGGTGAGTGGAGAAAAATGAAGTGGTAAACGTGCTAGTTTCTTTTCTTTGCTTTGTGATAAAAGATTATGCTTCTTTCAGTATTGAAAAGCCACTAATGCCCTAAAAGAAGTTCACCTAAGAAAAACTGTCGCACTGTTTTCACTCGTGGATTTACAAGTGTGTTTATGGAATAAGGCAGGGCTACAGATAATAAATTGTCTTCTGATATCAGTGAACCTCCATGACACTTTGGAATAAAAGGATGTGCTCCTGCCACCGTCTCACTCTCTGGGTGAATATCAGCATTTCACCAATAGATGTCACTGTGGTGTAATGTGGCACACTTGTGTCCTGCCCAGTTTTGGGGAGATTTTAAAATAGCACCAAAACAGCAGCCATGCCCAATATATTTATTAAATATAATTTGAATATATTCCGCCATTTCACTTCGTACTCAGTGATGTGTAACTAACATTATAATCAATCTTCCCCAATGTCCTGGCTGAGTCATTCTAAAACATTTCATTGTGGATTTCAAACCTGAATCTGTTGCTGTGATAAACAGAAAATCTAGGCTGCCTGAGGGCAGTACTATTGTGGATAAAGGCTGCTTGGTATGACAATCAATCTATAAAGCTGCGCCTGAGAGTTAAATCAATATTATTTCACTTCCACTCAAACTTCCACTGAGAGAGGGGGGAGCAGAGTTCCACTGAAGCCAGCATTTAGTCACTGCTGAACCTGCTTGTACCACAAACAGACAAGAACCAACAGCTAACACTTGGAGAGATTTCAGGATTTGCTTATGTTGTTGCCATATGTTATAACCTTTTTGTATTATTCAGGCCCAGCATACAAATCCATTGCTTCTCAGGTGTGTTCTTCAATATCTACAAGCTTGTGACCTGAAAATAAATAAATTGGCATTCCCACTGTGTCACTTCCCTCCGCCTTTCCCTCAAGGTGACTCCTCCATCTGCACCCTCCCTGGTCTTGCCAATACCTCTCTCTGCAGTAACTGTGGTATAGTAACCAGGATCTGATTCCCCTCTTGTTTCTGAGCTGTCACTATCTCACCTGTTTCAATGAACTAAGCACATCAATCAAAGCTCTGCAGCGTTGCTCCTGATCTCTGTGTGCATGCGTGTCTGTGTGTGCGAGGGAAATGTGTGTACATGGGTCATCAAAGAAGGCTAGTCTAGTCTCTATGAAAGAAATGTTTGATTAAAACAACATCTGAATATATATATTGTTAACATAGTTCCTGATGACACACACAGTCCTTCCTATTCCATTCATGTTTTCATCTCCATGGCTTGCTGTTTTAGGGTTGAGGTGTCTTTGTACTGGCTTCATTTCAACGCACAGCACTCCCATTTTAATTACCCTCTACTTCACCCCTGCTCGGTTTGCTCTAAGTGATTGGAAGGAGGAAGGGGAAGGCAAAATAAAGAGGAGATTGATGCGAATGTTTAAAAATGTAAATAGGAATGGGTGGTCTGTCATGGGGAAAGATGGAGGAGAGGGCATCAAATAGAGAGGAGGAAGCTGAATTTGTGGTTCCTTGCATCAATCCAGTGACCAGTTTTCATGCTTTCTTCATGCTTTCCTGACTTAATCACGCTCATAAATTCCACACGACATGCTTTTGACACTTTGCAGTGAGCGATTGGACATGTTGCTACCTGGTGCTGTTGGCACCTTTACACTGCTACTGACAATTCCCTGCGTTTAGCCGACAGTGCAGCAGCCACGGCTCAGCCACCTTCTCCGGGGGATCTTGTGGCTGCCGCTCCCTCCATCACTCAGTTGTTCAAGGGTTGAGCCACAACAACTCAATTACACATTCATTTCACCCGCACAGTCAAGCAGCCAAGCTCCCCTCCCCCTCGTGCTCCCCATTTCTTCCCTGCTTTGCTCTTTCTCTCTGCCGACGCCCACCGTCTCCATCTCTACATGATATGGCTCAAAATTTCCACCCATTGCACCTTTAACCCCCCACCCCTCTCATTTTTAGCCCTCTTTCACGGTTTGCTTCACATCAGCAGAGAAATACACATAGGACTGAAGCAGAACTGCAGAGAGATTGTGGGGTTTGGAGGCCAAAAGAATAAAAATGAAAGGCGAGGCGCTTGGAGAAAAACAGCATGAAATAGTGTGAAATGTGAGGGGAGGACAGAGTAAGAGTGGAGTGGGAGGAAGGTAAGGTTTTCTGGCGGGAAAACAGGGGGTGAGTGGAGAGACTGGCTAATGATATATTGATTTGGCTGGGCCCGGGGCAAATATGTAGGAGTATGTGGGAGGAGAAGAAGAGTCACAGCTTGCAGATGTCTTAAAACACCTGAGTGGGATACGCTTTGTTTATTGCATGCTTATACTGGGGGGAACAGAAGCACAGTTTGTAAACATCTTTAGGCATCTCGTTAAGGCAGAAAACACAGTTTATACATATAGCGCTTGCACCTAACGAGAAATTTTAAGTACATTTTAAATGGGTAATAACTCAGGAATAACGGAAGCATAGATGTCAGCAAGATCGCTGAGCTGGAACAGAATGGTATCTTCTGGCTATAAAGGCAAGCACTTAGATGGTGGGCTGTCACTGGGGATCGTATTAGGTGAGATCCCCAAGAGTGGTGGGACTAAGTGGAGGGATGAAGGTGAAATTAATGGCTTTTTCTACATCTTCCTCTCATCAATTTGGTGTTCATGTGCCCGTGCACTCATGCCCCTTTGGCCAAAGCAGAAGACAGATGCTGATATTGATTATTAAATATAAATACATCTCTTCTAGATGGATGGCTCGCTCTTTATTGATTCTAAGAGTCAATTGAGAGATTATGATAATAAGAAACATGCTCTGGGAAGAGTCTCACTGTTGGAACGGCCACACAGACGGCAGTGGGTGTAAAATTTAAGAGATAATACATTAATTTAGGAAATTCATTGCCACACTGGCAGTTTGTTAATTTGATTTCTTACCTGGCTGCTGCGACAGTTCCTCCCTGTTGTTCTTATGTGATACCAGATTCCTGCTCCTGCTGTTGCATGTGAAATTATCTGCAATACTGGCTGAGACAGTGGTTGGCATGAGCAGTCATCCAGAGAGAAGAGTTGGAGACTTCATATTGTGTTCTTTGTATTAGCGCTCAAATTAATTAGACCATTCTGAGTAAGCCTTCCTTCCTCCCTTTGGACCGCGATAATCACTTTTTTCTTTGGAAAATTCAAGTCGATGTCTACTGCACTTCTTCTTGTCTTTTCCTCGCTTAAATCTCTCAAATCCTCATTTCTTCACCTACTACTTTAGTGGCTATTTTCTCCACTTCTACAAAACTAACTCTCAAGCTCCCTACACCCTCACTCCACTCCCTCCAGCTCCAAACCCCCTCACAGTTTCTCCTTTCTTTCATCTCTCTGTTACTGCATGCAACAAGCAGCACTTTGCATCTTAGGAACGTGATCCAGAAGCAGATTATATACACTGTATTCTCAGCTTTACATTAAAGTGTTGCAGTCCTTTCCTCTTTCCTTCAGCCTTACCTTCCACTTTACTGCCCTCTCCTCCATCCCTAATCAGTCTGTTGTGACATGATAGCAAAGCCTGTGAGAATTGGGAATAGAGGGTATGGAGTAGCGATGAGTGAGGATTTGAGAAAAGGTTGACATTAGGGAATAAGCCCCTGTTACCCTGACTACCACAAAAAGCCATTAATTTGTGTAAGAGGACTTACATGCCCCACATGATTGCCAGCCCCTTGTGATAGACAGATAATTTAATTCCTTATAAAGCTGAACAAGCCTCAAGTGTGTCTGCTTGTCTCCGTCTCGCCTCTCTGCTCTTTCATAAAAAAATATCCTTTTTATTAGGTTTTATTACATCTCTCTTTTTAGCTGAATCTCAGTTTTAAATGTTTTAGCCTTAAGGCTAAGTCCTCACTGAAAGACTTCCAGTTTTTTGCATTTATTATTTGTTAACCTCGATTTTTGTCAAGAAGTTTCATTTAAATTGAGATCATATTTGCAAAGCTAGCATGCTCTAAACCTGCTTCCTTTCCAAAGGCTGGCAAAGATTAACTTCTTTAATTGCAGTTGTATAGGAGTCTATAAGAAAGTGCATCTTCAGCTTCACTCATGGACACTGGCTAGTTTCACATCTTTCTGAATACAACAAAATGTTTCAAAACACCAAGAAAGCGAAAGAGACAAGGTTTCACACTGGACTTCACAACCTAATAGGTGAGTGGTAGTGGTGGTAGTGTCCATCCAGTCTGTCAACAAAAACAGATACCAGGGGATGACGTGAGGCGTACCCAGGCTTGTTGGTGCTGGCACCACACACACACGACCAATGGTGAAACCTGAGAGTTGACTATACACACGCTTTCAGAACTGGTATTACTTACTAATTTTACAAACTCATATTATTTGTTTAACAATTTCTCTGTGGCTGTTGCCTCTAAACAGTCACATTTAAACAGCGAAGCCACACATTCATATCTTATGATTTTAATTAACAATTACAAAATACTTGATCAACCTTTTTATTTCATCAGTTGAAGATGACATAAAAAAATATTTTGTTGGAATTAGAATCCCCATAGTGTACATCTGCACCACAGTTTTGCAGTTTATTCCAGTATTGGCATGCTCTAAATCTGTGTTCCTTCATCATAACTGTTTAATTCAAGCGACACTCTCTGTTAAATATCTCATCAACTCTGATGCTTGATAACTAGGAAAACTGGAATACTGAGACTTTCTGAATGTCAGCAACAAATTCTTGAGTAACAATCTGAAAGGTACACATCCCTTTTTGTCCCGTCTTCCTTCTCTCACCCTTAACTGGTTGCGGCAGATCGCCGCCCCTCTTTGTGCCTGGTTCTCCCGGAGGTTTCTTCCTGTTAAAAGGGAGTTTTTCCTTCCCACTGTTATCAAATGTTTGCTCAAAAGGAGTTGTTTGATTGTTGGGGTTTTCTCTCTTTTATTGTAGGGTCTTTACTTTACAATATAAAGTGCCTTGGGGCAACTTGGGGCAAATTGAACTGAATTAAAAAGGTACTGTGAAAAATGGTGACCAGTGAGTCAATAATAACATAAGGACAGCACGAGGATTCAGAAAATCTCTAGTCAGTTTGAAGTTTCAAATTTGACACTAGCCAAATTCGCAAATACTATTTTATCCACTAGAGTTTCACTGAAGATGATGAATTGCGTAGAAACATCAAAGCTTTCTCTCTTTGGAGAAATGAAATTGTAAACAAGGTCTAAAGGTCGAACAGAGATCATCATTAGAGAGAAACCCTGCCTTGAGGTGTAGCCGATATCGACATAAACATGAACATAGAAAGGTGGTATCCTAGGTGTAGCTCGTTAAAATCTTGGATGAGTTCAAATCCCAGTGACCTCAACCTCAGAGTCAAGGTCAGAGGTCAAGTCTTCTGAAAATCTTGTGAATAGGATAACTCAAGAAGGAAGTCACCTAGGATTTTCAAATTCATACCACAGGTGCAGCAACAAAAAATCTCGCACAAGTTTGAATCTCTGTGACCTTGACCTCAAGGTCAAATTTTCTGAAAATCACCTAGGATTTTTAAATTCATACCATCTACTGGGAGTCTGAGGAGTAGCAATGGCAGCTGCCAGTATTTAAAAAAAAATGCAGTCTGTGATTGAGAATATCATTCACAACAACAAAAAACAAAAGCAAACGCATATGATGAATAACTGTTTGTGCAGCTTTACGCTCATATTTATTTTCTTGACGTTCCTGAATTTGAGGGGCGGTGCGGGTTGTTTTCTTTTGCTTTTCAATATAGTTTGCTCATGCACCTCCAGTCCTAACATATTTGTTTGGCAATTGAAAAGTTGCCGGTTTGATTCCAGCCATAAACACAAATCCCCTTTAGGATTGCATATCAGGAAGGGCATCCAGCGTAAAACTCAAATCAAAACATGCGGAGCTGAAAGCTTCTGGTATATATGGCTTTCTCTGTGTTTCTGAAGACCAAAGTTTGGTTCAATCAAATAAGATTAGACACAGAGCCTCTTCTTTCATTTTCCCTTTCCATCATTCTTTCATTTCTCTGTCTCCTCACAGTCTATCTAAGCCCCCATCTCATGCCATCGCAATGCTTCTTTGTGGCACCTGGCCCTCACTGCTTCCTCTGTGAAATAGCTTTCAGACTCAGTAACCTCTGTGGAATGTGAATGAAGCTGCTGCAAGGGTCATTTTTTACTACCTACCAATCACAGTCCTCGCTATGATGTGACAGTTGAGTCATAAACACATATGCATGTGCACACACACACACACACACACACACACACATATATATACATACATACACATATATATATATGTATATATATGTGTATATATATATATATATATATATATATATATATATATATATATATATATATATATATATATATATATATATATATGTATATATATATATTATATATATATGTGCAAAAACCCAAACAAAAGACCCTTAAACTGTGGTTCTTTTGCAGCTTGTGTATTGGTGCTGTGCTCCTCAGAGCAGTAAATAAATAATGAGAACACGGTTAAAATTCTGCCAGTATTCCATTGCTCTGCTGCCTTTTGCCTCACGATAAAGAAAAGGAAGGCCTCAGTGGGAATGCAATTTCTCTTTTTTCTTTCATTTTTACATATTTCTGTTCCCCTCTTCTTTTATCTCCCTGCAATTATTCCCTTTTCCCTACTCTTTTATGTCTCGTTCTCCCTTAAAAAAAACTTCTTTGCTGCATCTGAAATTCACTGCTGTTGTTACCTTGCTATTCCTGAGTGTTTTCCATTAACATTTTTGCAAAACAAAAGCTCCCAATTCATCTCTCTTGTTCATTTTAGCAATGCGGAATGTGCCAGAAACACAAAAAAAAGAAAAAAAAGTGAAGCACTTCACATTAGAAAATAATTTGCATCTCCTTTCTTTTAAATTTCTCCAAAGGTACTCATTATTTAAAAATACTTTTAGCAGTATATTCTTTTCCTTTCTTTTAAACCAGTAATTGTCATTATCTTGTCTCACCGCACCTTTAAGAACCACCAAGTTTTTTATGTATTGAAATGACAACTTAAAAGGAAAAGAATTACATGCTAAATGCTGATAAATTACGCCAACGCAGCTCTCATAGAGGACTACCAAAAAGGATTTAAATGCTTTTTAGCTTTTCCATTTAAAAATGCCCTTTTTAAAAAATGCCAGGACAAAGGTGAAGTTGAGTGGAGATAGAGAAGGGCGGCGACCTGCAGGCTACGTCCCCTTTGTTCAGGTGGGAATGAAAGAAGCAGTGGTGGGTAATGTGAAATGACAACCACTGGTATTTAAGCTGGAGACGGATCATAATGCGAGCCAGATCTGTCCGTTTAAATGCGATGCTCTCTACTTTTCTCTTCCTTGTGGAACGGACAGTTGATATTTCAGAGGATAATAAGATAACACTCTGACATTTTGTATTGAGATGAAGATCTAAAGCGGACAGATTGGGGCTGAATGATGCACATGAGTGCAACAGATAACAAGACGACGAGATCGGTGTGTGTGTGTGTGTGTGTGTGTGTGTGTGTGTGTGTGTGTGTGTGTGTTTCCTGTGAGTACTGCTAAGTGTGCGGGGTGCATTCAGTATTACTGGCTATGCAGCAAAATACATGTAAGCCTGTTGAACCAGACACAGCCACCATGAAATCCTGTTTCAGACTGGCTTACAGCGAATAACACACACAAAGGGGAGGCTGAATGTGTGTGAGAGAGACACAAAGAGGGAGAGAGAGAGCAGCAGATAAAAACAAACTAAGTGGCACAGGACTAGATGTTGACAAAAGGGTGGTCTTAATTAAATGGCAGTTAATAAGGGTCTACGTGTGATGTATTAGAGAGGATTCACACATATAAAGATGGAAAAACAGAAAAGTGGCAGGCAGAAAATTAAAAGGCTAATCTGAGTATGGCAGCATGTCATTCTTGTCCCATGGAGCGTCTCACTTTTCCAGCCTTGTGGTACTTGGCATTGGCGCTGCAGCAAAGGTGCCACTAAAGCCTTTCTAAATAGAAAATAAGTGGTGTTCTGAGTGTGAGCACAGAGCTCCACAGGGAAAACTAGGGAGAAGGAATTGTACCCACAAATATCTCCCAGGCTGTGCAGATAGTTAAAATGAAACATCTCCATATGCCTCCGCCTCACCCTCCCCTCAGCAGGTCATTTTGATTACTGCAGAAACCCCTTGTTTCCACCCCTTCTCCACTTCACCAGTGATCTCCCACACAGTCATTTGCATTTTCTATCTTGGCTTTCTTCCATATCTTTCGATTTATCCTGTCACACCTGTTATTCACTTGTTTTTCTTCTTTTCCACCCCCCTGTTTCGCTTCCCTCCTTCTTTGTGGCAGCACAGAACCTCATCTAAATGCACAGCCAGTCATCAGCTCTCTACCTGCTCTGGGCATTTTTATTAGAATGAAAAAGTGCAATCATCCTTTCTGATACATCTCAACAAGGGTTGACACTGAATTGCTTAAATGAACCGATTCCCCACTTTTCTTGCACGTCTTGGTAGTACAGTGCATGAAAATCTTGATATTTCATTCACTTTTATGTGGCGTTGCTCGTTATCTTGTCCTGTCCTGCCGAAACAGAGCGCATAGACTTTCTAGTGCTTGCTCTCTTGCCTGCAGACAAGCAGAGCAAGAGAGGCAGGGGAGAGGAGAGTGTAAGGAGGAGGGAGAGGGTAGCAAATGAGGTGTGGGTAAAAATTATGGGGGACTGGAAAAGAGAGCAGTGGCCCAGCCCTGGATATGGAGAGAAAGAGGGTGGGGGAGAGACAGAGGAAGAAAGAGATTATACAGTGTAAAACCAGAAGATGCAGTTTTAGTAGTAGTGCGACGTGCAGATCAGTAAGCTCCTTCACCGCTGGGGAACAACCGCCTTTTGTTTCTCCCCCTCCACTGCAGTGGGGGGGTGCATTTATCGTCTTGCCCAGGGGGAGAAGCCAAGAAGTATCCTCCAATCAGCCTTTAATGATTTCTCTCATCTTGAGAGGCTGCTGACGGTGATTTATCACTGACCTGAGACTAGCGCTGCACTCTGCACAACACTCTAACCACCTGGAATACTCGCCATGGTTTTTATTTCTTTTCTTACAAATAAATATCCTCCTGTGGATGTTTCAAAGGGAAAGACCAGAGGACAAAAGAAGGATTAAAATGGACTTACTGACTGATGTTCTTGAATTTCCTGCAGCACACTGAAGATGGACTAACTTTGACACAAGCACAGGACATATATTTTTACACCCACCACTCTAACAGAAAGGCTGCGTTTGTCACAGCGTGCCATGCCATATTTTATTCTGAAAGCATGGCAGGCTGGGAAACATCCTAAACACTCAACTGCAACAATCATGTAGGACTGACACTCAGGTAGAGGTAGATGATGATGATGAGCAGGAGGTGGAAAGACTGGGTGACAGTTGGAACTGGCTTGCCTGCTGAGCCTGTCTGGCACTTCACTATAGGTTGATTGGCCGTCTGCTCTCGAGAGTTCGACTATCAGGTTGTTTCTCCCAAGTTATCATGCGGTTCATTGAGTGTATTTAGCTTTCCTCTGTGCTTGTGTGAGTGAGGATGCCACTCGGTGTGTGTGTGTGGAGTTTGGGATTACACAGCCTCTGGAAAGAATACAGGTGTAGCAGAGCCTTGAATAAAGATTAGCAGCTGTAACACCTTGTCACTGGCAGCAGACAGCGCGATGGTACTTTGAGACAAGACTTTCAAACTATGACCTCTTGCTGGAGGATTAATGATAACGCTCTGAGTAATATGATGACACTTAAAGGGCAAAGGAGGAGACAGGAATATGGCATATTCTAATTCTAGTTATCTTTGAAGGAGGCAGACTGAGGCTAATCCTAAAGCAAACGGGAATTTCAATTCATATTTAAATTCAGTGAGACAGTTTACAACAGCTTCATCTGAAGAGTTAAAACTAAAGCATCAGAATTAGTAACAGTGCAGAGCATGTCTGCAAATTCATAAAAAATAAGCTGCCTTTTTAAATGAATTAATTGGATATGTAGGATGAACATTGGTGGTACTTGTCATAAAGAACCTTGAGCTCAACAACAACCCACCCAGCACAAAATCCAGCTGATCAATGAATCAGTTTTGTATTGATTTCCCAACACAGACAGGATAGGAGGTGTCAGTAATTATAATCAATCAGTGGGTCCAACCCATGAGCAGTTAGGTATAGTCCTGAGTATGGTTTAGCTGAATATGAGTGGTTTAATACTGGTCATGACTTCTGACAACAGATCAGATAAATGCTGCGATTTGCTGTAACAATCTGCAAACTTTACAGTTTCTGTATGTTTTATTTGCTTGTATTGTTTGGAGAAGCTTTATGAAAAATGACAGTTTTGCTGATAGTTACAGGAAAATTGGCACTCCCTCCGTGCAGTAAAGCTTGTAGTTGAAAGAATTGTGTCTTGTTTCCTGTCTTGATGTGTCTGTAGGTGTGCTTGTCTTTAGGTTGTTGTCTGTGGCACGCAGCTTATCTTAGCTGCACAGCAAGGGCTTAGAGATCCAGGCTACTGGCATAACGGGCACCACCCAACCTGCCCCACCTCCCTACTCGGTGCATTTCAATAGATTTAAATTATGAAATTACTTTAAACACGCATTGATCGTTAAGTGGAGGATCAGAATAGGTAAAAAGGGTTCTAAAAAGGCACTGAGGAGGCTAAATTATCTCAGCAGCCACACTCAGCAGTCCTGGAAAGAGAGAAAGAGTGTAGTAGGTGGGAAGCTCCAAGTGGCAGCGATGATAGCAGAAGGAAAAAACAAAACTGAGGCAAATTCTGCATTGTTTGCATCTAACGGGCTCAAAGAGCATTTTTGAAAATGTGCTTTTTGGAAGTTTAGTTCTTTGAGTGAAAAAGACTCAGGAACAGCGTGGGAGAGTTCAGCGAGAGTTCTTCTGGGAAAACTTTGTCTTTTAGTGCAGTTTTTCAAACTAAAAAGCCACTGTAGCAATTTACAGCAAGCTTTCCGTGTGATCATTTTTGAAAAGTTACTGGATAAGCACAACATTTTATGCCTGATCTATTGAATGACACACAAACCAGCAGGACTCTTGAAGCGCATCTTTTCCACAGATCCAGTCAAAAATCCTTCCTGATCTACAACAAGCACACAAACTTAAACAAGACACATTTCTGCTTGCCATGGAAACAGAAACTAACACGTGGGCTCGCTGCTCTGAAACTATCTCCACGTTTAAATTTACTCTGGATTACAACACTTGAGCTGCAAACAGCACAGAAGAGAAGCGAACAGTGACACAGCCAATTAAACTGTGTTCTTCCCAGCCAGGGATGTGTTGTGTGTTACTCTGAGGACTAGTTGTATGCTACAACCCTGCGAATGAGGGTGGGGCTCTCCCACTGCCATAGACAAAGACCGCACAAAGAATCCTGGTGTGAGCGTTGGTCATCTGGGGCAGTTGTGGGACCTGCACAGCCACGATGGGGTGCAACATGTGTGTGGTCCAAAAACCTGAGGAACAATACAGGGTCATGTTCCAGGTGAGCTGTCTGTCTCCTCTCCTCTCTTTGTCCTTTGACTTTCTTGAATTTCTTTCTTTGTGAGTCTTCAAGCGGAAGTGTTTGCGTGTGTCCCCAAAGTATTCTTTGTTATTCTCTCCCAACTTGTTATTTTCCTTACAGTGAAGCTGCTGCACAGGGCACAACCACCTTTCTCAGAAATCAGCAGACGCTCAACATTTCTTGCCAACAATTTAACTAAACCATTTACACACCCAAAAAACAACACAAAAAACTGTTTTGAATCCCAAATAAATTTTGCATAAATGAGCCACTCTGATTAAAACAACAAAAATAAAATCCATAGTCAGCTCATGACATTAGCTCTGAATTATGTGCATAGAAAGATGTTAATGACATGTTGGCCACAGTTATTTAAACTGAAGCAAATGTAAAGGATAATAAATATCTCTAATTAATAAATCAAAACACAACGTTAGCACCACATCACCATTTCTTCCTTCACCAACCTGATTTATATTGGTTATATTGATCGGGTAGTAATGTGATTAATGAATATAGGGTGTGTGTGTACCTAATATATTAAGATCTTACAATGTCTCTGTGTTTCTGAGTGGGGAAAGATCAGGAGCCTATTCGGGCTTTTTAGGCTATGTAAGTACAATCAAATTAATTGTTATAAAATACAGCTACACAGATTTGTATCTATGCATTTTTATTTAATAACTTTCCAAAAAAGTGTGTTTACCTGTCCAGGTACTGCAGATGAAAATCAGCTCGTATTTAATAAATAGTTTTTTTCCTCCTGCAGTATAATTTGTATCTTCCTCATATGTTTTCCCACTTTCTTTAAAAATTGTCTGATTATACTCATTACTTCTAAATAGAATTTGTTTAAAACCTTCAACTGTTACCCTCCTTTTCTCATTTACCTACTTGTAAGTTTTTTAGGTGCTGGAAATGATAAGCTGAATGCAGGAAAATTACAAGATAACGGTTGTGAAGTTACACTGTAAGTCATGGTATGTGCTATAAAAGGCTGTTTGTCCTTGACAAATAAAGAAATGAATAAAACTAGTTGCAAATAAACATCAATAAATAAAGTTAATTACGTGAATCAGCCCGACTGATGCAAACTCAAAATCATAACCTGCTTTTTCTTCTCTCCTCCGTTTTATGGATTTTTATACATGTATAAATTAGCCTAGTACCTCTTGAACAAGCCTGCTAAATTGATGTATTGGAATAGTCATCTAGTGACAATAATACTGATAATTATGATAATGGTACTTCACAGTGATTACGATGATATGATCTGAGAGAACAGGGTACCACTGCATGAGATGGAGAGATAGGCTGGCACAGACGAAGTAGCCTTGTGGTGCAGAGCCACAGAGGCATGAGGATGGATGGGTTGTTAAACTGGGCTAAAGTGTTGTGAGAGAGAGGGGTTGCCACGGTTACAGCTTCAGCACCACCTGCCAACTGGGACCACAGACTGAATGTGAGTAAGCTCATCTGGCTGTGCAGTGCCTAAAGGAAACTGCTGCTCCGCAACGCCATGATGCATGCGGTGACCGAAAAGAGGTCCCATGCTTACTAAGCATGAAAAATGTTCAGCACACATAGCTATGGAGTGCAACACTTGTAGTATCTGTGGCACCAGAAGCCTCAGCTGAAACTCTATTGCCTGCTGAAGTCGGGGTGTAAGCCAGTTAACTGGGTTGCATCTGGTGCCAAAGGCAATGCCAAGAGAGAGGAAAACAGGAAGAGAGCCCAAACAGAAGCACAGTTATGTGTCAAAGAGGGAGTCCAAGCATGTGAATGAAAGCGTCTGGGAAAGCCTAACTGTCTTTTCTCCCCGCTGCTTGTCCTTAGATGTCAAAAGTAATTGATTTGAACACTTCAGGGAGCAGGGGCGAATATAGAGGTTTGAGTGACTTCACAAATCCCCAGGGTGGAGGGTGAGGAGTGAGGAGGTGGCGTGCACAGTTTGGTATGTGATCATAAATTCAGAGCATGGGTGGATCATTCCACAATCAGTGACCTTACCTAACAAGAGTAATAACGACACTGACTGCATGCAGGTCAGCATTGTGGCAAGTAGAAAACACATAATTTCATTAATCTGGTGAATGTGAAGTCAACTGTACTCGAGGGTTGTGTCAGACATAGGCATCTGTCAAGGTTTGTCATCCCAGAGTCCATTCAGCTTGATCAGACACCTGCACATGCCTTCCAGACGGGTGTGGTGAGGAGTGGACTGAAGAGTGACAGCCGTGAAAATAGGGTGTATGATTTGGAGCAGGCAGAAGACTTGTCATGTTGCAGAGAAAGATGCTTTCTCTGCACCCCAAAGTATTGAGGTGGTGAGACAGCAAGACTACATACAGTGTGGTCTATTAAACATGAAAAACAAGTATGAGACAAGAGAACGAACGCAGATGGGGTATCAAAGCGGAGCCAAAGCCCTTGGCTTAGAGAGGCTGATCGTTACAAGTGCAATCAGAATATTATGAACACTAGAAGCCTCATAAAAGAAGCACGAGCTGGTTTGTGCTAAACTGCTAAAAAAAAAAAAAAAAAGTAAAACACTTAAGAAGCAAAAAAAAGCAACAGGAAGGTGATCACAAACCTGCTTTTCTACACAAAATTCAATCAAGGTTATTTTACGGTAACGATAACTGAAAAAGCAAATCTTGCTGTGCAGATGGCTGAATAATCCAAAGATCACGCCAAGCAAAAAATTGAGGTACACGGCACTTAATCATTAAAAAAAACATCATAAAAGAGAAACATAATTACACTTGCACCCCACATTTCCTGGCTTTCCACACTATTCATTTTCCCTTTAGAGGGAAGCGGCTTTGAGCTGTTTTCCTTAACTAACATGTATAATTATACCTTCAAATTAGATGCAGTCTACTGAGTAACTGAGTCTGTCTTTAGACAATAAATACAGCGTTAAACAGCTTACAGCAACATCGCGCTCTAAAACCAGCCTGTTAAATCTGACTATATCAAAACACTTGCTTCTCTTGCCAAAGGAATAAAACTCATGCATTATACATTGGGCCTCTGCTACACATACGCTGCATACTGGTGGTTGGTACACACCCATTGGCATGTTTCTAATCAATACTGTGTCCTACAGCCACAAGTAAGAAGAAATATTTCGGTTCACTTGATGAATCGCAGAGCTGCAGGCAGATATGAATATTACCAACCATTTTTAAGCAACGTTTTATTTTACATACATTTTACAGAGTACCTGACCCACACACTCAGCAAACCTATTCCTCCCCTCTGAGCCCTTCAGCCGCTCCCTTCTTTTCCTCTCCCGTCACTGTAAAGCAGGAGGCTGTTTCCATGGCAACCTGCGTCATTAAACGGACCTGATGTGCTTTCATTCACGGTGACAAGAAGAAACATGCTGACACTCGCAAGAAGCAAACACATCAGAATCGATACATACCACTGACCAGCTGATAAAGCTGGATAATCACACCCAGCCGGTGCACCCCGGTGTGTGTGAATGACAAAGGCAGCTGCATGCTGGCACATGTGGACAGAATAAAGACACATCTGACGGTATACTGTAACATGATTTACTACAGAAGTATTTCAACAGCATGCTGTACTGCAGTGCTATCATATTGGAGTTATGATATCATTCACCGATTATATAATTTATCTTTATTTACACCTTTTCCTATAAATACTTTAATTGAATTGGTTAAAATACTATTTTATTCTATCTAACATCTTAAAACTGGCGAGAAATTGTTTACAGCACATTATAAAGTAGTCAAATATAAGGTGAAGTGCTGCTTCTATAAATCCTACCTAAACAATTTAAACTCAGTTGTCTCATATAACCATTCGTTATATGTTTATACACCAACATCCTGTTCACAGGAGCAGCTAAAGATATTGACAAATACATCAAAATGAGCAGATGGAGACTGCATTTTTCTGCCAAGACTGTCAATTCCCTCCTTCCCACGAATGGGTTTAGTCCCTGGATCAACAAGAATAACTGGATCCCTCTAAGCCTGTCATTTTTTCTTAAGATAATCAAAATGATGTGTCTCGATTTTTCTTATTTTAATTTGATATGAATTTGTGAAAAAATGACAAGAAATGAGGACTGCGATGATTCACAATATCAGTATCAGTTCAGTGACCGTGATAATGATGTTACTGCAATGTCGAAAGAAAAGAAAATAATGATATCAGTCAAATTCTGGTGTTTTCTGGTCAATTAAACACAAAATACAATTGCAGGAGACAGTCTTTAACAATACCCATACAGTCACTCAGTTATTTAGAATAATATCAGAATAATAGATGAATGACTGGAATCATTTCCATGTTATTTATTTATTAGATGGCATTTCAGCTTTTAAATATCACAGTTACACATTTTCTGTATTATCCATCCATCTCCATCCATCCATCTTCATCCGCTTTATCCGAGGCCGGGTCACGGGGGCAGCAGCCTAAGCAAAGAGGCCCAGACCTCCCTCTCCCCAGCCACCTCCTCCAGCTTATCCGGGGGAACACCAAGGCGTTCCCAGGCCAGCCGAGAGATATAATCTCTCCAGCGTGTCCTGGGTCTGCCCCGGGGCCTCCTCCCGGTGGGACATGCCTGGAACACCTCACCCAGGAGGCGCCCAGGGGGCATCCTTGTCAGATGCCCGAACCACCTCAGCTGGCTCCTTTCGATGTGGAGCAGTAGCGGCTCTACTCTGAGCCCCTCCCGGATGGCCGAACTTCTCACCCTATCTCTAAGGGAGAGGCCAGCCACCCTTCGGAGGAAGCTCATTTCTGCCGCTTGTATCCGCGATCTCGTTCTTTCGGTCACTACTCACAGCTCGTGGCCATAGGTGAGGGTAGGGACGTAGATCGACCGGTAAATTGAGAGCTTCGCTTTTACACTCAGCTCCCTCTTCACCACGACGGACCGGTGCAGCGTCTGCATTACTGCAGCTGCAGCCCCAATCCGTCTGTCGATCTCCGGCTCCCTTCTCCCATCACTCGCGAACATTTTCTGTATTAGTAATCACGAAACTGGTGTGTGGAAAATGTCCAATTTGGCCTATCTCACAGTGGCAATCCAGATCCAGATTCGGATATGGATCATTTCCAAAAGTTAATCACTTCTAAGTTGGGTCCCAGCTGTGATAAGATTTTCATGAGTAATTGTGCAAACTAACAGATAAACCGAACGATCACATAACCTTCTTGGCATCAATATGACTGTGTTTCTATGTAACCCTAACAGTGTGTTAGAAATAATTGAAGCATCAAATGGAGCAAAAAGGAAAAGACAAAAGGTAATTTAAAGGAGTTAAATAGACTGTCTGACAGACTGTTTGTTACCTTCTCAAGTGTCAGCTGTCTGTAATGCCAAAGGTGTGTTTGTCTATGCCCAATCTATGTATCTACCTAAGCATTTAAAGCAATGTATGAATCCATCCATTCTCTTCTGCTTATCCTTGTGATGAGCACTGTGTGAATACTTTGTCAAATCAATATCTTCTCAGTGTTATCACTTTATAATAAGACCACCACTCCAGGCTTGTCTACTTAAATTAGCTCGGCGATATCAAACAATCGGGGTTATATCTGGAGTAGGTCAGCTCTGTCTCCAGATTAATTGATTTTCTGAGGTGACTGGTGCAGCCTTCAAAGCATGGGAGGATGAGAAAAATCAATTACCAAACAAGTCAGAATTCAATAAGTCGGGGGTGGTTGGTGCAAGTATCGTTCATGCATGCTCCTGCATAAACACTGTGGAAATGCAAATGAACACAAGCTTGGAAAAACTTGGTGATGCTGAGAAGAAAAGCTTAAAGGCTGCACTTTAGATTAAGATTGATCTTATTTGTGTGGGGGTTTTTTAACCTACAATGAAGACTATGTGTGAGATAATGTACATTATTGTGTAGTGAGTCATTGCCTTCCCCCTTCTTTTTCATCTCAGCCTGCTGTACAGCACATGGGATTAATTTGCTCTTTAAAGGGCTCTCGGATAAAAACTAATTATGCATCAACCACTTAGTAATTCCCCGTGAGCTCCATTGTGTGTGTGTTTACATGCAAGTCTCAATCGCAGTGTCAGGCTCTCTCTCTGTTTACATTTACCCGGCGAATTCTTGAAAGCTTGTTTTCTACATCTCTCCATCATCATTACACCTCTCTTCACCTCCTTTCCGCTCCTTATGTCTCGCATGCTTTGCTTTCTCCGTCTACACTTTGAACTCAGCCTCTCTTTCATCTCTATCCACAACATCCCCACCCTCTGCTTCACAGCCACCGTAGATACCACCACCGCCAGCCCCCTGCTGTGAATTTCGGAGACTGTTTTTTCTGAATTTTAATATAATTTTAAATGTAAATAAACTACACAAGGAGCCTGGGGATGGGTGAGCAACAGCAGCTTTTGTTTTTTACATTTTATTTTTTTTGTGTGTGCATAGTTTAGCTTCTAAACCGCAAATGTACATAATGACCCAGTAACCCAGAGAAAATAGAGTACAGCATTTGGAAAGAGTGTAATGGATTGTCCATCAAGTCGGATCTGAAAAGCTGCCTAACACACAACAACGTTTACCCCGCATGAAGTCATCTTAAAAGCAATCTCAGCACCTCTCATTGATAATAAATGAGAAAGCCCCCTTTTACCCCTTCTATCAGTATTCATACCTGTCACTCATGACCATGGAGCTGACTTCTAATAGCCTCTCTCTGATCGTGAAGGGCATACAGTACAGGAACAATAGAAATGTCCTACAGTGAAAAATAGATAATGAGTTGAGTGTTGCAACACACACAATACAAAACACGCAAATTGTAGATTGTTAATTCCTTCATCACCAGTAGGTCATGCGGGGAGGAAGTGTCTTATTTGTAGTGAAGAGCCTCATTAAGAAAGGCAGCAAGATTTATGGAGGAACATTAGTGAGAGGAAGGTGGGCCAGCAGAAATAGATGGAAATAGAGGAGTGCGAATTGCTATCTCGAGGGAAGGGACAGAGCAGACAGAACTGCTGAGGCAGCATGGCAAAATAAATGCAGAGCCTGGAGAAAACTGGAGAGAGAAGAAGCAGGAGAGGACATGGCTTTAGATGCAGAGAACAGAAAGGAATTTGATGCTATGGAAAAACACGAAAGGTAGACCCCAAGGGATGGAGATCCAGTTGCTGTAGGAGTATGTGGGAGAACCAATGTGGGGAAGAAAAAAAGTGTGGGGAACAGGAGCCCAATGCGGCAAGAAAGTTTTTGTGCTTGGCTGCACAGGGGAACATTGATTTGACATGCAATTACTGGAAGGGGACAAGATTTGAAAGAAGGAGTGGGCGCATGAAGCAGAGTGGTAAAGATGTGGCGAGTCGCAGACAGCCAAGGTCAGTGACTGTGTACAACATGAATGAAATTATACCAAGGCTGTCTGGCTCAGTAACATGGATATGCACACATCTTCATTTTGCTGTCTCTTATATGGAATGACACCAAGAAAATTAAATTCATCTACATGTGATGTAAATGTCTTTAAATTAATGGTATTTTAGATCGAAATTTAAAAACGTGTGACGTATTGGCTCTATGAGGCCCCAGTTGTTAAAGCAATGATAATATTCTGATCCTTAGCCACGGACTGCATAAAAAAGATGAACACATCCACTGTGACAGCAACCTGTGTTTGTCATCTTGGAGTGTCTTGAAATGCGACATAATGAGCAAGGGGGTGATCTGACTGATAAACCAACAATTTATTAGTGCCAGCGGAGGCTTGCTGGTTAGCTTAATTAGTATAGGTTCATCAGAAATCCAGCTTTAGTCTCCCGTTTGACTTTAATTGAAGCCATAATATATAAAGCCACAATCACTGTATTCAGACTTGAAAATAGCAATCATGACCACAAACTGAAAATGAAGCTAAACACCTAAAACGATTATTCAGTCCTGCTTCTGGACCAAAAGGCCCACAGTTTTTAGTTTTCACAACTGCACTAGTAATAATATGCCAGAACTGAAATACACTTGTGTTTTTAGTTTTTCTCACAGGGAAAATGGTTTTTCCTTATAAATTGCTAGCATTCTGCTAATTGGTAACATGACACACTCCCTTGTTGGTATTTTTAATCATTTTCAAAAGATTACTAGATATTAGAAGTATACAGTAAAGCTAAAGTACTTGCAGAAATGCACTTCACTGTAGTATAGTCTGAAGCTATATCCATCTTTTATATACAATACATATTTTATACATAATTTTTAATAGCTAGTTAGCTTAATGCTATTGTTAGCTTCCATGCTAGGATGCAAACGTCTAGAGCCATGCCATCTTTATTTATATTTATCTTGTAAAGATCCAGAGTTTCTTGTAGTTTATGTTTGTTAAATTGATCATTGCATCATGATAATGATCCCAAACACAATGCCAACCAATAAAAGCACACTTAGATAGAAAAACACAATGGGACACTATCCTTGGATCTCAAAATTACTGAAGGAGTACGACTACAGCATTCCATCCAAAGAATCTCTTTGAAGAAGAACTATTCCTGAAGACTACTTACATTTACTCAGATATACATAAAATATAGCTTAAGAGAGTTCAGTCTGTGTTGAAGAATAAAAGTGGTCAGACTAAATGGTGACTTCAGTCTCATTAGAATTGTGCAAATTATGTTTTGCCTCATATACTGTATTTTAATACAAGCATGTTCCAATAAATCCTGCAGCTATTTCAATTTTCCTACCAAACAAAGAAATGAGGAGTGACTCAAGAATTTTGCACAGTACTATTATTGCAAATTAGAAATAAACCACTGAGTATAATGTTAACTATAATTAGTTGTTCGTCAACTAAAATATTGAAGAAATTAGGGCTATTGTTATAATAAAAGAGTACTGAAATCACATGTTGTGGGAAAGCTGAATGTATAAAATACATAACATTTCATTCTGTGGTGGTAGTCAAGCCAGTTTAGCCTGAATACTGAATGAATCTTTCTCCCTTAGGTTTGTGCAAAGCACTGCTTGGTATGATAAGGATTGTTTTGCTTTTAGTCACCTTGAAGGCAAAATCCTTGTACTGTTTCATTTTTTCTCTAGTTGTATTTTCAATAATCTTACATTTTTAATGCCCTCTCTCCGCTTTGCTGTTCGAACAGTACATGGACAGAAAGGAGAAGTTTCAAAACCCAAAGGATATTAAAACAGTACAAGTGAATCAAAACATACACAAGCAGGAGCAGTATACTGTGGCGTATATTTGGGTCTGTTTAAGAACATAAAAGTATGCTTAATAAAATATCTGAAATACCTATGAAACATAGGTATAAATGTTTTCCTGATCAAAATTCTGAAAGTGTGATTTGCTGGCAAAAAATGATCTTACGAAGGTTTTCAGGAAAGTTCCCACTCTTCTGTAAAAAGAAGGAAAATGAAACTATGTTTTCCAGATTGAAAGATTTATGCAGAGAGGAATCACCTTTATTTTGCACAGACAAAAGATAAAAGTGTTTTGCAGACCAGAATGACTAACGTACTGAGGAAACTCCATTTGATATTTCTCAATGTTGAAGCTTAATATGCGATTTTTCTCTGCCATTACCTTTGGCCCTCTCCATTATAAGAAAAAAAAGTTCTCAGTGACCCCTTTCCATTTTCCATCTATTCACAGTTGTAATTACTTTCTAACTTCACCATTTTCCTGCTGTCTTTCTTTCTCTCCACAGAAGGGTCACATAAGCAACATGCTGTGCTCTTTTGACGCTGATGGTCGATTGAAGGTCTCAGTATTCGGCTTTTTGCTCTGCTGCTTGGTGTGATGTGTCGAAGCCTTTTATATAACTTGTTTTTACGCTTCTATGTCCCTGTATGAAGTCTACTAGCTTTGTGACACTTAAGTGTATGTTTTGAGTTTTCTGTTCACTAACTTAGTGTCAGTTTTGCTTTATTTTAGGTATCTGTAGCTGTAGTTTCCCCTCCTTCATTTCCTTCTGTGAACTAACCTTGCCCATTTAATCTAACTGCTGATATGAGTTGCTATCTTCCTCTCCTCCACTTCTTGTCATTCATATCAGCCTCTTTATGGTTCAGTTTTTACTAAAATTCAGTCTCTGGTCATTTCTGCTTGCTGTTTATTTTTTGCAGCTGTGGAAAATCTACAGCTTATTTCTTCTTCCTGGAACTATTTTATTTTATTCCTCTTCCTCCTCTCATTTTGCTCTTCCACTATTGAATTGTGATGTTTGTTATTGTTGTTTTTTCAGGTGAATGGGAAGGAGCTGACGCGTCTGTCGGGGGATCCCACCCTGGACATACGGGACCCTGTGCTATCCAGCATACTGAGGAGGGGGGCCCGCAGACGGGCGGGCTTAGCTGGAGCTCCTGGAGGCCAAGTGCCAGTGACCATGGGCATGGCCGACTGTGTGGACAGCTGCACCCAAACAGACATCAGCTTCCAGCATATGTTGACTCTGGGCAAGAGCAGCCAGCATCCCTGTGGAGCTCCACCCCCACCCGACCCTCCACCATCCCCTCCTCTGCCTCCACTCCTGGAACCATATCTACTCAATGAACTGTGAGTGGGAGCAGTTTAATTGGATTCTGCAGCATGTCCAACCATCAGACCAGAACTCACCTGCCGTGCTATCCCATGCCATTCTGTTCACACATTTGAAGTCGGTAGCTGTCCCAATTACTCAAATATTTCATGAATTTTCTCATCCTCAGCTTTATAGAGCCTGTGTACTATGACCCCACAGACTACTTCGACATCAACCAGCATGAAGTGGACAGGCAGGATGAGCTGGAATATGAGGTGAGAGCCTATTAGCTACCTCAAAACTCTAGTACAGAAAGCTGATCCCCACTTCCTGTCTGACATTCGTTAACTTTTTTCTAACTACACCAGGAGGTGGAGTTGTACAAGTCTCGACAGCAGGATAAACTGGGTCTGACAGTGTGTTACAGAACTGATGAGGAGGAGGACCTCGGGATCTATGTAGGCGAGGTGAAGACAGTATCATGAATGTTAAAACTTTATCAGTAGTTCAAAAAAGTAGTTCCCATTTGTTCATAATTCCAGACGTTATCGTTTTAGGTGAACCCCAACAGTATAGCTGCAATGGATGGTCGTATCCGCAAAGGGGATCGAATACTACAGGTAGAGGTTTTCTAAGCTAAGGTTCCTTTTCTATGCCATTACTTTATGTAATATTAATGCCTAAATCTGAAGTCTTAGATAACCCCCTGGACCACATCCTGTGTGCCTCATTTCAAAAGAATTTGCTAATAGCGCCACATTTAAGATGAATTCTTCTTGAATATTATTTCCTATGCTGTTAAACTACAGAGAGGTTTTTTCAGTAGCTTAATAAAGAAACCCATTTTCCTGAACTGTGCACTTTAATTCAATCTAACATTGGTATTAAGGCTCTTACATTATCTGACATTATTCTCTCCTTTCACTGTCAGATAAATGGAGTGGACATCCAGAACAGAGAGGAGGCGGTGGCTATTCTCACCAGAGAGGACAGCACTAATGTATCCCTGCTTCTCGCACGACCCGAGATAGAGGTGAGGAAATTGGAGATGCAGTTTTTAGGGGAAAATGCTACAAAATTCAGTCAAAATACCCAGCGGAAAAATGTACTGTTCTCCCTTTATCTCCCTTTTTGAGCAGCAGCTTGGATACAGGTTATACTACAGACATTACATTAACATTTAGTCACAAAAATGAAAGGTAATTTAGACACAAGAACAAATAAAAGAAGAGATAGAAAACAAAAGGAATAACTTGGCGTTGTGCTTTAGTGTTTCAGGAGGCAGAAAAGCAAAGGGGTGCAAAAACACGATGAGAACACAGATAACATGAAGGGAGAGACAAAGACAAATAGTGCTTGTACTCGCAGTGCTAATGTGGCACCACTTTGTTTCACTCAAGGTCACTCTTCCAGCAGATATGGGGGCACTGTAACACACATCAGACGGCCCTGAATAACATACCTCTGCCAAATTACTTGTAAAACCACAACACGTGTCGACCCGCTCAAATGGATTTTTCATTGCAAAGCTTCACAAGAACGCGCTTCATATGGAGGCAGGCAAAATATGTGAGAAAGCAAAAAATTTGTATGCGGTCTGAGTTTTAGTGCAGATTTAAAAGGCACTCTTTAAAATGGTTTAAGCCAAACACACACACAAACACACAAACAGCCTGTCCTCTGTTTAAATGTGTCCTTGTGTTAGAGCACAAGCACTGGCTGTGAAAGGCTGACAAGATTTATATTGCTAAGGCATTGTCCCAAATTAGGATTCAAGTGAGAGAGGGAGAATCATCAGAGGGAAATGCACAAGCAGAGATTAAAGAGATCTGTTGTCCTGTGGGAGAAAGAAGGAGAACTGAAGGGGTTTGCCAAAGAATGAGAATGAAGACGAACCTAATCAATAGCTCGCCTCACGGTCTGCATGCAGTTCACATTCAAATCAAACCAATTAGGCAAAGAGGAGGAGGAGTGAATTGTTTACTAATTTGAGACCTAGTATTTGAAATATATTTAATTAGCTTTTGAGGGGGTGCCAATCAAGTCTGCAAATTAAACAGATTAGAAAAGACAACAGCTCTTTATGAATTTAAATTCTCATTAATTTCTAAAGACTGGATCACTCTCATCCACTAATGCTGATACTTATATATCATCAAATCATTTTTATTTTCTTTTTGGCACCTAGTCCTCTCAGATTTTTTGTTTGTTGCTTTCTGTAGAGACATATTGGTAAATGGAAATCAAATGTATTTTTGAGTGCAAAAATCTTACAGAGCACTGGCTCCATCTAGTGACACAAAAGGACTCAGTTCAGACATACACTGTAGTCGAAATTAAAGCTGCTTTTATCAGTACTGCTAAGATAAAAATTGGTCCAAATTTCCACAAAAAAATAATCAAATTTTCAAGGTTCTTTTTTTTTTTTCATGTATTTTCAACTCTAAAACACTATTTTAAGGCTAATAAAAATAAATGACAGTCAGGCAAAATTCAACAGCAAGTTCATAAAGGCAGTAAAGTTTAGCCGCTGAAGTACACCTTTGGTTGGAGGCCAGATTAAAAGGAGAGTAAGTCTGAACTGGAGTCACGGATCCTGTTTTCCTGTGTCTGTTACCCGTATAAATAAGCAACTGCCTCCTTCACAGTCTACTACCTTTGATGTTGTTAAGCTGCTTTAAACTCACCTTACACTGTCTGTGTAAAATACACACAAATCGACACCCTTGCTATTCTCAAAAGGTTATTCTTTCTAAGATCAAGGGACTGAAACTAAACTGGTCAGGACGTTATGTAAGCTTTATTTAGGCCAGTATTTAAACTTAAATCATTGATCAGACTATTTATATCAGACTTTTTGGTTATTTAAATCCCACACTGAAAACAAGTCTCAGCTGAAACGGAAATTATTTTTCTTTTGTAGACATGAGTCGGGTTTCTTTCTTTGTTTTTTACCTTTACTGTATTACATTGATGCCATTTTAATTGTGGCATTCCTCAAGGCACTATCCTTGGTCCACTTTCCTTTTCACATGCTTTGTCTTAGTCAGATCATTCATAACCATACCATCACCCACCTCAACTATGCAGTTGACATAGTTAATATTAAACTGGCTTGTCTAAAAACCCTCTGAAGTTAAATAATGATACATTTGATTTATTAGTGATTGATCTAAACATTTCCACAGTTCTGTCTCACTGTAAGCTTAGTTCACTGATCAAAAATGTAAAGCTGTCTACTTGTAACCTGGGAGGGATTTTTGACAGGTCTGTGTTGATGCTCAAGTAAAAACCATTATACAGTCATTATATCATTTTTGTCCATTAATGATTTCCACAAGGCTGCATTTTTTCCTGACTTGATTAGTGGAATACTCTTTAGTCAGATCTCATGTCACCGAGTCACCAGGTGATTCAGAACGGCATTGCCCAGATTTTAACTGCCATCAAGAAATATGAACATATTATGACCGTATACCTGCTGAATTTCATATTGACTTTTACGATACCCATTCTTTGATTTGACCAACTTCCAAATGAATAATTTTCCTGTGTTTTTTGTCTCTTCAACAACGAACAACTGCCATCATCAACTGGTGCTGGATACACCTTTTACCTGTTAGAATGACAACCAGCTGGATCCAGATGAGCTGGAGCTGGAGCCATTAGACAATGCTGTCCACCTGGCCAGCTGTCATAGTGTGAAGAACAGCCCTTCTGTTCTGGGTGCAGGACCTGGAGGTTTTGCTGGTGTTCTACCCAGCCACAGTCATTCACTGAACAGGGATTCCCCCAGTTTGCTTCAGACAGTGCTGAGCAACAGCCAGGAGCTGGACAGTGGGGTGGGTCGTACAGATGAAAGCACACGCTATGAGGAGTCTTCAGAGCATGACCTTCTGGGAGACGACCACACTAGTGCCTCCAATACGAATGCAACCAACACACCAGGCAGCATGCGCAAATTTTTCTCCAGCCGAGGGGAAACTCCACCCTTGCTGCACTCCCAGGACCTCCAGTTTAGCACGGACTCCCTTTTAGGTCTGGAATCTGTTAATGGAGGCGGCTTGGAACAGGGGGAACGTTTGGAAAGGCCCTACAAGGCAGATCCTGTGAGGATGATGATGCCTGGGCTGACTGAGGAGGAGTGTGAGAGATACAAAGAGCTGCTGGAAATCAAGTGTTACTATGAAAAGAACAGTAATGCTCTAACGTTACTGGGAGGTCAGGGGCCAGCACAAGAGGAAGGGGGTGTCTCACTGGATTTGAACAGGAATGAAAGTCTGACACAGCATGAGATGGCTCTCCTAGAAGAGGAACTGCGCCACTTGGAATTCAAGTGTCGCAACATCCTGAGGGCACAGAAAATGCAGCAGCTGAGGGAGCGATGCCTGAAGGCTTG